>NC_044305.1:136604841-137207913 GCF_007474595.2 Lynx canadensis | reverse complement strand
TAAAATCTTTATAGGGAAAATTATGAAGCATCACTGAATACTTGAATAAATGGAGATACACTTCCCTTTCATAGCTAGAAAATACTTTATCTTAAACATGTGAATACTTCCCAAATTAGTGTTCCAGTTTCGCTAACTTCCGACCAATATCTAACGCAGGTTTTTCGCAGACCTGCACTGACTTATCATAAAATTGTGAGAGGAGAACAGGTGGTCAGGGGTAGTTAGAAAAGCCTGACGAATTACAAGGTTGAGGAATTTGTCCTCCCAAATACCGTGATTTAATATAAATCCATAGCGATTAAGGCGGTGTTATATTATTAGGGAAATAGATGCAGAAAGCAATGTGCATCACGAAGAGCCCAGAAGCAGACGGTATTGGTGTCCTCGGACTGTTATTACAAAACACCACATGCTGGGGGCTTGAACAACAGAAGTGTGTTCTCTCAGTTCCGGGATCTAGAAGTCCACAGTCAAGGCATCCATAGGACCATGCTTTCTCTTGAGGCTCTGGGGAAGAATATTTCTTGTCTCACCTGGCTTCTGGCATTGTCTGTGATCCGTGGGTCCTAGGCTGGCAGGTGCATCCTGGCAACCTCTGCCTTCACTGTTGTATGGACCTCTACCCTGTGTCCCCATGTCCATGTTTCCCTCTTATGTTGGATTGGGTTCCACGATTTCATCTTAACATGATTATACCTGCAAAGACCCTATTTCCAAACAAGTCACACACACAACCTCTGGGGGTTAGGCTTTGAACATAGTTTAGGGACACACAACTCAGCCTACACCACAGACCAATGCATACATGGAATTGTGACACCACAAAGGCCACCATTTCAATAGAATAAATGCTGCTAGAAAACTTGGTTGTTTGGGGGCACCTGGGTGGCTCAGTCGGTTAAGCATCCGACTTTTGATTTCCACTCGGGTTGTAATCTCACAGTTTGTAAGTTCCAGCCCCACATTGGGCTCTGTGCTGACAGTGCGGAGCCTCCTTGAGATTCTCTCTCTCTCTCTCTCTCTCTCTCTCCCCCTCTCTCTCTCTGCCCCTCCCCTGCTGGTGTTATCTCTCTCTCAAAATAAATAAATAAACTTAAAAAAGTTCATCATTTACATGTGTCAAGAAAGTGAGGATTCATGACCTGAAAAAGAAAGAAAAGAAAGTCCATGTAAATATCAAGCAGAATGAGTTGTGCATTTGCAGTTATTTCTTAGGAGTTTGTTCTGAGGAAATTATCCACGCTCTCTAGAACTCAGGCTTCGTCCTCTCAGGTGAGGCTAATCGGACCAGCACCCCTGTTTTATTGGGAGGATTATGTTAGATACAAGAGAATCTACGTGTTCAGTGCCCGCGACAGCAAAAGCCCGCAGCCCATATCAGTTTTCCATCCTTCTCTTTCAAATTCCATATTTCCATCTCCAAATGTGAAACTGGGCAGAGGCCATCAGTTAGAGGGTACTTTTGGTTTACACAGGTAGATTTCTAAGAACTTTTCTTATTAAAAAAATAAAGTTTCTTGTGCTGTATGAAAGGAGAGTGGGTTAGCACTCCCCTTGCCGAGGATGGGAGAGGTCCCTCCCCCAACCCCCTCCCACCAATCCCCCCCCTTCATCCCCCACCCCCTGCCCCCACCTGACTGCATGCACATGATCAAGGCACTGCCACCTCATGGTGGCTTCTAAGTAATCATCTTTTGCTACTGTTCTAGTGTGGGGACAGATGGCAGGTACGCTTGGGGTGAGTACAGCATACAGTATAGACCAATTACATCACTATGTCGTACACCAGAAATGAATATAATGTTGTGTGCCAACTCTACTAAAAAACGAGTTTCCTTCCCATCTGGATGTCAGTTGGGCAAATCTCAAATGTACAGAAGCATAGCTTTCTTAAATAGTACTTAGTTATCATTGAACTTACACCTGGAACATTCCAAGGGATAGTTCTCACCTGCTTTGATCTTTTCCTGTATCTGGACTTTAGTGTGGGAAAATTTGCCTGCAGGATTCCTTTTTGCCTCCAAGTGGGGATTGACCACCCAATACGTTAAACCCCACATGCCAGAAACCAACCAACCAAAGAAACAAAAAAAGAGTATTCTTAATATAGCAGAGAATAATATTGCAGTGAGAAATTGTGGAGCTGGATTTGTGGTTCCAGATGATAAATTTGGGTCAATTTTGACTTTCCAGACCTAGCTGAATAACTCTCCACTACCAGTGGCCTCTTGTAAAAGCTTCAGATGAATGTGTATTGATGAATATGGTTGGGTTGTGTTAGCATGCAAATCTCTTTATGTATCAGTTTATAAAATTTCTGTACCACAGTTCTGGATTTTTCTTCCTCTCAAAGTAGAAAAATGAACTGATACCTCCGAATGAACTGCTTTTATTTAGAGATAAATAACACACAGTTTATCCTTTAATTGGAAATTTATCAATAGAGTTGGTTATTACCATTCTGGGATTCTGGTTTAGTTACCATAGGACTGTGTTCAGTCTATGTTGCTACATAAGATAATAATAAAAGAGTATAATGGCTTAAAAAAAAGGGATCTTTATTGCATACTTTGTTGAAATTCGGTATTTTAAAAAGCCTGTAAAGCCATGAGGCTGTAGGAAATCATTTGTTCTCTGCCGATGTGTGATGTGTGTGGAGGTAATTTCTGACTCTGACAGGGACCCGCACAGAATGACCATCGATGCTACCCGGGACTGTGGTTTTCATCAGCCTGGTCTTTGCGTGAGTTTATTTTCACCAAGGAAATAAGTTCCCCCCACCATCATGGTAACTGACCACTCTTCAGGCTTTATTAGGCTTTCCCTTTAAAAACCGAGGTCCAAATATGTAGCTCTAAGCAGCTATCAATGCTAACTGTGTCTAGCTCGACTGGAATGCTGAGCTCGTAGTCAAAACTTTTGGGGAAATAAAATTTTGAAGCTTCTGTGCAGACCTTGCTAGTTACTAACTTTGGTCTTAAGAAGGTGCCATGTGAAGCATTAAGCAACATTTAACATGTGTATCGACTTATTATACGATGAGTTTTGAAATTATCCATCTAAAAATTATTTTAAGGGTATTTCTCCTTTTTTTGCCTTCTCTCATGTATTTATAGAAGAGTTATTAGTGTCCATCCCATACGGGGGGGATTTATACCCCCTATTTCATTTTCATCCCAGCTCTGTGAAATAGAGGGTGTCACTGGCCATTGTTGTTGGTACCTTGTGTTTTGCAAATGAGAAACCAAAGATTGAACGAAGTATTCGGCTCACGGTTCCCAAAATAGTAAGTGTTGAGTGACTAGAGTGTAAGAAAAACAAACAAACAAAAAACTCTCAGAAAAAATTTGTGGGGGGTTCCTAATGATTCAGAGAATGTGATGCTCTGGTGATTACTAAAACAGTGAAAGAAAAGGAGGAGAGAAGGAGAAAGAAGGAAATAAAAGAAAGGAAAGGAAAGGAAAAAAGAAAAGAAGAAAAGAAAAAGGAAAAAAATATTTGAGAAGCTGTTGACAGGTAGGGATAGCACTACATAGATTAAATCCTGTCAGGCTTGAGTTTCCTATTTTTTACAAAATTGTTGCCTGATTACGAATTCTGAAATGAGAAAGCAGTTTGAAAGAGACACCATTTTCATTTTCCTTCCCTCCTAAAAGACATAACAGGTGCAATACTTACTGCATTGTTTTTCTCAAATCGGAACATTTTCATTTTATTTTCCTTCTTTTCTCTTTTGGTTTGTTCACTTGTCACAAGGAAAATTTCACTGAAATACTTGAATTTTCCTAATAGTCTGTGATGATTACCTTAGAGCACTAGAGGCAGTACAGAATACCCAGGTGTGCGGTCTAGGGAGGCGAGTGCTTCGTCCTAACTCATCAGCGGCAGCCTGTCTTCTTGAAGCCCAGGTAGGGTTGAAAAGCCACAGAAAGATACTGATGGGAGCCTTGCGAATATTTCATTATTTTCTCATGGGGCACCAGGAGCCACATTTTCATTGTGCTTTCTAAACAGACCTTCCTCCCTCCCTTCCTTCCTTCCTTCCTTCCTTCCTCCCTCCCTCCTTCTTTCCTTCCTTCCTTCCTTCTCACCTTCCCCGCCTTCCCTCCCTCCTTCCTCCCTCCCTCCCTCCCTTCCTCCCTTCCCCTCTCTCCCTCCCTCCTTCCCTCCTTCCTTCCTTCCTTCCTTCCCCCTCTCCCCTCCCTCCCTCCCCCTCCTTCCTTCCTTCCTTCCTTCCTTCCTTCCTTCCTTCCTTCCTAAATCTGCACTTGCATTGCAAAACAATACAAGTTTTTGCCATGAAAAGAAATATCCACTTTGAAGTGAGACTATGCAGGAGTTGCCTACAGCATGCAGCCTTCGGCAAAGCACTTAGCATTTTGAACCTCAGTCTCCCATACGTGGAAGGGAGATCATATTATCTACTCTCAAATTTCTTATAAGGACGGTATGATACAGCATGTGCATGGATCTGTTACAGTGCTTGGGACACTAAACACTAAATGCTATTTTCATTTCTTTCTCAATATCATTTTATTACTTGTCTCCGACAAAGCATTTTATTTTGACATAAACACACCAATTTTAAAGTATGAGCCTGTGATCACAGTCTGAAGCAAAAGTGTCAATGCTTTTCAACCAAGTTAAGTTTATTAAATAAAAAAAGCCTATTATTTTCAGGGTGCCGTATCTGGTGCAACGGAGGATGAAGTCAAGTGAAGCATGAACTTTGTTCCTAAGGTATATACGGTCTAATTGAATCTTGAGGAAAAAGTTAAAAATTACTGGGTTAGCTGGTAGGGTGGATCTTACATAATGGTGAATAATCTAGATGGTAAAGAGTGGCTTGAATTATTAAAGCAACGGTCAGAGATGTAAGGACTTCCACAGAAAGTACTGCGGTTCTAAGGGTTATCAGGGACATTCATAAGATGCCAACTAAAATAAATATATTGATGAATTATTTAAAGACAGAGCAAGATAAATATAGACATCCCTCAGTTTAATTATGGACTAGAATCTGGCAGCAAAATTTAAAGGGTATTTTTTAAGAGAATCCCACTGAAAGCCTCATTGCTTCTCGTTCCTAACATTTGGAGCTTTTGTGGCTTTTATCACTACCAAATCTTTTACTGTTACGGTAAGTCATCTCCCTTCAATATATAAAATACTTTTCACAGGAAGAGATTTTTTTCTTTTGGGATCTCAGATGCTCTTCTCATAGAATCAGCGTTAATGATGTCAGGAGTCGGGGCGCCTGGGTGCCTCAGTCGGTTGAGCATCCGACTTCGGCTCAGGTCATGATCTCGCAGTCCGTGAGTTCAAGCCCCGCGTCAGGCTCTGTGCTGACAGCTCAGAGCCTGGAGCCTGCTTCAGATTCTGTGTCTCCCTCTCTCTCTGACCCTCCCCCATTCATGCTCTGTCTCTCTCTGTCTCAAAAATAAATAAACATTAAAAAAATTAAAAAAAAATAATGTCAGGAGCCTTCAAGAACACAGTAGGACTCATGGAATGCACAACACACAGTGGTCATTAAAAAGTGAAAGTTGAATCCGAGACTAAACCTGAAACAATTCGTCTGAGCATAATTAAGTGCCAGCTAAACTTAGATGAGAATTAAAAAAATTCCTCTAACAAAACAGTTTGAAAATTACTACAGATAACTGAAGAGGTAGATAACTTTGAAAGTTAGAACTCATTTCTCACAATGAACTTAGAAGCGTAGAAATAGATCTTTTATAATTGGCGTGACAAGAGAAATAATTTATTAACATGTAGAAGAGAGTCCCAAGCTTATAGAAGAGGGAAGGTTAATTACTATGGCAGGAGTCAGTTGATGCTACGTCCCATTCTTTACTTTACGGATCAGTTGGTTTCTTAAATGATTTCCTGTATGGTTTGGAGGAGGAAATAATTTTCCTGACTTTAAGCCTAAACCACCTTTGCGATAGCATTTTTGTTTTAAGCTTATGATCCAGTCTTTATAGAAATGGTTCTTTCCTTAAGCCACTGTTCTAATGTGCCAGTACGGGGTAAGCAAAGCTACGTTGAGCTGATTTACACATGCTGCAAACATCATTTTAGCACCTGGGTGCTTGCTGGTAAAAATTACTCTCTCCTTCTGAAGATTATCACGATAGTCTTGGCTATGAGCATAACTAGTGAATATTCTCAGTGTACCTTCCTTGAAATTCTCCACCATCAGCAGATTATCGTTGGGTCCTGTCCTGCCTCACCATGCAGAAAAAAAAAAAAAAAATAGTCAAAGGTAACACCAGACAGGAAGGGTTTCCTTAAGCGGCAAATGGTTAAAATACCATCGTCATCTCCAATTGTTTTTGTGACTTTAAGTTATTTTTCTGTGCGTGACCACAGCTTTACGAAACGCTGGCTAGAGTTTCTAATAATTCCATTACTCAGATGCCCGACAGGTAAGACAAAAAGTGGTCTACTGGTGTCTCCGGATACTTAGTATGCAATTGTCACTCTTGTTAAGAATCCACAATAAATACCACTGTGTCGCCGCAAACCGAGAAAGAGATCGCAATATTGACTGTGTCCCATATTTTCATTACACCTTCTGCCGAGTGCTTTCTTTGGCTTCTGTGATTTCATTCTGTTCGCCAGAACAGTGGGGGACCTGCCCCTTACCTGTTCTACATTACATTGGCTTCTTGCACATTGTATACTTTTCCGTTCATTCATCGAGGTTGTACAATTCATGTCTTACACAGTTTAGATCCACAGTATCATTTAGGTACTCTTTTTGAATGGAATCTATGTGGTAACAACTTAGGGTCTATTACGTCTCTGCTTCATCTTTTGCCATATTTTTGAACATACTATGCCCAGTTCTTCCGTTTCATTAATTCCCGTACCTGGATCATGTTGGGGTCTGTTTCTTTTGTAGTTTCCTTTCTCGTTCTTATTTATCGTATAGTCTTTCCTCTTTGTGTGCTCGGTCAATTTTAGTTATGTGCTGGAAAATGTGTTAAAGACCTAGGGAGAGTGGTGATGCTTGTTTTCAAAGACTTTCTAATTTGATGTCTTGCTAGGGCAGCATGTCTGTTTTCAAAGGAGTTCCAAGTTCTTGCCTGGTTTCTCTGTCCTCCGGAAATGGCCTCTCCCAGTAGCCAAACCTGAATCCCCGTCACCTGGATATCCTCAATCCATGGGTGCCCCTTGTCAGTCTTTGTTGTTGATCTTTGGTGTTAATTTGCCCCTCTAGGGGGCCTCCCTCATGCATGTTTTATTTTCAGGACTGTCCTCCTGGGATGTCAAGGAGTCCCCAGCACCGTGAGGGAGCAGGAAATTCTGAGTTTCAGAACCTCTCACCGGGCCGTTTATCCCGCACACAGAGTCAGGATTCTGCGAATGTCTTTAGTGAGAACCAGATGAATATTTGAGGCCTTCTAGTTTGTTGTTCTGGACTTGGAACTGTTCATTGGTTTCTCTCTCCACCGAGGCTAGACTCCTGTCTGGGCCCAACCCGAGCCCATGCTCAAAACTGGCGGATGTCTTCCCGAGAAAAGAGCTGGGTGTCATGAGCTCATCTGTGAATGGGCCTCCCATCCTGGAAATTTTAACCCATCAATTCCTTGTTGTTTTCATAGACCTCAAAGTGTCTTGAAATCGTTATTTTGTAAACCATAATGTATTACCTTTTTCTGTATTGGTGGGACTGTTTGCCTACTTGGGCCTGTGACATCCAACAAGAAAGCATGCGTTCCGTCCAAGTCCTTATGTTTAAGTGAGATGTAAAAAAAAAAAAATCACTCAGAGAGAAATGACCAGGGGGCAGAAGGGGTTCATTTGAGACTGTTTAAGAACTGCCTGTAGGCAGCAGAGATGTTGGCTGTGAGGAGAGGTAATCCAGGAACTGTGAATGACCGCTTACCAACAGTAGAAAGGTTTCCATGTGGCAGACAGGTTTGACTTTTGTGTGTGTTTTGGTTCGGATGGCTAGAAGATGCTGGAAGGAGACAGACTTGAGATCTAAGATCTCAGGTCTATGAGGAATCTCAGACCTCTGAGAAAACAAAATGCAGCATCTCTGGGCAGGATACATTTTCTCTTGTTGGAGTTGTGCACGCAGTTTGGGGTGTTTTGCGGTGAGCGTTTAGAGGATAGTGGTGTTGGACTCTAATGGGTCCTCCCGATCTTGCGGTTCTGGGAGTTTCTTCCGTATTCTCTCCCAGCACCATAATTAGCTTGTGTTTTCATGGCAGGAATGACGATTGTCGCATACTTCGCCTGGGGTACAGGAAGTCTTTCTGGACTCTATACGTTTGGCTACTTTAAGTTATTTATGTCAGTGCTATTGGTTCTTTCTCTAGCAAATGACTTCTGTAGTTATATCTCTGTCTAGGTCCCGAATTAAAAAGAATTACGGCTGCCTGAAAATAAGTTGATAGCAATATATTACGTGAACCTTCTTCTTATTCTATAAAAACATGCGTTTGGAACCAAAGTCCACTCACCCCAGCTAAGTACCTATTCAGAGGAGGCAAAAGTGGTGATACGTTTTCACACGAGTTGAAGTCCTTGATACGGCAATTATGCTATTTCTGGTGTAGGCTGTCAGGCGTCTCATAATCACGGCATGCCACATGCAGATTTTCTTATTGTTAGAATAACGTGTGCCTGGAAAAATGGCTCACTGCTTGAATTTGAGAGTAATAGACATGTGACCTCCATGCAGCTATCAGAGCTGATGTTTGCAATATATTTGATTGCAGTCTCCGTGTAATGTTTTAATAGGCACTCACTTAGTAAAGACAGAACAGCGATCGCGTTAATGGTGGTAACAACTATAACTTTATACTTTTCAGAAGTGTTCTTCATGTATAACATTAGGTCATTAGCACATACGTCTCTGAGGCAGGCGGGGCAGACCATTTTATCCTGAGGAGCTGAGGTCCTTAACTGTGAGTGGGCACAAAGCAGGCGGGACTGGCATTGGGATTCGGGTGTCTTTGCCCCAGGCTCTCTGTCTTTCCCAGCAGGATGGCTCCCACAAACCTGCCCCCATGATGTCCAGCTCTTCAGGATTGAGCTGGCCTTTTGTGAATTAACCCTCATGCAGGGTGACACAGCCCCCTGAGCCTATCCTGAGCCCTGCTCAGACTCAATGAGGCAGGGGTCTGGAAAGAGTTGCTCTGGAAGAGGGCTTGCGGTCCCGCTGGGTGAAGGAAGCCCGACCAGAGCGAGACAGAGGTGGCCTCAGAGGGATGCCTCCGTGCGCTCACTTCCGTTTGACGTGGAAATATGGAGAGAGTTTTAATGAGCAGTGAAATACTCTTTTACTCTGTTTCTGGAAAACTTTTTAGGAACATTGTGACCCAAATGTGACCCAAATCGTTACCCACAAGAGCCATCTGTCCCTGTCTGCTTTTTTTTTTTTTTTTAATTTTTTTTTTCAACGTTTATTTATTTTGGGGACAGAGAGAGACAGAGCATGAACGGGGGAGGGGCAGAGAGAGAGGGAGACACAGAATCGGAAACAGGCTCCAGGCTCTGAGCCGTCAGCCCAGAGCCCGACGCGGGGCTCGAACTCCCGGACCGCGAGATCGTGACCTGGCTGAAGTCGGACGCTTAACCGACTGCACCACCCAGGCGCCCCTGTCCTTGTCTGCTTTACGTCCGTCTCAGCCACCTTCTCTGGCAGGAACTTTGGAAATGAAAAGGGGCTGACGGTACAGGAGCTATTCCCCTAGTTGCTAGCAAAATGACTCGCTGTCCCATTGCGGGGACATTCCCGCCACATCACCGGAGCACTCCCTCAGGGAAGGAGTGAAGTGCTCACAGACACCCCTTTTCGTCTCTGGGAGCCATCTGGTCGTGTTCCTCTGCCCAGTACCTACCGTCTACACCGTATGTGGCCCACATTTTCAACTTGTATTGAGCTTGGCCGGCTCTGGGCACGGGGGAGACTGCAAGGTGATCTTCAAGGACGGTATTACGGAGTCCTTAGATTCGAAGATAATGAAGTGATTCAAATCCAGGTGCAGAATTTTAGCCAGGCAAACAGTGACCAACTGATTCTCAGCTCAAGGTGAAATGTCTTTTTTCTTTTGGCATCTAATAAATCAATCTTAAATACACGTTCGAGGTGTTTTTCAAAAAAGCCTATTTGATTGGGGGCCTTGGCCACTTCATCGAGGGATCTTCCCGAGATCTTAGAGGTGGGTCTATCAGACAGTTGGGTATCTCAGGGAATCAGGGTGAGAACTCAGACTCCGGTAACTACAAAAGTTGAATGGGAGAAAACTTGAGAGTAGAAGGGATAGTGTGTGAGGCAGGACCTCTAAGGCCACGTAAGTCTGCCAAGGGCAGAAGCCACAATGGAAGCAAGGTCAGCAGAGGTCTAGGTCAGAGAGCAGATGTCCTGCTGACCGTTTCTGTAATTGTTTGTGCCAGGTACTCTGGTAATGACTTTCCATATCAGTTCCTTTCCATGGGAGCTGCCCCTGGTTGTTCCCTCGATTCCCAGACAACAGCATCAGCTCTAAGACAATTCGTATCTGGCACACACAGCTAGTGGAGTTGAGGAGTGTCTATTTGAACAAAGCTAGGTCTTCCAAACAGTCAAGTACTTCAACATATGCTGCATTTCAAAGATATTCCACTGTAAGGGCCTACCCAGTCATATCAACAGAAATAGCATTTTACCCTCCCCCCCCCCACCCCAGGGTCTGATAGCCAGCAGGAGATCTGTGTTCAGAGAGATTGGACGGAATGGTTTTCATTAAGTTTATACTTAAAAATGTACCTCTGCTAGGAATAGCCTCTTACTACAAGTGACGTCCTATGGCCTCTTACCAGAGCTGTTCGCAAATGGCTAGAATACAAAGCCGGGGATATTTCGATCTCGCTGCCTTTCGGGGCTCCTCTGTATCATTCACACACTTTGCCACGTTTAGGGATATAACATGAACGCTTTGGCTGGGAAAAGCCGCCACAGTGGTAATATTTTAAGTAGTTTGGTGGTGTAAAAGTATGAACCACACGTCTTTTATTGTTGCCTGCTTGAAATTCTACACGGGTTGTTTTACTAACAGAAAACACACAGATATTTGAACTCGAATGGCTTAGATTTGAGCAACCTTGTCACTCACCATTGGTGTGTGACCCGAGGCCAGGTTGGTGACTTCTCCAAGCTAGTTACCTCCTGTGTCAAGGGAGAGGAAAATTAAAGGTAAAATTGACCTCTGACCTCTACACACAATGAATATTAATACTCCTACCGGTAATGATTGATACTCTGTGCAAAAGGACAGGGTTATGCCTCCAGCATTTAGTAAACAGTTACAAATACAATTTCTCCATTGCCCCAGTATGACAAAATCAGAAGGTTTTTGGGTAAATTGTATTTGCTTACAGATAGAACGAAACAGCAATGGTTAAATCCGAAACCCTCCAGGAGTCTTTTGTGCCACAACCTTGATTACTAACACGGAAAAAGAGTTCGATGCACCCTTCCCATTCAATCCTATACAGTTTAGGAGACCAAGAAGTAGATGTTGGGGTTGGCTCGGGCCTTCACGAAGAACAAGTTAATGCCATCCTGGGGTTTAGAAGCTGTTTCTGTCAGATGTTATTTGACAACAACTTGTGCTCTTGCCTTTAGGCTTGATGATTGTATTTGGTTACTTTTTGATACATCACTTTTCTTTTTTCTTTTTTTTTTTTATTATGTTTCTTTATTTTTGAGAGGCAGAGAGAGACAGAACATGAGTGGGGGAGGGGCAGAGAGGGAGGGAGACACAGAATCTGAAGCAGGCTCCAGACTCTGACCCGTCAACCCAGAGCCCGACGCGGTGCTCGAACCCATGAACTGTGAGATCATGACCTGAGCCGAAGTCGGACCCTCAACTGACTGAGCCACCTAGGCGCCCCGATATATCACTCTTCTTGATAATGGCTGATTTTTTTTTCTTCCAGGCCTTTAAAAAATACAAGTCCGTTTTGCACAGAACAATTTGACACATACTTCGTTTAAGTAATTAATACCGAGTCAGATGTATTTCAAGAATATTTTATAACTACTGTTTTTTTTATTTTTTTCCCCAGGGCTTTGTTGCTGAAAGTTTTTCTTGAAATCAAAAGCCAGCCTGTGGGTGAGTCCTATATCTTCTTGGTTCATTATGTTACCATTTTCTGGACAACATTGCTCAGCACGGGGATTAACAAGGTCAACTGGGCTGTGTTTGAACAAGTGCTTATTTAATTACATAGTATGAGAGGTAGCTGGCTCCTTGCTGAGAAAGAAGATGGTTATTTGCTAAGCATTTCACAAAAAATGGCATATTCTGTCATTCTACCTCCACCGAACCAGTTCATCCCTCCACAAGTTTGGAATAATAATGCTAGGTGTATTTATTTTTCTATATATGAAAAATATTCTAAGGCTTATGAATTATTTTTATGTCTTCATGGAATTTAGAATTTCTATGTGTATCTTTTTTCCTTTGCATTTTAGATATTTTTAGGTTTATTTATATTGAGAGAGAGAGAGAGAGAGAGAGAGAGCACGTGCCCACACATGTGCACATGCGGGGAAGGGCCTGAGAGAGGGAGAGAAAGAATCTGTGAGGTCACGACCTGAGCCGAAATCAGAGTCAGATGCTTAACCGACTGAGCCACCCAGGTGCCTCCTTTGCATTTTAAACTGGAATCAAAGGCATCATTTCTGTGATTCAAAGACACATCATACCTGTGCCTTGCAGAGTGCAAACACACAATAAATATCTGTTGATCTGAAATAAAGGTAAGGTTTCTGCTATGACTTAGATGCAAGGTAGCTCGAGATAGAATGTGGAACCTTTTTTTTTTTAAGTTTATTTATTTATTCTGAGAGAGACCAGAGAGAAAATCCCAAGCAGCCTCCACACTATCGGCATAGAGGCTGACGCAGGGCACGATCTCACAAACTGTGGACCAAGACCTGAGCTGAAATCAAGCGTCTATACCTAACCGACCGAGCCACCCGGGTGCCCCAAATGTTGGGCCTTTAACAAAAACAGGTCTTTAAAAGAGTTTGAATCTTGACATTCTATTTCATGAGGTAAGAAGGAATCTTTGAGCTCCTGAATGGTGTCAAACATTTTCTGTCAACTGTAGACTCTTTCTTGTGAAGTCCACATATCTGGAGAAAGGAGAGCGGCTCTGAGTGTGTCTGACAGGACCTCGTGAGTTGTCCAGGGCTCACTTTGGAATCCATTGCCATGGTCCCAACCCCACGTTTCCCAGACGAGGGTACGACCGCCGAGACAGGAGGCATGCTCTGCTGTGTACCACCCCGTGTCGCGGGTTGTGAGGGCCTTTCCACTCCGCTGTGCAGGTGGCTCTCAGGTACCCTGGCCTGGAGGTGGTCTTCCTGCCCAATTCCAAGATCATCCTCCAATCTGCACCAGTCCTTTAGAGAAGGTCGGTTCTAAAACTTCTATGAAGAGAATTCAGGAGCTGGAGAATGCTTTAGTGCTTATGTGAATTTTACTATTTCCCAGCAAATGGGACATGGAGAAGAGTTTTGCAGAAGATAGCAGTAATTAGAAAAATGTCTTGCTTGACTTCTAGCATGATATCATTAGGAGTCCCCCACCATCAAATGCTGTGATTTCTTTCTTTCTTTTTTTTTTTTTTTTTTTGCTTTTGCTCTAAAGGCACTGAAGAACTCAGACTTTGGTGTCTCATCCCAGAAGTAACAGAACTGGCATCATCATGTGGTCCTGCCTCTGGGATAGATGCATAGGTATATATGTTATATCTAATCTGATGTTTGCTGCAATCATGTGAAGTTACTCTTTTTACCTTCTTTTCAATAAAGTTTATTTAATTTTGAGAGAGACAGAGAGTGAAAGAGCAGGGGGGGGGGCAGAGAGAGGGAGAGAGAGAATCCCAGGTAGGCTCTGTACCACCAGCACAGAGCCCGATGTGGGGCTTGATCCCATGAACTGTGAGATCATGACCTGAGCCAAAATCAAGAGTCAGGGGCTTAACTAAGGGAACCACCAGGTGTCCACTTTATTCTTTTTGAAAGGATTTCATACCGTTTCATTTCCCCCTCTGTCCTGCTCATCCCTGCTCCTTGTCCCAGGAGGGGGGCCTCTATGGAGTGCATCAGGTTGGTCCCCTTGGCTGGCTGAATTCTCGCCCCTCTCCTCGTCCTGTCGGACTTTGCACTCTTGGTAAGCCCTTAGTACCAAGTACTGTTCCTGTGTCTCTGCCATAGCTCAGTGCCTAGTCCCTCTGTTACAGACATTCTGCCCTGGTCTCCTCATTATCGGAAAAATGCCTCCGTAGGTACCCTGCTGTCTCCAGAATCCTGAGGATACAGCACAGCCATTTCAGTCATTTATATGGAACCCTTCCAAGGCTCTCGTAACGACCCCTATGGGCTTTCACTGGCACATGCTCTCAGGAAATTTGCAAAGACGATACGCCTTCCAGGTGACTTGTCTCTGCACTCACACTTCCCTGTCACGCTTCTCCTTGGGTTGGCTTGTGTTCCAATGGCTACGGAACAATGGCTACGGAGCCAAATTTCTGAGATTTGGCTCCCTGGGAGTTGCACTGGAAATACATCTAACTTGAGTTTAGTGAGATGTGTTTATGTGGTGGCATTCACTGCCATGTAGGAGAATTAAGAATTAAGTTAGGGGCGCCTGGGTGGCTCAGTCGAGTAAGCGTCTGACTTCGGCTCAGGTCATGATCTTGCGGTCTGTGAGTTTGAGCCCTGTGTCGGGCTCTGTGCTGACAACTCGGCCATCCCAGGGTAGGAATACCTTCTAGAAAGGCTCAACTCTTATGGTCTCTTATGGTTTGCCTCCCTCCCTTCCTCCCTGTTTGTAACTATCTTTTTCCCCTTCCCCTCCCCCATGGTCTTCTGTTAAGTTTCTCAAGATCCACATATGAATGAAAACACATGGTATCTTTCTCTGACTGGCTTATTTCACTCAGCATAATACCCTCCAGTTCCATCCACATTACTGCAAATGACAGGATTTCATTCTTTCTCATTGCCAAGTAGTATTCCATTGTATATATGAACCACATCTTCTTTATCCATTCGTCAGTTGATGGACATTTAGGCTCTTTCCATAATTTGGCTACTGTTGAAAATGCTGCTATAAACACTGGGGTGCAAGTGCCCCTCTGCATCAGCACTCCTGGATCCCTTGGGTAAATTCCTAGCAGTGCTATTGCTGGGTCACAGGGTAGATCTATTCTTAATTTTTTGAGGAACCTCCACACTTTACCAGCCCAGCTGCAGCAGTTTGCATTCCCACCAACAGTGCATGAGGGCTCCCGTTTCTCCACATCCTCGCCAGCATCTATAGTCTCCTGAGTTGTTCATTTTAGCCACTCTGACCGGCGTGAGGTGGTATTTCAGTGTGGTTTTGATTTCTGTTTCCCTGATGATGAGTGATGTTGAGCATCGTTTCATGTGTCTGTTGGCCACCTGGATGTCTTCGTTGGAAAACAGATAACCCTGTGGAAACTTCTAAGAATCAGTTGTGAAAATTATAAGAAGCTTTGCAGCTTAATGGCTCCTAGATGAAATGGAAGTGCTTGGTTCCTTAGAAATGTACTTTATAAGGCATTGAGATCCAAGAGGCACAGAGAACTCCCTTCAGACGTAACTTGAATCGATCTTCTGCACGACATATCATAGTGAAACTGGCAAAATACAAGGATAAAGAGAAAATTCTGAAAGCAGCGAGGGATAAACGTGCCCTCACATATAAAGGGAGACCTATAAGACTCGTGACCGATCTCTCTTCTGAAACTTGGCAGGCCAGAAAGGCATGGCAGGAGATCTTCAATGTGATGAACAGGAAAAATATGCAGCCGAGAATCCTTTATCCAGCAAGTCTGTCATTTAGAATAGAAGGAGAGATAAAGGTCTTCCCAAACAAACAAAAACTGAAGGAATTCGTCACCACTCAACCAGCCCTACAAGAGATCCTAAGGGGGACCCTGTGAGACAAAGTACCAGAGACATCGCTACAAGCATAAAACATACAGACATCACAATGACTCTAAACCCGTATCTTTCTATAATAACACTGAATGTAAATGGATTAAATGCGCCAACCAAAAGACATAGGGTATCAGAATGGATAAAAAAACAAGACCCATCTATTTGCTGTCTACAAGAGACTCATTTTAGACCTGAGGACACCTTCAGATTGAGAGTGAGGGGCTGGAGAACTATTTATCATGCTACTGGAAGCCAAAAGAAAGCTGGAATAGCCATACTTATATCAGACAAACTGGACTTTAAATTAAAGGCTGTAACAAGAGATGAAGAAGGACATTATATAATAGTTACAGGGTCTATCCATCAGGAAGAGCTAACAATTATAAATGTCTATGCGCCGAACACAGGAGCCCCCAAATATATAAAACAATTACTCACAAACATAAGCAACCTTATTGATAAGAATGTGGTAATTGCAGGGGACTTTAACACCCCACTTACAGAAATGGATAGATCATCTAGACACACGGTCAATAAAGAAACAAGGGCCCTGAAGGATACATTGGATCAGATGGACTTGACAGATATATTTAGAACTCTGCATCCCAAAGCAACAGAATATACTTTCTTCTCGAGTGCACATGGAACATTCTCCAAGATAGATCACATACTGGGTCACAAAACAGCCCTTCATAAGTATACAAGAATTGAAATCATACCATGCATACTTTCAGACCACAATGCTATGAAGCATGAAATCAACCACAGGAAAAAGTCTGGAAAACTTCCAAAAGCATGGAGGTTAAAGAACACCCTACTAAAGAATTAGTGGGTCAACCAGGCAATTAGAGAAGAAATTTAAAAATATATGGAAACAAACGAAAATGAAAATACAACGATCCAAATGCTTTGGGATGCAGCGAAGGCTGTCCTGAGAGGAAAATACATTGCAATCCAGGCCTATCTCAAGAAACCAGAAAAATCCCAAATACAAAATCTAACAGCACACCTAAAGGAAATAGAAGCAGAACAGCAAAGGCAGCCTAAACCCAGCAGAAGAAGAGAAATAATAAAGATCAGAGCAGAAATAAACAATATAGAATCTAAAAAAACTGTAGAGCAGATCAACGAAACCAAGAGTTGGTTTTTTGAAAAAATAAACAAAATTGATAAACCTCTAGCCAGGCTTCTCAAAAAGAAAAGGGAGATGACCCAAATGGATAAAATCATGAATGAAAATGGAATTATTACAACCAATCCCTCAGAGACACAAACAATTATCAGGGAATATTATGAAAAATTATATGCCAACAAACTGGACAACCTGGAAGAAATGGACAAATTCCTAAACACCCACACGCTTCCAAAACTCAATCAGGAGGAAATAGAAAGCTTGAACAGACCCATAACCAGCGAAGAAATTGAATCAGTCATCAAAAATCTCCCAACAAATAAAAGTCCAGGACCAGATGGCTTCCCAGGGGAGTTCTACCAGACATTTAAAGCAGAGATAATACCTATCCTTCTCAAGCTATTCCAAGAAATAGAAAGGGAAGGAAAACTTCCAGACTCATTTTATGAAGCCAGTATTACTTTGATTCCTAAACCAGAGACCCAGTAAAAAAAGAGAACTACAGGCCAATATCCCTGATGAATATGGATGCAAAAATTCTCAATAAGATACTAGCAAATCTAATTCAACAGCATATAAAAAGAATTATTCACCATGATCGAGTGGGATTCATTC
The DNA here is from genome assembly GCF_007474595.2 of Lynx canadensis. NCBI lineage: Eukaryota > Metazoa > Chordata > Mammalia > Carnivora > Felidae > Lynx > Lynx canadensis. The sequence continues at coordinate 137,190,178 of NC_044305.1, read as the reverse complement.
CTGGGATGCAGGCCTGGTTCAACATTCACAAATCAATCAACGTGATACATCACATTAATGAAAGAAAAGACAAGAACCATATGATCCTGTCAATCGATGCAGAAAAGGCATTTGACAAAATTCAGCACCCTTTCTTAATAAAAACCCTTCAGAAAGTCGGGATAGAAGGAACATACTTAAAGATCATAAAAGCCATTTATGAAAAGTCCACAGCTAACATCATCCTCAATGGGGAAAAACTGAGAGCTTTTTCCCTGAGATCAGGAACACGACAGGGATGCCCACTCTCACCGCTGTTGTTTAACATAGTGTTGGAAGTTCTAGCATCAGCAATCAGACAACAAAAGGAAATCAAAGGCATCAAAATTGGCAAAGATGAAGTCAAGCTTTCACTTTTTGCAGATGACATGATACTATACATGGAAAATCCGATAGACTCCACCAAAAGTCTGCTAGAACTGATACATGAATTCAGCAAAGTTGCAGGATACAAAATCAATGTACAGAAAATCAGTTGCATTCTTATACACTAACAATGAAGCAACAGAAAGACAAATAAAGAAACTGATCCCATTCACAATTGCACCAAGAAGCATAAAATACCTAGGAATAAATCTAACCAAAGATGTAAAAGATCTGTGTGCTGAAAACTATAGAAAGCTTATGAAGGTAATTGGAGAAGATATAAAGAAATGGAAAGACATTCCATGCTCATGGATTGGAAGAATAAATATTGTCAAAATGTCAATACTGCCCAAAGCTATCTACACATTCAATGCAATCCCAATCAAAATTGCACCAGCATTCTTCTCAAAACTAGAACAAGCAATCCTAAAATTCATATGGAACCACAAAAGGCCCCGAATAGCCAAAGTAATTTTGAAGAAGAAGACCAAAGCAGGAGGCATCACAATCCCAGACTTTAGCCTCTACTACAAAGCTGTAATCATCAAGACAGCATGGTATTGGCACAAAAACAGACACATAGACCAATGCAATAGAATAGAAACCCCAGAACTAGACCCGCAAACGTATGGCCAACTAATCTTTGATAAAGCAGGAAAGAACATCCAATGGAAAAAAGATGGTCTCTTTAACAAATGGTGCTGGGAGAACTGGACAGCAACATGCAGAAGGTTGAAACTAGACCACTTTCTCACACCATTCACAAAAATAAACTCAAAATGGATAAAGGACCTGAATGTGAGACAGGAAACCATCAAAACCCTAGAGGAGAAAGCAGGAAAAGACCTCTCTGTCCTCAGCTGTAGCAATCTCTTACTTGACACATCCCCAAAGGCAAGGGAATTGAAAGCAAAAATGAACTACTGGGACCTTATGAAGATAAAAAGCTTCTGCACAGCAAAGGAAACAACCAACAAAACTAAAAGGCAACCAACGGAATGGGAAAAGATATTTGCAAATGACATATCGGACAAAGGGCTAGTACCCAAAATCTATAAAGAGCTCACCAAACTCCACACCCGAAAAACAAATAACCCAGTGAAGAAATGGGCAGAAAACATGAGTAGACACTTCTCTAAAGAAGACATCCGGATGGCCAACAGGCACATGAAAAGATGCTCAACGTCGCTCCTCATCAGGGAAATACAAATCAAAACCACACTCAGATATCACCTCATGCCAGTCAGAGTGGCCAAAATGAACAAATCAGGAGACTATAGATGCTGGAGAGGATGTGGAGAAATGGGAACTCTCTTGCACTGTTGGTGGGAATGCAAATTGGTGCAGCCACTCTGGAAAACAGTGTGGAGGTTCCTCAAAAAATTAAAAGTAGACCTGCCCTATGACCCAGCAATAGCACTGCTAGGAATTTACCCAAGGGATACAGGAGTACTGATGCATAGGGGCACTTGTACCCCAATGTTCATAGCAGCACTCTCAACAATAGCCAAATTATGGAAAGAGCCTAAATGTCCATCAACTGATGAATGGATAAAAAAATTGTGGTTTATATACACAATGGAGTACTACGTGGCAATGAGAAAGAACGAAATATGGCCCTTTGTAGCAACGTGGATGGAACTGGAGAGTGTGATGCTAAGTGAAATAAGCCATACAGAGAAAGACAGATACCATATGTTTTCACTCTTATGTGGATCCTGAGAAACTTAACAGAAACCCATGGGGGAGGGGAAGGGGGTGAAAAAAAAGAGGTTAGAGTGGGAGAGAGCCAAAGGATAAGAGACTCTTAAAAACAGAACAAACTGAGGGTTTATGGGGGGTAGAGGGGGGGGGGGGGTGATGGGTATTGAGGAGGGCACCTTTTGGGATGAACACTGCGTGTTGTATGGAAACCAATTTGACAATAAATTTCATATATTGAAAAATAAAAAAAAAATAAATAAAAATAAATAAAATATAGGTCCCTCAAAAAAAAAAAAAGAAATGTACTTTATAACACACCATATGCAATTAGAAATGCATATTGCTCTAATGAGAATTGTGTAAAATAGAATTTGTCAGAATTCTTATGTTTATAGGGCATAAGCATGTGTGGCAATACACATGGAAAGAATTTTGATGTCTTCTAGATTGGATCGAGATCCTAAAACTTTCAGGGCATTAAGTAAAATGAAATGTGCATCAGGAGGAAGTGTTACAAAACTGTAAACCAAACACTTAACCGATCAATCTGAAAAGACTTAATTATCTACCAGGTAACATAGACGGAATTATCCATTTATTTGTTTTACGGAACATAGCTATTGAAAATACTATAAGCTTATTTTCATGTGAAAAGGCATTGGAAAACTATCCAGCCAAAATGTATAGGGGTAAAAGCATTATAAAGGTGAGCCAGGCACTGAATTAATACAAAGAATTTTTTCTCTCTAAGTTGTATTTGTTTTATTTGTCAACGTTTGAAAATGTTTACTTTGTTGTGATCTTTTGTCATTCAGAATAAATACTCATATTTGTACCTAAAGTTAGTATTTTAAACTCTTTTCTTCAATGATGCTCCACTAAAGTTCTGAAAGAAGTATCTGTCCTATGAACCCACCTTGAGTGTATACAACCCAATCCCCATCTCACTCATGAATAGTAGCAGAGTTGGGTTTCACGAGTAGATCTTTATGCGGAAGTGGGTGGTTTTTCTAGTGTAATGCTCAATCTTCTGTCTTGGGCTGGGTGCCTTCAGAAATAAACTCTGAGACAAGGATTGTGGCACGATGATTAGCTTGGGAGGTCACTTGAGGAAGCACTGATTGGAGAGTAGGGAAGACAAGGAAAGACATCAGATCACTGCTGTGGATGGCAAGACTCGATCCTATCTGGAGCCTGGGGGACAATGTGAAATATATCCCATGGCTCTCCCATCCAAGAGGTGACAGAGCCACCATATTCACCACCAGCCACTCTGAGTTGTCAACAGAAGCTGCCCCCAGAGGTACTGACCCCCAAGCATTACCAGTCTACCTCACCCCGACCCAGCAGGCTCCAGTGGCCAAGTCAGCCCCTGGCTTGTATCTGAAGCAGCAGCGACAGGATGAATGCAAGGGGCTATGGGCAAAGCACTGATAACGTCCACATACTTCCCACAGATGACGCCTGTCCCTTTGTGTACTTGCACTTTTCCTTTCAGTTCTGTGATGACCTGGGATGCGTTTTGTTACATAGCGATTTCCACTTGACAAAGCATTATCATTATATCATCTGTTGTAACACGAAGTAGGAGACAGTCTTCATAAATCCACTTTTCTTAAATATGTTTTGTGGGTTTGGTGTAGACAAGCAAATTGAATTTAGCTGAGGATGCCCATTTGAGGACTCTGCCACTGAATTTCATCACAATCCACAAAAACGTAAAGAGACTGGACACAGGTAGGCCTGGAATATAAACGATCGATATTTCCCGGCTGCAAAATGAAGAGAGAATTGCATGGTCGTGGCCTTCAGAAGCTGCCAGGCTTTGTGTTCTTCACACTGCTTTGCTATTGCCTTATTTCCATGACTTGGAAAATGTCGCTTTGGCCAATATCTGTGCCATTTGAGATAAATAGATGTATTTTATTGGCAATATCAATCCCAATATGTCATGTCTGAGCTGCTTTTGAGTTCATAGAGATAGCCATCGTTTCTGTAATCAGCAATACACAATTTTTTGATAACTTGTTACGAGAAGATAAATATTTTAACTGGCTATCTGAAAAGAAGCTCCTATACATGCTGGAAAATTGATTTTTTTTTTTTTTTTAGATCTGATTCAACAGAGATGAAGTGAACTGTTCTCTTAAGCTGATGAGATAACCATCACAGCATGTGTACTGTGTTCATGGTCGGCCAGGCAACTCTTTTTCTACTTCTTTAAAACAAATTTTAATGTATATCATCACTGGTTGAAATGCTTCCTTCTACCTTAAAAAAAAAAAGATTCTCCTATGATAACTACTAGGACCCATGCTTTGGAAAGCTGCTGAATGAAGCACGCTCTCGATCAGAAACTACCTAGATGGTCAGAGAGACTTTTCAGGTGTGTGTAGTCAGGTGGATTGGGTATTCTTTATTCACGGATTAACTGAATTTGGTTTGAGAGGCAAGCGGCTTGTGCCCGGGGTAGATGTAGAAGGAGGGCCTGATTTTTTTTGTTTTTAATTTTAAAATGGTTTAGAAAAAAGGACCACCATGGTCCATGACGCTCGATGCAGAGATACTTTCCCATTAACGACCTTTATTCACACTCATTCATTTTGCAGAAGGGCAGGGCATGAATTGGCCCACAGAGTGCGGGAGGAGAATCCATTTCCAATGTTACGTCTTCACCCTCAGAGAGAGAACGGTTTGCATATGTGTGTTATCATCTCTCTTTTTTTGGCAACTCTCTTACTCCCGGCTGCAGACGTTTGTCTGGGATTATCTTCTCTTGTCCTTAAAAGGAGGAAAATACCTTACTCTTTTCATACCCTTGGAGCAGTGCGTGGCACCTAATAAGTCTTCAGAATTCTTGTTAGGTCAGTGAATAAGTTGTTATTAAAATATAATGCAGCCTGGAAATCGGAAATGGCCTCAAATTCTAAAAGATGGAAAATAATGCAGTTTAATGGACATGTGAAGTCCTAAGGGGGAAATGCAATACAGAACACATTATAGGGTTTCTACAGCAGATGAGACACTGCTTAAGTCAGTGTGTGGGTTGGTCAAGTCCCTCCCGGCCAGAACTCAGGACCCACTTTTGTTACTTGAAAACTACTGGTGTCTCAGATACTTTCGATAAGACATTTGGTTCTTACCAGGAAGGGACGGTTTCCTTCACATTTAAGTTTGTTCTCATACAGTTACATGAAAACACGAGGTAGCAACTTACTTGTCTTGCTTGCCGATTACAAACCAACTGGGGGCTGGATCTCACCAAGACAATCGTTCTTATGAAGGTGTTCATTTTGATTGAGTTAAATATTGGCCTGGAGAGTGCATGACCCCCACTTAATTTTAGAGCAAGTGTCTCTGTTAGTTTTTCAGGTTCATGCGTAGCCCCCACTGATAACCAGGTAAGATTTTATTCACACTGTGTTCTCAAGAACCAGCCCTCAGGGAACACAGCTCTGTACCTCCATGCATAAGGAAGGCCATGTAGACGAGGAAAGGGCCATTCCACAGGTAAGTACACACTTGAAAAGGCAGTATTTATATGGATATTCGGAAAAATGAGAGCAACACGCTCACTTAATGAAAACCAGCGAACAGTTAGGGAAAAATCCGTCTAATATTGTTCTGCTACACTGTTGGTGCATAAGCACGGACGCGTGCTCCCTGCGGTGAATGGTTATACAGAGTCCCACAGTCCCGTTTTTTGTTGTATTGAGATTACGTTGAGTGAGAAATAGAAGGGAGGGACACAAATGGACCCCAGGTGTCACCCTGACCCCAGGCATTTGAATTATAATGTCTTCAACTCCTCATCCATTTGTCCTCACTATTTGCCCTCCGTCAACAAGTAGTCTTTCTTTAGCGAGACCGCAAGAACAGAGAAAGGTCTGTCTCCGACCACATTCCTTCAACCTGAAGTGACATTGTCAATGTAAAGGACAATTATATGTATTTAAAGGTTTAAACGGGCTGAGATGTTTTTTGAAAGCTGAAACACTGAATGTTTTATGTCGGTGTACTTGATCTAACCTATAATTCTTTGTAAAGCAGCATTCCGTTGTGAAAGCATGTAGCAAGGTTGTCAATAAATCAAATGAAGATTATGTGGATTTAACAGGCTTCACGGACACACAGAAAAACAACTGTGTTAGAAGTTTAGACCAAATGATAGTGTGTGTTTTGCTTACACTCTCTACAAATAAATTAAATTTTGATTTGTATTTATTTTTCCAAATTAGTGGAATCTGCTAGAACTGTCAAGGATTACGAAGGTGTGCCAGAGTTCGGGCTGAGAAGAATTTATTTGGATTCTGAGACTATGTTCCCGCAAGGACTTTTATTCCACACTTTGTTCTACGAAACTTAAACGGAAACAACTTCTCAGGGTGAACAGCACAATTTGGCTACGTATCTTTATCCTAAGTTCCCTCTTGTCTCTCTTGGTACTATGTTTCAATCGCTTCTGCCCTTTGCATAAAAATGTTCCAACTTTTATATGGTAAATTGTAGTTATCATTGAGTAAATACATTCGTGTGGGCACTAGACACAAGGACTAACTTTTTGTACGAAAACTTACAGTTGACCCTTGAACAGGGGTTTGAACTGCATGGGTCCACTTCTATGCAGACTTTTCCCCATAAATACAGTCCAGTCCTGCAAGTGTATTTTTCCTTCTTTATGACTTTTTCTAGTAACATCTTTTCTCTACCTTTATTGTAAGAATACAGCTAATCCATACAACATTCAAGATATGTGTGGGCCACCTGTTTGTGTTATCATTAAGGTTCCCAGTCCACAGTAGGCTATGAGGAGTTAAGTTTTGGGGGAACCAAAGTTACATGTGGATTTGTGACTAACCCCGAACCCCCACTCTGTTCAAGGGTCAACGTACGTGGTACCGTTCTTACAAAAATACTCCTAAATTGGCATTTCGCGTTAGGGAAGCCCTTTAATGGCTACGAAGGACATGCACGTCACTTCATCTGCTTCAGTTGGAGCTGGAAGGCATTCTCAAAACTTGAGTGACATTTTGACTAATACCACTGTTCTTTGCCCTGAGTCCTTGTGAGTAATTGGTGTCTCGTTACCCTCTCTACCGTTTCAAAACTACAGTTGTACCAGGAGTGACACAGCCGTGAGTTCCGTGGGTTTTCTATGTGCCTCATGCACCCCAGAAGAGGTGCTGAGAAAGCCAGCAACCCAGGAACACCAAGGGGCTGAGGCCCCCCCCCAAATAAAATAAATTGAAAGAGCCCCACAAAAACCCTGCTCTCTATAGACAAAGGACGAGGAAAGGGGCAGACTGGCAAGGCAGAAAACTTTTAGACAAAAACCACCCTATTCTAGACCGACACCCCAGGAAACACGCAGCCGTATCTGCACCCCCGTAGTAAAGGTTAAAAGGGGATTCTAGACTGCCACCCTCACCTGGCCATTATGACACAGCTGCTCTGTGCTGGGGTCCTACCAGAGAAGCCTGAGTTGGGGGCCGGACTTCCTCCCATCTGTAGCAGCTGGTAAGGTGCCACCTCTACAGGACTAGTGGAGACCGTGAGGGGAGCGGTAATGAGGTGCCCCTCGCCCCCAGGTGGCCACAGAGGCTTGGTGGGGAATGTGGACTCCCCCACCGTGGCGGTATTGAGGCACCACATCTCCTTCCCCTGCCACGGAGTGTCACGGGACACCTGCCAAGACAGATGTAAACACGATCCAGAATCTCCTTACTTAACACCCCAAACGTCCAGGATTTAAGTGAACATCACTCATCATACTGCGAACCAGGGAAATGCCAACATGAGTGAGAAAAGACACCAACAGATGTCAATAATGGGACGACACAGGTGTCGGGATTGCCTGAAAAGGATTTAAAACCAGCTCGAGACATCAGAAAGTGCCAGCAAAGAAACGGAAGGTATGAAGGAGAACCAAACGGAAATTTCAGAATTGAGAAGTGTGATAGAGTAAGAGACTTACCGGACGCACATTCCCACGGCAAAGCCGGCTTCTACGCCATCGTTTCTTCAGTTAAGGAGTACAACGCAACATTCTGAGTTTGAGAGGCGTTCGGTCATTTCAGTATCCAACTGTGATCTTTAGTAATTTATTGTCAGTTACTTTTTGTATGCCCAAGACCTGAACTGTCTGCCTGTGTCACCACCACCGAGCCCTATTACCAAGATTCCGTCTCGCTCCCACCTGCTCCCACCCTCTCCCGGTGCCCGCACCTTCGCTAATCAGGTTCGACGATTCACCAACCGGTGGAGGGGTGCGGAGGGGTCAGCCCCACCCTGGCTGTGGCACCCCCACCTTACCAGCATCCAAACACCCTGAGCTCGGAAAAACACACCTTTGCGATGTCCTTCTGAGTGTATTTTTCTGGGACTCCATAAAGTTTTTATGTAAACATGAGCAAAAGAACTATTACATCGTGATCAGTCCAGAAGGCCAAGAATAATACAAAAACAACCACCACCACCAAGGGTGGAAACAACCATCGTGTGGGGGCGCAGGAAGCAACGAATGTACAGCAAGCAGCTATATTGACCTACTGGAAAAGAAATGCCTGGGACGTTTTCTCCCTGTAAACTTGGGTTTTGATGAAAAGTTTGGATGGAGAGTAGGGTGTGTCCTCTACGGCAGGAGAAAAGACTGATACTCCGTGTCTTTATGAAATCGCCACAATGTGTGTTATTCTGATCCTACCGGATTTGAAGAGCTCCATGAGTTAGGCAGGAATATGTCATGAAAATGCACGGCTTTTTTTTTTTTTTTAAGTGTATTTATTTATTTTGAAAGAAAGAGAGCGCTCTAGTGGGGGAGGGGCAGAGAGAGAGGGAGGGAGAGAGAATCCCAAGCAGGCCCCTCCCTGTCAGCACAATTGGCACCTGGTTGGCTCAGTCAGTTAGGCCTCCGACTCTTGACTTCGGCTCAGGTCACGATCTCTCAGTCGGTGAGTTTGAGCCCCGGGTCGGGCTCTGTGCTGACAGCTTGGAGCCTGGAGCTGCTTCAGATTCTGTGTCTCCCTCTCTCTCTCTCTGCCCTCCCCAGCTCATGCTCTCTCTCTCTCTCTCAAAAATAAACAAACATTAAAAAAGTTAAGATTTTGTTAACTTAGGTCTGTAAATAAGAATAATTTATTTCCCTGTTCCATTACATTGAAGCTTTACTGGTACCATGGATATACAGTGAATATTAAGTTCAGAAAAATGATACGAGCCTTAACCCTTCTTGGCGAAGTTTGATAGCGAAGGGTGGAATCTGGGAATATGACATCGAAGGGTATGCATTTACAATTTACGGAAAAGACGACTTCAGGAAGGATTATTCTTCAAGTACCCGTTCTCTCATGCCATACGTTCCTTACATGCGGTTGGAGGAGGTCATGGAGAGGGCACGATCAGAGCTGGCCCCTGACCCTGGGAGGCTCCTACCCCCCAGCCCTGTCCCTGGAATGTGCACCCTGCCCACCCTTCCCAAAGCCGGGGGCCGCTTTCAAGGACACAGCCTTGAGAGAGCCACACGGTGGGAGACCATCCGGATGGTACACATGCCTGGGACCGGTTAAGGCCTCTGTATACACCGTTATGATTCCGGCAGGTGCGGGCATCAGGACAGGTCCGCAGGGCAGTTCCCTTGCTTAGGACACCTGCCCCCATCTGGAGCGCCTCCCTCTTTCTCTGGTGTCTCCCTGACCTCTGTGTCCAGGCTGGTTTCAGATGCTCCCTGGGGACCTGGAGGTTGGACACCAGCGTAGCTAAGCCCCTTATTTTAGGCACCTTCCTTTGCACGGAATTACAAAGATATGTGCTATTGTGCGTCCGGAATAACCACAGGAGAGTTATTTATGAGATGTCGGAGTTTCTGGATCATTTAAGACACATTTTTCTTTTTTTTTTTCTTTTTTAGCGTTGTGTGGAAACCAAATCTGCTTTTAAAGACAGCCTCTGACGGAGGGGGTTTCTGGGGAACAGTGCTTCGTCTTTTTCATTGACAGGGTTTGGTTACTTTATGTCTTTCTGTTTGCTCACGTCGACCTTGTTATTTTTAGTTTCCAAGAAAACAAACAGCGGCAAATCCTTGCGCAGGTGAGTCAGTGCGTCCTGTGCTTTCAGAGGCATTCAGGAGGAGAGGGCCAGTGGGGCAGGGGTGTGGGGTGTGGGGGCTGGTGCAGGAGTAGGGGGGGATGCTGGGGGCTGGGACCATGGGGCAGGGACGGTGGGGGAGGGCCGTGGGGGCAGGGTTTGGTGGGGGCAGGGGTAGGTGGGGGGCACGGGTAGGTGGAGGGTGGTGCGGCGGGGACGGTGGGGCAGGGGCAGTGGGGGGTGGGGGCAGTGTTTGGTGGGGGGCTGGTGCAGGGGTGTGTGGGGGGGTGGTGGGGGCCGCCGCCATGGGACAGGGGCAGTGGGCAGTGGGGGAGGGCCGTGGGGGCAGGGGTAGGTGGCCTGGCCGGTGAGGCAGCTCCCCGAGCCTAGGAGCCTAGCCTCCGAGGGCCCAGGTTCAGCAGGTGGCAGCCCGAGGGCATGGTACCCTCAACCTGTCTTAGTCCTAGTGTGATGGGGACTGCAGGGCCGAGGCGAGCGGGGAGCTCGGCTCAGGAAAGCCACCCACAGGTCTGCCCCTTGTGTCCCAGACTGCCCAGAGTGCACCCTGCGGCTTCGGGGAGGGCGGGCGCCCCGCACGCACCCCGCCCGCAGGGGGCCCTTCCCGGGGCTCCGCTGGGGCTCCCAGAGGGACGGGGCGGGACCCCTTCCTGCACGGGCGGCACACACCCGTCTCTCCCGGGCTTGCACTCGCACTCTGACAGGTGACTGTCCTTCCTCACGTTCAGAGAGGCCGCGGCAGCTCCACGGCCCCCGCGGGTGCGGACCCCAGCCCGGCGGTGCCAGCGGCAGCCGATGCGCACGGGGGTGCGCTCCAGGCGTATGGGTGCCCAGCGCGGGCGTTTCTCCCCTCTGGCTCCACGCGGCCCCGCCCCTCGGCTTCAGTCCTGTTCTGCTCCCTCCGGTCCTCCTTCCCAACCCCCCCGCCCCTGTTCTCTCCTCCCCCACCCCCCCCCCCCCCCGGCCCCCTGTGCCCGCCCGTGCCAGCCTCAGCCCTGGCGTGGCGGCCAGCGGGGACCCCCTCGCTGGCACCACTGGGGGGTGGGGTGCAGGAGGCGTCCTCAGGCCTCCCCGCTCTGACGTTTGTCTTCCTCTCAGTGGTGGGCGGGGACAGCAGGTGCACCGTGGCGACCCCCAGTCCGGGCTTCACGGGGAGGGCCCGCTCTCGGTCCTGGGAAGCTTTCATGGGCACAGGGTCAGAAAGATGGCAAACATTTGTTCCCCTTTCCTAGGGAATGACACATCACGTCCCGCGCACGGAGCTCGCAGCGCCCCTTAGGGTAGGTTCTGTGTCCGCGTCCCCGGGGCTGGGGCATCTGACCGCTGGGTTCGTGGCCCAGGAGCCCACCTGCCGCGTGGGTCTGAACGGAGCTCTGAGCCCCGGGTTGGCCGGGCCCCGCTCCCGCTCTTTCCTCTTTCCTGAGCCAGCGAAGCAGCCAGGCGCCCAGGGGCGCTGCTTCTGCAGGTGGACCCCGAGGCCAAGGCCGTGGGCGGAACAGCGGCCCGCGCGGTCTGCAGCCAACCCGCCGCGACCCCCGGGGCCCCGCAGGAGAACGAAAGGAGCCATCGATAAGCCATCGAGGTTTGGGCTTGGCAAAACCCAGCTTTGGTGAGGCTGCAAAGCCGGTTACAACGCCGTGTTCTTGATGAATGTGTACTGACTTGTGCCTCGGACTTGATTCGCGGGCGCGCGCGCACACACAGGGAGAGAGAGAGAGAGAGAGAGAGATTTTCTGGACGTTAGGAAGTACATATTCAAAAATTTTCTAGAAAGGACAAACTATTACCTAAAATAACCGCAGCTAATTCACGATCCCAGGAGCTCTGCCTTCCTGTTGGTCTTTTAAATCTTATCCGTTGACGTGGGTGCAAAGTGAGGAGTCAGAATTAGCAGATTTCACGTGCTTTTTGGTAATTTGGCATTTGGGTCTCCTGTGTTGTGAAGTGTCATTTAAATCATATGTGCATTTTTGCAAGGGATTACCTTAAATTTTTTTTAATGTTTATTTATTTTTGAGAAAGAGCGAGATAGAGGGCTAGTGGGGGAGGGGCAGAGAGAGAGGGAGACACAGAATCGGAAGCAGGCTCCAGGCTCCGAGCCGTCAGCCCAGAGCCCGACGCGGGGCTCGAACCCACGGACCGCGAGATCGTGACCTGAGCCCAAGTCAGATGTCTTTTTTTGAAATATTGACACATAACCTTATTTCTTCATCACAGATGCCATTTCTTTTGTTGGTTACGTGAGTGGCAAATAAAATTTACTACCTCTAATAAAATAATTTTTAAAATTTAAAGGAAGTAGAAACCCAGAATTCAAATGTCAGGAGTTATAAAAAAGAAGAGAGTATCTCTTCCATGCTACAGACACTGCAAAGACAATAAGACATTATTATGGACAGTTGATGCAGGTAATTTTAAAAAATTTAATGGGGGCACCAGGGTGGCTCAGTCGGCTAAGCACCGACTCTTGGTTTTGGCTCAGGTCACGATCTCTTGGTTGTGAGATCGTGCCCCACGTCGGGATCTACGCTGGGTGTGGACCCTGCTTGGGATTCTCTCTCTCCCTCTCTGTCTGCCCCTCCCCTGCTCGCATGTGCTCTCTCACTCGCTCAAAACAAATAAAGAAACTTTAAAAAAATTTTAATGACATAGAGAAATTTCTAGGAAAATATAACATTCAAAACAGGTTCAAGAAAAGAATCGAAAATCTGAAAAACTATATAAAAATTAACAAAAGTGAATCAGAAGTCAAAACCTGCATCCCCAAAACTTACTTCCAGGCCCGGATAGTTACTTCCATTCGTGACTTCTCCTGAATGGTCAGGGAAGATATCATTCCAAGTTATACGAGATATTTGAGATAGTAAGAAAAATGAGGAGAAATCCTCAATTTTATGCAGTTGCAGTGACAATGATACCAAAATTACTTAAGGACAATACGAGAAGGCAAAATTAAAGAATAAATGAACAGATATATCTATGCAACAATGCTAAGGAAAATGCTGACTAAATCCAGAATATAGACAAAAAAACCCCAGTAATATATCATGACCAAATTATGTTCATCCTAAAGTTCAAAATTAATGTAACATTAAATAACCAATTGCTGTAACCCACCCTATCAACAGAGGCAAATATATACATACATTATATATATATATAATGTATATATACATATATACAATATTATGTATATATACATTATATATAATGTATATATACATATATACATTATATATACACATATATACACATTATATAATGTATATATACATATAATGTATATATACATATAATGTATATATACATATAATGTATATATACATATAATGTATATATACATATATACAATATTACGTATATATATACGTATATACATATATATATACACACATATATACATATGTGCATCTATATAAAGCCTTGTAAAATGTGAATTCTGAATTTGATTGCTTCCTTCTGGTGAGATGTATCTTGTTGCTTCGACCTGTGTTTTCTATATATGAGAGTCGGGTGTAATGGCTTTGTTAGATTCATTTTCACTGCTTTGACACAGACTTCGTCTGTGATGTTGGACACTTAACATTGCATTACACCAGGAGACTCCCAAATGCACATTAGCTTATATTTGATCATTTGGTTAATGGTGTGGGGAGAAGACATTTGCCACTCACAAGATCGTGACTCACTGCAAGATCGTGACCTGAACCGAGACCAAGGGTCGGACGCTTAACCGACTGAGCCACTCACGCACCCCAAATTTAAAGCTATTTTATCTCCTTTATGAATATTCCTGTCATTCTCGAGTTACCCTTGCCAGTTATTATTAATAGTTTTCTCTTTAAAGTCTGTTTTTTATGTTAAAATAGCCACATAAACTGTATTTGATAGTGTTTGCTTTATAAGTTTCTTTGCCTATCTTTTAGTTTCAGTCTTTCCACATTCTTCTTTTTAGGTAATGTTTTTGTGAATGGAATATTGCCGGATAGGTATATCAATTCTGGCAATCTTTTTTTTTTTTTTTTTAATGTTTACTTATTTTGGGGGAGAGTGTGTGAGTGTGGGAGGGGCAGAGAGAGAGAGAGAGAGAGAGAGGGAGAGAGAGAATCCCAAGCAGGCTCCATGCTGTCAGTGCAGAGCCCGAGGCGGAGCTTGAACTCACAAACTGTGAGATCGTGACCTGAGCCGAAGTCGGATGCTCAAGTCTGCGCTCTAGCTCATGAACCGTGAGATCATGACCCGAGACGAAACCAAGAGTCGGACGCTTAACCCACGGAGCCGCCCAGGCGTCCCACTTGTTTTTCTTTTTAATGTAGCATTTTATCTACTGACACCTAATCGTTTGTTCTGCTTTAACCTGTCACTCGATTTGTGCTTCTGTTTGTCCTACTGCTTCTAGGATTTCTAAATTTCCCTTCTGTTTTGTCAACTCCTAGAGAATTCCTAATCTCATTTTTTCCCTTCCTTAGTTTAGATGCCTATGTTATGTTTCCCTTCTTCTGGTGAGTAATCCAGAAATTAGAACACATTTACTTAACTGATGAAAATAGAAGGCTATTCAGTCTTTTCCACCCTCCCTTCCTTCCGAGAACTAGGGAACGTTCGGACGGCACAGGGTCATCGGTGTCAGTCACCCTTGCCCTGTCCCCTGTACTTCCTCCCCTCCCTCACCGTCCACCCCCGCCCCCCAGGACCCACTCTGAGAACCTGGGTCCGAGAAGCCCCTGCCATCGAAGTGAAAGGAAGTGAAATGGAAAATCCCATTTCACTGCCCGTGGCTTCTCCGATCGAAGTTGAGAAGCTGTCTGTCAACTGCTTTCTCACCCTTTTGAAGGTAATCGTTTTCTCTTGGCTATCTGAAGATTTTCTCTTTGTGCGTGCTCATTTGTAATTTGACAAACATCGGTCTAGCAGGCGATATATTTTCATTGGCGTGATATTTGATGTACGTTGCCCTCTTGCACACACGTGTGGCTCGTGTCTCTCGGCACGCCTTTTCAGGTGCTGCCACTGTCCATTCTCTCCTTGTCTTTTTCTCGGATGCTGAGGACGTGTGTTAACTTTCCATTCTCCGAGTCGTTCACTGGTATCTCTCTCATCGGCTTAAGAAATTCCTCCTGTGCAACAATCTGGACCATTTCTTTTGACCTTTCAGCTCATTTATATTCTCCTCAGGTATTTCTTCCTGGCTGTTAAAAGACATTCATTGATTTCTTTATTTTGGTCATTGCTATTTTCATTTCAAGAAGGTTTATTTGGATCTTTTATCACACTTTCTATAGTTTCTGAGCACCTGGAGGTATTTTCAATCTTGCATTTCTTTGAAACCAGGAAACGTAATTGTTTTTTTTTTTAATTTTTTTTTAACGTTTATTTATTTTTGACAGAGAGAGAGAGAGAGAGAGAGAGACAGAGCATGAGCGGGGGAGGGGCAGAGAGAGAGGGAGACACAGGATCGGAAGCGGGCTCCAGGCTCCGAGCGGTCAGCACAGAGCCCGACGCGGGGCTCGAACTCACGAACCGCGAGATCATGACCTGAGCCGAAGACGGACGCTCAACCGACTGAGCCACCCAGGCGCCCCCATCATTGTTTTTAAATGTGTGTATATTGATACTTACCGTATCTGAAGTTTTCTCATGGTATGGTTCTGCATGTGTACTCATTTTTAGCTATTTTATAACTTGTGGTCTTAAGAATTATTTATTTATTTACTTTGAGAGAAAGAGAGCAAGAGAGCAGGGGAGGGGCGGAGAGAGAGGGAGAGAGAATCTGAAGCAGGCTCCATGCCGTCAGCACAGAACCCAGGGCAGGCCCCAAACCCACGAACGGTGAGATCATGACCTGAGCTGAAGCGAAGTCAGGCACCGAACCGACTGAGCCACCCAGGCGCCCCTGGCGTGTGGTCTTTGAAAACTGTCTGTGAGTGTTCGTTGAGGCGAGGATAAGTGTGTTTCTCCAGAGGAGATTCGCATTAATCTCTGCCAAGGGCTCTGGCGGTGACATTTCAGAACCTCAAATCCAACGAGGTCTCAGCTTGAAATTCTCTCTGCAGGATCCCTCTGCCAAGCCACACCTCAGTGGCCGGGTTTTGTCTTGTTTCTTCTCCTTTTCTTTCCGCCCTGGTCCTCTTGATGCCAAAGCACCTTTCCTGGGATCCCCTGGGGAGATTAGAATTACTGTGGGTTTTCATTTGCCTCAAGGGTTTCCCTTATGGCCCCCCCGCCCGCGTCGTGGAGCAGGGTCTGTCAGTAAGGCCCCTGCCCTGGGCAGGCCCTGAGCCTTGACTTGCGCAGTCCCTGCTCTAGCACGGTGTCAGAGCGAATGCCACACAGCCACCACTATCTGCAAACGATCCCCGGGTACAAGCACGTGTTCCTGTGCTGGGCTTTCCCTTGGATCGTCTCTTCCCGTCTTTCCGACTGTTTCGTATTTTGCGGGCCTTTCAGAAGTACTCTGTCCAAGGGCACCTGGGTGGCTCAGTTAGTTAAGTGTCCGACTCCTGGTTTCAGTTCAGGTCTTGCTCTCATGGTCTCGTGAGTTCAAGCCCCGCTTTGGACCCCACGCTGACAGCGTGCAGCCTGCTTGGGATCCTCTCACCCTCTCTCTCTGTCCCTCCTCCACTTGCGCTCTCTCTCGGTCTCTGTCTCTCTCAAAATAAATAAATAAACTTTAAAAGACAGTCTTTTGTCCGGCATGGTTACTTCTTACGAGACGGAATGACCGAGCTCATCAGAGCCGGAAACGGAGTCTCCCCTTCTGCCTTGCAGAAAAGGAAAACCTTGCCCACACGCGTATTTATCAGATACTCTCTCCACGTGAAAACTACAGAAGGGACGTCAGAACGTGGGACACGACCTTCAGAAATAGTCATTAACGACCGCCTGTTGTAAAAGCCATTGTACCAGATGGAACGCGCCACTCCGATCTGTTCTGCCACCAGGAATGCCTGGGACGCCGCCTGGCGCTTCTGAGCGTGTCCCTCCCGTGGAACTGACCACACACTGAATCACTGTGGGGTGCCAGCTTTTCTTTGTTGTTTAGCATTTTTAAGTCTCAGGGCCTTCCAGCCATTATCTAGCTGTATATTCCTCAGAACCCCTAGGCTGTTTATTATGTGTGTTACTGAAATAAAAGTGGGATTTGCTCATATTTATCTATCTATCTATCTATCTATCTATCATCTATCTATCTGTTTTTACACGTTCAACATGTGTGTTGGTTTAAACTCTATAAAAGACATGATGGGGCTCCTGGGTGGCTCAGACTTCAGCTCAGGCCATGATGTCACGGTCTGTGAGTTCAAGCCCCGCATGGGACTCTGTGCTGACAGCTCGGAGCCCGGAGCCTGCTTCGGATTCTGTGTCTCCTTCTCTCTCTGCCCCTCCCCCACTCATGCTCTCACTCTCTCTTGCTCTTTCAAAAATAAATAAAACATTAAAAAATTAAAATAAAACAAACTCTATAAGACATGATGTATTCAATTTTTCTTTCTGGGACTTAGGGAGACATTGCTTCCTAATTGGACCGTGTCCCCCAGGGTGACGTTCACATGGAGGGTGGGCCTCTCTTGCTCTGTGGGTGGGCCTCTCTTGCTCGGCTGCCCTCCCTGGAGAAGCCTTGGCGGTCAAGGGGTGGGAGGAACCGTTGCCGACATGGAGCTCATAGATTTGTTCTTGGGAGCCTGACCCTATCACAGGCTCCCTTCACCTCATAACCGTGGTTTCAAGATGCACAAATATAGGCAGCGGGGCTCACAGCCAGGAGTTCTGCCCTAGTATTGGGGGTACATTGTAGTCGAAGCCATAAATGTTCGGCACCGTACGGACACATAGTAAATATCAAATTATAATGATGATAATAAAGTAACATTTTCCTACTGAATTAAACTTTCTAGCTTAGTCACAATTTTGATACCTAATGAAAACTCTAAGGGTGGAGTCCGCCTTCCTGCCCTCGTAATCGCACTAAATTGAATAGAATTGGATTTTTATGCGAACTGAGGCTACTAGGGGCTTCGTGTCTCAATTAAATCATATTCCATCCAAAGGAGATACATACGTGAGCCTGTTTCCTTACGATGCATCCTTTGGGTTAAGAGCCACAGCGGGTTCATGTCAACTCGAGATCTTCTTCCTGGGGCGCTGTTTCCTCGAGATCGGAGACTTGTAGCTCTGGGACAGAACTCGTCACTTCCTTTTCTAACGTTTTGTGTGGTGGAAATCCTGTTTTTTCCTGACTTTGTTCCTCTACCCCTTCTCTTGGTTGACACAGTCCTCATCCATCAAGACACTGTGTGCAGAAGTTAACCTCAGTAGCACGTGTCGGGGGAGGGGACAGGGTTTCAAGAGGGTGGGGCCCATTGTCTCCAGGACTCCGAGATGTGTGAACGCCTTCGATGGGCCTAACCATCACACCTTAAACTATGGTCTTCCGATTTTGAAATGTATTGAAGCATACTAAAAACTACAAATGGATTTTCTGTGGGGGAAATAATCGTCTATGAAATGACTGTAGAAGGAGAAACGTGGAACACGGAAAAGGCCCTTTGTGACATCACTGCACTCTGACACTCCTATATGGTGATGTTTGAATCGCCTTTCTAAAGGTCACATGAGGAGAAGACTCCGAAAACACACAGGTGCTTGGGACTTTGAAACCGAAAACTTCTGGCAAACACAAGTCTGTCTGCGGGTGTGGCCTGAAAGCAGATATAAAAATACGTTGCTGGGAGATAATTCTCCATAGACCTGGTGTTTCTGCATATCTTCTAAGTATTGAGAGCTTTGTTCAAGAACGTTCTCACAACAGGCAGCCTTGGGAAGGTGACAATAGTCTCTCTCTAGAGACATCGCTGCGGGCAGACATTCCAGGGCAACGAAGCCAGACATATCGGCTGCCCTCCCTGGAGAAGCCTTGGCGGTCAAGGAGCGGGAGGAACCGTTGCCGACATGGAGCTCATGTGGTCCACGTGGCCGCCGAGGCCCTTTGCTTCCTGACCAGCCACGTGTGCGGAGGTGAGACCCGCAACGTAGCGGCCGCCTGCTCGGAGGGGCTGCCTGACCCCCGGGCACGTCCCCAATTCATCTCAAAAGCAAGAGGTCATAAATATTTGAACAGAAATTCCCGCAACTTTCTCATTTAGCCGTGGACTAAAATGTTCAGGTGCTTATAAAAGTCAGAAAACACCTTATTTTGCAATAAGACACATGATAATAGGTGCCTACTGCCTGTTTTCATCTCTAACGACCATAGAAAATGTAATTATCCCCAGCACTTCCTTGAAACCAGACTCCGAAGTGCATTTTGAGAACCTGCTGTGTTTCGACAGGTCCCGGACCATCTCACCGTCTGAATAAAAGGAGAAGCGTCGGGGGGGAGGCCCGAAAGTGTTCTGGACGGAGCGGTGTGGACACTGGCAACCCGCTGCCGGATTGATTGATACCGTCGCCACGGGGCGTGGCCGGGTCACCTTCGTTAGGTCGCTACACCCGAGAGCGTCACATTCAACTGTCATCGCAGGTTTACCAACCTTCGGCCTCAAGACGTCCACCCTCCTTGTGACCTCCTCCACCATTTCTAGGCGTGAGCATTCGGGGGTCCTAAAATGGACCCGGACAGCAGGATTCTGGGGGGTTGGCGGGTCTCCCTTTATTAGACGTTAATTGGGACTCCAATCACTACCCAACTGGAGCTTCATTCATTTGGCCGCAGTCAAAGGTGTAAAAACAAATCAGGGAAGGGAATTATAGTCTTGAGCAGTGAGCTGTCTGAAAACAGTTGTGTGTAACGTAACGGCCATCACATGACGGAACTTGAATGTGCTGCTTCCAAGGAAAGCCGTGTTTAGGCAAACTGTCACTAGTTACCTTTTCTCCTGAAAGTCAACAAGTAGATAGCTGGTGTTTTTAAAGTGCTCTGTGCTGTGATACGATGGGGTCCATTTTTCCTTGTCGTGTGGAACCGAACAGCTGTATTTTATATTTTAATTTATTTTTTTACACTTTTTTTAAATGTTTATTTATGTTTGAGACACAGAGAGACAGAGCCCCAGCAGGGAAGGGACAGAGAGAGAGAGGGAGACACAGAATCCGAAGCAGGCTCCAGACTCTGACCCGTCAGCACAGAGCTGGACGTGGGGCTTGAACTCACAAACCACGAGATTGTGACCTGAGTTGAAGTCGAACGCTTAACCAACTGAGCCCCCCAGATGCTCCATATTTTATTTTAAATGTTTTATTTATTTATTTTGAGAGAGAGAGAGAGAGAGAGAGAGAGAATCCCAAGCAGGCTCTGCACTGTCAGCACAGAGCCTGAAGTAGGGCTTGATCCCATGACCATGAGATCATGACCTGAGTTGAAACCAAGAGTCGGATGCTTAACAACTAAGCCACCCAAGTGCCCCAAGAACAGCCGTATTTTAATAACTCAGTTTCCAATTTTCAGAGACACAAGTTCCAATTTGCACGTTTCTAAATTTATTCCTGGCTTCACGAATGCTGGCCAATTTGTGAACATTTCACAATAATTGTGGTTGATTTCCCCGCTTCCCTCTGAAGACTTCACATTTGCCTGTACAATGAAGGGGACTGGAAATGATTTTCTGCTAAAGAAAAACGCTGTCAACGGAGTTTGCCATAAGCAATAGTTTTTTTCTTCTTTAAAGGTATTCTGAAACAGGTAATTGGATTGAAATTTTATTTTCTTTTTAAAAAGCAAAATATATTGATCTGTAAAAGGTTGTGTTTTATTTAAAACATGTTCTTTAAAATCAGCACAATTCATGCTGTCTTACTATAAAAGGTAATTGAGCTCTTGGGAATTGCAAACCCAGAGACACAGTCTATTAGGGGACATTTGGAAATTGTATACTTTTCCTGGAAATGACAATATTTCTGAAAACATGCAGGGGCACTGGGCCATCAGAAGTTCTAGAACTGCCCGCAGCTGTCCTTTCTGCGTTCTTCCTGGTAGCAATCTCCTTGATTAGGAAGGTTGGTAGAAATGTCTGGGGAGAGAGTGGAGGGGGCAGACATGTGAAGGCAGAAAGAATGCAGCTTCCTGCCTTCAGCTGAGCTCCTTGTAGCTCAGAAGCCATCACGGTTAAAAGGCTGGTGTTATAGGCCTCCTCACCTCCACCCCTGACTTCTGCATGGTAATTTCTGAATTAAGATTTAATAAGGTGGGGTGCTTGGGGGGCTCAGTTGAGTAAGCGTCCGACTTCGGCCCGGGTCATGATCTCACGGTTCGTGGGATTGAGCCCTGCGTCAGGCTCTGTGCTCAGAGCCTAGAGCCTGCTTCGGATTCTGTGTGTGTGTCTTTCTCTCTGCCCTTCCCCCCTCATGCTCTATCTCTGTCTCTCAAAATAAATAAGTGTTTTTTTTTTTTTTTTTTTTTTTTTTATTTATTTTTGGGACAGAGAGAGACAGAGCATGAACGGGGGAGGGGCAGAGAGAGAGGGAGACACAGAATCGGAAACAGGCTCCAGGCTCTGAGCCATCAGCCCAGAGCCCGACGCGGGGCTCGAACTCACGGACTGCGAGATCGTGACCTGGCTGAAGTCGGACGCTTAACCGACTGCGCCACCCAGGCGCCCCTAAATAAGTGTTTTTTTAAAAAAAAAAAAGATTTAACAAAGCACTCCCAGGTTGTTCTTTGCGTGTGTAGACCGGGTTGGATTAAATGACTAATGAATTTTAAAGCTAGGAGCTCAGAACAAACGAATACGAATAAAATAAGTCCTCCTCCACAAAAAGAAGACAAAAAACTTGGCTCACATCTAATGTATTGAATTAAAAAAATTTTTTTTAATGTTTACTTATTTTTGAGGGAGAGAGAAGCAGAGGACGAGTGGAGGAGGGTCAGAGACAGAGAGGGAGACACAGAATCTGAAGCAGGCTCCAGGCTCTGAGCTGTCAGCACAGAGCCCGACGTGGGGCTCGAACCCATGAACCACGAGGTCATGACCTGAGCTTGAAGTCGGATGCTCGACCGACTGAGCCACCCGGGTGCCCCTCTAATGTATTGAACTTAAAGCTTGTAGGATTCGTTTTTAAAAACCAGGGTCGAGAGAGGGAATTCAATTAAGTTGGTACATAACACGTGGAAGCTGGAAGTTGGAGCATGTGTCTCCAGACTGGAGAGCCCAGGTCGTTCCCCCAAAACACGGGTCCAGCATGCTTCCCTCGTGCTCGAATTCCTGCCCGGTGTGCGAGCCCGTGGGCCTCGGAGCCATTGCTGATGTGACATCCGCTCTGCCAGCCGAGGGGCTGCTGGACCCTGGCCTTGTGCTCATTCTGACGGTGTTCTTAATGTTTTTGGTCAGGTCTGCTCCAGGGGTGACCCGTGGCTGCTCAGCCAGACCGGCCTCAGGCGGGCAGAAGTCTCGAATTGCCTAACGGGTGAGAAATTACCCATCAGTAAAGTATGATGGAGAAAGGACCCAAGAGTTTGGTTCATTTGTGTTTAGATCGCGTCTCTATTACATTTCCCAGTTGTGAGACCTTAGGCGAATTACCTACTGTAGCTGAGGCTCCATTGCGGTGATCGAAGGGCAATGTGCTCCAACACCCCCACCCTGATCCTGGCCACATCACACCGACTATTTGGGACTCCTGGGATTTTAAGGGATGCGACGTTTTCTCTCTGACAGTTGGGAGCTGTTGGCTGTCGCTGTCTCTGGGTTGCAGGCCCAACTTCTACAGAGCACTCGTTAGTTTCAACAGTGTTGACCAAGCACCGCCTGTGTGGAGGGTACTGAGCACCGCTCTCAGTTCCAGGAGACGGGAGCAGGGTTACAAAAGAGTCAGGATCCTTGCTTCTGTTCTAGAGGGAGAGAGCCAAAAAACAGAAGTAGCAGCCTGCCAACTTACTGCCAGGGCCCCACGGTTGCAACGTCAGGACTTTGTCCCATCTTTGGACAGCAGGCTGGGTCTGCACCGTGGGGATTTCTCTTCCTGGGGGCTTACGGCAGCACGTGGCATGAAGAGAGGCCTCAAAGTCGTACCGTCCCCCTTTCAAAGACCTGTAGGAGAGCTTACCCTCTCGTCGCAAAACCCGGGACAGTGAGCCTGTCATGAACACTTCATACATTCTTACGTCATGGGTTCTGTGAATGTCTTTCTTGGTTCCGCACTTCACTTTGTTTCGGTGGTCGGGAAGCTCAGAGCTGCCTCTGCGTGGCCCATTTTGCCCTATTACGAAGCGCCACGGGTCACTGATTTCCCTGAACCTACCACGGCACTTCGCCACCTTTTCTACTCCGATTTCCCTAGCACTTTGCTCTCCTCATTCATGTTCTTTATGTTACACGTATTACGACGTATCGTGAATCTCTTTTCCCGTCAACAGGGGCTATTGTGTCAGCTAGATATCGAGTGCGCGTGGGAACATCAGCGAATCCAAAAGCGATGGTTTCAAGAAGCTAATGCAATTGATTACATTAATCTGATTTCATCCATCATCATCTGATGATTGCGAGGGGGACGCTGGAGGTTGGTCCAGGGGCCCGCGAACGCCGGGGTTGAGTTTCCTGCACTTTTCCCGGTCTTTCCTCCTTAGGCATCTATGGTTACAGCCACAGGGAGCATTGAACCTGCTTCCAGACACAAAGGAGGAGAACAGACAGGACAGAAAGAATCACCAGTTGAGTCACGAGCCTGAGTGTTTTTAACGGGATTTCTCAGAGGCCCCAGCCGATGACTCACTCCCAGGTGACTGGCGAGAACTGTGACAGGACCATTTCTAGAGGACTTTCTGTCGGATTGTTTTACGGCGGACACATGGCCACCCAAATAAAATCAGTCTTCCGTTAGTTAAGAAGGAGGAAAGAAGGGATATGGAGAAGGGAAACTGCCGTCTCTGACACGGGTATGAATAAATAAACAAGCCCGGCTTTCCTCGTGCCATCTCAATGCTTCATAATAAAAAATTTAGCATTTACATAGCACTTTAAACCTTTTCAAGTGATTTCATATCTGTTTCCATAGTTTTATATTAGTTTGCTACATTTTTCTACTAAATCACTGGGAATATTTGTCACTTCCTATAAGAACCGGCATTTTCATTCCAATGATTAATGATGTGGTTTTATGTATTTCTCCTTGTTATTCATATAATTTCTTTAACCCAATTTCCTTCTGATAGTTTTTCCATTGCTAGGCTAGATATTAATTTGACAAAATTTGCTAAAGCCTCTTACGAACGCCATAGATCCCATTAGGAAGTCATTATTCAAGATACAAAACAGAATGCATCGTACAGACCTTTTAACAGAGTCGGTAAGCCGGAGGTGATGGCTGGGGGTTTTTGCTCCAAATGGGGGGGCGGGCCGCGATTACCTTGGCTGCCCACCACTTCGGGCAAGTGCCAGCACAATTTATCGCCAGGTAGAGAAGTACCTGTCACGGAAAACGGGCACCAAGTGAAAAAGGCAGGAGGGCACCCTTTTCCTTGATTTCTTTGGAACGAAGCCCTCGAGGCGGTATCCGCGTGTGTTTCTATTTCTTTCTCCCTGTCCTCTTGTCTCCCGCGCTTCTAACAGAACCGTCAGCAGGTGACGACTGCGGGAGAAACGTGAACACCGATCAGGCAGTTCCACCGCCTGTCCCTGTCCGTAGCTCTCACCCTCCCTGGGCGCCGGGTCTCGGCCGCGCCTCCCGGCGCGCTGTCCCCGTACTGTCCCCGTGGCTCGTCTGTGCAGGGGCTGTGCGTCCCCAGTTCGTGTGCCATGTGTGACCTTCTTCAGAGGAGACGGCCACGGCAGACGCATCACCAGTGCCTGCCACTCCCACGACCTAAGTCCACGCTTCTCTCAACCTTAGACTCTCTTTCCAAGTCTGAAATACAACCGGTTGTTGTAGTTCTGTTGCATTTTTATGGCCTCTTTTACATAAAACGACTGGAGTTTTGATCCCCTACTTTCCTTGCAGCTCCACTTTGCGTGCGTTTTCCTCCCTCGGAAATGCTGCCTCGAAGATAATTCTTGTTTCCGTGAGTTTTGTATATGTATTAAAACCCTTAATGAATTAGTATGTGTATTTTGTGGGTGGTCTCACTTTTAGTACTGTATTTCACACACTAGGATATCGACTTCACTTTTACGGCAAAATTCACATTAAGAAAAGAGGGCCGGGAGTAGGTGGACCCTGTAGGGCAAGTGGGTGGGCCATGGACCCAACCGACTGCTTAACGGGGCACCTGGCCTGGCTCTAGTCGGGCCTCAGAACTGGGTCAAGACAGCATTTAAAAAACAAAACACAGGGGCCCCTGGGTGGCTCAGCTGGTTAAGCCTCCGACCTCAGCTCAGGTCATGATCTCACGGTTCATGAGTTCGAGCCCCGAGCCGGGCTCTGTGCTGACAGCTCAGAGCCTGGAGCCTGCTTTGGATTCTGTGTCTCCCTACCTCTCTTTGCACCGCTCTCCCGCTCCCCTGGGCTCCCCCGCCCACCATGCTCTGTCTCTCCCCAAAATAAAGAAATATTAAAAATATTTAAAACACAAGACCAAAACAAACCCATACTGCACCACGTGACTTTTCTCTCCTTCCAGATTAGAAACAACACACATGGAACTGCAGGGTTGGTCTACTTCCAACGACTGGTCTCGTTCCTTCCCTTGGGAACGAGGCCCCAGCTGGGAGTCTTGCCCGCCTTTGCTGCACCAGCCTGGGAGACACAGAAACGAAGAACTCTTCCCAGTGCAATGGAACCAGCAGTCCTAGAGCAAAGCTGCAGATCTTGTCTATTCTACGACCTTAGACTTGGCGCACGTGACTTGGCTTTTCTTCCTCCCCACCCCCAC
The DNA here is from genome assembly GCF_007474595.2 of Lynx canadensis. Lineage (NCBI taxonomy): Eukaryota > Metazoa > Chordata > Mammalia > Carnivora > Felidae > Lynx > Lynx canadensis. The sequence continues at coordinate 137,164,170 of NC_044305.1, read as the reverse complement.
CCCCAGTCTCAAGCAGACACAAGGGGCACTTGCCAGACGATCTCTGGTTTCCTGGGTCTCTGTCCCTCAGGCTAACCAGAGTCCGCCCGGATCGGAGTGAGCCTGGCAGGGGATTAAGAAGCGGGTGCCGGGCGACGACCCTGGCCAAGCCTTCGCCTGGGCAGGAAGTCCCCACCTTCTCCTTTGTACCCCACATTGCCCTGTTCATTTTTTCACAACACTCCGGTAATTCATCACATCTACCTGATTATGTTTGTCTGGGTTTATTGTGTTGTAGCGATTTTGGGGTCAGGAACTGTATTTTATTCTCCACGTCACTTGGGCACGGTACGGGGCCAACAATAATAGTCATTAACTGAACTAATCGGCGGTAGTTATTTACTTGTTAATATGATATTTGTTATTTGTGGTTATTGGTTAATATCATACTCTAGTGAGAACCAGAGATTGTAAAATGAATGCGATTCCACATAACAGAGGCCCCTTTCCTTTGTTCCGTGTTATTAGATGATGAACTTTGCTTGGTAAGATACACATTTTTCCCTGAAGTCTTCCTTTTCTCCTCAAATCACATTTGAGAGGAGGGTAGAATTGGAAATGCAATTTTTTTCTAATAACATGCTTCCTAACTTATGGGATTCGTGTGATCTCAGTAAGTAATGCCCCTCTTTTCCTCTATGGTGTGGGATGAGTTAAAAGTCAAAAGAGTCAGTTAGAATTCAGCTGTCACCTTCACGCCTGGGGGTCTGCATTCGAGGTACAGTCATCCTGGGCTTGCAGCCACATGAGGCCAGTGTCAGAGTGCCATCTACACAGGCGACGGCAGGAGCCGGACAGAACCCTGGTGGCCTGCAGACATGCTGGGGCGCTGCTCTCAGAGGGGGTGCCGTCGACTCACCTACTGTCAGGTGATCTTCTGACTCTTAGCGCTCAACTCCTTCCTCCGTGCCACAGTCATGTCCCCCATCAGACGTGTTAAGTTGACATCCGACATTTTTCACTGAAATTTTAAATAGCTACAAAACATGTAATTTCGGGCATATTGGAACTGGTGACATCGTAATAATAAAATCGATACCGAACTTTTTAACATACATCCAGGAGCTTCTAAGTGCAGCGACTTTATGCTCACCATTAACTATTTAAAAAATACATGAGCCGTTACGAGTCTCGGGGTACAGTGAAGCATCAGACGTGTATGTTAGCACACGCGTGAGTGTTCTTATATGTACCCATGCAGGTGTGTGTATATGTGTCCGAGCGAATTCTGCTTTAACACGGGGACATTTTTATATACTTTCATTTTTCCCTTGACTTAACACTTCAGTTCCACAGAATTTCATCCTAAGCTATGTTTCTGTTTGAAATGATCAATTACTACATAATATACACGTTTGTCCGTATAGAAATTCAGTGATTTCCTGTGACCATAGGACTTTAAGTAGCAATACTTGTCTTCGAACCCATGTATGTATTGATTTATTATTAATACGCAATTCATCAAAATATAAATACATTAGAAGTTTGATGAGCCTATGACAAAATATAAAGCGTTACTGGAAAACAGTCTTTTCATGAAACAGATGGAACTCTTTGCCAGTTAGTTTTATACATCTACTTTCTGTTGTCCTTAGCCAAGGTTCATATAAAGTCTATTCAATATTTTTTTCAATTTTCACAGATGCAAGACCTCGGATTCATTGCTCTCAACTCATGAATAAGAAGACAGAGTTGTGAGGAGTCCAGGATGGTGATGTTGCTTTTTTCTCAGAACTTTTGAAGATTCCAACATATTGTATTATCATCAGAATGTGTTGTTAACGATGCAAATCAGCTGACAGATGCATTACAATTTGGATTTATCGAAAACAAAGACGTGAAATCTGGCTGTGACTTAGTGAAAAGAGGTATCACTCATTCATAAAAGTTGTTCCCTTTTACAAAATCTGAAAGGTGTAGTTACGAAAAAGATGTTTTTCCCCAAGATTAATCAAACAACTGTTGTTGTTGTATGATGGTTAAAGGCACCTCATTTAATCCAAAAGTGTCTGCAGCGCTTGCAAACATCCAAATATTGGCCTGGCAGGCTGTTGTCCTGAGGGTGTCAATTCCTGCATCACTCTTATAATCCAAGCCCTTGGGTCACCGCCTCCTCTATGCCGACCGTGAGCTTGGCACGTGTCTTGTCTGCCAAGACAGGACAATAGCAAATGTGACACAAGAGAGACTTGAAATGTCCTTCGCATGGGGACGTGCTCGCCCTGGTACTCCAGGAACCCCCCTGCCATGTGATCGGAGGCTAGTCTCCCCTGTTGGGTGCCCGTGACCCGGCGGCCAGCAAAGCGATCACCAGGCAAGAGAGCGCGCCTCTCAGAGCCCGGCCGGCACGGCCAGCCGGATGCGGATGCGTCGACCAGGGCAGACCAGATAGACCCGTCCCGGCTCAGGTCGGCAGAGCCATCCAGCTGCCAGTGGACTGGTGAGCAGCTGTAAATGGGTGTTGATATGACCCTGACATTTGGGCTGGTTTGTCACACACAACAGCCTGTAACTGATAAAAACTATGAGTGATAAAAGTGTTAATTTCAACACGCTTTGCCACTACTTCTTCATAACATATCCTCACGGACTGTTCGTATTGGCTACTTCCATTAGCTGCCCGCCTTCCTTTTAGTCAAGCCTGTTTCTGTTTCCATCTCAATCAGCAAAGTGAGTGTCATGTTCTGTGAATAAAAGTCCGATTCTCATTTTTCAATTTAGGAAAATGTCTTCAGTACACATCACCAACTACAGCTCGTTAGATAAATTACAAAACAAGCCAGTATTTAAATTTTCTACATGTAACATGATTGATTTATGTTTTAAAGGAGTCCTTAAGAGTCCATGCAGTTATTCTTTGCTTAATTTTTAATTGTGAAATATACTCTGTAGCTATAATTTTAACTGTTAATAAAAGGAAAGAAATGAGATAAATGCACGATATTCTTTGATAAAGGCGCATGTATGTGTACGAAGTAACGGTGTTCAGATTTTGGATATTGTTAAATGACCTTACATTTTAAAAATTCATAACTAAGTCTACGGATTTCATGAGGCAACATGATGAAACTTTTCTTGCACCTTTAATGTAAAAGAGAGATGAAAGATAGTGAAACCTTAATTGGTCCACCACCTAGCATGTGATTTTATCTTTTAATACGAGGTAGAAAATTACACATTTTATGGATGAAATAAGATGCAGACTGACTGAATTAGAATGAGTGTTTGATGATACAATTTGCTAAAAGAGATTCTAACTCCTTGTTTTGAAGAAACATACTTATTCTGAAAGAAATCATCTAAAATTTTTACCCATGGATTTTTTTTTCTGTGTAATTGGAAGAGGAAAATCAAAGAGAAATGAAAACCCAGAATAGTATTTCCAGTCATTGAAAAGAATGACTATTACTAACCAATATTGAATGGATGTTTGAGGATGTGTATTGAGAGTAGATGGAAAAAAATCCTTACATTAAAGTATAGGAAAAAAAAGCCATTTGAATATAGGATTTGTATAAAACTTCCCAATAAAATACTCTCGGGAGTTTGAGTGAGAAATTTGAGCTTGTTTCCAGGAACATAATATTTTATATCCTATTTTATGTTTGAAGTGGGTACATCCACTTTCCTAAGACTTCCAATCATCTCTTCTTATTTTTGGTAGTCACATCAATGTGAAGATTTGCTCACACAGGTAGTAAAAAAACAAACAAATCAAAAAACCCAAAAACAAACAAACAGAAAACACAACTCTAAGAAATGTTTGCAACAATTCAAATTTTACAGTTTTTAACTGACAAATGAAACGTTGAATTTTCATACATATTCATTATGCAAACTACTAAAATACTTTTATACTGCTAACACGCACTGCATATCATCTTTTTTTTTCAATATATGAAATTTATTGTCAAATTGGTTTCCATACAACACCCAGTGTTCATCCCAAAAGGTGCCCTCCTCAATACCCATCACCCACCCTCCCCTCCCTCCCACCCCCCATCAACCCTCAGTTTGTTCTCAGTTTTTAACATTCTCTTATGCTTTGGCTCTCTCCCACTCTAACCTCTTTTTTTTTTTTCCTTCCCTTCCCCCATGGGTTTCTGTTAAGTTTCTCAGGATCCACATAAGAGTGAAACCATATGGTATCTGTCTTTCTCTGTATGGCTTATTTCACTTAGCATAACACTCTCCAGTTCCATCCACGTGGCTACAAAGGGCCATATTTTGTTCTTTCTCATTGCCCTGTAGTACTCCATTGTGTATATAAACCACAATTTCTTTATCCATTCATCAGTTGATGGACAATATGTATTTTCTTTTTTTTTTTTTAAATTTTTTTTTTCAACATTTATTTATTTTTGGGACAGAGAGAGACAGAGCATGAACGGGGGAGGGGCAGAGAGAGAGGGAGACACAGAATCGGAAGCAGGCTCCAGGCTCTGAGCCATCAGCCCAGAGCCCGACGCGGGGCTTGAACTCACGGACCGCGAGATCGTGACCTGGCTGAAGTCGGACGCTCAACCGACTGCGCCACCCAGGCGCCCCAATATGTATTTTCTAATAGACATTAAAGACAAATCAATTAGAATCTTCCCTAGATTCTCTAGAAAGAGAGACATATACTAAAAACAAAACTATAATTTAAGATGATATCTTCTTTAGAAAACATGAATAGACACTTCTCTAAAGAAGATATCATCTTAAATTATAGTTTTGTTTTTAGTATATGTCTCTCTTTCTAGAGAATCTAGGGAAGATTCTAATTGATTTGTCTTTAATGTCTATTAGAAAATACATATCCAGTAGCTAATCATTGCATATAGGTTAAATTGTTATAAAACCATAAGCCAGCAAATTTGAGTATTTAGAATTTTTTTTAACATTTATTTATTTTTGAGAGACAGAGAGAGGCAGAGCATGAGCAGGGGAGGGGCAGAGAGAGAGCAAGACACAGAATCCGAAGCAGGCTCCAGGCTCTGAACCATTAGCACAGAGCCCAAGGCGGGGCTCCAACTCACGAACTGTGAGACCATGACCTGAGCTGAAGTCGGACGCTCAACCGACTGAGCCACCCAGGCGCCCCAAATTTGAGTATTTTAAAACATTTATTTTTGGTTCTATATGTCAATTTATATCCCGCGTTGCATTTCTTGGAACCCCTTGGGAAATAAGACAGGATATCCTCATCGACACACATGCACATCATGGTTATTGTTCCTGTACCGTGTTTTTCTTCAAAAGCATCTATCAAGGCTCAAGTTTTGATCTTGGTAACATATCAAGTGCAAGAGACGTCTTCATATTTCATGATTATTCGCCATATTCTGTGGGCACTATTTATAGAAAATCTATTCCCCTCAAATGAGAAAATCTCTCCTAGAAGCTTATACACAATTACAACATAAAGGACACTATTCCGTGTGGCAGGATCAGGGCTGTTCTCAGCAGAAATGGTTTAAATCCTGCCTCAACTATTTAGTAAGTGTCTAAACCTCCCATGCTGTATGACTTCTCTGAGTGTCCGTTTCTTCACTCATAATCGTTAATCATAACATAAGCCCTACAAGACAGGCAGTGTCATTTTAACTTAGAAATAAAGTTGAGGATTTTTGCATTCGATGTTACAGGGTACTTTTGAGAATTAACTAAGAAAAAAAGTGGAGAGAGTAGTCTTGATAAAAAGGTGATTGGGCACCTTGTATGAGCAGGACCAGAGATGTGCTGCTCCCCCCAGCAGACCTGGGTGTAAGGAGCATCTTTACAGGAGGGGCCAACTCTACTCCCAGAATAGGATACCATCAGTCACTTCTGCCGGATTGGGGAAAGGTACCAGGGTCTGGGAAATTCTGGAGAACAATGGGCTGAGTCAAACCGTCCACCAAAGTGAGCGACTTTACGGAAAGGAAATCAAACAGCAAAAGCACTTACGCTCGACGTGGGCCTGTCATTCCTGCAGGTCTTTGAGGGTCTGTTTCAACACGCATCATTAATAGAATCTTAACAATTTAGGATGATTACCCATGGTCTCCGATCAACTTTACATCAGGCTGAGCTATATCATAAAACACTTTCAGGGGAGATTACCTTAATGTTTTCTCTACCACTGCCTGGTGTTTAAGCCGCAAATACGGCTGAAGAGTGGGTGAGGCGGTGATGATGCAGCGGTAGGAAGCCTCCCCCATGCCACCTGGACTGGGCAGTGGGGTGCAGCACGTGAAGCCCCCTTCTGCTCACGGCTCTCGTTAGCCCTGCGGTATCCAGCTCAACTATCCCCCTCCATGAGGCATCCTGCCATCCGCTGCACGGCACCACTCGGCGTTCCTGCCCAGAGCCTCTCCCCAGGAACCGACACTTGGTGCCATGGACGACCCGCTGCAATGCCAATTCTCACATGTGGTCGGGGGTTTTCTCAGGGATGCGGCACAGAAAATGGTGGTGCCCGCTGAGGAGGCACTGGGGTGTGGACTCTGACCAGTGGCGCTCAGTGGACCCGCTGTTCTATCACTTCTCTCTCCGTGGTCTGTCTCTGCTCTTCTGAGGTCCTCACAACATAGACAATCTGTGGCTTCTTCCTTCTTTTGTCTCTACCTCTCTCCACACCTTCTCCAACGTGCATTTGTCTCTTGGGTTTTCTTCTCAGTGTCTTTATCTCCATTTGGCTTCTCTTCCTTGTAAAACAGATCTCCTCAGCCACATTATTGCTCCGTGATATGTCATATCAGTGTATGTCTGTTATATATTGATACTTTGTACAAGCTCCCCACTATATATTTTAAGTGGCCTATTTACACGTAAGTATGTTTTCAGCTCTCCAGGCAAACGTCTTGTATCACGTTAAAGGTAGTGATTCTTTTTTTTTTTTTTTTTTAATATTTTTTGATGTTTATTTATTTTTGAGAGGGAGAGACAGAGTGTGAGCAGCAGAGGAACAGAGAGAGAGAGGGAGACACAGAATCGGAAGCGGGCTCCAGTCTCTGAGCTGTCAGCGCAGAGCCTGATGCCGGACTTGAACTCACAAACTGCAAGATCATGACCTGAGTGGTAGCTGGACGTTTAACCGACTGAGCCACCCAGGCGCCCCAAAGGTAGTGATTCTTGAAATAAACTAAGCGCGATGAATGCTTGCTGAATGAATGCCAGATTGTGTATGTTAAGTTTTTGGTTCTTTTCCATGTCAAGTCTTAAGTAGTCCAGTCTGGTACAAACTATTTTCTTTGCAACTCTCTGCAAAATTATTCTTCAGTACGTAATAATCGTCAACAATATTAAATACATTACTAGATAGAATGCCCCGTTGATTTGGTCTAGATTTTGAAATTCTCTCATTAATGATTCTGCACTGCCCCCAAGGACACATTTTTCCTTTGCTGTATCATTCATTCCGTTATTTCCCCTTTTAACTTCTTCTAATACCATTTTCTACTCAATATTTGTTATCGTAGCAATTTATTATTTCTTTACTGTCTACAAGTCATGTCCGGTTCTGCAGAGACCTTTGTTGTCCATCTTGGGTAGAAACTTCTAGAAAAGTGCCGTCCAGTAGGACTTTCTGCAGCGAGGAACATGTGTAGCTGTGGTGTCCAGTCCAGCAGCCACATGTGCTTATGGAACACCCAAAATGTGGCCAGTGTGGCTGATAAACTGCATTTTAATGTTTTTTTTAATTGAAGCCAAAGTACAAATTCAGAAAGCCAAGCATGACAGGCGCTGACCATATTGGACAGCGCGGTTCTAGAAAGAAGTAAATTCCCATCACTCACGTCCAGGGCAAAATGTCGGCATCAATACCATCACTGCTTTGTATCTTTTTCTCAGATGTGTTTTTATTTATCCTCCCCAAACCAGGGCTTTGCGTAGAAATGGCTTTAATTTTTTTTGATTAAGCAAAGGTCACTTATTTTTTTATTTCCAACAACTTTTCAGGCATTCTTGTATGCTGATGACAAAGGAAGTGATGGGAAAAATCCATAGCCTGAAGACAAAGTAATTTTATTTGAACTTGTTTAAATTAGAAAACAGATTAAAAATTAACTAGTCGATCTTCTATGTTTAAATTATAACTTGATTTCTTATCTGCACATTTTCCATATTTATCAACAAGATCATCAGAAAGGGCTTTTATATGGGTTCCAAAGTCAGTAAGGATTTTTTTATGCTTTTATTTCTCTGGTTCTCCGGATAATTTTTTTTTTTGTAAGTAAAATAAAAACTTATTTAATTTTCCCCGACCTGACCTCTCTCCCGGAAGCCAGATATCTATACAGGAAGACAAAGCAGAGTGGAGTGGGGGTGGGGGGCACAGTACAAAACATGGAAAACATAGTGCATCTTTGTGCTCTCTCTGTTATAAAAGCGAGAATAAATTACAGAAGGGCAACACGCTTTTATTATCATGTTAAAAACCCAAATGGATAATGCTAGGTTGCTCTACAGTCAAGGATCACTATCTGTCTCATTTTTAACACAGACATTTCGCTTTTAATAATGTGTTAATGGGAGGAAACATGAACACCATTTGTGTAATTCTTTGTTCTTGCTGAGGAATAACTGATATTATCTAATGAATATGCAAATAACTCAAGGCTCCTTATTAATTGTGTCTAACCATCTGTTCCTGTAAAGAGCACTTGAATATTTGCCACATCACACGGTATGAATGTGTGCACAGAACTGGTAACGAAACTTGGAACAGCCAGTCTATATATTTTAACAAATCTGTGGTTTTATTACCATCAATAAACGAGGCAACTTCCCTAAACTGAAATTAATTGTTCAAATGAGATTATTTAGGGCTGATATTAAAAAAAAATTAATGTTTATTTTAGTTTTGAAAGAGAGAGAGAGAGAGAGAGTGGCAGGGGAGGGGCAGAGAGAGAAGCAGACACAGAGTTTGAAGCAGGTTCCAGGCTCCAAGCTGTCAGCACAGGGCCCGACGCGGTGCTCCAACTCACCAACAGGGAGATCATGACCTGAGCCGAAGTCGGACACTTAACTGACTGAGCCACCCAGGCACTCCAGAGCTGATATTTTAAAAATGAAATGTGAAGAAGTATATTTGTGTTTTAAATTACTTAACCCATGAATTTTAGGATCCTAAGATTTTGAATAGAACCCAATTTATATGGGCTAAATCTACCCAGTTCCGTTCTGAAACAGACTTGCTTTGCTCAAGTATGTGTATGAGAACGTAACACACTCACATTTATTCACGAAATTTACCATAGGAAATATTTGCTGCCGTATCTTCTAAAAGGTAAACGATGGTTTTGATTTTTTTTTTTAACGGAAGGAGAAGATAAAAGATAAACCAGATGCTGGGTATAAGGCATTTCTATACTGAAACGTCAAACAATAAAAGTGAATTGAAAATGTTTACTCCTAGTTTTTACTTCCCTTCTCCTCCAACTGAAAATTCTTATTTCCATTATGAATGGTGGTCGCCTATTTTCCATCAATTATGCCTCGCAATCTGAGCTGACTGCATAGCTACTGTAATTAACTGTAGTATTTTTATCTTTTGTCCATGGGTGAGCATTAAAACAAACTGTGTTTGACTTTATATTTATCTCTGTGTAAGACACATGTTTCCCATCTTTTTAGATTACAGTTCTTTATAAATCAAATGCAATTTTATTGCATATCTGGTGTTCATTTATGGTTAAGCTGGTGAGCAAGTGAATGCATTCCTATCAGAAGTAAAAATTCTTCTTTACGTAAGTGAACAGATCATTGGACTTGTGACTTGTGATTGGTGACCTGACTAACTCCATTTTGTCCCAGCCTTATTGAAACATAATTGACAAATTACTCCATTTGCAACATCTTGGGACCAGGAAGAATAGAGAAATAATTTCAAATATGACCCAATTTTCCTTTTACCTTTCTACTGCGAAGTTGGGCTTTCTTATGGGTATAGAAGTGAAATTTTCCTCTCCAGAAGTATGTAAACTTATTTCCTTTAGGATAAAATTTATTGGTCAATTTTTTTAAGATAGCTAGTCATGACAATATTGTGACTTTCTTTGTTTTTCCCGAAATACCAAAGTTGGGCTGTCTCTGATGCTAATGTTTGTGCTTTATGGTCCCCTTGCTTCATTTATATTCCATTTTTGATAGCCTCTCGAAGTTTCCATGTTGTTCGGTTAGTTAATACAGAAACAAATCTGGTTCCTCATTATTTTCTTGCTAATGACTCCCATTACACCAATCCTTTGGCTTCTCAATTATATGGTGAAATTGGTTTTTTTGAAAGTTGTTTTAGGTATTCCTTGTATTTTCCATTATTGAATTTCTCCAAATAGTATTATAAATGTTGGCCATTACATCTTCACAAGTCCCTCATGTGTTCTGTCTTTTTTTGTTCTTAACTCTACAGTCTGTGTTCATGATTTCGTTTCCTCTTGCCAGTAAGTATTTCCACAACGCTTTCTTATTATATCTCTCGGCCTCTATTCCGTACTTTCTTCAGTCTCTCCTGAACAGTACAAATCTTTCTCCATAAATCGGTATTATCCTCATGCATTTTTGTCTTTAAGAATCTTCCGGGGGGGCGCCTGGGTGGCGCAGTCGGTTAAGCGTCCGACTTCAGCCAGGTCACGATCTCGCGGTCCGTGAGTTCGAGCCCCGCGTCGGGCTCTGGGCTGACGGCTCGGGGCCTGGAGCCTGTTTCCGATTCTGTGTCTCCCTCTCTCTCTGCCCCTCCCCCGTTCATGCTCTGTCTCTCTCTGTCCCAAAAATTAATAAACGTTGAAAAAAAAATTAAAAAAAAAAAAAAAAAGAATCTTCCGGAAATTCCCATTGCAGCTAGACTTTTTCGACACGGCGCTTGGTATCTTCCATTCTATGACTCCTACCTGCCTGAGGAAAGAGGAGGCTCAAAGTCAGACTCTCTGGCATCCTTGGGATCCCTGGTCACTCTTCATTTTCTCTCCTCATCCTTGGGATCCCTGGTCACTCTTCATTTTCTCTCCTCCTCTGTGACTCTGGTGTTAGTTTCTCTTACATGCTGTCTGCTCCCTCTCTGCAATTTGAGGTAGTAACAAAGTATTAACCTATTTATACATTTCCAAGTTCTTTCATTTGCCTGTATTTTCATTGCTTATTTCCCTCTTGTGATCGTGAGTCTCTGAACGTCAGGAATGGCGTCTTGTCCATTACTTGCTGATGTCACTCCTCAGGCCACTTTACATTTGTCTTGCACGAGCTAGGTTCTAGGAAAACTTTGCATTGAATTAGTTGCCCTCGGTTTTCAAATGTTTATTTATTTATTTAGAGACGGAGACAGAGAGTGAGCAGGGGAGAGGGGCACAGAGAGAGGAAAAGAGAGAATCCCAAGGAGGCTCCGCATTGTCAGGGCAGAGCCTGACACGGGGCTCGATCCCATGACCTGAGCCCAAATCAAGACTTGGGTGCTCAACCAACCGAGCCACCCAGGGGCCCCAGTGGCCCGCTGTTTTATAAACAGAAGAAAGTGAAGGAATAACTAATACGTTTCCAGTCCTTCAATTGTGACTACTGACTGCTTTTACATATGTACGTTTTCAATTCAGAAGTATACATAAAAATATTATCTTTTTGCTAAGTAAAAGCATCACTTCCAGTTTTATGAGGCAGTGTCTTCAAGAAAAAAATACAGTGCAGCCTTCTGAAATGCCTTCAGATGTACATGGGAAGCAGGTCACCTTGGCTTTACGGTAGTGGTGATCATCAAGCTGATTCACATGTCAGGAGGGACGCCAAGGGCTCTTCATTCATCAGTTCTGCTCCTCACAGCTTCCGCACAAGGTAGCCTTACTGCCCCTGCTTTCACGAGCAGGGATTTTGGGGCTCACGAAAGTTGAGTGGATTCCAAGAAGCTATAGAAACTGCAGGTCAATGGCAGAACATCTAGTTTGCTTGTGCTATTTGTGGTTCTTCCTTGGCTGTTGAATGCTGACTCTTGGGAAGGCATCCAAATACTGTCTCCTGGTGTGTGTTTGTAGGCTCCTCACCGATCTCTGCTAGGACCTCCTTGCTAAATCTTTGTCTGATTCAGGTGATGTCTGCTCTGGCTGACCTCTCACAAACTCCCGTCAGCTCCCGCCCCTGGCAATATATCCCTGTCTGGAATCCCCCTGTCTTGGAAGGCCTCCTTCTTGGAAATGTCTCCTTTACTGCTACTAAAATTTAGCCCTCTTTCACGGTATAGCATCGGGTCTTGGAAAGCTCATATGTCTTCTGAGAATCACGAGTTCTCACTGCTCCTTTCTCTCCTCACTCGGACATTGTGGGTTGCTCTGGAAAGTCACTTGTGCTCCCAAACTTCAAAGCACAGATGCCACGCTCTCCTGAGAAGTCCCTTCTATAGCGCTGGGTGCAACTATACATTTTCACAATTTTCACAGCTCTGCCACGGATCCATGTTACTAGAAGACATTACATAACATCTGTGAGTCTCAATTTACCCAGCTTTAAAATGGGGAAGATAAGCAAATCTGCTTCATAAAGTTGTGAAGATTGAATCAATTCAGGTACAGCACTTAGAAGAGCATCAAGAACATGGTAAATATTTAAAATTGATGATGATGTGTTGTATGGTTTCTTCAGGTTTCCTTATTTGGGTCCAAGGAACACACTCCTCCTCCTCTCCCCCCCTGCAACATAGCATCCTCTATCCCTATAAATTCCCTTCAAGCAAATGTCTCCAGTATCATCCTAGAATTCATTATATGATATAGACTCTGGAGTATTGTTTCCTATTTCAGTCTCGCTACCTTAGAGAATATCCGCTAGGATTGTACCAGTTCTTCTCTTTAAATTTTTTTTTTTCAACATTTATTTTTGGGACAGAGAGAGACAGAGCATGAACGGGGGAGGGGCAGAGAGAGAGGGAGACACAGAATCGGAAACAGGCTCCAGGCTCCGAGCCGTCAGCCCAGAGCCTGACACGGGGCTCGAACTCACGGACCGCGAGATCGTGACCTGGCTGAAGTCGGACGCTTAACTGACTGCGCCACCTAGGCGCTCCCCAGTTCTTCTCTTTAAAACATAAGGCACTTAGGACCCATTGCTCTCAGCTCTAAAGCCTTAGCCAAAATTCCAAGACATTGGGAAAGATTCCCTTCACATTGTTTTATAAGGAAAAACACAAGTTCTTTGACTTAGCCATCACAGTGGCGATGATGTGGACTGAACGGGCACTGGCATCTGGTGGGACTTTCTAGCGAAAGTCTAAGTGGAGCGAAAATGCCCAACCTCTTCCATTTGGGATTACTGCCATTGCTTGTCTTCATGACAATCTGTACATGCGTGGAAATATGTAGGAATTATCCCACTCTCTAAATAATTGATATTGACCACGGTTCTCAAGGACAGTGAGATGTCTGTGAAAATTTGCTATCCCCCAACAAAACAGAATATCAAATCAAGGGACGGAAGGAGAGTGTTCACCAATCAGAAGACAATCGTTAGGTAATTTTAAGTGTGTTCTATTATTCAACAATATTAGAAACATTTCAAATACTATAGTAGAATCATGGCACCCCACAGGTATTCACATCCTGATCCTTGCAAGCTGTGAGTAATGTTACCTTATGTGGCAAAATGAACTTTGAGGATGTGATTAAGACTATGACCTTGAGGGCAGTGAAGAAGTTATCCTGGATTATCCAAGTGAGTCCAGTCTCATTACGCGAGCTCTTTGCCAGCTGAGGTTGGGGGCAGAAGGCGATGTGGTGGTTGAAGAATGAGAAGAGAAACACAATGCTGCTGGCTTTAAAGAGAGAGGAAGAGGGCACAAGCCCTCTTATTGCGGAAAGAGGTTGGAAAGGGCAGATGAACCGATTATCCCCTAGACCAACTAGGAAGGAACACAGCCCTTTTGACACCTGGATGTTAGCCCAGTGAGACTCGTGTGGGGCTGCTAACCTACGGAATTGTACGAAAATAAATTTCTGTTGCATGAAGCCAACAGGTTTGTGGTAATTTGTTATGGAAGCGGTACAAGACGGATCCCACTTTGGACACCTGTAGGCAGGGCACTGCTGTAACAGATGCCTAGAATTGGGGCAGAAGCCCTGCAACTGGCCAGTGAACAGGCTGGAAGAATTTTGAGGAGAATGATAGAAAATGGCTGGAATGCCTTGAGCAGACTGTGAATAGAAACATGGCCTTTAACGATCTTGATGGAGAGGACCGAGAAGGAAGTGAGGAGCATGTGGAGAAAATTAGGGATACCTACATTGTCGTGGACAGATTATTGGTAGAAATAAAGATTGTGGGGGTACTGTCGTGAAGGCTTACTTCTTTTTTTTAATGTTTATTTCTTTTTGAGAGACAGAGTGTGAGCGGGGGAGAGGCAGAGAGAGAGGGAGACACAGAATCCAAAGCAGCCTCCAGGCTCCGAGCCGTCAGCACAGACCCAACGTGGGGCTCGAACTCACGAGCCATGAGATCGTGACCTGAGCCAAAGTCAAAGTCGGACACTCAGCCGACTGAGCCACCCAGGCGCCCCTGAAGGCTTACTTCTTATATTTTAATACTGGTTGCTACTCACACAAACATTTACAATTTTTTTTTTATCCTCCCGATGATCTGACTCCTTTTTTATTAGGAAATAATGTCCCTTGTCATATTCTGCTCTGAAATCCACCTCATCTGATATTAGTAGAGTTAGTGCAGTTTTCTTTTGTATGGTGTTTGTACGGTGTATCTTTTCTCGTCCCAGCAGCAAACTGTGGCAATCCTATGGTTTCCCTCGTGGTTTTTCTTCTCTCCGGGACCACTGTGCTCCACTGCCTGATGTCTCACTTCTTGAAGACAATCGTTTCATACATTTTGTCCGACTTTTAAATTGTTTCAGGCATAAGAAGAGATCGAATCCTTATCATTACCTTCTAACCAGAAGTTGACGCTTTGTAGCCTCTTTAGGTAAGAGTTTGACGGTTTCTTTTATTTATTTTTTATTTTTTATTAAAAAAAATTTTTTTTAACCTTTATTTATTTTTGAGACAGAGAGAGACAGAGCATGAACGGGGGAGGGTCAGAGAGAGAGAGGGAGACACAGAATCTGAAACAGGCTCCAGGCTCTGAGCTGTCGGCACAGAGCCTGACGCAGGGCTCGAACTCAGGGCTCGAACTCACAGATTGCGAGATCACGACCTGAGCCGAAGTCGGACGCTTAACCAACTGAGCCACCCAGGCGCCCCGATGGTTTCTTTTAAAGATAAACCTACAATTATCAAATGACTCATCACTCCTGCTCCTGGACGTTTAACGGAAATAAAAACCTGTGTTCACAGATAGACCGATATGCAAATATTCGTAACAGCTTCTTCGTTAACTTCAACATTTGGAAATGACCTAATTTTTTTTTTAACCAGGGGATTGATAATAAATAAACTAAGGTACATTAGTGCAGCAACCTACTATTCAGTAGTAAGGGAACAACACGAGTGAATCTTACATGCATTACACTAAGGAAAAGAAGCCAGAATCGTGCAAAAGTTTGCATTCTGTATGGTTTTCTTTATATTGCATTCTAGAAAAGGAAAAACTAGGAATGAAAAGCGTATCTCTTGTCTAGGGGTAAAGAAAGAGGTTCACTGTAGAAGGGCACTGGGTAATTTTTTTGGTGCACTAAAACGTAGCTGTATTCAGATTATGATGGTTATGTTACTATATTCATTTGTTGAAATTCACAGAACAATATGCTAAACATCATGGCATGATTTAAAAGAATGGAAAAATAGCATTACAATAAATATATTGCAAAATAGAATATAAATAGTGAAATTCTAGGCAAGACAAATTAAAAAAACCCAACCTGCATTGTATTAGAGGTCAAGAAGTAAGCGAGCCAGCCCCCAAAAGAATTTGAAGTATTATCAGATATATATGACCTTAAATGTCTGCCTCCCAAATGAAAAAGTACCTATGAATTTACCCACACTTATTGGTGATTTATTTCACACTTGGATGAAACGGTTATTCAAATTATATTTTTGATGTTAGAGAATAATAATTAACATGTTTGTCGCATTAAAGTGGTATATATTCCAAGTATCCCAGGTACTGTCATATGCTTTACGCTTGGACTATAGAATAATCCTATTAGGTAGGGATTCAGAAATTATAATTATAAACGTCTTGCGGATGAAGAGATGGTAAATTAAGATACCTTAACTGGGTTACTACATCTAATAAACGGGTAGAAAAAAAATCGGAAAATAACTCCATTTCTTCCAGAAAGAAAACAAATAGATAGCCCTGAGAGCACATAAGAAGAAAAACAATGGTACAAAAAGGAAATAAGAGACAAATTTCACTTATGAATATAAATCAATATTAAAACATTACCAAATACGATTCAAGAGTACACTCACAGATGCAGTAACAAAGGCCATCAATAAGTCGAATAAGAACAGTTGAACGCTCGTTTCAAAACATATGGAAAAGAATTTCCACAAAGTTTAAAACTCACTATCATCTTAGTAAAAGAAAATGCACTTCTTTAGTGTAATAAAATATATCGACCTCTAACTGTAGTGTCCATTCTACTTCACTGCAGTGCAACCTAGACCCGGCTGGCAAGAATGGACTCAAAATCAGGGTGTTGATTACCACCATTTTTTAATTCATGTCCATCTGGAGATGCTGACCAATTTGTTAAAAAAAAAAAAAAAACTTAAAAAATTGTCTCACCCATTGGTTTACCCACGACACTTCCAGAAGGAACTTTATTCAAAGGAAATTATCTCAAACTTAGAAACAAAGCTTAGCAAACAAAAGATATTGGGGTCTGGGGCCCCTGTGATCCAAGGTCATTTGGCACATTGTATTCAAATGACTCGTCTAAGTATTTGTCTCCCGAGGGCGAGCTCACTGAGGATAACTGCTGTCTATTACAAGTGGTGAGTGCTCATATATCACACCTTCCAGCTATATGTGTTGAGTAAAATTATAAATCCTAAATAATGCAATTTTATTTACAATTGTGAAAAACCGCACGGTGCATGTCCTTCTTGAAATACGGAGGCCCCATTAAGATTACGCTGAAGACGAAATGCTCATCGATAACATATCGTCCTAAGCAGGCGGGCCATATGTTTATAACTGTGAAACTGGAAGAACATGCATTGAAATGTGAAAAGTGGTCGTAATTAGTTGTTTTCGTACAGGCGGCTTGTTTTTTCTGATTCCCTATGCTTTCCAGCTATACTTTGATGAGTAAGTTTGCCCTGTTTAGATAGGAAAAGAATAGGCATTTAAAAAGAAAAACAGCTATTTCTGTCTTTTTCCTATTCACTCTGTAAATACTGCATATGACAAACAGATTAAAGAAATGGCCTCTGTAATTAAAACACAACATTGTTGGTAGATGTGAACGTCTAAGACGTGGGTAATTTGCTACATTAACTAAGAGGAATTTAACTTGTGTAATTTTGTGCCAGTTACAAAAATAAAATGTGAAATTTTTGTGCATTGTAACGAGGGGACTGGTTATATACATATAAGAAAGTCAGTGGCCACACAAACGTCAATTTACAAAATGAATGTGAGCTTCCTGTGAAGCTTTAAGAATTGAATATGTAGGTGGGAAACAGTGAGGTCTAGGTTGTAGTTTTATTTTGATATAATCTAAACTCTCATTGAGTCTTGGGAAAATCCAGAGGATTTATTTATAAGTTATGCTCTTAAAATGCAGGACATGTAAATTTTGTGGAATCATTTTCTGCAGAGTTTCTGTAAAGCAGATTTCTAGTTTTGAAATCCCGAGGTCACGTGCGGCTTTCATAAGAATTTGAAATATGCTCCTCTAGAAAGAATTTTGACCCTAAGACATTATGATATTTTAAAATCAACTTCCAAAACGATCTTCTTGGAAGAACAAAATAGGATTTTCTTCATGTTACCAACTCAAAATACTCTTGCAAGATACAAGGTTATTTAATATTTAATATAGTAGCTTTAGAGAATCGAAAGCCCCCAAATCTAACAATTTAAGTGGATCTCGGCTTATGGGAAAAAAAAAATTGACTTTTATTAGTTTCTCTTTCCTTCATGGATTTCTCTGAAAAGTTCTGGTTTTGCAACAGGGATGCATTTTTATAAATTGAAGGGAAAGGAGCTTTCTGGAAAAACAGCTCAGGCTACCATCCAAAATATGAGAATTCATGATGTGCATGGTGCAAACGTGTAGTTGCCTGTGTTGTATGCCGTCTCCCCGTTTAGGAAATGAGTCCCTAGAATAATGAGGCAGCTCTGCCCCCATTTCCTTCCTGTCTCTGAGCACCTGCACACCGGCCCTGGGTCTCGGACACACGGACTGTGTCCAGTGAGAGAGAAACGTCCATGCAGTGTCATCAGAGACACAGAATTTGGTACTAGGAAATATATGGAACCTAAGATGTGACAGTCTGCATAGGGGAGGACGTAGGGCTTTGTTACCCATCGTGTAATTGAAAGCAAATGAGTTGGAAACTTACCAGAGTTCGAGAAAAATCTGCGGCCACGTAAAATCGAAGTCTGGTCTTCGATAGCCTGAGGGAAGGTGGAGTCCCTGGAGTCCAAAAGCTACCTGGACACGAGCCGCTCAGAGGCGCCCCCTGGAGGGCCGGGCTGTGGTTGCACGTCCACGTCGGCGGAGGACCTTGGGCTTTCAGAGGAGCTCCGTGAGGGGTGGGGGCTCTCTCTCCATCCGGCCTTTGCTCATTGCTAAGGACCGGTGAGCGCTGGTTTCGGCGCCCTCTCCCAAACGCCAGTTTTAATGTCCCTATCCTTCCTGCTCCTTCTCCGCCATGGCACCTTGGATGCACGGGGCGCAGATTTGTCTTTGGGTTTGGGTACCACACAGCTGCAAGGAGCTGCAGCTCAGCTTAGCCCTCCACAGTATGGTAGCAATCATCTTCCCAGAAGATACAGCTCATCAGAAATGTCCTAACAACTCTGCAAAGCGGTGTTTTAGGAAATGAACAGTAAGGCTCACTTTACTTTCGAAGTGAAACATTTAACCGCTTATTTGGAAAAGGTGTATATAATAATAGTCAACTATCCAAGCGTGTTCCTTGCTGTGCTAGTTATTCTTAGTATCGTCAGCCCCAGTATGTAGTGACAAGAGCCATATGCTGAGAGCCAACCACGTACCTGGGACTTAAAGCATCACTTAAGCTTATCCTATAGATGTCCTTACGAGATGGAAGGTAGGATACCCTGTCCAAGATTTTCGAGCTATTAAAGGGGCTTAAAAGAAATCCGGCTCCTATCTCCTTGGCTCAGAACCCTCTGCGCTGTGCACACAACTTTTCACTTCCTAAATATAGCCACGTGCCTGACATCAATCTTAGCTGATCTCAGGGTGCTTGGAAATGTCTAGAATAGGGAAAAGTGTTTCATTTTCCCTAGCTGTAATGGCACCAGATCTCCACCGTATCCGTGAGCGTGTTGAATCTTGGCTGGATTGGAATCACCTTGCTTTGTCTGATCACTGACCGTGTTAGATGTTTTAACAGAATACAGCATGCGCAAAGGCTGTGTCTTTTTATGAGCTTATAGTGTTTTGGAAAGAACACAAACCTAGCTCATTAACTCCTAATGGCTGCTTTAACACACAGCTCTCCTCCTAATTGTCCAGTAATAGGTAGTTGGTTACATGAATTATGTATATTTTACAGTGTGTAGCCATTAAAAAGTACATTTCACGAGAATATTCACTAACATTAAAATTCGCGTATGATCATTTGTAAGATGAAACAATGAAGTCGTTACGAATAGGTATATGATTTTTCTCTGTTTATTTAAAAACATGTATATAAATATGTAGATGGATAAGCAAAAGAAAGAGGCGATCTCTCAGGATGGTAGGATTTATGTGATTTCTAATTTTTCTTCCCTGAGCTTGCTTCATTTTCTAAAATTTCTACTAAGAATATATGTTCCCAGTGAGAAAAACGTTATTTATTTTACGATTGCTTTTTGTTTTGGAAACGTAATATGTGCTCTTTGAAAAATGTCAAATAAGAAAATATGAGGAAAGGAAAAAACATCTAAAATCACAAAATCATCTAGAGAAAACTTCTGTAACATTCCGATGACCAAACCTGGAACTGCTTCCCTGCGCATTCTCACTAACGTTTTATAAGCGGGTCGTGTAATGATTGCTTTTCCATAACTCTTACTTTTCACCTAACAACAAGCTGTGAAACTCTGCATTTGTCGGTAAAATAATCACCAATTTTATTAGAACCTAGGGCATATTATATGAAGGTATCTCAGTTTTCTATGCTAATTCCTTATTAATGGAAATTCATTTTTCCTTGTTTTTCTCACTTTTTTTAGAGAGAGAGAGAGAGAGAAAGAGAGAGGGAGGGAGGGAGGGAGAGACCATGCAAGTAGGGGAGGGGCAGAGAGAGAATCTTAAGCAGCCTATGCACTCAGCACAAAGCCTGACACAGGGCTCGATCCTATCGTGAGATCATGACCTGAGCTGAAATCCAGATGTGGATGCTCAATTGACTGAGCGCCCTTGCGTATACATTTAAAACATTGTATTGCACACTTTACATTTAGAATTGTAAAATTGTGGGGGCGGCTGGGGGGCTTGGTCAGTTGAGCGTCTGACTCCGGCTCCTGTCAGGATCTCACCCCTTGTGAGTTCGAGCCCCGCGTCGGGCTCTGTGCTGACGGCTCAGAGCCTGGAGCTGCTTCGGATTCTGTGTCTCCCTGTCTCTGTCCCTCCCCTGCTCGCGCTCTCTCTCTCAAAATAAAGAAATGTTTTTTTAAAAAAGAGGCAGGTAACTCATTCTCATGCTCTCTCTCCTTCAGCCGTGGCTATGTTGCAGCTGTGAGCCTCGTGAAATGTTCTATGTGACCGTGCACCTGAGATGGAAAATGAGAACGATTCCCCAAACGGGCTTCAGAGCTGCTCCAAATCTCTTCTGGCCCAGAGTCTGCCCCTCTACCTGTGTGCGGAAACGGGGACTCCCCGTGAGGGCAAATTGAAAACTCGGTGTCCCTGACCCGCGGGCTGTCTCTTGGGTCTGGGCTGTCACAGAGATGAAATGGAATGCTTACGTGACTATGTGGTTTTTTTTACCTAACTTGCTATTTGGATAAATAAGGTGAAATTCGGACGTTAAGTTTTCTTCGCATTCCTTGGCGTCCGCATTGGTCTATCGTTGTTTCATGTCTGAAATTCACACGGCCAGAGCTGCTTTCTCTTGGTTAGGGTTAGCATGGCACAGCTTTCTCCGTCCGGTTACCCTAAATCTGTGTGTGTCTCTGTATTTAAAGTGGGTTTCCTGTAGACAGCATATTGCTGGTTCTTGTTTTCTATCCACCCTGACCATCTTGTCTTTTAATCAGGGCGTTTAGACCACTGACATTCACGGTGATTATTGACATAGTCGGATTAATAATTACCATATTTGCCACCATTTTCTCTTCATTTCCCTTGTTCTTTGTTCCAATTTTTTTTCATCTTCTACTCTTTTGCTATCTTTGGTGGTTTTGAACTGAGTATTTCATATGATTCTGTTTCTTTCTCACCTAGTGTACCAACTAACTGGTTTTTTAACCTTTTTTAACTGGCCGCCCTAGAATTCGCAATGTCTATTTCCATCTAGTCCAAGTTCACTGTTAAATAGCTCTGACCGCTTCATGGGTGGTGTGAATGTCTAATAATGACAAAACAATCCTGATCCTCCTGTCCCTGTGTCATTGCTGCCATTTCTCTCATGTACATGTAAGCCTGTATCCGCACGTATATGTACTTATATGTCACACACCTAAGATATATATATATGTAAGCATTTGTAATCAAATACATTGTAGTCCTTATTGTTTTGAACAAACTGTGATATGCTAGATCAAGTAAGAATAAAAACGTAAAACTTTATTTATCTCACTTGCTCCTTCTTTGATGCTCTTCCTTCCTTCCTTTCTTTTTTTTTGTAATGTTTATGTATTTTGAGAGAGAATGAGAGAGAGAGAGAGAAAGAGAGAGAATCCCAAGTAGGCTCCGCACCATCAGCACAGAGCCAGCCCGATGTGGGGCTCTGACACATGAACTTTGAGATCGTGACCCGAGCCAAAATCAAGAGTCGGATGCTCAACCCACTGAGCCACCCAGGTGCCCCGGGCTGATCTTCCTTTCTTTATGTAGATCTAAGTTTCAGACATATATTATTTCCCTTCTCTTCAGAGAACTTCTCTTAACACTTTTTTTGCAAGTCAGGGCTACTGGAACAGATTCCCTCAGGACTGTTTGAGAAAGTCTTCTCTTTCACTTTTGAAGGATAATTGAGAAGAATTCTAGGTTGGTGATTTTTTTTTTTCCCCTCACAGTGGAAATATTTCAGTCCATTGTCTTCCTGCTTGCGTGGTTTCCAAGGAGAAGTTGAATACGATTCTTACCTTTGTTCCTCCATAAGTAAAGCGTTTTTTTTTCCCTCCTGTCTTCTTTTAGGATTTTGTTATTTTTTTCCCCCCCTGTACTTTGAAAATGATATATCGAGGTGCAGTTTTGTTTCGTTTGCATTGAACCTGTTTGATGTTCTCCTTGCTTTTTGGATATGTGGTTTGGTGTCTGACATTAATTTGGGGGACGTTCTCAGTCCTTGTTGTTTCAAATATTTCTTCTGCTACTTTCTCTCTTCCTTCTCCTTTCCCATTCCCATTCCACACATGTCTACGTATAGTTGTCCCACAGGCCTTGGATCTCCTTTTCTATTTTATTTGGCCTTTGTTCTCTTTGCTTGTCAGCAATGAGGGTTTCTAACGAGATGTTCTCAGAGATTCCTGAGCTCTGTCCAGCCTACTGATGACTGATGCTTCTGTCAAGGGCGTTCTCCATTTCTGTTACCGTGTGTTTGCCGTTGTCTTTTCTCAGAACTTCCGCTCTCTGCTCACGTTGTCCATCTGCTCTCGCGTGCTGTCCACCTCGTCGATTACAGTCCTGAGCTTGCTCATCGTGGTTGCTCTAAATTCCTGGTCTGGCGGTTCCAGCATCCCTGCCGTGTCTGGGTCTGATGCTCTGTCTTTCCAAATTGCATTTTTTGTCTGCTAGTATACCTTGTAGTTTTTTTCCTGACAGCCAAACAGGATGTTCCGGTAAAGGACGTGCTGTAAACAGGCCTTTGATGATGTGGTGGTGAGACGTGGGGATGGGACAGTGTTCTACGGTCCTGAGATCAGGCCTCAGTCCTCCAGGGAGGCTGTGCCTCTGGCCTGTGGGCTTCACAAGTGCTTCTCTGGTTTTTCTTTCCCCGTAGGTGCAACAAGATGGCTGGCTGGAGGGGCTGGCGTTGGGTGTTTCCCTCCCTCGGGCCAGTTGGGCTTTGATCATCACCTCACTCTGTCAGGGGAGGTTCTGCTTAGGTGGATTCCCCCGAGGGCAGGCTTTGCTAGGAACAGAGCGCTGGGGGTGGGGGGTATTTTGGAAGGGTTTCTCTCCCCCTTCCCCCACCAGAAGCACAAGAGATTTTTCTTCAGTATTTACCGTGAGCACCTGGGGAGCTCCTAGGGGTGAATTTTACAGTGTTATGGAGCCACCGTGACTGGGTCCTCTCGGAGTTTTCAACTCTCGGAGTCGTCCACACTGACACTCCAGAAATTCTGCAACTTCACTTTCCCTCCCTGGCACTGGCCGTGGTGCCTGCTGGCAGGTCAGCTCTGGGAAGCCACAGGTCTCTGTATTGACATGTGTCTCTCCAGTCTTGGGGGCAGGAGGACCCGTCTCCTATGGGTCTGACAGGAGTTGTTGATTTTTGGTCTGTCCAGCGTTGTACTTCGATGTTAGGACAGAGTGGTGATTCCCAAGCTCCCGACACGTGGAAACAGACGTTTCGTAAGAAACGAAGCAAAAGACCGGTGCAGCGGCTGCTGGACTAAATCACGACAAGCGGAGCAGAGACTTTCGTATGGACACTGAGTGAAGCACGTCTCGCGCTGGTGCAGATGTGGAGATGTGGAGAGATGTGCGGTGCCCCTTTGTAAAATCAGCCCAACACAGAAGTGGACTCGTGTGGTACAACGTGATTTCAATCCACATTTGTTAGTTTGATTTGTCTCTAATTGTTCAAGAAGAGAAAGTTCTCCACATTGGAGTTCACTTTTTGGGTTTGTGAAAATTGAGGCAGAGTGTTGTGATTCGTGGGTATCACAGAGCTAATGAAGTGAGGACTACATTTTCTGCCTTTTAACTGAATCACGCTATTTTTTTATGTCTCTTGGTATTTTTGATTTTAGGAGCCGTGATGGTGTAGATCCTGTTTCTATAGATTTTTCTGTGTCTTCCACATCATTTAGCACAGTCCAAAACATACTGAGTGTATTTGATAAATGCTCGTTGAATTAATGAGTGAATGAGAATCACATTTCCTTTGGTTTGGGAACCTCAAATAGCAAGCTTTAGTAGGGATAACTAAAGGGACTTTGAGTGTGATTAATGAAGATTTCTTATTTCGGAAGGGTACATTTGTATGTGAAAACAACTTTCATACGAAGTTTAAAAATATTTCTGGGAACATATTAAGGAACGCGTAGGGGTAATGGATCAGCCTAAAACACTCTGAATGATTCTATTATCTCTGTACAATTCTATAAATTTTGCTTTGATGCTCAAGAATGATACCGAAGGTGGTATGATTCTGAAGGAAGTGGTCACCGACTGTGGGACAAAGCCAGAGTTCATGATATTAACTCCAAAAAGCGCATATGGCTTCGGATGTACCTTGAGTCTTTCCTCAGTAAAAAGATTGTGGTCTACTTCATTTCACTGAAGAAAAGGATGAGAACAGATTGATCATAAATTTCTAGAGACAAAATGATTTTTCAAACTAAGGGGAATTGACCTTTACATTGGCAGAGATGGGGGGCGTGTCCACGGTCTCCGGTTGTTTCTGTCGCACATTGGCTTGACAGGCACCATTTCTTTCTTTCATTTAGTAGAAATTTTTGTCTCCTTTTGTCTGGTTCATGACTCTGAAACCATGCACCTGTGAGTGTGCATGAAAATGTGTTTCCACAGTATTTTATGTACCTGCGTCCCTGTCTTCGGCTCTGTACTCTTGGGGTCGAGACCAATGTCCCAAGAGTGCCATATCTGCACGCCTCCACGTTCCCTTCTCGCCACCAACTCACGCCTCTCCTGACGTTCCCTATCACCCCTCTGCAAAGGGAAGAATCTTATCCTCGGTCCTGCAGAAACTGCAAACAGAAAAGGCAGGGACTGGGAAACTACACTGGTGGCCATCTAAGAATCTTACCTGCGGTTGGCTCTTGCTCTATTCTGGTCCTGTCCAGTTCTGAGACTGTGAGGTGCTACAACAATGGGACCTCAGTTCAGAGAATGACTATAGGTCCCTTTGTGTCTCCACTGCAGCTGCTATAAACAGAATAGCATGGACTGACAGCTTAAATAGCAAAACATTAATTTCTCGGTTTCTGGAGGCTAGAGGTCTGAGATGAAGGTGCCATTTTGGGTGGGTTCTGGGGGAGGTTTCTTCAAATGGCAGAAAGCAGAGAAAGCAAGCTCTCTCATGTCTCATAAGAAGATCACTGAGCTCCAGCCTCGGGACCTAATCCCCTCCCGGACACCCCAGCTTCAAAGCACCATGACATTGGGGGTTAGGGTTTCAACGCAGGAATTTGGCACACACACATTCAGTCCATGGCAGCTTATCTTCCTTAATCCACAATGAAGCCAATCCATTGAAACAAAGAGTCACAAAGATTGAGTACCTGATACGTTTCAGGCACCGCAGTAGGTGCCTTACATACATTATTTAAATGTCAAAAAAGCCGTATAAATTATTATTGCCATCACATGAGAGAAAAGGAAAGTGAATTTTTAGCAAAGAAACGGACTCAGCTTTAAGCTTATTCTAGTCGACAAAATATCTAGCGAAGTCCACATAGACACTACCTATGGTATGTACGGGCTTTTTATGGACCAGGGACCAGAGACGTAATTAAATGTTTTGGAAGATTTACTCTTCAGAAACTGCACTGAATCTCACCCCAGGACAGGGTTCACTCTCAGCCTTCGCAGGAAACAGAGCTAATTCGTTGTAGGCCTAGTTTCTTGTGTCGGGTCCTCAGTTTCATCCTAAAATTTCCACCTGTCAGAGGTGATCCGTTACAGAGGTGTCTGTGGACGTTTTTTCGGAGCTGGAACGTACCCCACAGAGCCTATCTCACTGGGGGGGTAGCAGATGAGGAAACCGCTCATTGCTGCTAACGATCGGTCGTGGTCATTTTCCGGCAGAACCACAACCACGGTGGCCACAGCCAGGGCAGCAATGCGGTCCTGGCTTTTCTTTCTTTAAGAATAAGGACGCGGGGCGCCTGGGTGGCGCAGTCGGTTAAGCGTCCGACTTCAGCCAGGTCACGATCTCGCGGTCCGTGAGTTCGAGCCCCGCGTCGGGCTCTGGGCTGATGGCTCAGAGCCTGGAGCCTGTTTCCGATTCTGTGTCTCCCTCTCTCTCTGCCCCTCCCCCGTTCATGCTCTGTCTCTCTCTGTCCCAAAAATAAATAAAAAACGTTGAAAAAAAAAAAAAAAAAAAGAATAAGGACGCAACCTCACAGTTGCTTTCACGTGTCCTTGAAGAAAACGCAAAGCCCTGATGGCGGTTTTACCTCACACATGAATGACCCTCCGCGTCAAGCCAGCCTCCAACGTCACCGAGAAACGCTCGCGGACTCCTGAGTCCATTCGACCTGCCACTCTCCTGATTCAGAAGGCCATTTCAACCTCTCTTGTCTCTCCAGAAACCTCTTCCTCCTCTGCGTCTACCCTCAGTCTCAGCAGACGATTTGCTCCCCGACTCACAGAGAAGACGGAAGCAATAGAAGAAAAGGTGCACACTTTCCCCCGGGGTTGCTGCTTCCCAGCGGCCACCTCCCTTCCGGTTGCAGAGCCGCCCCCCTCTGCCTCGGCCCAGCCCCTCCCTTCGTGCGTGGAATCCACCTTCTCTACCCTCCTGGAGAACGGTGCACCTGCAACGGAGTGTTCTGTCTTCTCTGCTTCTCTTCCCCCCTCCTTCCTGCATGACTCCCGTTATCAGCACGGCTGTAACCTTCCAGCTTGAACAAAACAGCAACCATAACAAAGCCAAACCCTCTTCCCATCGGCTTCTGGTGACTGTCCATTTCTCCGTTCTCCTTCCCGACAGTCCAAGGGGACAACCATCTCCATAAATGACTTCTCCCCTGCTAAATTCAACGGTTGATTACCCTTATCTGACTTGGTCCACGAGCAGCATTTGGCACAGTCAACACCAGCTTTCCCTTGTGATTTTTCACCCCAATTCCGGGGCACCCCAGACTCCAGGGTTTCCGGTCATCTCACGGGCACCTTACAGCCATTGTTTAACTAGCTGCTGCGGCTCAGTTTCTGTTTCTTGTTTCTCCTCAAGAGTGACACGTGGCTGGGTGCTGAATTCTCATCTGTTCTACACTCATTTTCTTAGCGATTTACTTCTCCTCACTTCATAGGTCATAGATGTGTAATTAAAAAAAAAAAATCATTCAGGGCACCTGGCGGCTCAGTTGGTTAAGTGTCTGACTTCGGCTCAGGTCATGATCTCGTGGTTTGAGTTCGAGCCCCGAGTCGGGCTCTGAGCTGACAGCTCGGAGCCTGGATCCTGCTTCGGATTCTGTGTCTCCCTCTCTCTCAGTCGCTCTCTGACCCTCCCCCGCTAGTGCCCTCTCTCTCTCTCTCTCTCTTGCTCAAAAATAAATAAAAAGATTTAAATATTAAAGAAAATCATTTTGATTTTAGACCAATCTTAGTCCTAACCTAATAATCTAGCCTTTCATTTCAGAAACCTCATTTCAGGGAGCGTCATCTTGCTGGCCCTTGCAGTTTTCTTCCCATCAGCCAGTGTGTTTAGGTAACTAATACTCCACCGATGTTTGAGGCTTCTGGCTCCACACGCTGCATCGTGAAGGAAGCCCCGGGGTGCCCAGCTCAGCGGCCGTCTACGCAGTCTTTGCTCATCACAGGAGGTCAGTGTCACTATATCCACGTCTTTGCGTGTTTCCGATTCTCAGGTTACATGGCTTCTTCTAGCTTTCTACTACGTAGACAATGTCAGGCCTGTTGTGTACTGTCTGTTTTCCCTGTACACATCTTGTAAGTTTCCGAAGCTGGGACAAAATATTGCCCTTTCTCTTCCAGAGATACTTTCAGAAAAAGACCTTTACTTGAATGTGATGAGGGATTGTGGCTTTTGTACGTAGACCTGGTGGTCAGTCTTACCTGACATTTTACCAATCCTTACTGCTCTTCCCCTTGATAGCTCACACTCCCCAATACTACAAGCCAGACGCGTGTGCTAACTCCTTTCCAGGATCCACCAATACCACTTTTGTGGCAAAATCTGGAGGTCTCTGAAGCACCAAAAACCTTTCGTGTGAACAAAATCGTCCTCAGAACAAAGCTCCAGGCAAGATGAAACGTGTCTGCGTGCTTATTCCAACAGCAGACGGGTTGCACAAACGATCTGGCTTTCCTAACACGTCATAATACACGTTGGGCATCTCCATTAAGGGTGGCCGGCCACTTCCTTAATTATATTACCACGTTGTCTCTTCAGACTCCTTTTTACTCAATACATAGGACTAAACATTTGCTTTGATACCTGGGAAGATTATACTGAGTCCGGATAGCCTGGGCTCTTCACCACTGCTAATCCCTGATCGTGAAGACTCCTGTCCCAGAGACACATCATGAGCTTAGCTGGAAAAGTACACACATTGGGTGATGGACATGGAGAGAAAAAGTGACAGTTTCTCCAAATGGTACGGGTTACATTGTCTTCGTCATTCCGCTTTCAGCATATACAGAAACTGTTCAAGTGAAGTAACCCTGAACTTTCATCTGACTTACAACAGGGCATCTTTTAGAACATTTCAAATAACGAACACAGCAAGATTCAACAATTTACTTTCTAGGGGACAAAGGGACCGAGAATCTTTGGTTAAGGATTTGCGTAGATTGCTTTTGTAAGGGCAAATCTGGGGGCATGATTTTTATTGTAATACATTTACCCAAATAAAATTAAATAGTCCTACATCCGTCTCCAAATCAGAGTTCGGCCACGGTTACTTGCCACTTAGGTTGTCACATGTCATTTCTTCTGACCACAAGCTTCCACTGTTTCACTCAGATGTAAGTGATTTAGGAACATCACATCTAATACGTCACCACCCTAAAGCAGATGGGCTAACGTGACAGTACGCAGCTCTAAGTGTGCCCCGAAGCAAATTGTTGCTGGACAGTGTGAAATGCCTAGCAAGTCCCTCCATGCCCAGAACACCACTGAAGGCTCAATATCAGAATTCTTTCTTGATGCATTAATAAGGGATGTGGATACCACAGACATGTCTGAACTGTCCCCACCCAGGCTCAGACGAAGACTTTCTTTTTGAAAATAAATGCCAGGCTTCGTTCTGTAAGAGGTTTGATGTGGCTTAGATCATGACTTAGCAGACAAAGAAGAAGCTTCCCTGGATGCTATTTTCTTTGCACCAAAAGGTCACTTGCAAGAGAGACCCTGCCAGGGACTGTGAAGTGAAATCAGATAGACTCACTGCAATTAAGGTCCTACAGCCCGCGTTTCAACTGGATTACAGAGCATGCACATCATAGTAGATGCTTCCTAAGAAGTAACTACAGCCGCTAAGTACAGAAAATAAAGTAGTTTCCTACAAGGACTCTCTGTTTGTAATATCTTGAAACAAACGAACAAACGAACGGATAGTCCTCTTAATAGGATTGTCGATATGTAGGTTCAGTGCCCAGAAATTATGACTCTGTGGATTTGAAGTAGGCCCAGTCCCTCGGAGATCTGAATTAAAAAAAATTTTTAATGTTTATTTTATTTTTGGAGAGAAAGAGAGAGAAACAGAGTGCAAGCGGGGGAGGGGCAGAGAGACAGGGAGACACAGAATCCGAAGCAGGCTCCAGGCTCTGAGCGGTCAGCCCAGAGCCCGATGCGAGGCTCGAACCCACAAAGCGAACCGTGAGATCGAAGTCGGACGCTCAACCGATTGAGCCACACAGGCGTCCCTCAGAGATCTGAATTTTTAACACTCCTAAAAAAACTGAACAAGAGTTTTGCTTGTTTTGTTTTGTCGCTGCTTTGTTCTTAAGATTCTTACCGTTCTTCTTTCAGTCTGCTGTAATTTCTTATGCGTTAGACGTCACTGTTCAATACTGTGAGATACCCAATTTAATGTTACATATAACGACGTCTTGACTGTCTTTCCAAATTTTCCATAAAAGTCTATGCATGCCTGATTGCTTGCTCAGAAGCAGAAAATTTAATGTAATTTACAACCATGGTTCTGACGTCTTTTCTTCCGTTAAGTATTATCATTAAAATAAAAATTAGCAAAATTGAAAGGAAGAAAATTCTACCCCATTTTTACCATTAACCTTGTTTTCTTCAATAGTGAAATTGGACGTTTAACATATTTTCCAATTATCTATTTTTTCTTCTATATCTTACTTGTTAATATATTTTGTCCATTTTTTGATTGGTTTATTTTTCTATTGGCTTATTATTTCTATTGATTTTTCTCATTAAACTATATGGACACTTTAGATACCTACAACTTTTTTCTAGTTTGCTTGCATGCTAAGTTTGTTTCTAATGTTTGCAATTCCCAAATATTTAAAAATTTTATATAGTCAAATCTGTCTAACTTCTATCAAATCTAACCCTATGAGTTAGCTCAGGTTTAGGAAACAGCTCTCCATCTACAGATCAATTAAATATACACATACATTGCCCTTGAACATTTCCTGGTTTGATTTTTTTTACTTATTTTTATTTTTTTAGTAACATTTTTGATTTTATTTTGGAGAGACAGGGAGAGACAGAGTGCTAGCGGGGGAGGGGCACAAAGATAGGGAGACACAGAATCCGAAGCAGGCTCCAGGCGCTGAACTGTCAGCCCAGAGCCCGATGCGGAGCTCGACGAGCCATGAGATTACGGCCTGAGCCAAAGTCGCAGGTTTATCCAACTGAGACACCCAGGCGCCTCCCCCATCCCCCGGTTCATGTTTTAAAATAACTTTTATGTGTTACTAGTTTGGAAATACCTAGGTTTGTTCGTTCTCTGAAAGTTACTTACCTTTTGTTACATTACATAAACACAAGACTTCACTTCCTAGAATAGTGTCTTTGAAAGGACGATTTGGGAGCGCCTGGGTGGCTCAATCTGTTAAGTGTCCGACTTTGGCTCAGATCATGATCTCGCGGGTTCGTGAGTTCGAGCCCTGCGTAGGGCTCTGTGCTGACAGCTCAGAGCCTGGAGCCTGCCTTGGATTCTGTGTCTCCCTCTCTCTCTGACCCTTTCCCGTTCGTGCTCTGTCTCTCTCTGTCTCAAAAATAAATGAAACATTGAAAGGATGATCTGGAAAACCATGAGTATCAAAATACTGAGATGTTTCTTAAAAATGCGCAGTTCTTGTCCTTTCCCATAACTATGGAATTCAGAATTCCATAAATAGGGTCTTGGCATATACATGTTACTACATGCTGTAAGTGACTGTTAAGTGCAGTAAACATGTGAGTGTGTCCGTGGCGGGTGAGTAGGTGGGTGAGTAGTGTTGCTTGGGTGTAAAAGCTCCCTAAGTGAGATGAACTCCTTTGCCGCCAAGAACCAATGAACCACGGGAAAACGCATGATTACCTGGCTGTTTAAAACATAGCCTATATCATTCTTACACTTACGGTTCTGTCTCAGATGGTGTTGATTTAAATTAATTTTACTATCATGTTTTCCCTTTTAGTTCTTATAATATTTAGATGGTTGTTTCTATCATTACATTAATCTAATCATACTGGCCTACTGAAGGAATAAAAAAATTTAATATTCCTTAGACCTGTGTAACCATTGTTCTGGGCGCTAATCAAGAATGTCATTGTTGAAGTGACAGTAAGTTTAAATAGGCTATACGGCATTCCATATGCTCCCACAGCTTTAATTAACTTGGATTCTGTTGTCTTGGAGATGTGCATTGATTTAATTCTATGAACACATAATTAATTTGACTTTTTCAAGCATATGATGATAAAAAGCTGAAAAAAATTGATGTACTGACTTTTCACTTCTTTCTAATCATACATTCACAACCTTGGTTCAAGACCCAATTAGCTGACGCCTAGATTACAGCCACAGGCTCTGAACTGGTTTGTCACGATTTTTCCCAATTCACCAATACTTCCAGAATAATATCTCTATCTAATTATGTCACTGTCTGAAATCCTTAACTGATAGCTATAGCAGTCAGACCGTAGTCCCAACTCCCCGCCATGACATAAAAAATTCCCCACAGTCTGATGCAGGCTCATTCTTAACCTTCCCTTTTGTACTCTGAGTTTCCATACCATTTGGACATCTCTCAAAATGATCTTTGCTTTCTCTCACATCCAGTGTTTTGCAAATGCTACTTCTATCGTTTGGAAGTCCCTCGTGTACAAACCCACAGGCTTAAGCCTCGCTGCCAAACTCATACATACCCTTACCTGACTACGAATTAAACTTTAGAATTTATTGCAATGCCACTTCCTCCAGGAAGCCCTCTTCGGTCGCTAGGTCCATTCCTTCTGGTCACCACAGCAACTTGTTCACCCATTTGTAATGCTAATGTGCTTCCTTCAATAAATTTTAGACTTCTTAAGGTTGAGTTTATTTCCTATTTATCTTAGAGTTTCTGGAGAATTCAAAACCTGGCACACAGTTGGTACTCAAAAAAAAAGATGTTTATTGTATTTATTTTATTTTTATTTCATGGTTGTTTCAGAAAAAGATTTTTAAAATAAATATTTTATATGTAAACTCATATGAACATATAATTATTGAGTAAAAGCATCAAATCTCTATATACGGGAATTTATCACAGAAGTTTCATAGACATGCATATTTGCTGGAAGATTATGATGTAATTTATTAAAAGCTATTTTTCCCTCAGTGCAAAATCAAATAATGGGAGAAGCAGGCTTTCTCTTCTGTCCATTACACAGTGGCTTGTATTTATCTAATCTTCCTGCCTAGGTTAGATGAAATACATAGAGTAGTTATTTTGAAATACTAAAGTACAAAGAAAGAAGAGTGGGCACAAGGGATCAAATGTCAGAGAGAAATAAACATCCTATAAAATTGCCCACACTCTGTATTGTTTTTTTTGTTTTTGTTTTTTTGTTTGTTTGTTTTCACTTGTTAGGACCAGAGACAATTTGCCTTACATGGATAGAAACAAACTAAAACCATCATCCAGGAGTTGACAGAAGTCTTGCTCAGCTAGGGAGAGTTTTATTCTGGGTTTGTCTAAGAGTTGGAAAATCGAGGTATAGGTTAAAGAAACAAAGATAAGTGAAGTCAGGTGTGATCTAGATGTACTGATGACTTCAAATCTAGCTATGTACAGAGTAAAACTCATTTAATAAATAACAATAATTGTAACAGTAAAAACAATATCTGGGGGCATAAGATCATAAACAAAGATTTACAGACTCTCAATGCTAAATAGTAAAGTTTGGACTTCAAGGAATGTTATAATGGAGAGGTCTCAATAAACGCTCTAGTCAATTGACTGAAAACCTGAAAATCCTACCGGGGAGAAAGGTATAGCATGGGAGTAAGAGTTCTGCAGAAAACAAACAAACAAACAAACAAACAAATAAACAAAAAAAGACAGTAAACCTGAAGTTCCACCTCTACTGAATCAACGTGATCTGCAAGTTATTTGTCGGTAAAGGATTTTTTTTTCAGAAAAAAGAGCAGTATTCAGGCCTATACAATTTTTCATATAAAGCATCTGAAACTCAGAAAATTAATTACCAGACCCACAAAAAGACAAGACCAAATAACTAAAAACGAAGAGCAAGAACAAGAAAATCAACTAAACAAAAACAGATCCAAGAGTTCTTTAGAAAAAGACTTCAAAGTATAATGGTCGATATATTAAAAAGAGAAAAAATGAAAAATGTCACCTGGAAGCTTGAATCTATTGTAAAGAATCCAATGAAAATTCTAGAACCGAAAACTGCATGACCAAAACAAAGAAAACAAAAATTAAGGGACATAAATATCAGCCAGAAGAAATGTCCAGATTGAAGCATACAAGGGGAAAAGTGGTTTTGAAATGCAACAGAATAGGGTAGTGGACCCAAGGGGCATGGTGAGAGTTGTAATTTGTATGTAATTCAAGTTCAGGAAGGAAAGAAGAAGAGGAATAGGGAAGAAGCAATATTTTATAAACTGAAAAAAATGCATTACGCCATAGATTCAAAAAGCTATAGGAACAAAACCAGAATGAATATATTTACATTTGAAAGGTAAAATAATCAAGCTAATAAAAGACAAAAATATTTTCATGACATTGGAATAGGCAAAATTTTTAAAACATAACACAGGGAGTACTAATGAGAATTATTGAAATAATGTATTTCATTAAAATGAAAACCTTTTTTAATCAAAAGATTAAATGAGAAGAAGGAAAAGGCAAGTCAGAGAATAGAAGCTATGCAAAATATAATTCCTCAACAAAAGCTTTATTCAAATTATAAGAACATCTAATATCATCCAGAAAGTGATAGCCAACCTAGTAATGACGGACAAAAAACAAATAGGCAAAAGTATGTTTATATAAACAAAATTGCATATGTCAATATTTATTACATCATTAATCATCAGAGACAAACCAAATAAAAACATGAGATACTCATATACCCACCACCCACCAGATGAATACATTAAAAATGAAGAAAAATACCAAAGAAAGAAAAGCACAAAGAAACAGGAAATCTGAAGATAGCACATGTGGCTCTGGAACAGTTAGAATACTCATACATTGCTGACGATAGACTAAATTGGTACAGGCATCCCAGAAAACATTTTTTGGTCTTTATTAAGCTGAACACATTCTACCTCCATAATCTGGCAATTCACTTGGGCATATACTTAACTGCAATGACTAAAAACATGCAAACCAGCAATGTATGCGAATGTTTGCAGCAGCTTTGTAAAAGACCACACTGAAAACAGCCAACATGTCGATCACCATCAAAATGTATAAATAAATTATGGGATTTTAAAAAAATTTTTTATTTTTTTATTTTTATTTTTTTAATGTTTTTATTTATTTTTGAGAGAGAGACAGAGACAGTGTAAGCACGGGAGGGTCAGAGAGAGAGGGAGACACGGAATCCGAAGCAGGCTCCAGGCTCCGAGCTGTCAGCAGAGCCTGACGCGGGGCTTGAACCCACGAGCTGTGAGATCATGACCAGAACTGAAGTCGGACGCTTAACCGACTGAGCCACCCTGGCGCCCCAGGGGATTTTTTTTAAATAAAAAGAACAAACTTCCATATGAACAACATACATGAATTTCACAGTAATAGATTTGAAAGAGCAAACCCAGACATACAAGAATATATGGGATATGATTTCTTCCATGTAAAATTCAAAAGCAAGTAAAATTAATCAGTGGTGATAAAATTCAGAATAGTAGTTACCTTTGGGAAAGGGATTTGGACTGATAAAAGAAACTTCTGGATTGCTGTAATAGGCTATCTCTTGGTCTCAGTGGCTGGACATGTTTATACAATCATAAAGTATCACCAAATCCAGGCTGTTCTTCAGAAATACACTCTAAAAGTATCCATGCTCTGGAAGGGTCTACAGATACCCACGCGATCTCTTGTCATCGTTCAGAAATGCAATAAGGCTTCGGTATGGCAGCCATCTCTGCCACAGCCCTCCTTGTCTCTACATGACTCACCCAGGTTAGATAACACGGGTGGTCATAGCTAGAATACAGTACGCATGCGTGCACACACACACACACACACACACGCGCGCGCGCGCTTTCTGTAACATTGAGTAACCTTCCCAAATGGAGCAGAGTGTTAACTCCTCAGATCTTTCTGTTTGGATTGATCTTTCTTCTATCAGAGAGAAAGTCTTTCACACTTGAGTCGCTCTGGAGAACTCAGTGTGTTCTTCGTCAGCTGGCTTGGTTCCTGAAAGGGGCATTGAGAAGCTTGCTCTCACCCCAGAGTTTTAAAGCCACGCAGAGGCTGTTGTACAAGCCTTGTGTGAGCCCGGGAAAAGGAGAGAATGCCTCAAGAACAGAAACGGGAGTGTCAGGCTAGCTTCCCACTTCTGCTTTTTTCTCTCGTCGCCTTCTTTCCTTCCTTGTTCTTTAATAGACTTCCTGCTTCCCCGTAATGCTTCGGTGTTGAAAGAGATGGTCGCCACAGTTCACGTGCCGCCCAGAAGTGAGGCAGACATTTGGGACCGAAGTCTGCCTTATAGGCGGCCCTAGGGGCTTTGGGCTTTTACCTGGTGTGTGGTGGTAAGACACAGGAGAGTTCTGGAAATGGGAGTGGAGTGATCTGACTTGTGTTTTATCAGGATCACTCCAGCTGCTGTCACTTTAGGGAAAGAAGGGAAGCCAGAGGAGGAAGCAGCAGCATCATCAGAGCTTTCAGTCATCCAGGGGAGAGACGACGGGGTTTTGGACCAGAATATGGCGATGGTCCAACAACCAACGAAGAAAGGTTGGATTACAGATGCATTTTAAAGGCGGAGGCCAAAATACTTGCTGACGCGTTGGCCACAAAGTGAGTTTTCGATGTGAGCAATTGTTAGAATAGACATACTGACATAGAAAATTCAAATGGGGAAATAGTTTGAAGGAAGGGATCAAAAGGGCCTCTTATTATTATTATTTTTATTTTTTTAATGTTTATTTATTTTTGAGAGGGACGGAGAGAGCGAGCAGGGGAGGGGCACAGAGAGAGGGAGACACAGAATCCGAGGCAGGCTCCAGGCCCCAAGCTGTCAGCACAGAGCCCGACTTGGGGCTTGAACTCACCAACTGTGAGATCATGAGCTGAGCTGATGTCAGATGCTTAGCCGACTGAGCCACTCGGGTGCCCCAGGGCAAGTTATTACTTTTTAAAATTTATTTCTTTTTAAAAACTATCTAGAGGACTGGAAGGAGGATCTGGAAAATATGGAGATAAAGTGGAAGTCACTGTCATCTGCTGTAGGCAGACTGGGTGCCATGTTTTTCCAAATAGGTCATCACATTCTCATGAAAGACACGAGCTCTAGACGCTGTCACTCCAGAGTCACAATATGCCCAACGATAGTGGTGGTTTCTAATGAGACATGGTTCCTTAATTCCTCCTAATGTCATCACATGTTGTTTGTTGCAACCCTCACAGGACACCGCCCTCCTCCTGCGGCACATGTGAGTTCACAACATCAGAGAAGCAACGATTCTCTGCAATTCCTTTAATCAATGAATCTTTTCATGAGATTCCTTCACGCTGGTCACGCTTGCATTATTGATTTAAACTGAGTGCAGCTTTTTTTAAACAAAAAGAAATGGTGCTGGCTTTCACGTGAGTCTGGCCGATCCGCACGAGAAGCAATCGATGACAAAGGTCAAGGGTCTCCGTGTCTGCCTGCAAGGTCAATGCTGCAGTGAGACCGTTGGGGCAGTGTCCAGAGTGGAGAAGTCAAATATTTATTAACATCGAAATGAAGATGGAGCTGATTACACATTGGTCAATTGGGCTCTGGAAACCTCGTTGCAATAAAACACAATCGATGCCATCCATCAGCAGCGTTTTCTATTTATTACATTTTTCTCACAAGCTGCACAATTTGTCTTCTTGCTTTCCCTTAGCAGGTGCCAAAGCAACGCTATTAGGAGCTCATCTTGCGCTGTTTATAATAGGTAACCAGAAGCTGTCTTTTTCTTCCTCCAAAATAATTTCTAACATAAAACCAACAAATATTCAGTGGAGTATATCTTGAACACTCAAAATATATGGAGAACTTATGTCTTATTCACCCATGTTTCCATCATGATGAGGGAATTTCTGTTATTTTCTTAGAGCTCTTTCTAGTATTTTTTTTTTGTAGACTTTTAAAATTTTATAACGGAATTCAAACTGTTTGGAGCGCCTGGGTGGCTCAGTTGGTTAGGTGTCTGACCCTCGACCTCAGCTCAGGTCATGACCTCATGGGTCGTGAGTTCGAGCCCCACATCAGGCTCAGCACCGACAGCGTGGAGCCTGCTTGGGAGTCTCTCTCTCTGCCCCTTCCCCACCCCTCCGAATAAATAAATAAACTTAAAAAAGCACGTACAAACTGTTTACACCATAAGATTTTTATGTAATTTTATATTATCACCATTTCCTCTAAATATTACGGACGCTTATAAATATGCTTTTAAACGATTGCACATGATTCCGCCGCATGGCTCTGCCATTATTTTCACTTGCTCTACTTTTAGATGGCATGACATTTTTTCTCTTCTTTCCCACTGTGAATAAACTGAGGCGCAATAATTTTTCCTGATCGGTATTTACGTATCACCTCGTGGAGTTATTTTGCTTTAGAAAACCCAAAGAGTTCTCCATATTATCTGTAAGCTACAAACTCCGAAGTGTATGGGTTTAACCCAAACCTTTTCCCTGAGTCCTAGATTCTCGTGTGTAATTGCTTACCTACTATCTCCATTTGGAATCTACTAGGGATGCCTAATGGGAATCTGAAACAATATGTCCAAGTCAGAGCATCTTCGAAGACATTCCCAGTTCATACCTGTTCATCTCTCAGTCTTTCCCATCAGCAAATGGTTCCATCATTCAATCATCTAGTTGCTTCTTTTTTTTTCAAGTTGATTTATTTTGAGAGAAACAGAGACAGCATGAGTTGGGGAGGGGGAGACAGAGAGGGGGAGAGAGAGAATCCCAAGCAGGTTCCACACTCGTCGGCACAGAGCCTGATGCAGGGTTTGAACTCATGAAACCATGAGATCATGACCTCAGCCCAAACCAAGAGTTGGATGCTTAACAAGGCATCCCAACCATCTAGTTGTTTCATCCAAAATTCTGGGTTCCATGCATTTTAATCGACTCAATTTATTCAGCCAACATTTAGTCACTGAAAATTTGTAAGTAGAAGGAATATTGGAATATGTTCTAATTATATGTTCTAATTCTGTAATCTAATTATGTAGCGTATTGAATTAGAGCCAATTCCACCCATTTCTGTACCAGCGAGAGACTGGGTGATTTGATACAGAAGCACGACAACAGTGTCAGACCCAGGACCTTCACGGGACAACAGCCGGAAGCAGAGACTGTGAGCGTTGCTCGCAGCTTTCATGACATCTGATCCGTGATTCAAAAAAAATGTTTTCAATGTTTATTTATTTTTGAGAGAGAGAGAGAGAACGTGAGTGGGGGAGAGGCAGAGAGAGGGCGAGACGCAGAATCCGAAGCAGGCTCCAGGCTCCGAGCCATCAGCACAGAGCCCGACGCGGGGCTCGAACTCACGAACCACAAGATCGTGACCTGAGCCAAAGTCGTCCGCTTAACCGACTGAGCCACCCAGCCGCCTCTGATCCGTCGTTCAGTTCTTTTTCTTTCCTTTAAAATATACACCATACCTTCATCCCTTTCGTAACAGACAAGCCACTTCTTTGGACTCCCACGGTGGGTTCCAAACTTGCCGGCTTCCTGTCCGCTCCTGCTGCCATTCATAAGGCGTGTTAGTTCGCCTTTCTGCTGGAGCTTTTCCCGCGGCTTCCTAGGCACTAAGAATGAAGCAAAAGGAAAGTCCTTCTCATGGCCTGTAAGATCCTCGAGGACCTCAGTCTTTCCCTGGAATTACCTCATTCCGCCCTCCCCCTCACCCACCATGTTCCACCACACCGGCCTTCCTTAGGTTTTTGGACTTCGCCCTTGAGGCTCTGTGTTCCATCTCTCCCTTGTCGTCCTGGTGGGGTTTTATCCCAGATGCATCCGACCCTCGTTACCAGTTTCTCCGATGAACCAGGAACTACAGCTGGGAGTCTCTCCAGCTAGAGCTCCAGGGGGCAGATGGGCATGTGGTTAACTTGTTCTGAACTTGACAGTCTCCACAGGTTGGGCTCGAAAGGCGAGTGACAGTCCTCAAGGCAGGGAAAGAGCACCACCCAGTCTGACACAAATGCTTACAGTAATGGTCAGCGACACCTATGAGCGGGTTCACGGGACGAAGCTTCTGCTAGGAGCAATGTGAGCGTCTGAGTAAGGGCATCGAGCCAGTGTGGACAGCTGATCTCAGTCTGAAGAGGAGGATCCACCTTCAACGGCTTAAACACAAAGCTTGTAGCAGATGCTACAGTTTTATTTATCGTTTACCTGCATATGAACGATGAGGTGTGTTCTAGGAGAATTAATTCAAATTCCTTAAGTTGGAAGGCCCGTTTTGGAAACAACAGGGCCAATTCCCGAGTCTCCGGAAGTTACCAAAGCGTTTCAATTAGTAACTTGTACGAGGCGAAAGCAACTTTTTGAGAGCAAGGGGACCATGCAGCAATCAAGTCAGAAAGCTGTTATGCTAACCGTCCTCAGCTCACTGATGGCTGGTGTTCTTGGTGAGCACTGAGGTGGGATTTTACTCCTTTATCCTTGTGCGTGGGGTTCCTCCTCTGAACTCAGAGGCTTAAGTGTCGGATCATAGGCATCTCGATTTTTATCCGGCTCTGGAAGGGAGATGCCTCACGGACTGAGGGAAAGAAATCACTATTTGAAGCAATTTTCTCTTTCTGATTCTCCCCCAAGAAGGGAAAAGAAGTGCCCCCCACCCGCCTGCCCAGCACTTGAGTGAGCCTGCACCGAAGGCAGCCCTGTGGCAATGGCGAGCCGTCTGTAACCTGGGCCAACTTGACCACAGCCTGGGACAGCTCTCAGACGCACCAGGTGAGACCCCCCTGCTCAGAGTCGTTGCACTTCATCTGGATTCTTGTTACTCTCAAGTCCCCTGGGACCAGACTTTCAGCGAAGGTCTCCTTGGCCATCCTTGCCACCTTTTCCTTAGCCCCCTTCTCCTTCACCATTTTGAAGTGTGTATTATTCATCCACATGCGAGGTTCATGGGTTGAGCTTTTTTCAGAATATTTTCTGCTCATTTGTGCATAGAGAGGCATAAATTCCAAACCTGGGTTTCTCAAGAGGGAATCAATAACATCATCTACATAAAATACTTACAGTCCCTGACAGAAATGTAAGCATTTAATAAATACTAGCGGTTATCCATTGGCATATTAAATAACAGATGGTGAAGAAATTGGGGCTATCTGAAATATCACTGTAAATCCGCTCTCCTGTAAATTTTAATATCATAGGTATACAAAAGTATGGAGTGAGATAATGGACAGTAGGTTTAAATATATGTCATGTTGCTTTAGATCACGCTTTAAAGAAATAAAATGACACAGATACAAAAAAAAGATACCTCCATTCCATTTCCTGCCTACCCGAGGTAGTAAATGGAAATATAGTGGAGGTTTTAACACACATTTCTGTACTTCCGCATTACAAGTATGTCTTTGCAAATGTTTAAATTTTTTAATGTTTATTTAATGTTTATTTATTTTTGAGACAGAGAGAGACAGAGCATGAGCCGGGAGGGGCAGAGAGAGAGAGGGAGACACACAATCCGAAGCAGACTCCAGGCTCTGAGCTGTCGGCACAGAGCCCGACGCGGGGCTCGAACTCGTGAACCAGAGATCATGACCTGAGCCAAAGTCGGTCGCTCAACCAACTGAGCCACCCAGGCGCCCGAGATTGTCTTACGTTAAAAATTTTATATAAATGGTGCTGTTTTTACTTTTAATTCCTTGGGGCTATCTTCTTTTTTACTCAACATAATTTTTAGAGTCACCAAATTAACACAAGTAGTTATGGAGTATTTATTTTAACTGCAGTAGAGTCTGTGGTTATATGAACATATTCTAATTAGCAATGGGCACATTGGGTGAGTCCATATGAACCTTTCTTGTTTTCAGTATTTTTCATATATATATCTGTGTTCTCATGAGGAGATTTTCTCTAAAGAATATATTTGAAATAGCTAATCGTTGTCAAAGGCTATGCACATTTTCAAACGTACTAGATACGACCCTGGTCTCCAAGCTTTGTAGCTTCTTCCCCTCATCATTGTGTCGATGTGACCCATGCTGCGGGTGGCGCTGGGTCATTCATTTTCATGTTGTATGCAACTCCACCATTGAACTATAACATAAAGTATGTGTCCATTCTACCACTAATAAAATATTTGATTTATTTTCCGTTTTGCTGCTGTTATAGGTAGTTCTTTTATAAATGTTGGACATGACTTATGTTATATATACATATTTATCTTGGGTGTATATACCTAAGAGTGGGATCGTTCTATCAGAGTGTGTTTTGTTTTATCTTTTGTCAATATTTCCAGCTTTCCAAATAATTCCAGTTCAATCAAATTCCACTATTATATTTTTAATTCCATAATTTCTACTTCTTATCATCTATTTTATGGAACACATTAATCAGAGTTATTTTCAAGCCATATCTGCAAATTCCAGAATCTGGTTCATCTGTATATCTGTTTTTACTGATTTTTGCTTTTTGATTCTTTTGATTCTTTGGTCCTATATCTTGGCGTGCTGGCAATTTGCGATTGCATGCTAGACATTGTTGTGATATTATCTTTCTTCAATGTGGGTTTACTTTGTCTCTCTCAGAGAGTCAAAGAAGAAGCAGATTCCATTTATCTGACTAGGAACCCAAATTATTGGAAACCAGATTTTAGATTTTATTCGATCTGGCCTCAACTGGAAGATCATAACATTTACCACGGTCCGTGATCTTTGGTAGATAATTCCAATTTTTGACTCTCCATTACTACAAAATAGCGAAATGTTCTGCTTTGTATTTTTGCCTATTGGGTGCCTTCCACACACATACGAGCTGCTTTGGTTCTTAAGGCCTTGAGCATCACTGAGCCTTGAGGGGAAAAAACAAGTACATGCGTTCACATTCAGTTCTCTTAATTTAATTTTTTCTTGGAAACTTTTCCCTTCATACTTTGACTGCCTTAGTAGCTATGATATCCAGTTTTTGTCTCTTCAGTCCTGTGAATCTACCCCAGTCTCTGAGGTTAATTTTCTCCCAACTTCTCAGTCTGTTGTTAGCACTCAGGAAAGTGCCTACAGGGGAAAATGATGAACTTCCTACTGTGTGTTTTTCTTTTCTCTGGGAATCTTTTTGTCTCTATATTTCATATCTATATCATGTCATTTAAAAATTATTTACTAATAAAATTAAATTTTCATGTTATTTTACGTAAAATTATTTTTAAATTTTGTTCTAAAATATCATTTTAAAAGCTTTAAACTTTAACCAGAAAATTTAGTGCATTTATATATATTGAAATTATTGATATAGTTGGATCTTTTTCTGTTTTCCGATTTTGTGTTTCTTTGG
The DNA here is from genome assembly GCF_007474595.2 of Lynx canadensis. Lineage (NCBI taxonomy): Eukaryota > Metazoa > Chordata > Mammalia > Carnivora > Felidae > Lynx > Lynx canadensis. Next base: position 137,120,819 of record NC_044305.1, on the reverse strand, counting down.
TCATTTTCTTTTATCAATATTTTTGTAGTTTGAATTGAATATGTATTTTTTATTTTTGCTTTTCTCATTCCATTTTGTGACATTACTCATTTCAATGTCATGCCTTTTTTCTTTCACTGGTACCCTTGAAATATGGCAAGTGTATTCGACCTTAAAAAAGTCTGAAATTTATTAATATGTCATGTTCTCCTGACTTTTGTACTGTTAATTCTGTTGTTAGTATTTTAATAATATGTTAAAAAAACTTGCACATCATAATTATGATAATTATTATTTTATTCAAAACATATTTGTTTACACATTTCTTTGTTCACTATTCTTTTCATACCTCAGACTTCCTCCAAAGTGCATCTTTTAGAAATTCCTTCAGGGAAAGTCTACTGAAGAGTAAATACAATCAGCTTTTATTTATCTGAAAATTATTCTATTTCATCTTGATTCTTGAAAGAGACTTTTGTCATGCGCCTTTATCAGATAGACAAGGTTGCACTTTGAGATCAAGCAACCCTCAAATCTGTGTGGCTTAAAAACACAAAGGTTTAGGGGCACCTGAGTGGCTCAGTCAGTTTAGCATCTGACTCTTGATTTTGGCTCAGGTCACGATCTCACTCTGGCTCTTTCTCTCTAAATAAATGAATAAGCATTAAAAAAAAAATCCAACAAAAGTTTACTTTCTACTCTTGGGTCACGTCCATGTGGTTTAGCAAGAGGGCTCCAACTCAGCAAAGGCACCCAGGGACCAGCCCCCCAAACCAGTCTCCACCTTTGGAATGTTGATGGCTTTGCCAGAAGTAAAGATAAATGTAGCAAAATATGCAACAAGCTTCTAATGCTTCTGCTCATAACTGGACCAAACCACTAATACGTCCATACTTAAATTCATTAGGTCTGGAAGTGCAACCTTGTCATGTGTCCTAAGGGGGAGAGAGAGCTGGAATGTTTCTTTCCAGAATCATCTCTGTGACCGTCTTTGAATTTCCTATATCTCTTCAGCTTCTCTTGCATTCAGCCATTTATTATCTTCTGTATTCAGAGTCCTCAGCTACTTTTTTATTGTGCAAGAATGTTAGTTCAAATCTTAGGGTGTTTTGTCTCTTCAGCAATAGAAGATTTGGTAGGTAGCCTAGAGTCTGTTTACCCATAATCAAATGCTTGTGTCGTTAAGATATTGTAGGGTTAGCCTCTGGTCCATTATTGGGAAAGGGGGCGGGTGGATTTATACTATGATTTTACTCTGTGATAATGTATGAATGTTGATTTGAACCTTAACTGCTCACTTGTGCTTGTGTATAAAGACCATGAGGCTGAAGATTCATGCTTCCGAGATAAGTTTCATTGAATGATTTAATCACCACCATCTAAACTTGGGCCAATTTTCATTCCTTATGTACTGGTGATAATTTTAACATGCCAGTCATCATAGGCTGATTCATCAAAACAGATTCTTTGGTTTCACCAAGCAGCATGCTTTTTAGAAATCTTTATCAATCTGATCTGGTTAAAATAAAGTGTGATGCCCTGACCTATTTTTGTTTCTCAGTCTGAACTCGTTCTGCTGTTATTTGTACCTTCTTACCTGTAAATTCTCAAACATAAATAATATAAATCCATCATCAGATTTAACGACAATGTGCACATATAACAATTTTTTTTGCAGTAAAAGTAATCCTTTAATTTGAAAAGCATTAGCATCTTGTAAGTTATATATATATATATGTGTGTGTGTATATATATATATATATATATTCACTCATACCTTCTCCCTGAGTTGTTTCTTTTTTGAAATTTAGTCTTCAGTGTTGCATATCAATTATTATTAAGTTATGTCACCCCCTAAAGCCTTGACATTTGTGCTGAAACACTTTGTAATTTCAATGGAAATAACCGAATGAGTGATCATGAACTACCTATGGTCTAGAGTTACTGCTTTTCTCTTTGCTGCTTATCCAATCCAAGAGAACTTCAAGCTTCCTTCTCTCCAATTTAAGGAAGCCCTCTCTCTGGAAGTTGTGGAGTAACAGAAAATATATTGAGCTAAAACTCAAAAGAGCAGGGTGATTGTAAAACTCTGTCTGAGGAATCCTCGAAGGTCACTGGGGACGTAGCTCATAAAAGGATATGGTGGGTCGAGCTTACGCCCTCAAATTCTCAACTCGAAGTCCTTTATTGGTTTCACACACAATTTAGTGGTTCAGCCTCAGGAATAATTCTCATTTTTTCCCCATCTATTTGAAATATTTTTTTCTTGAATTTATTCATGCCTTTAATAGCTGATTTTGTAAAATAAAAACCATTATCAATAAGTTAGGTTGACTGAGCAGTCTCAGTATGCTAGGATTTGTTAAATCGCACTCATCATGTGGCTGTGGCTTAAAGGAAGAGTAGCTACAATTATGCGTGGTGATCAATGTAAAATGTCAGAGTGGAGCTCCATTTCCTCTTTGAGGGCAAGCATATTGGATACGGGATGAACTGTAGACACCGAGTATTGCCCTGCATCTCTATTTACCATAGCAATGAACCACCATGGTTTATGATGTGGTTTAGTGAGTGCCGGTGCTTGGCTTAGTTTCCATGTGTTTGCTCATATTCTCCTTTCTTCCTGTTCTTTAGTAAGACTTGAGTGCTGGTATCCATCAGAAATGCATTTTTAAGGAGTCCCTTAGCGTCCCGGGGTCACCTCATGGTGATGTGCTCACCAGGGACTCCACATCCATAGTTGCCTTCAGGTAAAGACTTTCCTCCTTGCTGCTGGCTTGGGTTCTTAGCCCCTTTTCTCACCATTTCTCTTGAAGGTCCCGGCCCAATGTTCACACATTGGCTCTTCTGTAAGATCAGGCAGATCTTCATGATCTTATCCTGTCCTCTCTGATGTTCTTGTTTGGCTCACGTTTTTACTGAGCCATACACAGTTACCTGTCCTCCGGTTTGGTGAAACAGTAGGTCAGACGTTTGCCGCAGTAATGTCTGTCTAAGGGTCTGGCCATAAAAACTCCACATTCATCTGAAGACCACTCCCAACAGACATGATTAATTTTGCGATTCTTAGAGTACTTCAGGACAGCCCCTTAACCTTTCTTCTTGAATGTTCATCTTCTTGGGGAGCGCAGTAAGATTTCTTCCTTTTCTGGGGCACCTGGGTGGCACAGTTAAGTGTCGGAGTCTCGATTTCAGCTCAGGTCATGATCTCACAGTCTGAGAGATTGAGCCCCGCCTCAGGCTCTGCACTGATAGCGTGGAGGCTACTTGGCATTCTCTCTCTCCCTCTCTCTCTGCCCCTCCCAGCTTGCATGGGCTCTCTCTCTCTCTGTCAAAAATAATCAACTTTAAAATAAAATAAAATAAAATAAAATAAGATAAGATTTCTTCCTTTTCTTAGCTTCATCACAGAGTCTCAACACGGGATGAGTGGAGGGCTTCTCTGGAATGCTGTAGACAGACCAAGTACCACGAACTCCCAGTTGCTTGCCAGCAAAGATCGCTCTTTGCTGTTGAGCAGAAATTCCTTCCTTACCCTAGATCTTGGCCTTTACACATTTTTTGTTGCATCTGATGTTTCAGCCTCAAGGATAGTGGTCTTCCCCTGAGGGATTTTAGGAAAGCTTGCATGTTGGAGGCGGTTCCAGGGCAGATGGTGGGTTGGGAGAGTTTCTCCTTGATTTTTAAGATCCATAAAGCAAAATTCAGTTTCAATGAGAGAATTCCATACAAAAAAAATAAATGGCAAAATAAACACCTTGGTGAGGTTATTTGCAACCCTAAAAGGTTTGAGGCATGTAGGTTCCTTTGATGCATTAACATGTACCAGGGTTCCAGCCAAATGTCTGGCCTGAGCAGGAGTCCAACACGGGATCTGAAGTCTCACATTCCCCTTTGATTTGTCCTTACTGTGACAATCCACAAGAGAGGTTTGAACTGGTGTCATGGTGTTAGACAAATACACATTCAAATTTCTGATATTGCCAAAGATTGGTCTGTGACTCTGGGCCAGTGATTAACCCTTGCTTGGCATGCTTAATTTTGCATTTCTACCATGGGCGATAATTACAGGATTATTGGGAGAAGTAAATGGATAAAATATGTCTAACATAGTGGTTGGCCTAATGCAAACCTGGGATGATTATTAATTATTGACTTAAAATGTTTCCCTCAAAGTCTCCCCAAACCCGTGTCATTCTCCATTATATTTGGTCCTGCCATAACTAACAAAGCATTATTTAGAAAGTAAACTTGGTTCTTCATATTTAATGGAGCCCCACATCTTTATCTCCCGATGGTGAGGAAGACATTTAGAATAATTGATACTTAGAGAAACATTTCCTGTGTTCATCTTCTCCCCACATTAACTTTCATGCATGTTTCTGGCGAATGTTGTTTTTGAACACATAGGTTTAAATTTTCTCCAATTTGGGGGTGCCTGGGTGGCTCAGTCAGTTGAGCGTCCGACTTCGGCTCAGGTCATGATCTCGTGGTCTGTGAGTTTGAGCCCCGTGTCGGGCTGTGTGCTGACAGCTCAGAGCCTGGAGCCTGTTTCAGATTCTGTGTCTCCCTCTCTCTCTGACCCTCTCCCGTTCATGCTCTGTCTCAAAAATAAATAATGTTAAAAAAAATTTTTTTTTAATTTTCTCCAGTTTGTACCATCCATTATAAAAGCTCTAGGCTTTTGAAAATTAGGAGAAAAACTGTAGAAACTTTTACAAACTTCAAATTTCCAACATCATTAAATGTGTTTGGCGTGTAGAAAAGGTGGATAATTGACTGTAAAATATTAAAATGTTCAACGTAATGACCTGCACAAAAAGTTGGCTGAATTGTTGGAACAGTAGCTAAGTTAATTAATTCTAGAGTACATTGTCAGCTCTACAGAAGGCTTCAGATCAAGAGACATAAATTAGTTTGCTATGATGAATAAGGTTCTTCTGCATATCAAAGGAATTAAGGCTGATTAGATTAGCATTTCTAAGGGTTATCCAAATTTGATACATTATATAAATCAACATAATAAAACTGGAAAGAAAAAGAATCAGAAATAGATGGAGGAACGTAGAAAGCATAGGATAATCATTCTTCTAGTCTGTGCTGTGCTTTAAAAGTAACACCTTGGATTTCATCGTTTTTGTTCCAATTATCGTGAATACTGATATTTTATAAATGTGGGTCCAAGGTCTTATTTTCTCCGAATATTATATTTTTCATCAAAAGCCCACATTTGATATCCTCAGAGATAGGCTCACATGCCTACCAGCAATTTTTATGTGACGAAGGGCTTGGATTAGTACAGATTTGGGTCTATATTCACTTGCATAAATAGCGTTCCATGAGGTAAATAGATGATTTTAAAAACGGAAGTTAGGAAAATATAAATCTAAGAGTAGGATCTTTACTTACCAAGGGTTGTTATTTTCATGCCGGGAACTGCCCGGTTTCGCCAAATTTAACAAGGAAGGTATTATTGGAACTGCTCGAGTCCCGAGAGGACCAGGGCCAGCACCCGATGGCCTGAGGATCAACTTGGCTCACCACCTGGGTTTGCACATAAAGTTTTATTGGAAGGCAGCAATGCCTGCTCATTTCGGCACGGTGCCTGGCTGTGTTCCTACTTGATCGCAGCGTCGCGTGCTTGCAGTGGAGACTGTGTGTCCTGCAAAGCCTAGAACATTGATTAATTGATGCTGACCAAACCCTCGTTCTAGCTCACCAGACTGCTCTTGGCTCTCAGAACGGACCATCGATTTGGAAGCAGGCAAGAGTTGCTCATGCAGTTATCTCTGCTTAAACTCTTTTCTCGAGTTCTCCTTGATAATCCGTCCTCCATTCCCAAGCACGAATGTCTGACAGGTGGTCTTTGTCACTCCGAAGCACGGAGACTCCCCGCCTCCTTGGTGCTGGAGTAACACTTTGACCGGGCTTCACACAAAAACACGTTGGTTGTGCTCCTGCCTGTTTCCTTATTCGTCCTTCGAGCAGGAGACTTGGTGTAATTCATGTTTCTGTCTCCTAGAAACAAACAAACTGACAAAATCTTGTCTATGTTTAGCAGAAAGCCTAGGAAACAGAAGGTGCTCAAAGATTTTTGTTTTAGAAAATGGAAGGAAGAAGGAGGGAAGGAAGGAGAAAACAGTGGAGGGAGAGAGAGAGGAAGGATGGAAGAAACAAAAGATTTGAGGTAAATGATTGAAATAATTTACTGACACAGGCTAGAGAATGTTGTCCCAATAGAATGAGCCGGAGTCCCATTACTTAGGGCATCAGCGTTCACGTTGGGGTGTTCACAATTACATATTGAGAAAAATAGCAAGAAATACATGTACATATGAAAAAAGCCATACCTATAGTACTTACAATATAATGTATATTAAAATATATATATTTTAAGTATGTATATTGGATAGAGAGAGCAGGGAGGGGCAGAGAGAGAGGGAGACAAAGGATCTGACGCGGGGCTCAAACTCACAAACTGCAACATCATGACCTGAGCTGAAGTCGGACCCTTAACTGACTGAGCCACCCAGGCACCCCACCTTTTTCTTTTCTTTGTGTGTGTGTGTGTGTGTGTGTGTGTGTAATTGTGTCTACAGCAGAGAAGACAAATTAGGGACGGTGTTATAAAATGATCTTGTAGTTACTCTCCCTCATGGAATTTACAGGTGACAAAGTGCCAGATGAACAACTGGCTTTTCATTCATTGTCACGAGATAAGATAAATTTCCAAAAAAAGCTTTTTTATTCAGGGCCTGAATTGAATTTAATAAAGAGTAATTATAGCTCTCAAAAATAATTTTGTTTCCTATTATGACTGCTAGCATTCAAAGCAATTCTACAAAGAGTAAAATATCATATAACTTAATATCTATTATTATGCTTTGGAATCATATTTTTAACTCGTAAACATTTCCTGGCTCAAAAGAGAGAATAATTTTACTAAGTTTTAAATTTTTTTTTTTAACATTCATTTATTTTTGAGACAGAGAGAGACAGAGCATGAAGGGGGGAGGGGCAGAGAGAGAAGGAGACACAGAATCGGAAGCAGGCTCCAGGCTCCGAGCCATCAGCCCAGAGCCCGACGCAGGGCTCGAACTCGCGGACCGCGAGATTGTGACCCGAGCTGAAGTCGGACGCTTAACTGACTGCGCCACCCAGGCGCCCCAGTTTTACTAAGTTTTATATACTATTACATACACTCTTTAATATATATATGACCTGCCACTCTATTTTCCTATTTAATTACTTATCCGAACATTTTCAGTGATTGTTTTCTATTGGAAAATTGGCAGCTTTGACTATAGGGAATAAATACTTGGCTCCTCAATAACATACGTATAGAAAATGCATATATACATATATATAGAGAGAGAGATTTTAATGTAGAAAGCGAGCAGGGATTTTCACTATAGTTACATCTAGACTGTCTATTTAAACTTTCTCATGCTTGTTTTTTAATGTACACACAACGTAAATCACTCTTTTGGGTACACGGTGCTCGTTCTGGCCAATGCATGGAGTCACGTGGCCAGAACCACACTCAAGGTACAGAACGGGTCTGTCAACACCCGAATTTTCTTGGTGTCTTCCTTTTCACCTCCAACAGTTGTCAACATGCATGTTTTCATGCAACTAATGTTGCTTTTCCAGAATGTCCTATCAGCGGAATCCTGGATTATTCAGCCTTTTGAGTTCAGCTTCCTTCACTTAGCGGGACTCCTGTGAGAGTCGGCCGTGGCACTGTGTGTGCCGACAATTTGCCGAGCAGCGGGCCACGGACAAACGTGCCCCCGTGGCTCATCTACTGGGGGGATGAAGGACGATCAGGTTGTTTCGAGCTCTTGGAAATTAGAAATAAAGCTGCAATAAACACCCACGTACAGACTTTCGCACAAGTATCCACGACTCTGGTTTGCCTTTCCTGCTTTTTAATAGTGTCTTCATAGAACGAGTTTAAAAATTGTGATGACACTCAATTTATCCTTTTTTTAAAAATGAACTTATGAATTGTGCTTTGGGTATTGGACCTTCAAACTCCTTGCCTAATCCAACGACACAAATACATTCTTCTGTTCCTTCTGTAGTTTGACCTTTTATATGAATTTCTGTAGCTGGACATTTTATATCAGGTGTCTGATACATTTTGAGCCTATTTTTGTCTTTTACTTGGCCTTCACGCTTTTGTCCAAAATCAATGGAACACAGGCGTGGAGATGTTTCTTGGCTTTCTGTTCACACAAGGCCAGATTGCTGATCCCTCCGGTCACCATGTGTGTGGTGCTGTGCCCTGCGGTAATGAAAACTGTAACAGAAATTGGTGAGAATATACTTACCGAAAGTTGTGTGAGACCTTTCCGGGGAAAAATTGTCAAACTCACTGTTATCAAGATAAGGATTTTCACCAAACCTGTATACAGTCCAATGCTATCCCAATCAAAATATGAGCACGTTATTTTTGGCACTCGAAAATAACATTTTAGTATTTATGTGGGAGGTCAAAGTGTGAAGCTAGCCATGTTGATTTTAGAGTGAAAGGGGATAGTTCACTTTCATTCTGTTGGTGAGAGTATAAATTGAGGGAATATGTCTAGAAATTCCAAGTCTAATGAGCGTTTAGTTTAACCAAAAACTAAGTTTTGAAATATAGCATTCCATTAACACATACACATACTATTGCATAAAAACAGTTCCTTATAGATTTTTAAGACAATAATGTATATTATAACATAATATAATTACATTATGTTATGTATTATTACACACAATATATGTAGTTTATATTGTGTATATTGTATATTATTTTAAGACAATAATATATTTTGACAATATATTAAAAACAATTATTTAAGACAATATATATGATTGTGCCTAAATATACAGTTTAGTTTTGTTTAAATATACAGTTTGTTGAACAAAACAGGTTGAAACTACCTGAGAGCACTTATAATGCGGATTCTTTTCAATAAACGTATTGGAAAAGTTTTTGGAGATTTGTGACAATTTGAAAAGACTCACAGGCAAGCCATATAGCCTACTGAAAAAACTTTAAAAAATTTAGGTATTATTGTAAGAATACAACATATAATACATATAGCATACAAAATATGTGTTATTGACTGTTTATGTTATCGGTAAGGCTTCCAGTCAACAGTAGCTTATGAGTAGTTAGTGTTGGGGGAGGCAAAAGTTATACACAGATTTTTGACTGTGGGTAATGTTGGGGCTTCTAAAGCCCACATTATTCAAGGGTCAGCTGTGTATGTGTGTGTGTGTGTGTGTGTGTGTGTGTGTGTGTGTGATGCCCTTTCCTTGTGGTATTAAAGGAATTATTTAGCGTTCCCACAAAAAGAGATATCATCCGTCATCACCCATTACTGACCTGGAATAGTGTCCGTAGTCTATTTTATGTGAAAAAAAAAGAGTGAAAATGGTATGTGTATTATAATACAAAAATGGATTTTTTTTCAAAAAGATGAGGAAATTTTATTTATCGACCATCTCCTGGGGGAGAGTTTCAGGTATATTTGGGAAAAAAATGATTTAGAGTGGTATCGAATCACCAGGGCCATACTCATGTAGCAAGTGCTTGCCTTGTGAAGACAGCAGAGATTACTAAAACACGGGTGTTTAGTTCATCAAGATGGGTTTGGACATGTAAATTATGGGCTATTAGCTGAGGGAGAACCCAATGTTTTGCATAACAAAATGGTGAGATATCTGAGCCATATTTGGGAAGAAGAGGCTGGATATTGGCGAAGGAAGGCGAAGAAGAAGAAAATGTAGGGAGCCCTGTGATCAAGGGTGATCTTGTACTTGAGGGAGAAAAATTGTAATGGAGATTTTTATGTTTTTTTGTTGTGGGATGTGCAATATAAACAATGTCCGTCCCTCCCCGGCGGAATCTGCGATACGTCGTGTGTAGCTCACCGCTGATTCTCTGCTGTGAAGAGTTTATCTTGGAAGAGCATGAGAGGGAAGAACGTGCTGAATTGTGTCTCCAGGACAGACATGGCCACAGAGACTGAAGTGAGAGGAAAGGACACAAGCGATGTGTTTGTTACCTGGGTGAAAATTAAGGGAAATGGGTGGCCCAGCTCCCCGCGAAACACACAAAACTGTCAACGGGGATTGGTTTGTTACTTTCTGTTTCTTCTTTTCACGTTATATACCACCTCATTTCTTTTTTTTTTTTTCCTCAATGTTTTTATTTATTTTTGGGACAGAGAGAGACAGAGCATGAACGGGGGAGGGGCAGAGAGAGAGGGAGACACAGAATCAGAAACAGGCTCCAGGCTCTGAGCCATCAGCCCAGAGCCTGACGCGGGGCTCGAACTCACGGACCGCGAGATCGTGACCTGAGCTGAAGTCGGACGCTTAACCGACTGCGCCACCCAGGCGCCCCTATACCACCTCATTTCTAATAACAAACATGTGCTTCTAGGTAGAAAATGTATTATTTTCGTTGCAAAAGATGTGTGCTAATTGGGTGGTTTGATTTCTGCTCATTTAGGCTTTAATCAATGCCGAATGGGTGTGGGTAACATGGCGGGCTTTCTGTATTTCTTGGTTTTACACTTTTACTGCCTCAAAAACTCCCATAAGCCTGTCCCAGGTTTCCTTAGGACTGTGCGGGAGCACGGGGTCCTCCTTGCTCAGCCCTCCGTCCTTCCTTTCTCTGGACATGCGTCACGACACAAAGGGGTCCCCACCTTCTCCTGCCCCTACGTCCTTCAGAGAGGTTTTCCCCACTGATCTACACTTGTCTGGGTGTCCACATCTCAGAGGACCCAAGTGACCCTTGTGGCGCCAGGAAAGCAATTTACACAAGTCTGACCCTTCTGCGCCCCTTGCCCGTGTCTCTGGTGGTGTCTGTCAGGTCACGAAACGTCACGCAGTAATTCAATCCCACCTGATACTCAAGCCAGAAAATACTAACTAGAAATAATTGAGCGTGAACCATCTTGAACCAAAACTCGCCTAGAATTCAAAGTATGTAGCTTTTGCTTTCGGCGCTGCTCCCCTTCTCCATGCACAGCATCCTTAGTTAGCATCTCACTGAATCTCCAGGAACCTCGCTATCGGTTGCCCTGTAATACGATTGCCTGTGTCTGAGTTGCCTCATAGGGTCTCCCATCAAAATTTTGAGTGAAGCACACAACCAAATATATTCATAAATATCCTGTATGTACCACTCTAATTTGGCAGGTATCGGCCCAAGATTTTCTTATGATATAACGGAAAATAGGTACTTAGTTTTATTTATGTAGTCCTAGCAACAAATGTCAGTCTCACATAATATTTATCCATAGGAAATGCTGGGAGAAAGAGGTAAAAATATTAAGATTATTGGGCGATACACTGGTCTTTATTTATTTACAATATATTAAGTTTATTTATTTATTTTTGAGAGAGAGAGAGAGAGAGAGAGAGAGAGAGACAGACCAAGTGGAGGATGGGCAGAGAGAGAGGAAGAGAGAGAATCCCAAGCAGGGGCTCAGACTCATGAACTGTGAGATCATGAGCTGAGCTGAAACCCAAGAGTTGGACGCTTAACCGACTGAGCCATCCAGGCACCCCGATCCATAATTTTTAAAAGAAATTACATAAATTTTATATATTTGGCATACATATCAGAGACCATTCAAGAGAGAGAGAACACACCAGTGATTTAAACAAAGCATACAGGATTGTTAACCTGATTATTTCAGAACCGGAATAGCAAAAGGAAAGTGCGAAGGCATCACGCAGTAGGAACTGTACAGAGCAGCTCCTAAGAGTTCTGGAAACCAAGGAAAGAGATTATAACTTTGAAAACACAGATGCTTGCAGTGGGGTGGGCGGCTGGCCTGTGTGTCTAGAGCAGAGCTCTGCATAGAAAGAGCTGTGCACTTAGTGTGAGTACTTCTGGAGCTCAGAGGGATCCCAGAGTTGCAACCTTGACCTCTGATCAAGGAATCATTGCTGGTGTACCTTCAGGGTGTGCAGAAATGGGAAGGAGACATCCTGTACCCCTCCTCATGCCATGCCGCTCCCTCTGGTGCTCCCTATGGGCTGCACCAAGGATAGAACTGGAGGCTTAAAGGAGAAATGTGGCTGTCTGAGCCCAACTCCAAATCCCAAAACAGAGAAGCATAGGTTTGAAGCTTAGGACCATAACATAATACTTGGCAGAGAATATGTCACTTCAATTGAAAAATAAGTGCCCTCCCCCCACTTTATTAAAATCAACAGACCATTGCATTCTTGGATGGGAGTCTGCACGCAGTGGAAGATCATTGACAGAAGTCCAAGGGTAGTTGGCCACTAACAAGCTAATTAGAACAAGCAAAATGTGATGTAAAATCTCCTCACACCATGCCTGGTTTATTTAAAAAAAAAAAAAAAAGAAAGAAGCAACTCAATAGACCTTTGTGGAGTAGGAAATCATTGTGAGATCTAAAGTTGAGAAACAGAGCAGAATTTGCTAGTAGCTTTTCCATTTTCAGGGATCAGATATTTTCTGTTTAAAGCAGAAGTGGCTTTGGGTGAATGTGTCCATGATCTGATCCGTGTGTCAGTGAATTAATACGCAAACGCACAAGATAACGATCATTGGACTTGCCCAGTCGCATCCATCAAGGTCCAGGCAGGAATTGGATTCCCCAGGATCATTCACATGGAGAGACTTTATTGAAGGGACCGGACAGGGTTATGGACATAAACAAGGGAGCAAGCATGGGTCAGAGAACCCAGAGATGAGCTACTGTAGGAAGCCACTGCCATCGTGGGGGCTGCCGCACTCCAGCCAGGAGGAAGAAGGAGAAATCCCCAAAGTCCCTTCCAACCCAGACATGCTCTGCCCGTGTTCACGTGGGCTGACCTTGACCACTGGACATCTAGTAAGGCAGCCTGGGCTATGCAGATCACAGCAGTGGCCTTTCTGTGTGACGACCAAGGCAAGCGCACGGACAGAGATTAATTTAGAGCAAGGGTGATCGGCAAACAGCCTCAAACAGTTTTCCGGCCCACCACGATAGCCTAACTTGTGCGTGAGTAGATTTCTGGGCACAGGTTGTGACCAGTTCACAAGATAAGAACTGGTTTGGATGGCTGAGAGGTTTAATGCTCTGCTAACAGTTAGGATCCGTCCAGATTTCATAGCATTTTTACCAAAGCGATATTGTATTACCTGTGATAAAATTGACTATTCATTTAAAAAGAAATTTTTTTTTAATGTTTATTTATTTCTGAGAGAGAGAGAGACAGAGTGTGAGCGGGGTAGGTGCAGACAGAGAGAAGGAGACACAGAATCCCAAGCAGGCTCCAGGCTCTGAGCTGTCAGCACAGAGTCCGACGTGAGGCTCGAACCCACGAACCTTGAGATCGTGACCTGAGCCGAAGTCAGAAGCTCAAGCGACCGAGCCACCCGGGCGCCTTCCATTCATTTTTATTGAATTGCAAGTTGCCTATCACAAATCTGACACATTTCCTGTGAATGGAAACCACCACCTCCCACAATGGGGGGCCCCAAAACAGGATCTTTGAATCTGCCAACAGTGAGTGGTTTAATTGCCAGACGTAAAGGACAATTTGTGGCAAATACAAGCCAAAGGAATAGAAACAAAATGCCAATACAAATATTCTCCTCATATTTCATACAGAGTATTATTTAAAAATGTGTTTGAGGGGCGCCTGGGTGGCGCAGTCGGTTAAGCGTCCGACTTCAGCCAGGTCACGATCTCGCGGTCCGTGAGTTCGAGCCCCGCGTCGGGCTCTGGGCTGATGGCTCAGAGCCTGGAGCCTGTTTCCGATTCTGTGTCTCCCTCTCTCTCTGCCCCTCCCCCGTTCATGCTCTGTCTCTCTCTGTCCCAAAAATAAATAAACGTTGAAAAAAAAAAATAAAAATGTGTTTGAGGCACAGTCTGAGAAGGACTTTTTAAGATAAATTTCTAGTTAGCAGGTGCAATTCTGACAGCCTTTCTGAATCTCTATCTTCTAGGGACAGGTAAAGATGGCCGTTTCCTTATGCTTTACTCTGGCCAGTAAATGGTGAATGGCAGTGACACGTTCATTACTGGGGACACCTGAAGCCTCTCCTCCGACTGTCATAGTGAGCGCAAGTCTGCAGACGGGCCACTGTGCCGGCTCAGGTCCTTATGAGAATAATCGAAACCAGAACCCCAGGGAATCAGAATCAAAGCAGATGTGTGGTCTGATGTGAGTTTGCTTCACTGCATCGTGGTTCAGCTTGTGCTGTTTGGTACAAAGGCAGCTGACACTTCGAAAGCCTGGCACCCACGAAGGACCTGGTAGTAATGACACGGTCAAGCTCTTCACGATAGAAGCTTCAGGACTTGAGAAAATGGCGTCCACCTTCAAGCTTTCTCTTTGCATCACATCTCATAGGACGAAAAGCTGAGGCATGAGAGAGTGTTGATAATGCAAGTTGTTTGTGTGTACAGAGCTCTGTCGGTGTGGTGTGGGGGGATACGCTGCGCTGCACTGAACTCAACTTGTAGCTCTGGGGTTGACGGGCAAGCCATGGGCTCCAGGATTTATACAAAGGGTGAATTTGGCAAACATTACATGTAAGGAGAGAACATTTTTGACTCCTCGTAATGTACGTACTCTCTGTAACTTTTTACAAGTGTATTTATTTATTTTGAGAGACAGAGAGAAAGAGAGAGAGAGAGAGAGAGAGAGAGGAGCAGAGAGAGAGAGGGAGGGAGAGAATCCCGAGCAGACTCCGCGCTAGTAGATGTGGGGCTCGAACCCGTGAAAGGTGAGATCAAGGCCTGAGCCGAGACCAAGAGTCGGACGCTTAACTGATCGAGCCACCCAGGTGCCCCAACTATCTGTAACTTTCAAAGTTAGCTCGAAGACATTTCCGTTTCCATAAGTTTAGATTCCTAATCAATCTAAAAAAAAATTTTTGATAAGAGAGCAGAAGACCACTGTACTAGGTGACATGTCCTTCTGAATGAAGGAGAGTAAGGAATGAAAATTATTTACCAATGTCTCTCACTTTCCTCTTTTCATTCGTCCCAAGTCGTACGTGGATCTGGCTACCCAGCGGAGACTACCACCTTCCAATCTGTGCCTGGGTCTGGAACAATATATACAACATCAGAGTTATGTCTTTAAAGAGGTGAATATGAATTCCCTTGGCCTTTTCTGCATTCCTGCTGGTTTAGATGCAAAATGAAAAAAAAAAAAAAAAGAAATGACAAAACATAATGGGAGTTGAGCTGGAATATTCAGTCTAAAAATGGAGCAAAGTAAACTTCTATGCAGTTTATGTCAATGTAATTTGGAGTCTCTTTTCTATAGAGGTTTAGATTGTGCTTCTATTAGACTCATCAAAGCAAACACTATAAGGAAACCAGCTCGTGCCTATTATTGGTTCTGGCCACTGTTGATTTTATTATTATTATCATTATATTATTATTAGTAGTAATCTTCAGGCCCAGAGGATTGAGTTAATCATTCTCAGTTCACGGTCCTTTGTCATTATTGATCTACTTGTTTTATTTCCTACCTTGCCATTTGTGTTATCGGGGGCTATTTATTTCCTGTCTCTGTGCGTCCATATTCTCCTTTGTAAAATGAAGATAATAATAGTTCCAATCTCTTAGTGCTGTTCTGAGGATTAAAAAAGTTAATTTGTGCAAAGCACTGTATCCAACATAGAGTCATTGCTGACTATCATTTTTATTGGTTATTACTATCTGTTTCTTTGTGTTCTCACTCCTCAAGCCCACTTCCTGGGCTCCCATAGGCAATCTTTCTAGCACGGTAATGCATATCCTTTCGTTCACATCTATTCTTGCAAAGTCTGCATCATCGGTTTACATGCATTATTTTATTTTATTTTTTTAACTTTAATAATTTCTATTTATATATTTAACTACATCTGTTGTGCACATTATTTAGGTGCTTGAAATTTTAGATAAAAACAAAACCACGAAACAAGACCCAAGATTCGTAGGCGATCACAAGTACAATCAAAGCGACTCAGTGTTTCTGGAACATACGTGATAATACGTGCATTATTTTAAATTTGTGTACATGTCATTGTGCTGCAGAAATCGGCAGCAAAGTCGTAAGATCCGCTCACATCGCTATGAGCACGTCTGGCGTGTTTTTCTGAGCTGGTGCCTACGACTGCATGGTCTATACCCACGTTTGTCTCCTACCCGGCTCCCCCAGTGACAGAGGCCCAGCCTGTCCCCGGTTCCTTCCGCCACAACCAACAGCGTCACACATATCTGTGAAAAGGTCCATTTTGGATCTGTTGGAGAATTTAGTTCCACGCACAACCAGGAAGGGCTCTTTGCAGTGACAGGCTGTGCTTCTGCCCGGGTTGACCGGGTACCACGAGATCGCTGGTGGGAATGCCCCTGCAGTGAGTGCTCCCGCCAGCCGTGGCCCCTCTGTCCCCTCATGCCACAGCACTTTGCATTACCCTGCTCTTGAGTCGCTGATACTCCAGTCGTGCTTCTGCTGGGAAGGAAAAAGCCGCAGAACATCCCTTGCCCCAAACCAGGAGAAAAAGCCAGATTAGTCACAGAACCCTAGCACTTTGTTTGAACCCTTTAGAAAACTGAGGTCACAAGGCACACGAAGGCGCTGCGTCGCAAGAGTGTCAAGGCTTCCGAGGAGGAAATGGACCCGCCACCTGTCCCTTCCACAGCCGGTGGTGGGAGAGAGAGGGAGGTAACGCATCGGGTCTCAGTTCCAAGTCTGCCCTCTGTCCCTGCTCTGGGAGGTGGGTCTGGACCCTGTGACTATTGTCCTCTGCACACCCGCACCGCGCGGGGCTCTGTCAGGACATTGGGCAGAAGGGACTTTCTCTTCCCGGAGCCCAAGTGCTCTCTTGCGAGGCTCCTGCGACACCCCTCCGGGGCTCTGCTGCGTGCCACGGCCCTGTGGCAGCACCCGCGGTCAGCACGTTCCTCCAGCATCCTCTGGGTCACCTTGCACCGGGCTTCCGGGCTTGGCCCTCTCTGCGCACGGCCTCTCCAGGCATCCAAGGTAAAGAAAACGGCAAAGTGCTTTTATGCCAGAAAAATCAAATCAAAAAGAAAAGAGCTTAAAACTGAAACCATGTTTGGAATTATGCAAAGAAAACATTATCGAATAAACTGTGACACAATGCCCAGATCATATATCCTAGGGATATATATATATACATATAAATGTTTATTTTTGAGAGAGGGAAAGAAAGGGGGGGCAGACAGAGAGAGACAGAGAGAGAGAGAGAGAGACAGGATTTGAAGCGGGCTCTGCGCGGACAGTGGTGAGTTGGACGCAGGGCTCGAACTCATGAACAGTGAGATCATGACCAGAACCGAAGTGAACCGACGAGCCAACCAGTCATCCCATAGGGATATATTCTTAAGAACTATGTAACTTCATGCAGTAGGTTTTTTGTTAGCAATAATATTGCTTTAGAAATTTCAAAATCTTATATACATATATACACACACATATGTAATTATATGTAACATAATTATAGACTTATAAATATATTGCATCATACTTATGTATAATATTTATGTAATAATGATTATATGTGGTATAAATCATATTGTATATGATTACAAATACATTATATAGTTATAGTATAATTATGAATACATACTCACGCTACATTAATGTTCTAGGAGCCATGACTTTTTGGTGGAAGGGACTCTGGGTGCAGATTGAGGGGGAGCACTCTCTAAGGTGAAATTTGTGTGGGAACAACAATATCCGTTCACGAGGGTGTTGTGTTTTTGCGCTGTAATTACCCCGCAGGCTGCAGGCAGGGACCCCTCTGTGTCAGGGAGCAAGTGCCCAGATCTTAGATTCTAAATCTCGTTCTTCACAAATAGGCGTTAATCCCCTCAGAGAAATGGCTGACTTTAGCTCCAGGGCAGGGAACACACAAAGTACTTTTGAGGCACCCTTTCTGAGCCGGTGAGCACAGGATTCTTAAATATTAAGGGGGTCATGTCAGAGCGATGCAAGAACCATTGTAAGAGGCTTCCACTGCAAATTCAGTGGGACAATTTGAACATCCAAAATAGTACATGTAGGGTTTTCTCATGAGCAAGTGAAAACCCAATAATTTGCTGTGAAACTCACAAACGGAACGCAAAAATGACAAAAAATGAACAAGTGACACTTAAAAAAATTTTTTTTAATGTTTGTTCATCTTTGAGAGACAGAGACAGACAGAACGCAAGTCAGGGAGGCATAGAGAGAGAGGGAGACACAGAATCTGAAGCGGGCTCCAGGCTCTGAGCTGTCAGCATACAGCCTGACTCAGGGCTTGAACTCATGAAGTGTGAGATCATGACCCGGGCCAAAGTCGGACGTTTAACCGACCGAACCACCCAGGCCCCAGTAACACTTCTTGTTACACCAGAATGCCATCTAAAAAGAAAAATGTAAAAGTCCTGGGTCGCCTGGGTGGCTCTTGGGAGACTCTCAGTTTTGGCTCTGGTCATGACCTCTAGGTTTCGTGAGTTCAAGACCCACATCGGGTTCTGTGTTGACAGCAAGGAGCCTGCTTGGCTTGGGATTCTCTCTCTCTCTCCCTCTCTCTCTCTCTATGCCTTCCGCGCTCACGCTGTCTCTATCTCTCTTAAAATAAATAAATAAACTTAAAAAAATTAAAAAAAATGTAAAAAAGTCCTAATACTGGATTCAGGCAAAAATCATCAATGAAAAATCTTTGGCCACAGAATTTGGGCAAGGGTGATTTGGTGTCCAAGTATTTCCTAGCAGTTCCTTAGAAACTGTGAAGACACAGGTGCAGTTCTCTAGAGGAGACATGAGAGCAAGACCGAGCATGATTACACGAAGGTGGGCAGCCGTCACGAACCGCCCGATCCCACACACTAGCAGGTGGCCGTGTCAGCTCTGTGGCATTTGCCCTCAGTATGTTTAGTGTGCACCTAATCGGACTTCTGGACCGGGGATCAGCAAACTTACCCTGGGAGAGGAGCAGAAAATAAATATCTGGGGCTTTGCGGACCATATACTCTCTCTTCCTACTCGATTCCGTCAACCCAAAAGCAGTCACAGACAATGTATAATCACCTGGGTGTGACTGCGTTTCAATAAAACTTTATTCACAAAAACAGGTTGGGGATCAGACTGGGCCCGTGGCCATAGTGTGCGGTTGACCCCAGTACGAGACTTAACCTCCTGTTTAAAGACACCACAGGAGATCGAAGAACAAGTTAAATGACACGAGGAGGAAACAGTCGTGGAGCACCGAGGGCTGGGGCATTCCACAAGGTCGCTGCAAGGTCACCGGCCACCTTCCAGTGCAATGCCATTCAAATGAAACAAAGGAACGCAAGAGAGAAGCCTATTCCGTAATAAAAGAGATTAAAGAGGCACAGAAGCTGAATCCTAGCAGAAAACTTAATTGAATTGCCATTCAAAAAAAAAGAACAAGAACAAGAGAAAAACTAAGAGGGATCGAAGGCATTTCTGTCCAGATGTACATACAGGTTGGATACCTTATGATTACTGAATTCTGTTATTATTGTTGTTTTTCTTGTTAGATTTGAAGTGTTGTGTGTTTGTGGGAGAGAATATCCTTTTTCTTAGGAGGAACACACCACATTTTGTGGGACTGAAGGATCCTGATGTCTGCTACTATTTTATTTTTAAATTTTTTAACATTTATTTTTGAGAGAGACAGAGAGACAGAGTGTGAGCGGGGAGGGGCTGAGAGAGAGGGAGACACAGAATCCAAAGCAGGCTCCAGGCTCCGAGCTGTCAGCACAGAGCCTGACGAGGGGCTCGAACCCATGAACCGTGAGATCATGACCTGAGCCGAAGTCGGACGCTTAATCCACTGAGCTGCCCAGGCGGCCCTGTCTGCTGCTATTTTAAATGGTTCGGGGGAAAATATACATGTACGAATATGTACATTTGAGGAAATGTAAACCAGTTTCTGATATAGGCTTAAGATATAAATATAGAGTGGTCATTTTCTCTCTACTTTTCTATATGTTTAAAATTTTTTTCCAAGTAAAATCTTAGGAAAAGCACATACAAAGAAAAATAAATCACTTTTATTCTATAATCCCAGAGTCTTCTTTAACTTGTTTTTTCCCAGAAGCCTCAGCACATCTTGAAGCTATCGGATCTGGACCGGTCTTCCCAGTATTTCGGTTTTCAAGATGCTTATACAAGCACCCCCCATCCCCAGGTCCCCCAAGAGACAGTTTTTTACCAACAAAATACATTCAGAGGCTTACCGAAGCCAGAGAAATGAAAATCCATATCCTCTTAATATCCCACGTTATCAGGGAAACGTGTGAATGTTTTTCCTGGGGAGGGAAAGAAGAGAGGATTAACTATCTTGGAAGCCAGTCGGAAGTGTCAGGCATAACAGACAAAGCCAGTCAGAAATTAAGCGTTTGCTTTTCTTAATCACCAAAATATGCTGCTGGAAATCTTTGAACCTAACCTGAATCCCAGCTGCTTCACGAAAGCTCCCTAATTCTCTCATGACCCATTGAAGAAAGGGGCAGCGTCCTGGCCCCACTAATTTTGATTCTGCACAGAGAAGCAGAAGGATAGATCTTTTTTTTCTTTTTCTTTTTCTTTTTCTTTTTCTTTTTCTTTTTCTTTTTCTTTTTCTTTTTCTTTTCTTTTCTTTTTTCCTCCTTTCTGCTTGTCAATGCTAATCCAGCTTGGAATTTCAGAGACAGGCAGGCACTATCTTTTTGTAGGCAAGACATACCTTACAGGAAAAATCATGCAAAAGGGAAGAAAAGTGATGTGGGTTAGTCGCCCGCTGCGTGCAAGGAAGTGTGCTGGGACCGCCTCCGTCTGGTCTTTCCATCCACGGCAGTCCCAGATGCGTGCAGTGCCCACGTCCTGCCTCGCCCAGGGGCCACCGTCCTGCTTTCTTGTTCTTTCCAGGCAGAGGCCCACCTCCCGCTGGACCCGTCGGTAGAGCTTCCTGGGGGTTCTGTCTGGCCACGTGTATGTGGTAACCAGCCCTTGTCACAACCAGACAGCAGAGGGGCACCTGGTGGCAGACGCAGGGGCTGGAGTGCTTCTGTGGTTCGGTCCGTGGTTAAGCCGGCTCGGTAGGGAGGGGGCTGCTCTTAGGGAAGGATGAGGGCCAAGCCTGCCCCGGAAGCCTTATGCCTGTTCTACCTGCGCGGGTAACCGGAGGCCAAGGGCACCACATAGGCACCCTCGGGCCCAGCTCCGCTTCCGTTAGCGACGTGACCCTGGACCAAGCACTCAGGCCCCGGGAGCCCCAGTGACGTACCCTCTGTGGCTTCGGTCTCGGGCTCACGCTACTCCGTGTGGCATGGCGAGTCTGCCCTGAGCGTTGGCTCATTCGTGCACATCTCTGTTCCCTGAGTGTGTGTGTGGACGATCGTGCCGGAAAAACACAAGGTGTCACGTCTTCTTTCCCCTTTTTCAGAGACGGAGCCAGCGCAGCGAAGATGAACTATTTTTTCTTCCCTCTTTAGAAAGAAAGGACCTGACTTATTAAAATTGGAAAAACGAGAGCCGAATGCTTCTCGGATTAGAATCTCTCCAACCGTATGTGATTGTGTCCCATGTACCAGTTCTGCGTCAGATATAAGATATTATAAGATATTATAAGATGTCCCGCCAGCCCGAAGTCATGGTGCGGTCATTCTCTCTCTCCTGTGTATGTAATAGAAAATATATGTCGACGTCAGGCGTACCTTCTAATTTCCACACCTATTATGTGCACATACGTATGACACGCTGTCATATCTCTCATTCTGTCTCATGTATATTTTATGTATATAGTTAACGTATTTATTTCACCTATGTGTTCTAACACACCTACGTGTGTATACATCTGTGAAATTTACAGTTTGGAGATCAGAAGGCCTAAAAGGAACGAATTGAAACAAATTTTGCAGGGCAGTCTGTGGCTGAATAGAGATTCGAACTCTGTGCTGGGCTCTGCTACACACGCTAGAATTACGAGCTCATTCTCTCACGGTTCTGCTTTATATTTCACCGAAACAGTGGCTCTTTGCTGGTCCTCGTCGGAAGTTGGTTGCCAAGGAATCTCCCAGTCGCGTGTTCCGTGCAGGAAATGAGTAGCTGATGTGAGCCACGTTCTCTGGAAGGCAACCAAGTGCCACTCTGTGACTACCTGGAGTCTAACGCTTCGCTCATCATTCACTTCCGCGGCTGTTTTGTCGTTCTTGTTTTTGCTACTGATTCCGATACGGAAATAACGGATCCCCTTTGCCGCAGACAGGCCCTCAGCCATGCTTGCCTGAAAATCGGAGCGCACCTTGCTTTTTCCAAGTTTACTTGAACACATCCGCTTAGAATTTTGGAAAGAATGCCCCTTGCAGCCCAGGTCTTTTCTTTAAAAAAATATTGTTTCAAAAAAAAAAAAAAAAAAAAAAAACCAAACAAAAAACAAAAAACCAAAAACCCAACCCAATAATAGTAGTGGACAAAAAGACACTGGCATGGTTTGTTTGCTAGACAAACGGTGGGTTTACTTTAGGAAATTAACACAAAGCAATGCGGGTTGCCAAATCTTAGCCGCAAGAAAAAAACGCAGACAACACTCTTACTTTTCTCCCTCAGAGTAGCCTGAATGGAAAATGCACTTAAGTCTCAATTTATTAACAATTTGCTGTAATGATGCATTTTTTTCATTAATAGCGCTTATATTCAGTACAACATTAAACTTATTAATAGCGGGGTTTTTTTTGTACGTGAGAATACAAACCGGTCTTTGACACTTTATTTCCAGTGTAATAAAGGCAATAAAAATTACCTTAAAAGGTTTTTATTCTTGATAAAATGATTCAGGAGACGGTGCTACAGTCATAATGTTGCTTCCTGTTTTCCAGTTCTGATTTCTTGCATAGTTTTGGCAACTGGTCAATAAGCATTAGATTTAAATTACTTTATATCATAAAATCACATTTTTAACTTATTTCAATTTACTCTACCTAATGAATAAATAAGCTATATGAATTGTGACCTCAAATGTGGGAATGGCTAACTAAATTATTGCAGTATCTTTGCATTTTTTTCCCCTTTTTAAAACCGACAAGGGAAACACATTTGTGATATGGTTGGCTAGGGCCAGGGCAGATTTTAAGGTCAAGGAACGTGGTTGCTTTTCGTGTGAGTTAACGGATTTGTGTGTGAAGCAAACACACTCCAGCCCCGGCTTGGTGGATCCATACTCACAGAACTGCCGATAAAAATGTCCAACCGGGCAGAAAGAGCCAGAATCCGTATTTCTCGTGATTTGGAGACCTATCGCAACCTGACGTATCTATGGTGTAGGCATGCGTCATATATTACATAGGTGGTTTTTAAAAATGGGACTTAATGATATATTTAAAAGTCAATGTAAAAATATTTTAAGATAAGGTATTCACTGGAGAGGTTAAAAAGTCATATAAAACATGTTGAAAAGGTTAAAACAGTACAGTCCCTTGTTTTCAGCTTGGTTTATTTGCTTCTATAATGAACTGGTATTTGAGCTGAATTTTACATGTTAAATTGGAATTACTGGGATGAATTTTCTTTTTTATTTATTTTTCTTAAAAGTTCCAAATGATAGATAAAAAGTTCCATGAAGTATTTAGAAACACGTGTCTCTCAACTCTTGGCCATGTCGTGCGGTAATCATTCCAAGGTCAAAATGTCTGGGTTTACACCCAAACTCCACCTCTTCTTACCTCTAATGACCTTGAGCGAGATTTAAAAACTCTCTATGTGTGAGTCTCCACGTACAGAAGGAAGATTCTAATAGAGTATTAAATGTCTTGTAGAGTTCGGGGGATGGGATGAGGTAACGTGTAGGTTCTAGGACAGCGTTTGACAAAGAGTAGGGGCTATGTACAGATACCCCCCTCGTTACAATCGTATTATTATCGTATTATCAGGAAGACCCCTTTCTCCTCCTCTATGAGATTATATTTAAAAACTTTAGGGATTCTTGAAGCATAGCCTACCTTATCTAGAAAGTCGATCTGTGTTTGGGATGTGGTAAGTGATAAGATAGGACTTGGACTTTGGCACCTTGGTCTTATGGGGCCCGTGTTTCCAGATGAACTCCAGATGTGCAGGCAGGACCCCGGACAGTGGCATCGAGCACCTGCCGGGAAGTCATTTTCTGTCCAGACCGTGCTTCTTTTACTCAGTCCAAGGAAGGTCACTTCTCGTGACCTCGTGGATGCCGCTGCTTTTAGATGGAATCACCAATGGTGTGTAAGTTCATGAGTTCATTCCCTCCCTCTATACACGTTTGAACCAGCCACTTTATGGAAGCTCCAAAGGTGTAAAGATGATTAAGACAAGGCACCTGCCTTTGAAAGCTCACTGGCCAAGCAGGAAGAAAGAAAATGCACAACCATTGTGCAACGTGAAAGTATAATGATAAAAAGTACAGACGCCTTGGGGCTCCAGGGAAGGTGGTAGTAAAAAGCCAGATTCATAGAATATTCTGGATACCACCTTTTACTCTCATAGCCAACCCCCACCCTCCCGCCACCTCCTGCCCCGGGTATGGCCTCCTTATGGGTGGTTGTTCTCAGAAACCAGAGATCATCACCTAAGAATCATTGTTTGCCCTTCTGGTATGACCACCAGACACACTGAATCCCCTCACACGTGGTAGGTACTTAGCAAGTTACTAGTTGTTGAACCGGACAAGCTTAAAAGCTGTCCAACGCTGCTTTGTTTATGTAGTCGCCATTGTGACAACTTGCTGGGTCCTGCGGCCATTCTGTTATTTAAAGGAAGCTTGCCTAGCCCAAAGGTGTGCATATTTCTTCCATTTTAGGAAGAGGATGGTTACAAAGTCACCGGCAGTTTTGAGTGGTCTCATAGAAAAGGCAGGTTTCTTCAAAATTTAGAGTGCAATGGATTTAGCACGTCAGATAAAAATACACTAAAATCTCGGCGTGTCCACCTTGTAGAAACTTCCTTAACCAGAGAAATACGCGTGGTACTGGTGATGCTTCTTGAGAGACGATAGAGAGCGGTGCGCACGCTTCAGCTGACGGGCTCCAAGGCCCGAGACCACAAGCAGGACCGATGTTGGCCTTGGAGAATCCACAAAGATGCACCGATAGGTCCTCGAAAGGGAGGATTTCTCAGAGATGGAGAGGTGTGCCAGAGATGTGGGGGGCGGCCTTTCCACATTCCAAAAAAGCATGTGGAGGATGTAATTGAATGGCCCATCTGGCCTCCTTGGGATACGAGTGCTGTTGAACAGCCACCAGCTCATTAAACTCCGGTTGGCCATGCTTCCAGACTCCCCACCAAGACTGGGTTGGTAGCAAAAATTAATAACATGTGTTGACATTAACTTGCTGAAGTTTAAAAAAAAAAGTAAATTTTTGTTGGACATTTGCGCTTCACGGGCACGGGCAAAAAGCTTCTGTTTAAAAGAAAATGTAAAATACTCCTTCTTCTTCTTCTTTTTTTTTTTTTTTTTTTTAAACCAAGCCTTGGTTATCCGTGGAGCGTGTTGCTGAGGCCATGAATGCCTCAGTAACTGGTGTTTTCCAGATGTCTGCCTTTAATTATTTTTAAGAGGCTGGCCATTTCAAATGCTGACTTGGATTTTCACGGGGAAGGACTTGGTAACTAAAATAATTCAACTTCATTTACCACCCTTGGAGGCTCTTTGCCCCATTCCTAAAGAAAACAGAATTAAGCTCACTGTTTGCATAGCTGCATAAAACTGAATTGGTGAATTCATGGGGTGTTCGCTAACAAAACGTATCTTTACTAGAGCGGCTGGAGGAAATCGGGGTGGGAGAGTGGGGAGCCAGGTCTAGCCTGGATTTTGTATAAATTTGGCAGAAGCGTTCGCCCTCCGCAGCTGCCAAGTGCAGGCTGTGACTCAGTTTCCCTTCTTTCCTTCTTTTTTAACGTTCACTTATCTTTTGAGAGAGAGAAACAGAACATGAGCGGGGGAGGGGGGGGCAGAGAGAGAGGGAGACACAGAATTCAAAGCAGGCTCCAGGCTCTGAGCCGTCAGCACAGAGGCTCCAACTCTCGCACTATGAGATCATGACCTGAGCAGAAGTCAGATGCTCAAGGGACTGAGCCACCGGGCGCCGCCCCGGGTCCCTTCTTTCATATGCGATTTGAGATTTCAGTGTGACAAGTGCTTTGTGGCACAAGGTGTTACCCGCCCCTGATCGGGCTCCTAGGCCACACGGAGCTCCTCTTGGAGGAGGGAGTGCGGAAGCCAAGATTCTTGCATGCTCCTCGCCACACCGGCCGGCCCTGACTACACACAGTTCACTGGCTTAGGAGACGGTTCAGGAAGAGTCTGCTCTGTCAGCGGAGGGAGGGAGGTCGGGACGGAGATCCGAGTGTCTCCTGAGCCTCTGTGGGACACCAGCCCGTTACTCTCGGCCTGCCGTTGCGCACCCCTCTTCACTGGACGCTCCGGCAGCTCTCGGAAATTGCCGAGGTTGTGTTTGCTTTCCAGACGAGGGGGTGACGTCAAAATATCAGAGAACTGTTTGGAGGCCGGCCCTCAGTGAGTGCCCAGATGACCGTTGCATCCAGCCAGGCTGTGTGGCTCCGCTGGAGGGCGGATGGCTCACTTTCACCGACCCCCCCCCACCCCCCGGGGTCCTTAGCCCCGACCTTTGTCTCAGACCAGGCTTTGATTTTCCACATGAAAAACTGTCCTCCGGTGAGAAGGTTACAAGTGTCTGCAGGTACGGGGCGGGGTCAGCGATTGTGAGGGAAGCGGGGGAGAAGGATGGATGAGAAGAGATCGAAGGCGGGAGGAGCATCCCAGACGGGATGTTTGAAAGGCGGGGTGGTGAGGCTCCAACTTGATGTTTCGGGTGGCGTTGAAGACACTATCGTTGGCTCCGCTGTCTCTTTGGTTGAGTCACTGCTCCTGTCCGTAGACATAAAAATACACAGTCCGTGAAGCAGGTGCGCTGTCAGAGCAGGCCGGGGACCACCTGTAGGGACAGGGCGATGCTGGCCACCCCTCCGGGCACCGGGGCTGAAAGGGAGGGGTCTCACAGGACCCAGGGACGGGGTCTTTAGGAACGTCGTCACCCCATCCAGGCTTCTGTAGCCATATTTTTCGGCCGTAAAATAGGGCACTAGGAGATTCTGTGGGCAAAGGAATTACTCGGGCGCCGGGATGAGTCTGGCGCCCTATCGGAACTTTCAAACGGACGTGTCCCCCCACTGTGTGTGCAAACATGCTTCAACAAACATTTCTGGCGAGCCATTTTTATCGGCGAAGCATCTCTGGGAGCAGTCCTGTCCTTCATCACGTGCACCACCGGGACCACCTTGAAATCTAGACGCGTCGTGTGATACGTTAACTGATGCAGTCTGTTCTCCGGAGTGGGCCTTGCGTGGCCATGCGCACAGCAGGTGGGTTTTCAACAAACATCCCTGTTTTCTACTCAGGAGCTTGGTTTCAGACCCCGGGGCTCCCTTCTGTCGGGCAGACAACCCCAGGGGTGTCTATGGCTCCCCCTCCTCCCAGGGGCTTCTATGGTGACAAGACATCAAAGAAGAGGCTTCTCTGGGGCTCAGGGGTCTGTCCACACAGGTGGGTTTGAGTCCTTTCTGTCACCGCCCCCTGGGCATGTCAGCTCGGGGCAGCGCTCTATCGCCGCGCGTCTTACTTTGAGCCTGGGTGTCTCTCTGGAGCTGGAGAATGTTGCGGGGTCACATGACCTTGGGCAACAGGGAAAATACTTCCCTGCCCAGGTCTCGTCGCATCTGGGGCAGCACTTGTGGACAGCAGCAGGTAGGTTTTAACTGCCCTGGGTCACACATGTGTCTCTGGACCCTCGTCCTCTCTTCCCTCCTAGCCCAAGGCACCTGCTAGTGTGGTGCAGTGTGGGACAGCCTGCTTTTCCCAGGCAAGTTTTAAACACAATACCGTCTTCCATCCCTCAGGTTTAAGATTCCGGCTAGCAGAAGCCAGGAACACTTGCATTCTAACTTCGTTCTGTCCCAGGACTTGTGTCCCAGAGGTGAAAAGCACAAAGCTGACGCGCAGGGTGACTGGAGATGAGGGAACAGGAGAGCTACAGGAAGGAGGGGAACAAGGATTTGTGCCCCAAATGTAATCTCTCCCACGTCCTCCCCAGGAAGTTCTAGCAAAACATTACACATCCATCTGCCTGTTCTGCTCACCGTCACTGTGGCAGCCCTGTCCCCGGAGAGGATGGGCACCGGACACCTGTGCCTGGCGTCCTGCTAGGTGGCCCATGGGACCCTCACCTCGTGGTGTCCATACCCTTGTATATTTCCCTTCTACGTTAAATAGGCTGAGCTGTGCGCCCGGGAACATTCTGTGGGAACAGTGGCTCGTGGCTCTCAAGACTTGGTTCATCAAAGGCATCTTTTGGCTTGCTGTCCCTTGGGTCACTTACTTAGGGAAGCCAGCTGGTGCCTCATGAAGATTCCTGTGCTGCCTGTGGAGGGTTCCTGTGTTGGGAACTGAGGACCCCCCACCCCTGCCCCAGGGCCGGCACAACTTGCTGGCTATGCGGATGATTTGTGTGAAAGTGGATCTTACAACCCCGGGCGAGCCTTCTGATTGTGTTCTGAGCCAAGATCTTTACTGCAGTTTAGGAGACAATCTGAGCAGCAAACCCAGCTGCTGCAGAGTGCTGAGCCACCGGAATCATGTAAGAGAGTAATGGTTTATTGTTCTTTAAGCCACCAGGTTGTGGGGAAATGTGCTCTGCGGTGGTAGATAATCAATGTGGATTTGGGTCCCTGGAGGTGGAGTTCTGAGACAGTGAAAGCCTGCAGTGTAGGAAAAACTTTCGAACAGCGGGTGGCCCTTGAGAAGACTGATGTAAGTTTCAGTGAAAGCCCGAAGGTGACTGAGGAGACCCCCCCGGCAGCTGTGGGCTCGCTCCCTGGCTTTGCTTCTCTACATGTGTCTCCTCTCTCCTCCGACTTTCCGTGGCCTGTGCCCAACCTAACGCCAAAGGGTAATGGAGTCTTTCGTGTGATCCACCCCAGAGAGGATCCTGGGACAGAAGCCAGGGTGGAACGAGGTGGGGAAGGATCCATAACAGATCAAAAAAACCAAAAAAACAAAAAACAAGTGGAAGATAGCCGGCACAAAATCCCTGCTTTATTTTGTCTTTTCTTTTCCACATTTGACAATAAACCAGGATTTATGTCTTGTTCAAGGCAACATAGCCCACTGCTAGCCCTGTGTATGGCACAGAGTGGAACCATCCACCCACAGTGAGTCATAGTTTCTGCCGCCATCACACGGGAAAATAGTAAGACCTCAGCCATGGTTAATTAAAGATGACACTTAAAAATGACATGGAAATTTTTGATCAGTAGCCACATGTACACAAATCCTTTTGCTATTAACAAAATTAAATTTTAGAATCATCCCATAAATAGTTATTTGTTTACTTATATTTCCATTACTTTGCGAGGTATTACAAAGACATAAAGATTTGTAGAACATAGCTTTTTAGACATAGAGTTTAAATTTTTACTTGGAAGACACAAACCAGCATTAGACTAATAGCCAAGAGCTGTGGTGTAGATAGAGAAAGTACAAGAATTCAGTAAGGGAGAAAGTGCTGTAGGTGGTAGTAATGTATAAGGGCTTTGAACTGTTCATCTTCCTTTCTGCCTTGCTTCCTTCCTTCCATCCACCTTCCTTCCTTCCTTCTTTCTTTCCATCCACCAACCGTCCATCCATCCATCACTCATCCTTCTCCCTCCCTTCCTTCCTTTCTTCCTTGTTTCCTTTCTTCCTTCCTTCTTTCATCCATTCATCTGCCTTCCTCCCTTCTATTCACCCATTCATTCATCCAAGCAGCCAAAATTTTATAGATTTGTGCTGGGAAAAATTCTATTCTTTGTCCTGAGGCTATAGATGGGAATAAGAGGCAGTTGCTGTCCCAATGCAATAGGGGCAAAAGACAGCTAAGAAGCAAATGAAGAACAGAGCAAACGCTTGCAGAATGGGAAACCAAATGCATATGTGATCATTAATTTTATTTGTCAACTTGTCTGAGTTATGGGGCTCAGTTGTCTAGTCAAATATTAGTCTAGGTTTTTCTGGTACATGGGATTGATATTTACAATCAGTTGACTTTAAGCAAAAGAGATTATCCTTGGTAATGTGGATGAACCTTATTCACTCAGTTGAGGATCTTAAGAACAAAAATGGAAGTTTCCAGGAGAAGAAGTTGCTTCAAAACCATTATATTATAGTTCCAAATTCCCAGCCTGCCCTTCAGGGCATGAGCCCAGGACCACAACTTGAGCTCTCACCTGAGTTTGCAGACTGTGGGCCGGCTGCATAATTGGACTTGTCAGCCCCGAGTCACGTGAGTCTATTCCTTAAAATAAATCATTGCTTAATATGCACTATAATAATATAATTTATTTTAGAAATATGTGTTCAGGGAGAGAGAGACACACAAACACAAGTTTATACCTAGGCCTGCGATGTTATAAAAACATCAATGAGAACGAACAGCCATATCTAGCAGGGAGGGCACAGTGCTGAATGTGTGTTAATTTCTTTCGGAGATCACCTCTTGCAAGGCAGTGATTTGCTTCATGGGAGATGTGCTCCCTTTATTCCTGATTTGCTGAAGGCTTGTTTTTATGTTAAAGCTTTACATTTCAGATCTGACTTTGCTTGCCCTAGTGGTAGAGATCCCAGAGTATGGGAATATACTGATAAATGATGTCACTTACAGGATGATTTGAAACGCTAATTTCCTCCCGCTGTGAACCAGTAAAGCCCTGAGTCCTGCAGATACCTTCTTGTTAACAAGGAGAGACTTAGACCCGGGAAGGCGTAAAGATTTTAAAAAATTCTCTTAAAGCGTATTTTGTTTTTTTTAACGTTGTTAAAACCTTACATTATTATTATAGAAAATATGGGAATATCGGAAAACAGAAAGCAGAAAAGGGTAGTAACAATGCTATCGTCCGATCATCACAGCTAATAGCACTTGGTTGATACGTCCTCGAATACTTTGCATAAATATTTACACGGATCCACCTCAGTATGTGATTTGACTTTAGTTTTTTCACTCAGTGTCGTATTCCACCCATTTCTCATCTGATCACTCATTCATTCATTCATTCGTTCACTGCCTGCCACCTGGATTTCTACCCTGTGCCGGACCGTCGGAAACAGGCCAGCGAGGATTTACTCATGCCTTAAAATTTGCTGGAACATCATTTTTAATGCTTGATTAATAATGATTTGTGCATTTTCGTGATAATTTTCTCAGTCGTTTCCCACGCTGAGGGTATAGGCTCAATATTGACTGAGTGGGGAGAGGTGCTCAGAGACTGAAGACCAAATGTTCTGGGTGTCCGGATGGATACCTTTTACACTTTCTTCGAACCTACCCTAACTTTCTTCTAACTAATCCCGCAGGAGAGAACAGGGTCGCCACCACAGAGGGGGGGGTCTACTTCTAATGAAGGCAGGTCCCTGAGCCAGTCTCGCGGTCCCTGTCTGCCTCTCACCCTTCAGAAGCCATCCCAGGCTCGATCTGTTGTGTTCAATGCCTGCTTCTCCTTCCAGTCGTGGACCCGCCACGGTCCCAACTGCCGCTGTCGCTTACACCCTCCCGCCCCTTCTGGGCGTGTGGCAGCAGCCGTCCCATGCTAACAGCACGTGGAGCCCCCCCTCAGGTGTCCTCCTGACCCCGATGGCCAGCGAGACCCCACTCCTGAGGTCAGGAATCCCAGCCCCGTCTCAGGTCGGGCGGTCTCTAGGAACAACAAGAGACCGCTCTGCTCTGGCGGGGCTGGCCTCTTTCCAGTTCGCCAACGGGCTGCCTTTCGCGTAATCGCTTGGCATTGTGGCAGCATAATCGGGTTGACAAAAGTGGACAAGATTTTTGGAGGCGATCAAGCACGCTAATTCATTTCAAAATGCTGAACAGGTGCACTGGGACACATGGAAGGTGGTTATTAGGCAAAAGTCGCTCAGAGGAAGGCGGGGCCGACATCTGCGCCTATTATTAGAGACACAATGGAGCAGGCCTCCCTGGAAGGGGAGCGCGCTCCTCCCCGGGATGGGGCAGCCCTCTGCGCGAACCTCCCGATGTAGGACTTTCGCGGCTCAGGGTAATTAGCATTTGAAGGAGGAGGATGCTGAATTCATCTTTTCTTTTCTCTTTCGTCCTGGGGGTGGGTAAACGTGGAGGCTGATTTAATTAAGAAAGGCAGCAACTTCAGGCACCCACCTAATCAACTGTGAGCTACCCTGAACGGAGCAGTCTAATGAGGTCTTTGTGATTTAAACCCGCCTCAGAGCGGTCGCCTCCTAGTCTCTTGGGTCCCAGGAGCTCTCCTTTGTTCTCCAATTTTTTGCTCCTTTAAACTGCCCCCATCCTACAGATTAGCTTCTCCTGGGGACACTTACTTGCCTTGGAGCCCACCGGGATCGTAAGGAAGCCTGAGCCAGCCGCTCGGGTTCTGATGGGAAGACAGTGGACACGGGGAGACTGGGAGATCGGGGAGCTCCACACCAGTGGGAGGGGCTTGCAAGGCGGCACTGCTGGACCCGTAAGTGAAAAAAAAAAGCGCTGATTTTTTTTTCCCTAATTGAATGGGTGTCCCAGACATATTCTTTCAAAGATGGAATGGTGCCGAAGGAAAAAGCAACGCTGTGATTTTTGGAATGACTCGGTTCTAGACTCAAGTCCCAGTCTTAGTGCTGGTGTGTAAGGTCCCTCCGGAGTCTTGGGTGATGGATGTCGTGTCCCTTCAGGTGGCTCTGCTCCAGCAGGTGGGGAGGCGGAGGAGGAAAGGGGAAATGGTCGCCTTCGGGCAGTAGGAGGGGCTGCCTGGGGGTGGCGGGGTGGGGGGGGCGGTTGGGGGGGAAGCCAGGGACAGCTCTTCCTGACCCATGTCCTGGGGAGGGAGCCCCAAACATGCCAGATACTTCTGAGTGCTCCCAAGCCTTTGCTGCGTGACTGAGTAAATGCCAGTGTATAACGTGGGACAGCACACTTAGAATTCTACCGGACGCCTTCCGTCCCCAAATTATTGCTCCAAGGTCCTTAATTCAGTTAAAGAGGTTCTGGAACAATATCTCAACCCTCCCTACAGACATATGTTGAATTACGATAAATATATTTTCATTAAAAAAAATAAACCCTTTAATTTTTAATTTATTATGTGAAGATTTCTTCATTTATTCAAAATATTTCTTGCCTATTATAATTTCAAGACAACCGAGTATATGTACCTAGCGGGTGATTCAGGAGCGAGATAGAGCTGGAGAGAGCATCAGGGAGGAAGCCACACTCTTTCTGTGATATGATTTTGGAGGTGACGTGCCATCGCCTCTGCCGAGGCCACACAGATCAACTCTGGCACCGTGCGGAGGGGACCACACACGGGTGTGCATTTCAGGAAGTGGAACTCACACGGGTGTGCATTCTAGGAGGTGGACCTCAAACGGGTGTGCGTTCCAGGAAGTGGACCATCGCTGGGGACCATCTTGGAAGCTGGCTACAGCACCATTGATGTTGCTTGCTTTCATCCGGAGTATTCCAGCCATAGCACAAAAACCTAGGGATCTTGCATGAATTATATCGAGATGAGATTGATTCCATAACATCTGGGCATTTCGCCGCTCTGAAAGTCACATGACCTCTTGCTCCTCAGGATGGGTGGGCAGAGGTGAATAAAGCAGACCAAATATGGCATCGTACATACCCCCCCCCCCCCGCCCCGAGAGCTCAGCCTCACTTCCGCTTTCAAATGTCAAGTAGGAGTGAAAATAAATGATGGGACATTAGACAACACTGCTGTTTGCAGACTCACATCCCCAGTGCAAACAAAACAAAACAGTGGAATCTGTTGTGCATAAAATGATGCTTCTTAAAACACAGCCCCCAGCCAGAAACGTACATTTAGACGTTTTTGAAATTAAAGATAGTATTTTAAGAATACTTAATGTGTTAAGATGATTCAAAAATCAAAACCATATAAGAATATATAATGAGAGCCTCGTTCCACACTTGTTTGGAATGGCTCTATTCTCTCTCCCTACCCTCGACGTTTTTATTAGCATCTCGCATAATCCAGTGTTTCTTAATATAATTTATCTCTCTCTTTTTTTTTTTAACGTTTATTTACTTTTGAGACAGAGAGAGACACAGAGCATGAATGGGGGAGGGGCAGAGAGAGAGGGAGACACAGAATCTGAAACAGGCTTCAGGCTCTGAGCCGTCAGCCCAGAGCCCGACGCGGGGCTTGAACCCACAGACTGCGAGATCGTGACCTGAGCTGAAAGTCGGACGCTTAACCGACTGAGCCACCCAGGCGCCCCAATTTATCTCTTTTTTTTAATGTTTACTTATTTTTGAGAGAGAGACAGAGCATGAGTGGGGGAGGGGCAGAGGGAGAGGGAGACACAGAATCGGAAGCAGGATCCAGGCTCTGAGCTGTCAGCGCAGAGCCTGATGCAGGGCTCGAACTTGGGGGCGGCGAGATCATCACCTGAGCTGAAGTAGGACGCTTAACCGAAGGAGCCACCCAGGTGCCCCTGATCCAGTGTTTCTTAACGAAAGTATGAAAAATGCACCATTAATTCAACCTCTCTTATGCCAAAGCAGTATACTTTAACCCTTATTCTACTCCTTGCTTTGAAAATATTTCGGGGACGTGTAACGTACGTAAGTGTGCAAACCTTCAGGATACAAATGAATGAATTTCACACAATTGTACCTAGTTAGCCACCATACAGACTGGTTGTAGAGAATTTCTAACATTTCAAAGGCTCCTCTGTGCCTACTTGTGGAGAAGATTTGACAAAAGCAATGCATACGTATAGATCAGGAACATGTGACCAAGGGAAGCTTGGTATGTCTCAGGCCCCATGCTTGTTGAGGTTTATTTTATTTTGTCTTTGGCAGACGTAGCCGAGACCAGATTGCGATAATACTGATTACGCTCCTTACTACGTGCCAGCCGCTACTTTACCTGTTTTCTGCATCGTAACTGACTTATCCCTTACAGAAGTACCAAGACGTAATCCTATCAGTCTCCCAATTTTATCAGTAAGGAGATCGATGGACTGAAAGATTAATTCCGTCGTCCCAGCTTAGTAGATAGACCGTGGACTGGTGTGCAAATGCGGGCACCCCAGCTCCATCCCAGGGTGCTTGGTGCACGAGTGGTCTTTCTAGGATGCAGCCTGGCTCAGATTGGTCATCGCTGCTGTAACGGCCGCGGGCCAAACACTGTGCTGTGCCCGGGGTTTCACGGTTTCCTTTTCTCTGTTTTTAGTTGCTTCTTTATTACGGATTTATTTGTTTGCCATTATTTATTTATTCCTATGCAGGGAGAATAGCTGTGTTGTTTCTCCTTATCTTGCTGAGCTTTTCCAACGTAATACTTTCTTTCATCGATGGCTTGAGGATTTATTCAGAATTTTAAGAGGCGACGGGATTATTTCATTATTACAGACAGCACACTGGAGCCTATGTGGCCCTTTTCTAGAAGAAAGCTCACTTATCGTCATGGCACGTCTATGAATTACGTACCATTGAGGTTTTGTGGATGAAGTATTGAGTGTCTGGAATGAAGAACTTGTCCAAGAGGACAGTCACGGCGTGAGCACGGGGCATCCGGTGGTAAGCCCAGTGTTGACTGATCTGGCTACGAAGGGGCTTTCTGGTTTTGAAGTTGACAGGATTCTCTTTCACTGAATATTTCTAGACTTAAGGTACAGAAATCACATGAGTTCTTCCCCCCCCACTAATAGGGCTTCCTTTCCTACCCATGTTCCAGAGACACTTTCTCTTTGGTTTAGATGTATAAACGTTCATTTCTCATAAAATGTATGACTCAAAATTATAAATGATGACTATTTCAGTATAATGTAGGCAGGAAGTAGAAAGGAAGAGGGAATTTTTATGATATAATTACATTTCTGATAAATGTAGATTTCAGTAATCATGCTATGGATCTGAAAGCATCACCTCTTTTCTGCTTGAATTATTCATTCCCTTTGACGTCATCTTCCACACTGTAAGTGACCAGCCTCTCCAGTGACAAATGCATGCGGACCTGAGCAGGAAACACTATTTAATAATGCATTTCCTCGCCGTGAACACCTCATTCAATGATCACACACCTGCAGCTGAAAAGCAGCTTGTCCCTCTGGCCAGCTGCTGACGGGCTCGCAGAACCTTCCACATCACCCGCGCTCACTTCCCACGTAAAATCACAAAGCGTTACTGCCGACGGGGCCTTACGTGTTCCTGGGTTCAAACTGTCCATTTTCTTGGTGCCGCCCCAAGCCGAGAGATGCTCTTGACTCTGGACCTTCGAGAAGCTCGTTCACCGAGAGGCACAAAGGAGGTCAGGGACCCTGGCTGTCCCTCCACTCCCACCCTGACCACCTTTAGTACCGACTTGGAGTCACTTAACCTCTCGACTTAGTTTTTCTCCTAGAAAATAAGAACTGGTCTAACGTGGTCTTCCTTAGAACGGGAGGTGAGGCATAGCAGTCCCGAGGTGGGGGAAGGGCTCCAAGGCCATGCCACCCTTCCCCCCCAAAGCGTCAGAAAGAGAAGATATAGGGCCTCCTGGGGGGCTTCGGTGGTTAAGCTAGACTTCACTCAGGTCATGATCTCACGGTTCGTGGGTTCGAGCCCCAGGTCGGGCTCTGTGCTGACAGCTCAGAGCCTGGAGCCTGCTTCGGATTCTGTGTCTCCTTCTCTCTCTGCCCCTCCCCTGCTTGTGCTCTGTCTCTCTGTCTCTGTCTCTCTCTCTCAAAAATAAACATTAAAACAAATTAAAAAAAAGAGAGAAAATGTATAACTGCCAAAATCAGCCAAAAAAAAAAAAAATCAAACA
The DNA here is from genome assembly GCF_007474595.2 of Lynx canadensis. Taxonomy (NCBI): domain Eukaryota; kingdom Metazoa; phylum Chordata; class Mammalia; order Carnivora; family Felidae; genus Lynx; species Lynx canadensis. Next base: position 137,083,973 of record NC_044305.1, on the reverse strand, counting down.
GCCAATAATAAATTTATTGTAGGGGCACCTGGGTGGCTCAGTCGGTTAAGTGTCTGATTCTCAGTTTCAGCTCAGGTCATGATCTCACAGTTTCGTGGGATTGAACCCCTCTTTGGGCTCGGCATTGACAGTGTGGAGCCTGTTTTGGATTCTCGCTCTCTCTGTCTCTCTCTCTCTCTCTCCCTTTCTCTCTGCCCCTCCCCCCTTGTGCTGTGTCTGTCTCTCTCTCTCAAAATAAATAAACAAATTAATTTAAAAAACTATAAAAAATAAATCTATCGTAAAACCCCAAACTCATCTTAAAATGTCACCTGGTGGATGTGACTTCCTTAGCAATGTCCCCCTGATGACACTGGTCATGTCTGCCCCAGCCGGCCACCACCAACACTGAAAATGCCATGGGTGACAAGCTGAGCCCCAGAGCAATGCTGGCATTAAAGGGTGTGTGTTCCCTGGGAGGCAAAATAGGAAAGATCACTGTTGGTTTTTTTTGATTTTTTTAAATGTTTGTTTATTTTTGAGAGAGAGACAGAGAGAGAGACAGAGAGAGACAGAGAGAGAGAGAGAGAGCGGAGGACACAGAGAGAGGGAGACAGAATCTGAAGCAAGATCCAGGCTCCGAGCTGTCAGCACAGAGTTGACGGAGGGCTCGAACCCATGAACCGTGAGATCATGACCTGAGCCAAAGTCGGATGCTCGACTGACTCAGCCACCCAGGTGCCCTAAAAGATCAATATTTAAAATCTTTTTTCAAAAAGCCTGATTGTTCTAAATAGAATAGCACTGGTGAGGAGGTGGAGTCAGAGCGCGATCTTTGCCCCGGGGTTCCCTCTGTTAACCGTGACAGCCGGGACACGTTACCGAGCATCCGAGTGTCCTACGTCTCCTGGTAGAACAGAGACCCTGTAAGCAACGAAGTCTCAGCGTCTATTAAGGGCCACGGTCTTAGACATGTGCTTGGTACACAACAGTCCTCAATATTATCGTAATGCTTGTCGATAGCCTTGTGGACGGTCATCCAAGAAGGTTGGTTGGGACGTTATTTTGTGAGCCCATTCCTCACCACCCTGGTAGGTGACGTTGAATGCTTTTCGGGGCCCACCACAGAGTTCTAGGCACACGTGGCCTCAAGAGTCAGTGCCTTGTTTGTCTTCTCTGTTCCCACAACGAAACTGCCACCCACAGTGGTGCCGACTTCCATTCAACCACCTTGAACAAATATTTCTTTAAACCTTGGCGTGCGGTATTCCAACATGACCCCCCTAGAAACAGGTATCAGAAGCCCCCGCGGCAGGTGTGAGCAGTTTGTCTTCAAGGGGATCAGCCCTGAGATTGCAGGCCATTGACTTTTTGTGCGGGGAGTCTGGGGGTGGGTCTGCACACGACACCCTCTAACAGCCACTTTTACTCTAGGCTGTACTGTGACTCAAGAAGAGAAACACACGAGCTCCCTTTAATTTTGATGAATTTAACCTTTTAAAATATTTTATTTATTTTTGAGAGGGAGAGAGAGGGAAACAGAATGTGAGCGGGGGAGGGGCAGAGAGAGAGGGAGACACAGAATCCAAAGCAGGCTCCGGTCTCTGAGCCGTCAGCACAGAGCCCGACGGGGCCTTGAACACACTGACTGTGAGGTCGTGACCTGAGCCAAAGTCGGACACTTAACCGACCGAGCCCAGGTGCCCTGGTGGGCCAGACTTGATAATCAAGTGACAGATGGGGCTCTTCTGAGCAAGAGAGATTTGAAGGGTGAGTGGAGTTCGACACATGGGACGGTCTCTGGATGGTGGTGGATAATATGGTGGGGATGCTGGACAGCTCAAGTTGTTGAGAGGGAACCCAAGATGACAGCGAGAGATCAGATCTCTAACCACAAAGGCAGGCGTTTGGCCAACAAATTAAATTAGGTTGAGGTGGATTCTTCCTCAGTCAAGACGGCAGACGAAAACACCATCTGGTCGACACCTTGATTTCAGCCCGGGGCAGAGAAACACGCCATTCAGTGGCGGGAAGTCTGAGCCACAAAACTGCAAGCCAATAAATGGATATTGTTTGAAGCTCTAAATGTGGGTTTATTACTCAATGATGGAAGGTAAGAATCAATTTTCCAGAAATCTGTGGCATTCAGGTGTTGCTCCTGAACAGATAACAAGTGATCACCCCAGATGCTTTTGTCCGTCAGTCTTTATGGAGCTTGAGTTCTTCTCCTACGACAGGGCGCAGAAGCAAGGAGGCTTCATCTTGATTGTGGAGTTAAGAGATTTTGGAATAGAAAGGTAAAGAAATTCTTTTGACATTACCAAGATGTCAGCGATTGTCTAGAAATCAATTCTTCTTTCTCTTTAGAAATTTTTTTTTTGTAAGAGGGCAGATTCCTGGGGGTGCCTGGGTGGCTCAGTCGGTTAAGCGTCCGACTTTGGCTCAGGTCATGATCTCATAGCCCGTGGGTTCAAGCCCCGCGTCGGGTTCTGTGCTGACAGCTCGGAGCCTGGAGCCTGCTTCCGATTCTGTGTCTCCCTCTCCCTGTGCCCCTCCCCCGCTTGCAGTCTCTGTCTCTCTGTCTCTCTCTCTCTCTCTCAAAAATGAATAAACATTAAAAAATTTCAAAAAGAAAAAAGAGTTCTTTGTGTATTTTGCATCGTAGTCCTTTATCAGCTGTGTTTTTTGCAAGTACTTTCCCCGGCTTCTATTTTCACGCTCATGACATGTGTTTTGTAGAACGGAGGTTGTCAGTTTTAATGAAGTCCAGTTCACCAGTTTGTCTTTCTGTCCATCTCTGAAAAAGGAGCCTTCAAAGCTCCAACAGGGGAAGGGTGGTGGACTCATCTGTTTCTCCTTGCGGTTCTGTCGGTGTTTGCCTCATGCGGTGCAACGCTCTGATGGTAGGTCCGCTAAGGATGTTATGTCTCCTTGGAGAATTGACGCTCTGTCATGATGCAATAGTCTCCTTGATCCCGATAACTTTCCTTACTTTGAAGTGTGCTCGGCCAGAAGTTAATGTAGCTGCCACTGCTCCTTACAAATTAGTGTTAGTGTAGCTGTGCCCATCCATTTCCGTTTTATGTATCTTTGTATTCAAAGTGTGTTTCTTGTACGGGACATACAGCTGGGTCTTGTTTTTTGATCCCCTTTGACAATCTCTGTCTTTCAATGGGTCCTTTTAGGCCATTGATGTTCAAAGTGACTACTGAGAGAGTTGGATTAAGATCTACTGGGTTTGCTTCTGTTTTCTCTTCATCTCCCTTGTTCTTTGCTCCTATTTGTGTCTTCTACTCTTCTCCTATCCTTTGCGGTTGTAACCGAGCATTTTATACGATTCCGTTTCCTCTCCTTTCTTATATGTCAGTTATATTTTTTCCCTCTTTTTAGTGGTTGTCCTGGAATTTGTAACATACGCTCACTCCGCATCCAAGTCTGCCTTTAAATATCGCTGGCCACTTTACAGGTGGCGTGAACAGCTCACGACAACAAAACCATCCCGCTCTCTCTCTCCCTTCCTTGTGTCACTGCTGCCCTTCCTGTCACTGACACGTGGGTGTGCATATCTGCACACGCGTAGGTAATTAACACCTTGTTGCCATTATTATTTCGACAAGCTATCATCTGTCAGGTAACGATAAGCAGGAAAACAAAAAGTTGTTATTTGACTTTCGCGTATGCCTGCTCCAGCGCTCTCAGAGGAGGCAATGGGTTCTGACGTTCACTGTCATGATTTGCTGGAACTCGCGGGGGGCAGGACGGACGACATCCGCGCCCTTACACCCGCGTCCCCTGGGGAGTCTCGCCCTGCAGGTGGCCCACTCCGACGTCCGGCCGTTTGCCAATCACAGTTCAGATGTTCTCACCCGACGCGGATTCTGTGCACGTTTCCCCTCGCTGCGTTCTTCTCACGTAAATTGTGACCCTCCGTGTCCACCTCTCTGTCTCTAACTTCGGGGCCATGATCCGCCCTGTGGCCTCACCTCTCTGATGACTCTAGGAAGAGTCGTTGATTTTGCGGTTTGTTCATATTTTTGCTTGTTAGGACAGAGCCGTTACTTCTGAGCTCCTGGCATGATAGGCTGGAAACCGGACGTACATGTTATTTTTGACATAAGAAGAAAGCAAATATCGACAATACGAACTGGGGAGAAAGTTGGCCTGGTCTTTTGTTGATGGGCTCCCTTCCCTCAATTGTCCCTTCCTCTCGTGTAGCCTCTTCTGAAATCTTTCAGTTACCTTCTCATCCTTGACCGGGGTCATGCCCGAAGCACCGCCTGGGTCACTATTTTGGCTTGGTTTTCTTTGACCCTTTGCAAGCCTGTGAGTGTGAATGACCCTTGCTGCTGAATGGCTGGTTTGTGTCTCCTTTTCTAAATTTAAGCATTCAAGTAGAAACTTCATCCCGCAAGGTTGGGGAGCACCGCGGGAGCTGGAAGCCTCGTTCAGAGCCCCCCTGGCAACCAACAAGCACAGTGAAACCCACTGTTCATTGGTTTCTGCCAACAGCCTCCATGGCGATGCCTGATGACTAGAGCTCTTGGTTCTCAGAGCGGAAGCTCCCAATTACTTGGTGCCTTTGCTGGGACTGAGTGTTTCATACTAAAGTCAGGGAATATATTACGTATTTGATGATCACCCTGATGTAGATGATGTGTTTCCTTTACTGCTAATGTACCATGACTCATGTCAGAGACCAATAAGCCTTATCATGCCAGGATTCTGTGAAATGGCCACTTCCTTCATTTTACATCCTTATATGGGCAATCATTACATACTTTAGTTCATTTATATATTATAAATAGCTTTGTTCCTTTCCTAAAGGAGGGACATGCCCATAGTAAAGAACCCCCCGGATCAGAACCATAGAAAGAGAACAAGAATCATCTGATAGCACAGGAAAACCACAGTAAACATTTTAATGAGCCTCTTTCTGTACATAGTTCTATATTTTTATAGACATTTAGATTATATGTGTATTATTTTTATAAGTAGATTCAGGCTCTGTGGGCTGTTTTAGAATCTGCTGCCTCACTGAACAGTATCGGGGAAGTGTTTTCCATTTCAATAGATAGAGAACTTCATTATTGATTTTAATAACAGCACCGTGTGGGTAATTTATATTTTACTTAATCACTTTCCTATTAATACACATTTATTTTTCGCCATTGTAAAGAATGATGCAGGTTTCCCCTCGCTGTATTTCCCTGTATTGCCTGTATTGCGCTGTAAATGCCTGTATTTTTTTTTTTTTTTTTGCACATATAATGTTGTTCTCGTATTGACACAACATGGAAACTGTGTTAGTTAAGTGAAACTTACCGCGGGTTTGTGTCTGCGATAAATATTAGAAATATAAGAAAGTGATTTGTTGAGAATATCTGAACCTGCATGATGCCACGGGAATCTAAACATTTTATCCTCGCTTGACTTAAGCATGAGTCTTTGCAAGAGCTGTGAAGTAGGGACAGAGGCTTTAATGCAAATTCTCAGGCTCCAGCCCTGGAGCGTGTCCTTACGTGCTAGAAACTAGGAACTACTCCACGCTCTGGTAGAATCTGGTCTTCTCTAGGTTGTTTTCTACACTTGCCATCAGATTTCCCTGCACACTGGCAAGTGGAACTTGATTCACCCGGAAAGTAATCTCCGCAAGGGTTTCTACTGCACTGAAGTCGTGATCTCACAACGTTTGCATCCGCTCATCCGTTCTGCGTGCTTCCCTTTGTGCCTAATCTCAGCGCGTTTTTCTCTCTCTGTTCATGCCCTATAATATGCCTATTTCCATGATACAAAGAGACCCACCCCCACTCCAACTCCGGATCCCCCCGACAACCTTAGCTTTTTGTGTTTTTTGTTGTTAATTCTAACAGCGCCTTTGAATTTATTTGGGCGAAAAACCTCTCACAGACACACTTGATATACGCACGGTTACATTGTTACGATGAGTTATTTTCTTGTGAATGAATTGTAATTCTAAGTTATTTTTTCTTCTTGTTTGGCAATGTATGCCTGCTGCCTCTTTGAAATGTTAGTTCTTACGGAGATCCGCAGCATGAAAATCTACAGAGCTTCCACTGTTTGGGATGATTACCTTGATGGTTCTTTGTTTATATCTCATCCAGGTCATGTCTTTTGTGTGACCTTACCTCTCCGCCTTCCTTCCTCCTCTCTAAAATGAGGACGAGTAATAGTCAGATCTCCAGGCGGCTTTGGGAAGCCAATGAGATGACATACGTAAAATGCAGGTGCCTGGTTGGTGCTCGCTAAATGGTAACTCAGTAACTCATCTTGGTTGCATTTATCATATTTGCATTTGTTTGTATTTATCAAGATTTCATTTTTGATAACAGCCATCCTCCTCCCTTGGATGGTAAGAAATAAAGTTCATAAATTCCTCCTTCTGCTTAAAAAAATCTTCAGTGACTTCTTAGGGGCGCCTGGGTGGCTCAGTCGGTTGAGTGTCCGACTTCGGCTCAGGTCATGATCTCATGGTCCGTGGGTTCGAGCCCCACGTCGGGCTCTGTGCTGGCAGCTTGGAGCCTGGAGCCTGTTTCAGATTCTGTGTCTCCCTCTCTCTGCCCCTCCCCCGCTTGTACTCTGTCTCTCTCTGTCTCTCAAAAATGAATAAACGTTAAAAAAAATTAAAAAAATCTTCAGTGACTTCTATAAGACATGATCTTTTGCCTGTCAACTAGCACTTTCTTCTTTTTTCTTGAGAAAACTCTGAATGTGTGCAGAGGAGTTGAGCCTTCCCTCTTACCAGGAGAAACCCAGTAATCATGTAAGCCAATCTTACACTAATGTGGCTAATAAGGGGAGGGGGACTTCATTCAGTCTGAGTTGATGGGACACAAGGAGGTATGTCAGCATGGATTCTGAGAAGGACCTATTTCCCTGAAAACAGTGTTCTCCTTCCTCCTGCTTTAAATGCACAGGTGTCGGGACTCCGTGCTGGGACCATGGCAGCCATGTTGCCTACATGAGGCACCAAGGGGTTAAAAAGCCAACACGACTGTAGATGTCAGGGTGGAGAGAATTCCAGGTCCCTGATGAAATTCTCATGTTTCTGCAGGAGACCCGGAAGTGACTACCTCAGATTTCTTAGCATGTGATGTAAACATCCTGTGGCAGCTGTTTTTGGGGGGTGTTACGTGTGTGTGATTTGTAGCTGAGCACATTGTAACTGGGAGCTTCCTCTCCCGCCGGAGATAACGGTCAGGTTTTTGGTTTGCCAGCCGGCTGCCTCCAAGTCCTCATTTATGAGATGCAGCCTCCCTCACCTCCTTTCACCCACTTGAATTCCCCCACTTAGAACTTTGCTGTGTGTAAACCCCATGGAGATATTTGTGTCCCTGTCTCCGTAAGTCTGGTTGCCTTTGTCTGGAATTCTCTCATGCTCCTTTAATAGAACATGGATTTATTCACCCTCTACAGCCACTAACCTACATTCCATAGACGCACAGACACACAGGACGGTGTCACCCAGCACTTCTCAAGACTTGACCCCCTGAACAATGACAAGTATTTTTTGTAACGTTTATTTATTTTTGAGAGACAGACAGAGACAGAGACAGAGCATGAGGGGGGGAGGGGCAGAGAGAGAGGGAGACTCAGAATCTGCAGCGGGCCCAGGCTCCGAGCTGCCAGCACAGAGCCCGACGCGGGGCTCGAACTCACGAACCGCGAGATCATGACCAGAGCCGGAGTCGACGCTGAACCGACTGAGCCACCCGGGTGCCCCTTACAAGTGTTTTTTTATAAACCCCAGTAAGTACACATCTTGTTGAAAATGTGCATCAATAACCCCCACAGCCTAGTTCTAGGAAATGTACTTACGGTGTTGCCTGAATAGAATATTCTGACACCGAGTATAATTGTGTTTTGTCTCGGATGCTTATGTTTTACTCTTCCACACCATTTCAGGGGCCTCCAGTGGAGGTGGATTTACATTTGCATGGCATCCTTGGTAACAGAGGCGCGACGCCCCTGCTTTCCCCTTCTGCTCTCCCAACTGTGGTGTCTCTCCCCTGCCCTCTGCGGTTGCCTCCTGCCCCCTCTGGGCTTCTCTCCTGGCCTCTTCTGGATCACAGCATCCAGATGGTCCCGGGTGGGCCACAACTCACCTAATGCCCTTGCTCGACTCACGACTCCCTCCTGTCCCGCCATCAGATTTGGACTTGGATTCATGCCCTGGGCAGAGATGGACAAGACTGTGGGATCCTCCTGTGCCGGCGTCTCCAAAGCCCCTTAACCTTCCCTTGCGGTCCTCTGCTCCCGCCACACCGGTCTTGTTAAAGCTTTTTAACCCACTAAGCTCTGCTCTGCCTCAGGGACTTTGTGTAAATTGTTCATGCACGTGGTTCAGGTCCCCAATCTGCCGTCACCTCCACGTGGCCCTGTCCAAATGTCTAACTTAAATACCACCCTGCTGGGACCTCCCACCCACCACGCCCCATCCCTCTGGGACCCGAGCCCCACATGCATTCACCTGTTGTTGGCTTCCTCACTGGAATATAAACTCAGGGCAGATGGGGACTCGTCTATCCTGTTCAGGGTTGTATCCCCAGAGGTCTGGCTTATAGTCACTCTCAGTAAGTATTTTTCCCATGAATAAATAAACGCATTAATTAATCACTGCAAAAAAGTGAAGAGTCACATGTTTTTGAATTCAGTTCAATAAATATATTTTCAGCCTGGGAGATAAACACCACACACACACACACACACACACACGTATACTTAAATGGGAAGGGCTCATTTGGAATCTTTTTCTGAGAATTGCGGAAACAGGATGATTCCTCTAGAAGAGAGCCTTTGGCAAGATCTCAGTAGGCTGGGAAAGTTTTATGCCAGCGCTCCTTCCATAGACGTTTCCAGAGAACCCGCATCGTGACAGACAGCTGTGCCAATCTCCAAGGACTCAAATGTGAATTAAATGTTTTCTCCAGTCTCCTGGGATGTAGAAAGAAAAAAAAAAAAGGTGATGCGCGAGATTATTGCCGGGGTGGAAGCACGTGCATGATCGGCCCAAGGCAAATTTAAGGACTCGCTTTTTGGAAGAACACTGGATCACGCGCTCAGTTTTTCATAAATGACAAATAAAAACTGAAAATAACCTCGATTCCTAGTCACTTTAGAACACTGCCCTGTGAAGTTCAGGTAGATGTGTGATAATGGGTTTATGGCAACTCCAAAGCCATCCGAAGTCTAGTTTTGCATTCTTTCTCACTCTCTTAATGGCGGTCGCATTGCGGGGGGTACCAAGGGAGATAATGAGAAACAGAATACAGCCTGACCTTCCTGTGGACCATAAACATCTTCCAGTAGTGTTAAGTGGATGCTAAATATATAAAGTTAATTATTTTGCGAACCGGTGTCCTTCAGAGATTAAATTGTAGTTTATCTCCTGCCCACTCACTGATGCAGCAAGAATTCTCCAAGCAACCTGATCTAAAAGCAGCAGCCTCTGTGACGAGTCTTCCTGTGATGTTAGTTCTTGAGTATCTTTTTGGGGGACTTGAATTATGTGGCTAATTATTTCAAGTGCCCACTTTCCTTCGCTGGCGTGGGCCTGATTAACGTATGGTTTTCCACTGTACGTCTCAGCTGGGGTCTTTCGGAGCAGGAGACGCTCCAGTGGAATTGTCTGTGGAAGGCGAAGCTGAAATGTTTATACTGCATGGTCATGCAGTGCTTATCTGGCCCAGAGAGCTGCCTGCACTGGGTTTCCTTGCGTTCAGGTTTATTTTCTGGCACTGCTGACGGATGTGGGACCCCAACCAGAGTAATTAAAGCGAGTTCTGGATCTCTGTATGGGAACAACTAGAAAGTCTGATGGCTATCAAGAGGGAGAGGAAAATACAAAGAGAGGAAATTAATTCACACACTAATGAATTTTTAAATTAGTATTTAAAAATCCAAACTTCAGCAGTAAACTTCCCTGTAGGGAATGGTATGGGATGGTCTGGGTTATTAGGGGGAATGAAGATACTAAAACAAACTTATGGATATAAGGCGATGGAAGATGTTTGAAGGTCAGTGGCGGCCGTCCAACTCAGGATATGAAGCCAGTAAGAGGAAATATAGGTTTGTTATTGCTGTTTTCCTTTGAAAAGGAGTAGGAACGAGCTCTAAATTTAAAATAAAGGATTCCGTGATGGAATAAAGACATACCCCTGAAAGGGCATTAAAAAGCTCTTGAATATAAATTAGCCATTATTAATATTTTTAATTTGCTGTGTGTTATAAATCATCCTTTTATCGTATAATTCCCCAATAAAACTGAGAAGTTAAGCTAATGTTTTCAGGATAATTATTATAGTTGTCCCTAGGTATGATGGCGATGAGATACATAATAGAGCTCTAAAGAAATAAAGCCACGGTGGTGTCTTTCACTCATGTTTTATAGCTACGACTCCAGAGGTCTGGTGTCCCAGAAAAGAGGAATGAAATTTTAAATGTATGCATCCTAATGACTACTTTGAATATTTCCTTCCACAGAACTTTTTTAAGATCTCGAAATGGATATATCTGCATTTGCATTCATTCCTGGCCTACCTATCAAGCATTAAGAAGAAAGTGTTTGAAAGATAAATCTTAAACATGGAAGGGACAAGACAACCTTTTTGGAGTCCTACCCCAGTGACAACTACAAAGGATTGCTATTGCCAAGAGGGTGGCCGTGGTTCAGCTGGGATGGGTGCCGGTCATAGCCAACCACGGAGGCCAGGGGCAAACATTCGAGGGTCCTTCAACCATTTTTGTTGTAATTATATCATCACGGCTCATAAGTCGAAGAAACTCTACACCCTTTTCCTGCTTTCAATCTTTGTATTCTGGAATCTTTCTTGTATCCCATTACCAACCCAGCCCTCAAAAATACCATTTAAATGATGTTCTTCTGTTGCCGAAAAGAACATGTCGTAAGCCACGGGATATGTCTTAACATGTTTTTGCTCCTTTATACTTTTTTCAGGTTGTGATAACAAAATACCAGAGACTGGGGAGCTTCCGTAACAGAAAGGTATTCTCTCAGTCCCAGAGGCCGCAAGTCCAAGATCGAGGTGTCGGCAAAGGCTGGTTTCTCCTGATGCCTGTCTCCTTTTTGCTTGTGGGTGGTGGCCTTGTCCTGGTGTCCTCACACAGCCGTCCATGGACTCTTCCCCCTTCCTGAGGGGTCTCATGGTGACCAGGTGTGGCCGCCACTTTGAAGGAGCTGAGAGGGAAGAACGTGCGGAACAAATCCAGCCAAACTCATGGCATTTATCTTTGGGTGACTTCTGGTCCTGTTTCTTTAAGTGTCTGTGTGCTATGCTAACATGACTTTAATGTCGCAGCTAAATCACAGTTTTGGAACCCTTCTTGGCCTTGGAGGGCATCTCTGCACCCATGTGTGTGGAGAGGAGGGGGAGAGGGGCGGGGGCTCACCCCTGACAGTTTGCCCTGCGGGGCGGATCTTCGGAGAAAGTCTTTGTCAGCATGTGAGCCTTGACCTTCCCGTGTGCCCGCAGGCTGCACACACGCGTGCTCCGAGGCGTGTATCCCGGAAAGGGGCTCAGGTGTGCAAGTGGGAGCGGCCACAGAGGCTAAGTTCTCACTTCCTCATCCTGATGGATTTTTCTAGACCCCATGCCTCTTTGTCTTTATATGTTTACAATTTCTTTTGTGACGAATATACGAAATCTCTCTCCGGTCAGTTTGAGTGGGGTAATTTAACTCAATGACACTTAATCCACGTTTTAAAGGAATTAGAGCAAGAAAGGGTGTGGAAAAAGCATACCTCCCGTGCACATCAAAAATTCGTTTTGACGTGTAGACGAAGGGAAATCACCAGTAAAACAGACCAGGCTTGAGGCCAGGACAACTCTTCATGTTGACATCACTTCCCTTGAATTGAAATATTCTCTTAAATTATTTATCCGGTTTTCCTTCTGGAAATTAATCTATGAGACAGCTTCTAAACCCTAAACAACACGAGAAAGAAATTCCTAGTATATTATGAGGACCGAATGTTTGCTATATCTCTACATCACTGTTCTTGCTAATGCTTCCATTTTTAAAAATTATAGTTTTATTTGAATTATCCTATTTAACATGGAAAATTCAACCAACAAAAGCTGCCTGGAGTAAGAATTTGAGTCAACTAATATACTTAGGTGTTACACAACTCTTTAAAATTTTTTTTAGTGTTTATTTATTTTTGAGAGAGAGAGAGCACGACAGGGGAGGGGCAGAGAGAGAGGGAGACACAGAATAGGAAGCAGGCTCCAGGCTCCCAGCTCTCAGCACAGAGCCCGACTCGGGGCTCGAACTCATGAACCGCGAGATCGTGACCTGAGCTGAAGTTGGACGCTGAACCGACTGAGCCACCCAGGTGCCCCGATGCTGTACAAATCTTAAAGTCTAAAATGAACACAACCTTTAAACAGTTTCTCTTACGACCACTGGCCATTCCAAACCAGCTACCTGAGGCTGCATTCTGGCCTCAGAATTATTCAGCTTGATGGCGTTTGTGTCTTGTTTCGCTTCATTGGATTTGAGGTCCTTGTGGTCCGGAAAGCTCTCTGCTACAGTGCAGCCTCCCTGCTCTCCACTGCCATAAACATTAGGCCACTTCACCCACGTTGCTTGTGTAACTGGTCCTCCTGAAAGCATTTGCTTTGGGTCTTGATCTATAGCCCGTGAAACTTTGGAGGACCAGATGTAGACATCCTCTAAACAGCCTTCCCTGCTCCTTTGAACCCCTCCTTCCCTACAACCCCCTTCTCTTCCGCACCTCCGTGTATGCTCTGTTCTAGTATGTGTTCGATTACTCCATTCTTGAGGAGTTGTGGGTGTGGGGGGAACGCCTTTTCAGTTGGGCCCACATTCTACCCACTTGTCGTCATCACGGATCCTGAGGCTTTGTCTGGGAGGGAGGTCGATATCCTAACGGTGGGCCTTCACAACAAGGGGCGGGGATCAGGAGTGGCTGGAAGGGCACAGGGCACACACCCAGTCACAGTTCAGGCTTCCGCCCCGGGGTGTGGTCTGCTCTGAGCAGAGGTCAAGGACTTGGGGGTTTAAAGACAGAGTGATCTTGTGTGAGAGACTTATCAGCAGGTGTCACGGTCTGGGTAGCCTCCAAAGTCAGGTGGGCCAGCGTTAAGGCTACAGCTGCATCATCCTTTGTAGAATAAGATCACCGGTAGAACGTGGGGGAAATGGACAAAATTGGCCTGATGTCCTGAGCAGAGGGCCCTGGCAAGAGCGATGGATGCAGGCTAAGACCTCTGCTCAGCCTTTCGCCAAATGCAGCGAGTCAAGGTGTTTCTCGGATCCGTGCACGGGAGGATCATCGCACGGGCTCAGGACATACACCTGCTGGGCACTGGGCCCTCGGGCTCTCTCAGGAACCACCTGCCTAGTTTCAGGGCATCAAACCTGTCGGAGCCCCCGACACCTGCAGCGAGGGCTAGGTGCCTGTGCTGGCCAACAAGTCCCGTCCGAGAAGGCCAGCAGGCGGGGATTACAGATTACGTACAGATTGTAGGTTGGCGAGGCTGGGAGCTGTGGCTTCTCAGAGACTAGAAACGGTAGCGTGATTAGTTCATGGTTTGCCGACCTGTGATCAGCACGTGGTTGGAGCTCAAGCAGCATTTATTAATGGACTGCTTTAATCTTTTCTGATTTTCTTTATTCATTGAATGCTGTGAATTCAGAGACAAAGACTCGGGAGAACCAAACCCAGAAATTGAAACATCCCCACGTCACCGTGGGAGATGAGATGGAGAATCCATCCCAGCCCGGCACAGGCTGAGCTGCCCCTGAGCCATCAGGAAGGAAGGAGGGCTTCCCTGCGCGTGCACACGCGTGCGTCGGGCTGGTGCTCGCCCTCGGAGCACGCGTGTGTCCCCGTCGGAATGCCACACGGGCTCTGCACTGTGTTCGGAAGCGAAAGCAACAGCGGGTACCGCAGGGCCGAGAGAGGGGGTGCGTGGGACCCCGGATCATCGCGTGCACAGGACAGGAGCCCCCAGGCCAGACGACAAGCACCCTCTGCAGGTCCGTCTTGCGGGGAATCACCCGGCCGGTGACACCTGCGGCGGCAGGAGGTGAATGGAGGCGCGGCAGGCGGAGCCTTGGTCAGACCTGCGCTCCGGGGAGGGACCCCCGGCGACAGCGTGAGTAAGTGGGAAACCAAGTGCAGACTTGCCAGATAGAAACCACTGTGGCCTGTGTGGCTGGGAGGCTGGCGTGTGCAGCTTTCGCTGGGGGGGGGGGGGGGGTCCGTGTCGTGGGGACGACAGTGGGCGGCATCCAGACCCGTCCCCTCCAGGCAGAGCACGGGACGTGCCCTGAAGACACAGGGGAGGGTGGCCCGCTGGCCAGGGTTCGGACCTCTAGCCCGGGGCCCGGCCAACACCAAGCCCCGACCGCGAGGACAGGAGAGACACGTGGGGACACACACCTGTCATTCCTTCAGGCACGATGTGGGGGTTTGAGCCGCCTCGTTGCACTCAGCAGAGCTGCATGGCGGGGCTGGGGGCCTTCGTGCGTTTGGAGCTCGTGCTTGTTACCAGCCCGTCACCCTCTCTGCCTTCGGACACCCCAGGAGGCGGACTGGGGGTGTGTGTAATCCCGGAGGTACAAGGAGGCAGCTACCGTCCAGAGGCCGCGAGGGGACTGACCGGGGAGGGTGGCTGGTGGTAGAGGACGGTTTCTTCCAGGTCGCCTGACGCCGGCCGAAGTTTCGCGAAACCGCGTCTGGGCCGGGAGCCCTCCCACGGGGTCCTCTGGCCAGAGCGGACGCGCCTTTTTCTTTCCAGCGGCCCCTGCCCCCGGCTGCACCCCGTCACGGCTGATTGCACGTGGACAAGTGCTTGGGGCCAGCAGGGGAGGGGCCTGGGGAGGACCCGCATTTGGTGGCAGGTGCCCAGCACCCCACGCTGTCCTCCGGGACGGGCTGGGCCGCGGCGGGCGGAGCAGAGCCCCTGCGGCTTTCCGCCCGTGGAGAACATCCGACCTCCTGTCTCCTCGCAGCGAGGCGCCTGGCCCCTCACTAGAAGGCCATTAGACAAGCCTTCCCGTTTCAGACGATGGAACCTGTTCCTTTAAAGCCAACACGGTTCCTGCTCCTCACTCAATGGCACGAAATCGGCAGAATGTTACTTAAGACGTCAACGCTCATTTCAGCTCCCCGAGGAAATACCGTCCAGACAGCGGTGACCTAAATCGTGCCTGAAGTAAAAACATCGCTGGGGCCGGGGCTTTCTCTCCAGCTCCACGTAAGCCCTGCCCCTGTCCTTTTTGCTGAAATATTTTGGGGCCAGTTAAAGAAAAAAATATTTCTTCGGCATATGTTATTATTTAATAAGATGACAACGTGGCATGTAAACCGAGAATGAGGGCTGAGGGCATCGGGATGGTTCTGGGGACAGCTTTTCTGTGACAGCCTGCAGCAGTAACATGGGCTCGATTATTGCCCGTGGCTGGTTTAAGGTGCTTCAGAAGCCCTCGCTTTTTGCTGAGATGTAGAATTCTGAGAGTGGCTTCTAATTTATTGTTTTCTTTGACTGTTACAATGCTATGAGCAAAATGGAAGGAAGGAAGGAAGGAAGGAAGGAACAAGGGAAGGAGGGAGGGAAGGAGGGAGGGAGGGAAGGAAGGAAGGGAGGAAGGAAGGAAGGAAGAAAGGAAGGAAGGAAGGAGGAAGGAAGGAAGGAGGGAGGAAGGAGGAGGGAGGGAAAGAGGAAAGGAGGGAGGGAAGGGGGGAGGGGGGGGGGGAGGGAAGAAGGGAAGGAAGGAAGGAGGAAGGGGGGGGAGGAAGGAGGAGGGAGGGAAGGAAGGAGGGAGGGAAGGAAGGAGGGAGGGAAGGAAGGAGGGAAGGAGGGATGGAAGGAGGGAAGGGGGAGGGAGGGAAGAAGGGAAGGAAGAAAGGAAGGCAGGGAGGGAGGAGGGGGGAGGGAAGGAGGGAGGGAAGGAAGGAGGGAGGGAAGGAAGGAGGGAAGGAAGGAAGGAAGGAAGGAAAGAAGGGAGGGAGGAAGGCAGGAAAACTTGGACTGCTGGTGGTCAACAAATACAATCATTTAGAAATGGAATTGGGAATTGAAAGCCATAAATTAAAAGTACTTACTACTTTTGAAGGTTTGCCTCACATTCTCCCTTAAGAGGCACGGCTGAAGAGTTGGCAGGAAAAAGGAAATGATTAATTTCAGGAGGGGAAGGTCGGCGGGACATTCCCGGGAAGAGGTTTTGAAGGATGGATGAAGGTCTTCCAGGCAGATGGGAGGAGGGGGTCGGGCTCCAAACAGAAGAGCTAACACATGGTTTCTACCTTTCCAGACCCAGGACAGGACTCAGGATTTATGTTACAAAGCGAAGGGGGGAGAGTCCTGTAAAAATCTAAGCTCACATACAAAGTGGAATCTTTTAATCAATACTGAAGCAAATTTGTTCTAATTAGTGTGTAAGACTTTCATAAGTCACTTTGCTTTATGCTTGGCTTAGCCTTTCTCTTTTCTAGGAAAAAAGAACCTATCTCCCCCTAAATTATGCACTTGGAATTGGTTAGGGAAACGAGAAGCTTTGCATGGGAGGATAACATAAAAATAAATCTAACATTTTCAACATTATTACTCGTCATAATATTTCAGTTCCCAGATAATATAATGTATCCAATTATTTCTTTCTGATTGTTGATGTCATTGAAGATTTAGAAGTTAAGTGTTACAGGAGAAAATCTGAAATAAAAAAACAAACCCAAAAAGGACTTTATGGTGACGAGGCACATTTTAAGCGAGATCACTCTGAGTGAGCCATTTAAAAACCTACCTGTTTGTTGATCAGCTTGAATTGTCATTTTGCTCCTGTTAGAATCAGCACGTACGCACTATTTTGTTTCAGAGGACTCGTTAGGAAGGGAAAAACCTTGCAATTTTAATTTTATATATAACTTTCCCCTTAACAGTTACACTATTTAAAAAAATTTTGTTTTTAATTATTTTTGAGAGAGAGAGAGACAGAACATGAGAGGAGGAGGGGCAGAGGGAGAGGGAGACACAGAATCTGAAGCAGGCTCCAAGCTCTCAGCTGTCAGCACGGAGCCCGACGCGGGGGTCGAACTCATGAACCGCGAGATCATGACCTGAGCCGAAGTCGGACGCTTAACCGACTGAGCCACCCAGGCTCCCCAAAAGTTAGATTATGATGCACACATTTCCAGACCACCCAATTCCCAAAGCAAATAAGAGAAACAGAGAAGTCCGACTTCACAATTCGACCTAAATCTTTGCCTCAGTACGTGCAGCTCTGAAAACTCATTTGTCACAATTTTAGAATCCTCGTCTGTTGCTTTTGCTGATAGAAATGAGACTATGGGGCGCCTGGGTGGTGCAGTCGGTTAAGCGTCCGACTTCAGCCAGGTCACGATCTCGCGGTCCGTGAGTTCAACCCCCGCGTCATGCTCTGGGCTGATGGCTCAGAGCCTGGAGCCTGTTTCCAATTCTGTGTCTCCCTGTCTCTCTGCCCCTCCCCCGTTCATGCTCTGTCTCTCTCTGTCCCAAAAAAATAAATAAAAGTTGAAAAAAAAATTAAAAAAAAAAAAGAAATGAGACTGCTGGCAGGGGTTGGTCTGTCATCGGGGGCGTTTAACCCCTTTATTTGCGGGTTCGCTAAAAAGATCACATTCAAGGTCCGAGCGCGAAGGATGGTATCTCACTCTGCTCGGGTGCTTCAAAGCCTTTGCCAACAAGCCTTCCTGGCCTAGTTCCTGGATCAGGGCAATGGCGCGCATTAAATTTGAACAGTCGTCGTTAAGATCATCTCAGTCCTACGAACTCGTGCTGTCTACAGACGTGTTTTCCTAAACAAGAGGAGAGTAAAGTTTCCCGGCTGGTGAAGGCAGGTGGGAGTCATGTCACCACCACGTGAGACGTGATTCCAACTGCCCCTTGTCTAACAGAGCCCAGTTCCGGAATCACGGTCCATGACGCTGGAGGGAGGAGGTGGGTGCTGTTCATCGCAACGTGGATTCCATTTGGGCGGGCAGCGTGCCCAACGTCCCTTGTCACTAGGCATGACATCGTAGTCAAATTCTACCAAAGAGATATAAAAAGAAATTTGCGTGGTATCCGGGAAGTTTTCTTTGAGGGGAGGGGGTGGTGACTTTCTTGTACTTCTTTTTTGTTTATGTTTATTTATTTTGGAGAGAGAAGGCAGGGGAGGGGCAGAGAGAGAGAGAGGGAGAGATATATAGAGAGAGACAGACAGACAGAGGGGGAGAGAATCCCAAGCAGGCTCCGTGCTGTCAGGGCGGAGCCCCACGCAGGGCTCGGTCTCTCCAACTGTGAGATCGTGACCTGAGCCAAAGTGAAGAGTCGGCCGCTTAACCGACTGAGCTGCCCAGGTGCCCCTTTCCTCGTACTTCCATTCAGCTCCACAGAACTCTGGTCGCGGCACCAGGGCCTGTGGCCACCTCGCACCACAAAGATGAGGGGCACATTTTAGAAATGGTACCATACCGGGGTTTGGGGCCCTGGTCCTTGACGGCCATGGGATTGTCACAGACGTGGTGCCTGCCCAACCCAGGCGGCCAGTTCCTAAATGCAAGAGGTGGATACGTTCCCAATGCCTCAGGACTTGAGTTTACCAAGATGGCGGCTGTGACCGAGAGTGGTTAGTAGCTCTTAAATAAGAGTGTGTCCATGGGCTCTGGGAAGAACACATCTCATCTCAAACTCTTGCTGCTGTAATTACATGCTGGGGGGGGGGGGGCGGTGTTTGCTTGTGTATTTTGAGGAAGTGATCTAACCCTTGTGAGGCTCAGTTTCCCAGTCTGTACAATGGGGGCAATAACACCAGGCTCCAGGGTTGTCGTGAGTAACCAAGGACGCGGTCTCGGGGCAAAGCCTGCTATACAAACCCTAGGTGGCCACGTGCCTCTGAGACACATGTGTGACTTATAATAAAGTATGTGGACATTTCCGGGAGTGGAGGTCTCGGGAGGGGCCTCCTGTGCCCCTCGCAACAGAAGGAAAGCAGTTTCAGGGGCTGCAGCCTGACCCCTGGCGGCTCTCGGTCTCCGTGACGTGACAGCCGCAGCTCCCCTCTGTCCTGCCGACGTCTGCGGTCGGATATTTGAAGGACGCCTCTCTGAAAAGCATTAGTATTTTGGTGATGGGCCCCGGGAAGCCCATCCCGGCATACATCTCAGGTTAGGGTTTATCTCCCCGTCTTGAACATATGAGAATAAAACACTCCGACAGCTGTTCGGAAACGGGAGAACACGTTTCGGGCTTGTGGGGCCAACTCACAGCGCCATCCAGACACGACAGCTTGTCACCAGCTGGGGAGACGCTCGGGAGGTCCCTCAGTGCGGCTGGCGCAGGAGACGGTGGCCGGGCCCGGGGCCGAGCTCGTGCACAGGCAGCAAGGAAGGGCCATCGGGAGCCAGGAGGAACACGCACTGTGTCCTCCAGAGGCCCCTCCGTGCTCCTTAGCTGCCTGGGACACAGGCTCTGTCACTGGTCTCTCTTGGAAACATCGGGTGGAGAAAAGCCCGCCGTAAGGGCAGCATCTGCCTCAGACGCCTGAGCGTCACTGCTGATTTCTGTCCGCGCCTGACGGTGCTGTGACCCCCAGCGCCTCTGTGCCCCAGAGTCCTCGCGGGGAGCGCCTCCTCCGGTCCCCAGGCCCTGCGACACCCCTCCCCCGCACACACACGTGCACACACCGCCTCCACGCACACGCACGGGTGCACACATTCATACACATACACACTCACTTCTTCGCCCAGATAAACTTTGCATTTCCGTCCAGACGTCCTCGCCATCCTCACTGCCGTGGCTGACTTGGAGCCTGTCGTCCGTGCTCCCATGATGCCCTGGCTGTCACTGTCCCGTGATAAACACATACTTTTAGACCTGTCCAGACGCGCACCTCTCTTTCTGACTACAGTGTGAGTTTGTTGCAAACAGGCGCTGAGGGCCTTCCAGCTCTTCTCTCTTTATAAACCAAGCCCGCCACAGTGACTGAATCGCAGTGAGCCGTGAGTCCGTCTACACTGAACTAGTAAAAAGGGCTCGGCGTGTAGACAGCGTGTGCCGGCCCTTGAGGGCAGGTCGGACTGTCCCTGTGGAATGAAGCAGTGTCTCCAGTGTTACTTGTAAGAGACCTTTCCATGCCCGATTCCTATCACTCCAGGCTGTGGGCAAGAGGGGAGCCTTGCGGGATGAGTCCACAGATGACGGGAAGAACACACGGTATCCCAAAATGTGAATATCCACCCTCGCTGGCTTTGCGATTTCTGAGTGCCTTGTAACCCACTGGCACAAAGGTTCAACAAGCGATAAAACGGCATTTTTATTTTTGCAGAGGGAGAGTTTACACAAAATCAACGTGCTTGAAACTGGTTTCAAAAAAGCCTAAGTTGATGACAATAGGTCTCCTGTTTTCCTTTGTGGTTTGTTTTATTTCTGCAGATTTAAAAGATTCCTGGCCTCCTCCTGTTGCAAATTAACGGCTGGGGTAAGAAAGCTGGCTCCGTGCATGGGTTGGAGGAAAAGTGCCCTGCTCTCTTTGTGCCACAATTACTACAAGTAACAGGATCATTCCAGATTCGTTGAGTCTGGCTGTTTAAGGCCTGGTGGGGAGCCCAAGAGGAGACCATAAGGGGCCGGCAGATGGCGGGAGGAAGGAGTCCTGCCTGGCCCCACGTGGACCAGCCCCACACGGACCAGCCCCTGGAGAGCAGTTTATGCCACTGAGCCTGAGACGTCTTTTATTTGCTTTCTAACAAAGGGCATTTTTTTTTCACATTCTAGTTATGGATGAATGTTAAGGGTAAGAAACCTTTTAGGAAGATTCACACCTTTGCATTGACTACGTTTGGAAGGCGCGGAGGGTCTCTCAGATCCTATGCAATGTGTCTAGACAAGGGCTCTGCTCGTTCTGATGACCATTGACCTCAGACTCATTGATAGAAGTGACTGGTATGGACGGTCTCATATTTTCCCAACCATTTGATGGCAAAAATATCTTCTGTTATATTGGTTTTGTGTCTTTCCTTATATGGCCTGTCTATTTATTTATTTTTTAAGTTTATTTATTTATTTTGAGACAAAGGGAGAATGTGAGCAGGGGAGGGGCAGAGAGAGAAGGAGAGAGAGAATTCCAAGCAGGCTCCACACCGCCAGTGCAGAGCCCGATGCAGGGCTTGAACTCACAACTGTGAGATCATGACCTGAGACGAAATCTAGAGTTTGATGCTCAACTGACCCAGCTGCCCAGGCGCCCCTGTTATTTAGCTTTTAAAAACTGATGTGTTGTTTTAAAGTCCTCATTGAGGTAAATATGTGATAAACTGCGCAAACCTCGATGTTTTGATGTCTTTATACAGCAGTGATGTCATCAGCAGTCTGGGCAGTGAACTTATCTGTCACCACTCTTCTCCTCTGTCATCCCTCCCCCTCCTTCCAGCCTCTGTCCCGCCCTCAGGCACCTGCTGAGATGCTTTCTGTCCTGCAGGCTGGTTTGCATCTACAAAGAATATACGGATGGAGTCGACAGGAGGCACTGTCTCCAGGCAGGAGGAAGGACCTGGCTTCTTCCACTCCAATGGTTTTGAGGACCAGTCACATGGTTGCATAGATCATCATTCTTTTTACTACTGAGCAGTACTGATCACATGGATAGACCGCAATTTGTTTATCCCTCACCCTTGAACGGACATTTTGGTGGTTTGCAGCTTTCGGCAATTACAAATAAAGCTGCTCTGAATGTGACATTTCGGACAATTACACGTTTTCACTTGTCTTGAGTAAAAACAAACAAGCCAAAAAGAACGGAATGACTGGTCACGTGCTAGGTGTGCGTTTAGTTAAGAAAGTTCCAGATTGTGCCACAGAGCCCTTCTGGGCATTCTGTGTTCTTGGCAGGAATCCACATTGTCCATGTCTCTCATTTTTTCTTTTACATTTTGCCTTTTTAATAAACATATAGTTCTATTACACTATTTGCTAATCTGTGATTTCTTAATGACTATCCAAATAACTTTTCATATCTTTACTTGTAATCAGTGTATCTTCTGTTGTGAAGTATGTGTTCAGATACGTTGCCCTTTTTCCCCACTGACATTTCTCTTACGGAGTTCTGGGAATTCTCTATGTATGATGGATACATGTCCTTTGTCAGAGATATGTGATTTACAAACATTTTCTAAGAGTCTGAGGATTGTTTTTCATTTTCCGAACAGTATCTTTCAAAGAACAGATGTTTTTAATTTTGATGAAGTCAGAGCATGGTAAAAGCTGACTGAGAATAAATCCAACATGGAAACCGCAAAGTCCAGGCATGAAAAATGGACCTATCCTACTTGACAACTGAGGTCAGCTGTATGTAAAGACAGTCAAACTCAGACAGGCCGAGAGCCAAAAAATCGTTCGTGTTTTCCATGATACTAATCTTAAATGGGCCATGTGACTCACAGCTCCAGTGGAATGACATAGTTTATGATTTTGGAACTCAATTCAAGACCCTCAACTGTACTGCCATCTTGGAATTATACAGAAAACACGAGACACTGTGGTTATTCCAATACTGAGCTGCAAATCACGGCAAGTGTACCGTATGAGATGGGGTAAAAAAGACTGAGGCACAGCCCGTACAAACATGTGCTAGTTTCTACATATTGTAGAAGTAAACTCTATTAAGAGATCATAAAAACAGAAAAAAGAAACTAATCCTCAGGAGATGATGAATCAGAAATTAGCTTTATTCTCAGCCTTCATGGACACGTCGTCTTTTTATCAAAGTAGAATTCCCTTTGTACAGTAAGAGGATTTTGATGCCACATCAGGCTAAAAAGACCAGTTGAGAGATCCATTTTTAGCTCTGCATGGATATTATCCCATGAGCGGAGAACTTTGGGTCTTATGATAAAGGAGTCATAACAAAACATTTCAAGACATTTCAAGACATTTCTACAAGCTATTTGTTTCTGGAAACGTGGGAAATTAGTCATAAGAATTTTTCCAGGGTCCACTACAAGGGATTTGACATCATTATTAGAGGGTTCATGTTAACGAGACCAGAATGATAAATGAGAGGAGAGGAGGGGGAGGAAAAGACTGAGAGAGAGAAATAATAGTAAGTAAGCATTTACACGCAGGAATAAAAATTCTCCCCAACTCCTCCGTTTGGATTTCTACGGCCCATGCTCAAAAACTCCCTGACAGCTTGTTCCAATATGGCTGAACATTCAATATGGCGGAACGGGTCATGGTCAAGACCACAGTGGTGGATCACCCACATACGAGGGTTTGGGAATCAACAGCAGTGTAGAGATGGTCCTGCGCTGGCTTTATTGGAATAAAAGATGTGCCGTGCGGCTTGTCCCGTGTTCTCTTCCCCTCAACACCGTTTCTCTAAACCTAAGATGCTGATCAAGGTTGGAGCTGAACCAAAAGCTAACGTTGGACACTTTGCTCGCCAGTCTCCGATTTCTGAGCTCAAAGCTGTGTGTGACAGGACTTGATGGCATGCTCCCTCCTATGTTCGGAAAACAAAGTTTTGGCCAATCAGTGTATTCCCTTTATTCAAAAGTGTTTTTTTTTTCCTTGTCAAACTAGTCTTTGGGTTTGGGGATGCAGACTCTGAGAAAAGGCAAGCGGTAAGGGTGTAAATGCGGAAGAGGGTTTAAGGGCCAGAGGCCCATGGGCTCAGACTGGATGGGGCTGTAGGAGCTCAGGGCCTGGCAGCAGTGAAGGGGTGAATGCACGTTTTAGGGGGTGGGGTTGTCACTGCTTGGCAGTGATTCTTTGACAAAGACCTGTTCTGAGAGTGCAGCTGTACTGACACTCGTTTAGATAACAATCCTTCGGCATCCCGCATGCCGACATTTTCCACGAAGAGCGCATGCCTCCGAGGGCTTTTAAAGCAATTTGCCAAATGCATAGGTTCGTGGATTCTAGAAGATATTACATTTATCCAAAAATATTTTTAAAAAGGTATTAGGAAAGTGGGCAGATTAGAGAACAAGAAAGTTCTTAGAGATTGAAGAGTTAATATCAGAGTTTGAAGAGCCATCTGGGGTAAAGCTGGAAAACCATCCAGAACACGGGGAGAAAAGAGAAACAAAGACGCACCTTCTGGTAACAGCAGAAGAATGGGAAGAAGAACCTATCTGACCCATATTTCAGGAAGAGAGAAGAGAGAGAAAAAGTCCTCCAGAGAAGGGCTGTTTCTCCAAGAGAAGGGCCCTGAGACTTCTCGTTGTTAGAGCGCTCACCCACGTGTGGCTTCCTTCTGTCTCTGGTCCCCTGTGCAGACTATGTTCTCCTGGCCCCTCACAGTCAGGACAGACCACGGAAGCAGTTCTAGGGAGTGGATCTGTGCAGGAGGAGCCTTTCGCATCTCCTCGTCAGGGCGCCTGCATGTCAGACCACTTTCTAGGCTCCTGTCTCCACCCACGTTGGGGCAGCATCGTGAGAGGTACAGCAAGGGGACATCCCAACCTGCTCGACCTCTTCTCTGAACAGCAGCCTGGACCCCTGAAGGACGTTACCCAAATAAAAAGATTTGTCCATATGCGACGCTGTGTGTTCCCGGGGCAGTGGACATTCTTCTGTTGATAACGGTTTTCTTGATTTCGATGCTCTATCGATTTATTCTGTAATTTGGATACCATTTAGCCGTGAAAGCTTATATTGTAGATTGTGAGCAAGATGTTAGGATGAATCGTGGACCTTAGCAAAAGTCTTCGGTTAATGTACAGAAGACTGGTGGGTCGCTGCAATGCCAACAAGGGGAGATATTAGAAACTATTATCAATCAAATCACCACGTTAAAATGTAGCACCAAGAGCAAATGGGATTCATATTTAGGGAGCATATGACCGTGTAGCATATGAGCTCCATCATGGTGAAGGCCACGTGGCACTTGATACCTTTAGTTCTAGCACACACAGGGAATTCTAGTGAATAAATACAAATATGGCAGATCTGATAAAACCTAAAAGTACAAAGAAATTAACCAAGTGGGAGAAGGAGAATGTGCTCAGGGGGGAAAGAGAACGGGTGGGTACAGGTGGGGATTCAGGTGATTCACGGCTAAAGAATGCTAGGATGCGGTGAAAAATCCAACAGAGAATGCCATCAGGTCATGCTACTAAACAACCCAGAATATAGTTTACTAAATTCCTACTTTGTATTTTAGGAATTTAGTATACTGTAGGCAGCTTCTGTAGCTGCATCCAGGCTGTGTCTGCTACCGAGGTTCTGATACTTCCGGACCTTGAGGACAATAGATGTGGACATATACATACAGTAGAGTAGATATTGCTCTTATATGTGTGTATGAATGTGTCATTATACCTCTGTGTCATACGTATAGGATGCATGTGGTTGTGTGTGTATATATATATATCAAGAGCCACATCGAAAAAACACCTGGTGATCTCTGTTGCTTATTTCCAAGTTTCAGACTCTTATCTTATCTTATCTTATCTTATCTTATCTTATCTTATCTTCCACTCTTTTGAGACAGAGAGACAGAGAAAGAGGGCATGAAAGAAAACAGGAGAGAGGGGCAGATTGAGAGGGAGAGAGACTCTTGAGCAGGCTCCAGAACCCAACAAGGGCTCCATCCCATGACCCTGGGATCATGACCTGAGCCAAAATCAGGAGTCAGATGTTCAACCGACTGAGCCACCCAGGTGCCCCTGACAATTTTTCTAACCATGAATTTTGATCATGCCTGAGACAAGTGACCAAGAATTGTGTACTTCTGCGAGGAAGAAGAAAACCCGAGGACCCAGGCAGATTTTGACACTAAGCATCTGCGGATGAATACCTTTACTGAAAAGAAAAAAAAAAGTATAACATATCAGCGGGAACTGAAAACAAAGTAATGTTTTGCTTTCTTTACAGAAAGCGCTTTAAAACACACTGTTTTCATATATGACAGTCCTTGTCTGCTCAGCTATTGGTGAGTTCTTTAACAAGTGACTCTCTGCCAGAAGTTCCTGGACACATTCACCACCCCAGTCAGGTGTCCCCAGTGTGGAAGTTGTCTATCTTCCCAGCAGCGGCTCAGGGGAGCCGGGTGGGTGTCCCTCCGGGCTACACATTCAGCCACGCCATCTCAGTACTGGGAAGTTGTTCTCGGCGGTTGTATTGACCAACGCCATGCAGCGCCGTTGGGGTTCTTTTGCCAGAATCGGTTGCTAGGCACTTAGCAGCACATCACTGCCCTCCCCCACCCCATCTTGGACGCAGACACTCACTCCCAGTGCCTCACTGTAGCCAGAAACTTCCACCCAGGTCACGTGCTCCAGCGCAGTTAACCACCTACTTCAGAATCTCTCGGGTGGACTGTGAAAACACAGGCTTGTTGTGGTCCTCACGCCATGCTTCAGTGAATCAGAGTGCCTAGTCCTTAGGAAGGAGGAGTTCAAGTTCCCCAAACAAATTTTACGGACTGCAAAGTCTGAGAAACATTCCTTTAAAGATTTTTTTCTTGTCCAACAGACACTTTTAATGGTTAATCTCCCTGGATGCCTTATATTCAGAGATGACGCTAATTATTTCATAATTTGTTATTTTCTCAGTAGCATTACAATATAGTTAACTTTTCACTTAGTGTGAGGAGCCCAACATTTTCCTAGACAACAGAATAGATGAGGTCATCTGTCTGAGGACCGAGCGAACGATCACGGAAGAAGGATGCATGGCCTGATTATTAGGAGAATCGTCCTGACATTTGCCACGATGATACTAATTTTAAGTCTAAAACGTATGTGAGGTTAAGTCATCGCTTTATACTTCCACTCTCTACTTTTTTTTTTTACTTGATGAGCTCACATGCTTGCTTAGCTGTCATTCTAGGTGGCATTAATAAAACAGCACATCGATCAAGAACATGGCTGATCATTTATAACGAGAACCCTAGGGAGTGCGTGTGTGTGTGTGTGTGTGTGTGTGTGTTGGTGCAACCCATATGTGAATCCAAACACATGCGGTACACTTATAAGAGAACTCTTCAGGCTCCCCTTACGTGTTTTTTATTTTATTTGACCGAATTTTTGAGCTGGTTGCCGGCTACGCAGACTAGCCACCAAAACCAACGATAAACACAGGAGATTTGTTGCCAGAGACAGTAGCTTCCGGTTAAAGGTGTGTAGGTAAGGATGTAACATGAAGAAGAGACAGAGGTAAAGTAGAGAACAAGAATAAGTTCGGAAAAAATGAATTATGCTTCAGAAAAGAAAACATTTCCCTTACGAACAAACTTAAAAATCCCCTGCAGTCTTGAATCATCTGAGGGGTTGCCATGTGTGAGTTGGGTAATAAAAGCTAGAGAGGATTGAATTTCTTTTCTTCTCATGGAGGAGAAAATGGCCTGGAATCCCCAGAGAGCGGGGGCGGCAGAGAAAGCGCAATCAGACAGTAAGGCCGATGTGTTCTGGGGGAAGGGCCGGAGCAAACATTGCTTGCTCTGAAGAATGTGAGTAGTTTACCTCTTGGTGGAGTTTTGGGCAAGGGCTACATTGCTTGTGGGAGATGAGCTGGGGGGACCCCAAAGTGGCCGTGACTGAAATAGATTGAGAAGGTAGAAAGAAGACCGAAGGAAAGTAAGTTCTTGGGAAATTTTCAGATATCTTGAGGACAGCTTGTTTAAAATGATGAAATTGGATGGCTACATCATTTTATGATGCTCCCTCCATGTTGAGGGCGGTGTAGACATCGGGGGTGGCGGTTATGCTTACTGTAAGAAAACTAAAATTGTACATCATCTAGTAGAAAAGTTTCTGTCTCAAATTTAAGTGCTCCACACTTCCTTTGGAAATATTTTTGGAATGACTACTAAGCAGAAGTACTGAGCACCAGTACTGCCATGCAACGTTTGGCTTCCTCCCACATGGGAACCAGCTCCTGAAGATGATCTGGTGTTGCCAACTGGGTAATCAGGGTGGGACGGGGAGTGGAGATGGGGACACGGGCTTGCGTGTTCCAGTGTGGAAGAGTACTCAGCATTTCAGGAGCAGCACTTAGTTCAGCAAAGCTGGAAAGAGTACAGGAGTTGGGACTGCAAAGGGAGGTTTGGGCGGGATCACGAGTAATCTGGTAGGTCAAGCTAAGGAATTTGGACACTAGCTTGCAGGTGATGTGGAGTTTCAAGCGATCAGCTTTCCATTAAAAAATCACCCCTGTAGAGTATAAGGAACTTGTTCCTTTTTGTAATCTAGCCACGGAACCTGGCCATTCAGGAAACCCATTGTCTGATGCGTGTAGATAGTGAGGGTGTTACTGGATTATGGATTCCTCTGCCCCTCTTTCCGAGATGGGATTTTCCCTCTCCTGGCTTTCCATCGGATAGAGACCACTAACGATAACAACAGAAATGTCAGCAACGATCCAAAAAGCCCATTCCTTGATTTACATCTTTCCCTCTTTCAGTGTTCGGGGAATTTAACAGGTGCAGCCGCGGACCAGCAGGAAAGACGTAGCATTTTCACGCGAAGACAAGTGGAGACTGCGTTAGAACACCCCTCTCCCTTGACTTCTCGCCCTCTTCCTGCTTCCATATACGCGTACATGTATGTTCGCAAACCCATTTCAGGACCGAGCGTCTGTGAATTATTAGACACTTCAGGGTTCAACGTCTCACAGTTCCGAGGTACGCGGCAGCATTCGCGGTGGGAAAGTTATGTTCCTTTCCAAGGTAGGCTGCTGTTCCGTCAAAGTAAGTAACCGTATTCTTACTGAAGAATAAGGTTGGAAGCAGTAGACGCTCTCTCAGAATGGAAGGGGTGCAGGTGTCTGGCTTGAAAAGAACGCTCACGTGACCTCCAGGGGTACGGAGGTTATGGATAATACTTCTAAAGGATGATGCAAAAGTCATGGCAATTTATGTTCCATCAGCCACTAACGACCGAACAGCATTTCTTTTTTAAACAGACGGAAGTTTTGTTGACAGATTATGTAACAAAATATCGATGATTCATGTACATATTTTTATTCTTCTTTTGCAAATCACATTTTTTTTTTCCTGCAGAGATTAATTTGAAAACTCTTTGTTATGGAACATCATGTACAATTTCACATTCTAACATTTGTTGAGCATGTTATTTCTTGAGACAAATGATAACATTTTAGCTGCTTCTCATTTTTCAGGGGAAATGCTATTTTAGAATCTGGCATCTGGTACAGGGGAAGACTCGTAGAGCTCATTTGGAGGATCGAAAGTTTGCTCACTCAGGTATAATTTGAAATATTAAAATCTTTTTTCAAGTTTATGAAAAACTGTACCTCCATTCTATATGTGCATGTGTGTGCACATATATCGTAAGCTTATACACACACACACATACACATTTGTATTTGTACAGTTAATCTCTGTGGGAGCATAATCACTTAAGGTCATTCTGCTGTAAAACATTTAAATCATTAAAGTAGGTTTACCTCCCATCCCCAGCAACACCCACCCCCCACTTGCCTTGGGCTAAAACGAAATTTCAAAGGAGCTACAAAACTTGAATGGCCTTCCAAGAACCCCTGCAGGGTTCATTAGCAGCACTGGAAGTTGATCTAAGAGTTGTCTAATCACCACTTGAATGAAATCTACCTGGATCCTAACAAGGGTGGAGGAGGGAATTTGTAAACTTGGTTTTGGATATTTGGAAATGATGACCCTGGATTCACAACAGAGGTCCTTGGTGCTAACGATGCATGGGTTTATTTTGCCCAAATATCACTGCACGTTTTGAGCTGGTGAGGTCAGCTGAACACCCGTAAAAGCAGAAATAAGGCAGCCAGCGATCGGGTAGCCTCCTTACGGGTAAGCCATGAATCTCTGAAAATCACCAAGACAGCAGAGTGGTTAATTTAAGTGAAACTAGTGTTTACTCTGGACACACTTAAAGGAGTCAGTTTCAGACATGCAGACATTGGATCTTTCGATGACCTCTACTGCTCCTTTTAGAGCCGGGCGGGACTTTTTTAAAAGGCTCTGCTATGCACAGTGCTTTGGCAGAATTGACTTTGTAGTTAATGTTAATGCAATTAATGCAGTGTACGAAGCTGACGCTTCTCAATCTAGGAACTTGTTTCTGTCAGTTGACTAGAATCAGTGGGAAAAGTTGATTGGACCTGGAATTTATCACATCACTCGCAATTTTCATTCTTGTTCACACAAAACCTTTCTGAAAATTTGGAAAAAAACAAAAGCAAAAACAAACAAAAAAAAAACCTTTCTTCCAAGTGTTAAGTGAGAAGTCTAGAAAATTCCAGTGGCGCATCCATAAGTGGAATGTATAATTACACGGCAGCATTAGCGGTCGGGCTGAACTGTGCACCCAAAGTCAAGGCTGACTCGTGGGCTTTTGGTACAGGGGTGAAGGATGCCAAGTCTGTGGGTCATCCTCAGGGATGGGTTCGGACATCATGAGTGATGTCCTGTGGTCTCCTCTCTCTACATTCAGCGTCAAGTTCCTTTGAAAGTAATATGATTATCTTGCATCAAACTCCAGTAAATCCGACTCGACAGACTTCATTATAAGAATAAACACTTCTTTTAATAAATTTACAAACCCATGCACCAGATTTATAAAAACATACTTTAGCCACGTAATTACTTTCAGAAAAGACATCTGATTCCACTTTTACCCATCACTGAAGTTCTAATTACTTTGATATAATAGCTGTGGGATTTTATTTTTTACTGATCAGACAGATTCCTCACTAATATGTAGCAGAAAAGAAACATTAAAATTCTGTTCTATTTGACAGGGCTATGGAGTCAGTTGGATCCAATTTGTTTTCCCCAATTCTATCATATTGAAAGTAACTTTGATGTTCCTTTGGCTGTGTGTACTCAGGGAAACGAAATATTTGGTGCACAATGAGATTGAGAAAAAAAAAAATGAATTTGCCCTCAGGTGTTGTGTTTCTGTACAATGTTGTGTCTTATCGAAGCAGGCTTAGTCCCGTGACCAACTTCATAGATTTGTGGTATCAGTTTGATTTCTTACATGATTACCAGAGAGCACAGTTGGTTTAATATCTACGTGACAATTGAAACAGCTTATATGTAAGTTAGTGCTATCTAAATAAGATATTAGTACAAACATACTGAAACTGTTTTCTGTTGATTCTTGCTGCATTGTAATCTCACTAGACCTTGGGATTATTTGCTGTCCTGGTACATCATTTTTCCTCTTGTTTACCATCGCCATTTACTCATTGTTGCAAAGATTTTGATGACCTATTCAAATATTTTGCTGTCATTCCCTTATTTATTATTTTTTTTTTTTGCTAGAAGAACATTTTTTTTTAAATATCCACCTTTAATATGGTTATGGAATCAGGGAAAGGGAACACTTGTCCCCTCCCCCTCTATCACCAGTCTTAAAATGCCAATTTTGACTGTTTTCAGCCAATATGGTGGTTTCTCCTTGCCAATGCTTGGTTGAGACAAAAGCTTATGGTGATTCTGATGCCTGAGTAGACAATCCTGGGCCCGCTTCTGAGAAAAAGTTTCTTTACCCTTATAAAGGGTTGTGTGGAGGGAATTTTCCTTTGGTGAACATGTCTATAACTGTTTGATGAGGAGACTGTTGGATAAGGAGACGCTTAGAACTGCGTCAGCCGTCAGGGAGAACAATGCTGGGGACAAAGCCCAACCTGCTGAATGGAAGTCTGTGGCAAGAAGGACACATTCTGGGTCCCTGGTTGTGCTGAAGCACCACTGATCCAATCACCTCGAGACCCTTCTTGCCTTTGGATTTCTTTTTTTTTATTTTTTTAAAAAATTTTTTTTTTTTCAACGTTTATTTATTTTTTTTGGAACAGAGAGAGACAGAGCATGAACGGGGGAGGGGCAGAGAGAGAGGGAGACACAGAATCGGAAACAGGCTCCAGGCTCTGAGCCATCAGCCCAGAGCCCGACGCGGGGCTCGAACTCACGGACCGCGAGATCATGACCTGGCTGAAGTCGGACGCTTAACCGACTGCGCCACCCAGGCGCCCCGCCTTTGGATTTCTTGTTATGAGAGAGAATCAAAGTCGACGTGGTTAACTAATTGACTTGGAGTTTCGTTGCCTCAAGCCGAATTTATACTAAATTGTACTGTTTACGGAAGACTATGCCAGAAAACTTCATAAACACAGTGGGGGAATTTGATTTTAATCGCATATAGTTTCCAATGGTGACAAGGTTTTAAAAGAATGCAAGTCAGAAATATTTGGAAGGCAATTTTGTAAACTGAAAATGTATAAACTACGTGTTCATCGTTCCTTTATTCCCCGATGCCTTGATCAATTTGGTGAAAATTTAGGAAGCACCTAGTATGTCTCTGAATTAGATCGATTCATAGAGCGATGAAGTTTCTACTGGACCCAGTCAAACCAGAGCACAGACATCTTTTTCTTTCTA
The DNA here is from genome assembly GCF_007474595.2 of Lynx canadensis. NCBI lineage: Eukaryota > Metazoa > Chordata > Mammalia > Carnivora > Felidae > Lynx > Lynx canadensis. The sequence goes on along the minus strand of NC_044305.1, from coordinate 137,051,585 downwards.
TGCCTTATTCCACCGATTTTGAATCACTTTCAAACTTCCAGAAAAATTGCAATTAAACAAAAACTTCAATTGTTGAGGATAAACTGTGGCATGGATACGTTCGTGGGCTTTTTGCACAAACAAGCCTGTTGTCTTCCTCCACGACCACGCCACGATCACAGAATCCCGAGATTTGCAAAGCCAATGGAGCTTCTCCAGCTTTCACGAATGTCCTTTATAGAAAAGGATCTATTTCAGAGTTGCACATTGCTACTGCAACTTCTCCTTCGTTTCCTACAACCTGAAACAGCTCCTCGGTCTTCCCCATGACTTTCATAAACTTGGCACTTTTAAAGACTCCGGGTTTGTCATTTTGTACCAAGGCCCACACTGATGTTTGCTTATGATGACAACCACACTCTTCATTTGGGGCAAGAAAACCACAGAAGCGTCTCTGTGTTCGTCGCATCCCAAGTGGCCACGTGTGGCTTGGGTTTGTCCCTTTGCTTGTGAGGTTAACTCGGAGCACTTGGCGGGGGTGGTGTCTCCTCGGCTTCTCCAGTCACAGCTCAGTCGGTCACCCTTGGTAATTGACAAGCATTGCGTGGGGGTGGTTGCTTTAAATATTCCGTTCCTCAACAAAAGTGTAAGATCCTCATGCGCTTATTTACATCAATAGGGACTTGGGTTTTCCTGTTTTTATCCAAAGGATCATAATCCATTGGCAACAGTGTTTATTTTGACGCCCAGTTGTCCCAAATAGTCCAGGGGGAGTGCGTGTGTGCTGGCCAAGAAGGGGGCTCTGAGAGGCCTGGCCAGCGTTTGGTCAGGGAGAGGATCTTTGTCATTTGTCGTCCTGCCATTTCGACTCTGTTTTCTTGTTTTTATTTTTATTTTCTTTTTTTAACATTTATTTATTTTTGAGAGAGAGAAAGACAGCGTGAGTCGGGGAGGGGCAGAGAGAGAGGGAGACACAGAATCCGAAGCAGGCTCCGGGCCCCACGCTGTCAGCACAGAGCCTGAAGCCGGGCTCGAACCCACGAACCGTGAGATCGTGACCTGAGCCGGAGTCAGATGCTTAACTGAATGAGCCACCCGGGAGCCCCAATACAGTTTCAACTCTGAATGTTGACTTCTGCCCATAAAAATAAGTTTGTGCACCGAAGTAGAGAATTGGAATCATTGAGAATTTGGAATCCTGCTGGAGGGCTGTGTTTCTTCAACTGTTCGTACCCCTCAAAGCCAGCCATCTAGCCCCAAGGAACCAACGTAAGCACCCATCTGGGGGGACTCCAAGGACTCCACCTTGTTGGCCATCTCCTTGGCACGGACTGTGCACCGATAATTGGCATTGGGGAATGTGCGGTACCGTGAGTTCGGCTTCAGAACATACATATACGTCCTCCAAATAGTTTTAAGTATATTTACACAACTGGACCCTGCAATTTGCAGGCTGTAAAAGCACCTTCTCCCTTCTACCGTTGTCCTAGGATGGCTCCACGTTTCTCTGTTCGTTCTTCTATCTGTACTGGTCAGCGAGATGCTACTGTTCCATGCTTAAAAATGTAGTCTGGGGACACCTGGGTGGCTCAGTCGGGTTGAGCATCTGACTCTTGATTTTGGCTCAGGTCATGATCTCCCAGTCCGTGGGATCAAACCCCACATCAGCCTTGGCACTGACTGTGTGGGACCTGTTTGGGATTCTCTCTCTCCCTCTCTCTCTCTCTGCCCCTCCTCTGCTCTCTCTCTTAAAAGAAAGAAAGAAAGAAAGAAAGAAAGAAAGAAAGAAACTAAAAAAAATGTATTCTGTTGCTATATTAAGAACTGAATCATCCAACTGAGCACCTAGATGAGGAACACCCATCAGTAAGCACTTCTGGTAAGCTGCCCAGCTTAACGTGTGAGGCCTTTGCTGAAAGCGTCAATTTCTCATTCTGTTGTCTTCCGCCACCAAGAACGGTGGACTCACCATTGGGGACAGAGTCCTCTAAAGTGTTAGCACCACCTTCTGTGAGCTTCTGATGGTCATTGGGGCTTGGTGGTGTCCTGGTCAGTGGTGTCCACCCCTGGGTGGGCCATCGATCTTAATTGAGGAGCCTCCCAATGGTTCCCTTTCAGCTATTATAACGCTCTTCGAGGACAGTCCTTGTCTGTGATGCGCTCTCTTCGTCATTGGTTGCTGTTGCCAATGTACCTTTTTTCCTATTATTACACAGCAAGCTACGGGGAAAACTTGAGCATTTATGCATTTAGAAATGCTATGAACACAAGCAAATCATTCCCCCACTCCTGGAAATGCATCAGCTTTTATTCTTACTCTGCTTTTAACGGGGGCACCTGGGTTCAGCGTCTGACCCTTGATTTCAGCTCAGGTCATGATCTCATAGTTCACGAGTTCGAGTCCCACGTTGGGCTCTGCACGGACAGCGTGGAGCCTGCTTGGGGTTCTCTCTCTCTCCTTCTCTCTCTGCCCCTCCCCCATGCTCTCGCCCTCTCTTTCCCTCTCTCTCTCAAACTAGATAAATAAACTAAAAGTAGAATAAAATAAAACGATCACTGCCTACCATCTTTCTAAATGTCAATGACTCGTTTGTCTTCACTCATCCCTTGTCATTAGTTAGGGTGATCCTATTAAGAGGCTGAAAAGTAGAGTTTTACTCTACAATGTCTTGTGATTCTCCGGTACCATATTCTTTGGTGTGAGCTTTGTTGGAGCACCCCCGTGGCCCCGGCAGCCCTGGCCTGCCGGGCAGTAGCTCTGTGCCCCATCCACGTCCTCACGGGCCCCCCGCTTCAACCCAGCCACCCCGTGTCCTGGCCCCTAGGGCTCATATTTCTTTTTCTTTTTAAATTTTTTTTAATGTTCACCCATTTCTGAGAGAGACAGAGACAGAGACAGAGCGCGAGTGGGGGGAGGGGCAGAGAGAGAAGGAGACACAGTATCCGAAGCAGGCTCCAGGCTCCCAACGGTCAACACAGAGCCTGACGTGGGGTTTGAACCCACGGACCGTGAGATCATGACCTGAGCCGAAGTCGGACGCTTAACGGACTGAGCCACCCAGGCGCCCCTCCTATTTCTAAATACATATGTTGGTTTAATTAATTGCCAGGTCTGACAGTAAGCATTGCCAATATTCCCTTTTGTTAAAGATGTTTATAGCAATATTAAGACTATTATTTTGAAAAGAATCCTCAAGTAGCACAGCCTAATTAAAGTGCTATTGAATATCTGCTTTCAGTCTGTTTCTGTCTGTTGTTTACGGTCTGATAATTAACTGAACCCCTCTTCACAAAATAAAAGTAGAAATCTTTCAGGCACGTACTTACTGGCTCTTGGTTAAGATGCTTCGAGTATTTCTGGAGAAAGTGGTCCCAGCACAAAGAGAGAAAGTGACATCCCTATGGAGGGAAACCTTCCACATTTCTAAAGAATGACTCAAAACTGGACTGAAATTAATCCACAAATTAATCAGGTGTCTATGATGGAAACCCTGTGCCGAGTACTGTCTAAAGGAAACAGGGATGGGAGTCAGTGGGTCCCTGTCAGGGAGAGCCCGTTAGCCACTCCCACACTGAACAGAACTGAGGAAATTAATGCAAACATAATTCCTGCAAAACTCACTTGAAGACAGAAGTCAGAATGAAGAGAAATGGAAAAGAGGCGTCGTGGGTAGAGTCAGTGAGGTGTGGCTCAGACAGAGGGCCTGAACGTAAAACCGGGTTCAACTACTTCTATCCCTTACTAGCTTTAGTATTTCTAGTCCTTGGGCTCTTTATCTATCACAGAGAGAGAATGAGCTGGGGAGAGGTAGAGAGAGAGAGTCCCAAGCAGACTCCTCACCGTCAGCACACAGCCCGATGTGGGGCTCGAACACACGAACCCCGGGATCACGACCCGAGCCGAAGTCGGACGCTCCACTGACTGAGCCCCCAGGCGCCCCACTCTGTTGTATTTTTTATAGCACTTACCTTTCCACATAATTCTAGAATGTGCTTATTTTCCGATAATCTTTTATTGGCTGTCATCCTTCACTGGAATGCCAGTTCTAGACAGGCAGGGATTCCGGTCATGAATAGGGTCTCCACACAAGAGGAGTATACTGAAGCATGTTAAGAAATGAATGAAGAAGTCATTCTGTATGCCCGACTTGGAGGTGAAGAAAATGATGCCCATCTGAAATATGTCCCCTGCTCCCATAGTTACAAGAAACAGAAAAAGATTAGAATCCAGGCGCCTTAATTTCCACATCCACGCGTATGCGTTATTACTGTCTTTTCTACATTCCAGGCAAACAGTAGAGATGATATATTAATTAATGATGACGCTGAATTAGGTAAAGTACTTAGGGAACTTAATAGAAGACTTAATTATGGGGGCGCCTGGGTGGCGCAGTCGGTTAAGCGTCCGACTTCAGCCAGGTCACGATCTCGCGGTCCGGGAGTTCGAGCCCCGCGTCGGGCTCTGGGCTGATGGCTCAGAGCCTGGAGCCTGTTTCTGATTCTGCATCTCCCTCTCTCTCTGCCCCTCCCCCGTTCATGCTCTGTCTCTCTCTGTCCCCAAAATAAATAAACGTTGAAAAAAAAAATAAAGAAGACTTAATTATGCTTCACTTTTTCAACACAACTGGCCACATTAATAAAATGTATACAATACAAAGCCTGAGAGAATTTGCCCCATTAACCACCTAAAGGTCTGTGTGTCTGGCAAGATGATGGGAACAGCCCTGGGGTAGCCTTTGAGAAAGCAACTTCTCTGTTTTCTGAATGAAAACCAGGTGCCTAAAGGTAAGTAATCCTTGGTTTGTCTCAGAAAAGTACGTAGACCATCATATGGGCAACCAAGATAGGATCTTACCCGAAAAGTCCCGTGTTGCACATTGTATTTTTGCCTTCTGACTTCAAAACCCACGACCCTCAGGCCACACAGATTGTGGCTTTATGATTTATTTGAGAGGATAAAGCGGTTCTTATTTAGGGGGCTTAACGAACACGAGACTCCCGCGGAGGAAAACGCAGGCGGCGGGAGCTGTGGAGCCACAGAAGCGTCAGGGGACCGTGCAGCCAGGGACACTGAGATCTGCTCCCTTTGTCTTTCCTACTTCATTCGGTTCACCTTTGGTACAATCTAGGACTTGGGCAAACATATCCTGTTGCCACAAAGAACAGACATCTATTGCAGACAGATCTCCAAGAATCCAAGGGATTCAACTCCAAGGTGATGAGTCCACCAACGACTTCTCTTCCCCACATCTTCCAACATGTAAGCATTTGAGGTTCGACACAGAAACGGGGCCTCTGGGAGGATGGAAATTCTAAAGGAAGCCTGTACCTCAGACATAAGACCTGAGCAGCTTGTCCACTTTAAGGGGAAGGGGCCAGGGGCTCACGTCATATGTCACCTCCTCCGTGTCAACTACTGTATGACTTCATTGTCTTTTTACTTTTTTCAAGTTCATTGTGCTGTAGTTCTTTTGATTTCCATTGTATACAGGTAAGGAAAATGAGGGTTTTGGAAAGTTGAAATAATTCCAAAAAGATCACATGACTGATAACACTTGCAATATGTCATAATGCTTTCCTAGAAAGCCCCCAGAAGGACCCTCTCTGAGCTAAAATTCAATTCTCCCTCCCACATTTACCTCGATACTTTATAGCAGAGACTTAATATCGAAGCCAGAGGGAACAGAGTGTATTGGCTGTGTGAAATGGATAGTTCAATTTCCATCCATATCTAATTCCGGATTTCAATTTTCTTGTAAAATCCCCATCTTTCTTTTAAGACAGCTGCTTAGTCCCTTGACTTCAGCTGCCCTCCAGGATTTTGGCTTGGATCCCTTGTATCAAACTGCCCATCACACAGCCTCTGGGCTAACAGAAATAAACCCCTGCCTAGAATCTGAGTTTGGGGTAGAAACAGCTTTGTTCCGGCCCTTTATCCCATATTCCATACATGACCAGCCTATCTACTCATAAAGCGCATGCTTCCAACGATAGTGTTACAGCACATGTTACCTGCTTCAATTTCCACTAAACAATTGGAAAGCCGATGATTTATTCTGCCACCAGTCTTCCAAAACGCAACCTGGAGGTCTAAAACTCTGTATGGTAAATAAGCAACTAGTATGAATAACAACAATACAGCAACTAAAGAGACCAATAACTCTCGGAATTTAAATAATGATAACAGTAATGTAAGAGACTGTGGCTATAGTGAAAGCCATTATGTTGCTTTCATGTGAAAAAAATGTCAAGAAACAGCTTAAAACATTCACATTAGTATTTACATTCTGGGGAGGGGAGTTCACAGCCGTTGTTTCATTTCTTGTGTGTATTTTGAGATAATTTCATTTTTAATAAACGAGAGTCAATAGAACATGAGATTTGTACAAATGGTTGCGTCCCCGATGAATCCCTGATATAGTTGATTATATTATTCAAAATTAAATTCCATTTTCCAAATGGCATTGCAGAGTGAAGCTATGGAAGAAAATTTTGAATGGAGACAATTCAATAGAAAGAGCAGTAAAGGGAAAAAAACTCTGTTTCTCTTTTCCACATACAGCTTTTGTTTATTAACTCACTGCTCACCCGTACATCCAATATCATTTGGCAAGGAGATGATTTACCTATGAAAATGTCTCAGGCAACAGAAGTCTTAGCCTTTAAGACTTTTGAACAATTTTTATGAAGATAATCTCAGAGTTTGTTGTACATCTTTCTTTCCTTTTAAACATTGTCGTGATGAGTCCTAGTCATGATTTTTAAATGGGGATGACATCACGGGCTGCCTCAGTAAGTCGGGCCCTTTACCTTGGTACCAAATGTTCTCAGACTCTTCAACTTCTATATTTTTTCCTGCATTGTGCCTTTGGCGTCCCAGTCAAAGGGGACTGTTAACAGTCAGCATGTTCTCTTTTAGGTCGCTTCATTCTTGTCTAGCCAACTAAGCTGTAAGGATCTCCTCTTTTAGTTCTGGCAATGTTCCAAGATGAGAGAAATAAAGGTCCCTAGAACTACACCTTTACCCCAGACTACCCTGGACCAAATCCCCAGACTTCGTGTGATCGGTCTGCAGGGATCTCTTCTTCCCAGACGAACTCTGTCTATCGTCAGGGGCTTCTACCTAAGCCCTGCTTTGACTTCAGATTCTGACACCTGCAAAGTCTGTGGCTTTGAGCAAGGAACACGGACATACCTAGACTCACTTTTCTCATACGCAAGACAGAAATATTAGTATGTATCACACAGGATCACTGAGCACAGAACATTCATTCTATTTACGCCTCCTCTCCCTCCGGCTTCTTCCCGAGGACGTTAGGAGGAAGGAGCTAACCAGACCTCCCTTCCAGGTGACCCCTGCCGGTAAGTCAGGGGGCTCTTCAAGGCGGTGTTGTACTACTCACAGTATAAACAGTACGATGGAAATTTTAAGTCAGAACAGTGTGTTTTGGTGCCCCTTAACCCACCCCCGCCTCCCCGCCCCACCATGTCATGAATGCCCCGCTGACTTCCATAAATCACCACCACCACGCTGATCGCGGACTTGGGACAGCAAAGCAAGAAGGCAAGAGAAACAACTATATTGCCCGCAACACCCTGGCTGGCTTACCTGTGTCACGGAGGCGGTGCGAGGGACAGTGGAAAGGGCAACGGGTGGGGAGGATGAGAATATGCCATCAGCCCCCCCTCCCCCCCCCCCGTGGGGTCTTCCTTGTCCCCAGTTGCAGATTGCTCTGTCCTCCAAAACCCTGGTGGGCTGTGAAATTCCATCATTATTATTCACGCCTACGAGGTAAAGTTTTGACAGAAATGGGAATTTTTTGAAACGGATGATATAATCGTTTGAAATGAAACCATGCAAATCGCTGGTGATAGCATCATCCTACAACTGTATCATCAGACCCACTTTTCCGGCATGTCTTGTTTCTAAGTTAGGAGGTGGGGGAAGAAACTGGTTAAAAAGGATTGGCTTTGTGGTTCCACAGCAAAGAGTGCGAATCCCTGACCCCCTTTAGCAGACGCTGCCGTGCAGTGACCGGTCAATACGTGTTTGCAGTTGGCATTATTTTTATTTGTATTAGACTTAGAAATGCAAGGTGTCTTAATGTCTATATTAATCCCAAGTATTATTAATCATCGAAAAATTGTGGTTTTTCTTTTTACATACAACACCACAAAGCGGCCGGTTTCATTGAACTGTTTCTGGAGGTTGTTTTCCTCCTGTTCATTAATTTATTCCTACTGGCTAGTCTCTGATATACAGTGTAACTCAGGATCAAGAATAGACGCGAAAAACTACATTTTGGGGTGTTAAAATTAACAGAGAAAGCCCCTAGCCACTCAACCAACGAACTCAGGATTTGGTGCTCCTTTGATTCATGAGGCATCTGCATCTGAGGCTTCTGCTGCTATCTTACTCTACTCCTCGGTGGAGGTGATTTACAGCGCACAGCATAGTTAATAGAATTTCCACCCTGTTACGGGAGTGAGGGAGTAAAATACACCAGAGTCCCAAACCAAAGAAGAATTCCACACTGACAATTTACAAGGAAAATATTACAGCGTCTGGGGATTACTTATGTGTACGCAGCTAAGTGATCCAGGTTGCAGTCGAAAGATCAGCACACGGCTTCCGAAACTCTAATTTCGCTATAGAATTCGTGCCCTACATGAAATAGACAAAAATATAGTGTAACCTGTATAACACAGAAAAACCCTCTATCATAATATCTAACTAGCTCTCCATCTGAAGTCACGGATTTGCAAATACCTCGGTGGATGGATGGCTCCCAGTAAGAGAGAACATCTGATTCCACTTTCACTGGAGTCCTAATTACTTTGATTTAATGACTGTGGGATTTTATTTTTTACTGTTTGGACAGATTCCTCACTAATACTTAACAGGCAAGAAACATTAAAATCCTGTTTGGTTTGACAGGAGCAGAGTTTAATGTCAGCTGGACTGAATTTATTTTCCCAAGTTCTATTTTCTCAAAAATACCTTTGATGTTTTCTTTAACCAGATTTGTTTAGGAAACAACTATATGATATTCAGGGGATCCAAATGCATTTCTCATTCAATCATAACATCAAGATTCGGTGCACCACCCAGTTCAGGCCATCTCACAATAGCCTTCCATCATAAACAGACAGTACGATTCAGGAATGAGCCACACCACATCAGTCAGTGTCTATTTCTATTTGGGTAAAGTTATAGCGAGAAAAACACATGGTCAACCATCAGGATGTATATTTTTACTCCGTGCTTCTCTTCCAAGAGCATTTTTCCGATTCTTCTTGGATACCCGTCTGTTCTCTTTTAACCCCCTGTACTTCCAACATACCCCCTCGCTCAGTAAGTTGGAATTATTTTGTGCACGTTATGGACATGGGAGCTCTTAGAGGCCCGTGTATGCATCACAGAGCAGAATATCTGGTCCAGCTAAACTGGCGTTCCTTCTTAAATGGAGCTGTGTTTTATTTACTCGTGTACTTGTTATCTGCAGGGTAAAAAAAGAACCTTTGCATTATAAAATATTGTAGAGTAAATGTCATTTTATTATTCATAAACATGTGTAGTAACACAGACATAGGAATGGTTGGCAACGAAAGACAAATTTTTTTTTTTTTAACTTAATGACTATGAGCGGCTTGTAGCTAGTACATTCATTATGTTGATTTCCAAGGACAGATACTAATGAATGAATAGGATTCAGTTCATTTGAGCCCGTATAATCGCAGGTTATGGACAAATAACAGACCTCCAGTTCTAGCTGCTGAAAAAGAGAACATATATTTGCTCATGCAGCTGAGCAGAATTCTAAGTCTAACAGAGAATATTGGTGTCGGCCCAAAAGTTACTACTCCCCTTCTTTCTCGATCACTGAACGATTTCCAAATACAGTTGAGGAACCTTCGATGCCACATTACTTGTTCACAGTCTCTGTTCAAGGGGAACATAACCTCAGTTCTGACTGATGACGTAGAAGGTGAAGTCTACGGGCTTCATTCTGGGAAGGGTTTTCCTTTTGATACCAAAGGGCAAGTGAGGAGAAAGTCTCAGTACGGTGAAATGCCTTTGATCCCAGTGCTTTGAGGATGGAATGTCGGGAGCTAGGGCAGCCATTGGGCAGCCATTTGGCAGCCCAGAGGAGAAGACAAGATGCCCCGAAACGATTCAGCTACTTAATTAACCCTAGAACAGCCAATGTCTGTTTATTCTTAATGCCCAGGAAAGATGGAATCCCCATGTATTTGGGATCTCTAGGGATGTACCCTTGTTTATTCCTGACACTGACAATTCGCCTTGTCTGTCTTTGCCCTTGATCCGTATTGCCAGCGGCTTTGAAACTGAATTAATATTTCCAGGGAATCAACTTTGGCTGTTTTGATTTACTCTGTTTGTGTTTATTTTCCATTCCAGTGATTTCTTATTTTTATGATCTTTTCCTTTTTGTTTTATTTTGATTTGCTGAGTTTTTCTACATTTTTATATGAAAATTGGATTGACTTTAAGTTTTTACGTGCTTCTAACGTGTATATTTTGGGCTATAAATTTTCCTCTAAGTACTGTTTTATCAGCATACTGCAAAGTTTTCATATGCAACATCGTTATTAGAATTTAGATCAAAATATTTCTAATAGTCATTGTGATTTCTTCTTTCAGTTTTGAGATATTTAGGATTATGTTGTTTCTTCTTTTTTTTTTTTACATGACTGTGGACCCTCTAGTTATTTTGTTTTGTTGTTGATTTCTACCTTTATCATCAGAGATTCAGTTTGATAATATTTTGTTGAGGGGGTTTGCATCAATATTCACAAAAGTTATTGGTCTGCAGTTTACTTTTCTTTTAATGTCTCTAACTAGCTTTGATATGAGCATAAAGCTGATGTCATATGAAGTGAGGACATGTTTTTTAGTTCTTAACCACAAACAGACTGTATTCCATAATTAAAAAAAATTCCAGTGAGCAATTTAGGAGCTATCAGGGACAGGTAGATGGCTGGTGATGCTGATTCCAGAAGAGAGACTATTTTGTATTTCCATCTGTTTCTTCGACCTGGAAATATCTCTGTATTTTATGCAACAGGCTTTGCATAAAATTCCCCCTAGGAGGGAATCTCATTGTGGTGTAAAAAGCATCCCTTGTGAATGGTATTCACATGTGCCTTAATCTCTTAGTCCCGGAGAGGGTTGGGGGAGAAAGAGAGACAGAAATCAAATGCTTTTGACAGCAATGATATGCAGGCTTCCTGTGCTCCTTTGTTCTGAGCCTGACACGTAGGGGAGGCAGGACGAAGGGTGAGTCATTGTTGCAGAACTAGAGCTGACCCCCCCTGAGTTAAGGACAGAGGCCCTGCTTCCAGGAAAGAACGCCCCCCGCAGGGCGATGACAAGGAGGGAGGGTCACATGGGCTTCTGCAGTCTGGAAGGCCACTGTCAGGAGTCATGAATTCTGTTCTCCCTGGTCAGCCTCTCAGTCTTCTGTCTCTAGCTTTTCCTTTCCCCCGACATTTCTCCCACGTGTGCACAAGCCGTGTCATCTGGAGTGTGACAGGAGGTGCCCCAAATCTCTGAGTCCAGACCAGCTCTGCTGGGAGGGCCTTTTTCCCGCCTTCAGTTGTTCATCCAACAGTCCTTGCCAACCAGCTGATCGAGCAAATGTTCAGATTTGTGGTGTTTGCTTGTGAGATTTTGTTTAGAAAAATTAATTGTAGGCTCAAATATTTTGGAGGAGAATAATATTTGCCTTTTCTTTTTTCATTCTTCTTATAATCTTTTTTTAGTGTTATTTCTGTTGTTTCTGTTTGGTTTAGGATGCATTATAAAAACCAGTCTTATGTGCATACGTTCAGAGAAACCCTGTTTTAAACATATATATTTCATCAGTAAGAAGGCTCTAGTTTCTTGTCAAAAGTAGTCATTAACAGCCCAGTGGGAATGCAGCCATGCCTGGCAGCTGGTCGGCCCGGGAGAATCTTGTGGATAAAGATGTATCTTGATATAGAGACTAGTTTATGTCATAAATAATTGCATTGGCCACTCACTGGATTTTGGCTGGAATCAGGAGATAGAGGGCTTTAGCAAACATTAAGTAATACGGATATAACTCTCTCCCCCAAATACCCTGTGCGCTCGTCTCTTCTCTATTTCCCACTCCCTCCCACCTCCACATTTCTTTTTCTTTCTGTTTGACTATTTATTCAAACATGAATTAGACCATGGGTTATCGTTGTTTTGTTCGCTGGTCTTGACCTACAATAGCGCATAGCTATCTTCCCATGATGTTTATCGCCAGGAACACACTCACTACTTAGTGCGGTGGTCTGCTATGAGCTTTTGCTCCTGTTGTGTTGAAGAAAAACCAGTACACGTACATGTGATGTTGTTTGGACATAGGTGGTTTGCAGATGTAATCAGCGAAGATGAGATCATTAGGGTGAGTGAGTCCTACTCCCATATGACTGGCTGTCTTGTAAAAAGGGGAAACACACACACACACACACACACACACACACACGAAGAATGCCATGAACACAAAGGCAACGCCTGGGGAGAGTCCATAAGCCAAGAACCACCAAATGTTGTCAGTGAACACTGGGAGTTAGGAGAGCTGCAAAAGCACCATGGCCCTATCAACACCTAGATTTCAGACTTCCTGGTCTCCAGAACTGAGACAATTCACTTCCGTTGTTTAAGCCACTCAGTTGGTGGTGCTTTGTTACAAAAGCCGTAAGAAATGAATACGCTGTCCCAGCCTGGGATTTCATGACTTCACGATAAGTCTTCGGTGTCAAGGTAGAAAATATTTTTCAAGATATGTTCAGAAAATAAATCTGAATCATTAATTGACTTAACTTTCTATAGATTCCAAATCTGTTGTATTTAGGGGATTGAATCCATTTTACTTGTCTTTGAATCCCAAGTACCCAGCATTTGTCTATAAATAATGAAGGGCTTAGGGGCGCCTGGGTGGCTCAGTCGGTTGAGAGTCTGACTTCAGCTCAGGTCTCATGATCTCACGGTCTGTGAGTTCGAGCCCTGCATCAGGCTCTGTGCTGACAGCTGGGAGCCTGGAACCCACTTCAGATTCTGTGTCTCTCCCTCTCTCTCTGCCCCTCCCCTGCTCATGCTCTGGCTCTCTCTGCCTCAAAAATAAATAAAAACATTAAAAAAATTAAGTAATGAAGGGCTTATATCCAAAATATATCAATTACTCCTACAAGTCAATAATAAAACTCTACACTCCAATAAAAGAAGGACGGGCATACATTTTCTACGTGTCCGCAAAAAAGACATGCAAATAGGCGGCAAGCTTATGAAAAGACACTCAACATCACTGTTCATCAGGGAAAGGCTCACAACAAGATGGGTTAACGGATAATAGAGGGTAAATAATGGATAAGTAAGTATCACAGCGAGTATAACCCTTGGTAACTGCAAAATTCAGTTGTGTGTATGAGTTTTCATGGGGCACCTGTGTGGCTCAGTCGGTTAAGTGTCCGACTTCCACTCAGGTCATGATCTCACAGTCCGTGGGTTCGGGCCCCGCATGGGGCTCTGTGCTGACAGCTCAGATCCTGGAGCCTGTTTCAGATTCTGTGTCTCCCTCTCTCTCTGACCCTCCCCCGTTCATGCTGTGTCTCTCCCTGTCTCAAAAGTAAATAAACGTTAAAACATTAAAAAAAAAAAAAAGAGTTTTCACTGTATTGCTCTTCTAACTAGTGTGTAGGATGAAACATTTCCATAATAAAGTATTAGAAAAAAATCCCAATTTTGAGGTATTACTGTACCCTCTCTTTCTGCCCCCACAATTCTTCTCTGATGCCTAAACCCCATTACAAGTGGGAATAATCATGTCGCCCATCTTGGCCAAACCAGTGTAAGCAGATGTCTCTCGCCGTGGCTTCCAAGATAGACTGTTTAACTGGAACAAAGGTAAGGTGCCTTGAGACGCTGTAGGGTCTTGTAGTTACGTGGATAAGTCCCGCTGGAATTGTGGCAGAACAGAAAGACACAGGGAGTCCGGCCTGGGGGGCACAGCGGAGACACTTTGTTAGACTTGCACTGCCCAGCTCCATGCTGCTTCTTTAATGATTCAGGGACGGTCTTACTGCTTGAAGCTTGCTTTCATCTACTCAAAGTGAGGACTGAAAATAATAAGCCTTCATTTAGGCATTGGCATGGGGGTGGGGGGGAGGGGAGTCAGAACTGAGGGCCAAACCCCGACAGCCTGGGAAACTGTAGTCTGCTGTCCTGTGACCACACTCCACCGGGCGCCAACCGAGACTGCAGGGTGAGGAGAAATGGTAGGAAGCATCCAGAATGTGGGGCTTGGTTGGTTGCTTCCTGCTGTCTTGAGTGAGGTCCTGTCCCCGAAGAATCAACTTGGCCTAGGGCTATCGGTCTTCAAATGGAGCCAGGGAGGGAATCTTCTCTGAAGGGGGCATTCTCTACCTGCAGTCTCTAAGTTGTGTTTGTTATAACTCAGCTGGTTACAAGCATAAAACGAGAAAAGAGAATTGATTTTGTAGGTGTGCATCCGTGTGACAGAACCCAGGTGTGCCCCCAGTGACTGCTGTATGATCCGGTCATGGCAAAGATACACAGGTTTTGCCTTGATTAGCTCCATTCCTGCCCAAATGCACACATCTCTTCTATTTCTTATTTCTCAAGCCCAAACCAGATGGCAGATTTCTTCTGAATACGCCTGGTTTCTCCTGAATCTCCAGGAATACTAGAGATTCCCAGGCCTTTCTTTCCTGGCTCAACTGCTTTGGACTGACTTGGCCATTGGGAGTCTCAAAGGGAAGGGGGTCAGAGGAACGAAGAAGACAGCATGTTTCCTCCTCTGTCTTTGCCTTGGGGCACTTCTGGAAGGCACCCGTGTCTTCTCAGGTGGTGGCCACAGGAGGCACAACCACCGACGCCACCGTTAGTCTCCATCCTGAGCGGCTTCCTCTCTCAATTCTTCGGGCCCGAGGGCAGTGGGCTCCTTTGCAACCTGCTTATTCTTGCTTTGTCAGGCCTGTTTCTCTTTGTCCTTTGACTCCGGTGATGTTTTCTTTACCTTAAATTCTCTCTCTTAAGCCTTTCTGATTGGATCCTGAGTGACAGAAGTCCCAACCCCAGGCCAGATGGCTCCACAACGGGCGGGGCTTGCTCTGGTTGGTGACAGAGCAGCCGAAGGTGGGGGTGGACGCGGAGGGGCCAGAACCGTGTGATAGGAGTTTGGCCGGCTTTCTGCCGTCTCGTCAATGAGTTACGTCACTTCCTCTTCCACAGCAAGGAGTTAGAGTGCTGAGAATGTCCCATATTTTACCCCGGCAGCTCTTAGGGGACCGGAGTTTCCAGTGGCTGATGGCAGGAATGTGGGCTCATGGAATGTTCTCACCACAGCAGCATCCAGGGTCTGGGTGCGTGTGCACAATGGTGGTATTTATTTATTTATTAAATAAAGTTTATTTATTTATTTTGATAGAAAGAGACAGTACAAGTGGGAGAAGGGCAGAGAGAGAGGGAGAGAGAATCCCAAGCAGGCTCCGTGCTGTCAGCACAGAACCCAGTGTGGGGCTCAAACTCACACCGCAAAAACATGACCTGAGTGGAAATCAAGAGTTGGAGGCTTAACCGACTGAGCCACCCTGGAGCCCCATGCAATGGCAGTATTTAAAATTGCATCATGGGAAAAGACAACGTAAGGCATACTGATTGGGCCAGGGAAGAGAATATTACCCTAAGCACCTTAGGGTCTCCTGGGTGGCTCAGTTGGTTAAGCGTCCGACTTTGGCTCAGGCCATGATCTCACAGATCGTGGACTCAAGCCCTACGTTGGGCTGTGTGCTGACGGCTCAGAGCCTGGAGCCTGCTTCAGACTCTGTGTCTCCCTCTCTCTCTGTCCCTCCCCCACTCACTTGCTCTCTCTCTCTCTCTCTCAAAAAGTAAATAAACATAGAAAAACACTAAGTGTATTAAAATATTTGTAATATAAAAGAATTAAAAGTTAGCATCATACCTTCAGAACAAAAAAATTAGTGGCTTACTGAAATAGTATATATTGTTTCCATTAGAGGTGATGGTAGGTGGCTTTTCAAGTAAATTATTTATTATGTATTATTATTCTTTTTATTATTTCTTATTTCCCCCATTCTGTCAATACCGGAAGTAGAATTCAGGGGAACCCTGAGGGGGACACTGAGGGGGACACTGAGGGGGACACCGAACCATTGCAGCCACTCTCCCCTGCCCCCATTGGACAAACTGTCAACAAAAGTGAATCAAATGACAAACATATAAAAAGAAACCCCCAAACCCGATTTTGCCTTGTCTGGGTTGGTCCTCATCCTCCATATTCTCTGGAAGCAATAAAGAATCATGCAAATGAGAGCTGGTTTTGTTTTGTTTTCTTCCTTCCAGTTTAACAGGCAGATTCAGTGCGCCTCACCAGGGTCATTGTTTTGTTCAGTTACGTTTAGGAATTGAGCCTAATCCTCAGTGAGCCAACAATGTATTAAGTGGCTCACAATAAAACAGAGGGTCAATAAGGGAGACACGCAACCTTGAAAAGAAATAAAACCATCATTTCCTCAGAAGACTTCCCTTATGAAAGGGGAAATAAGAACTTAATTGGCATCCAAACTAACAGCAGCTGAAAGCCCTAAAGCGTAAGGGCAATTAGACCTCAAACCCAATTAGTCTCCCCTTCCTGTGCCACGTGGAGGCAACAGGTGTCCCCCGACTCCTCAGCGGCGACTTCCTCGTTAGTGCTCCCAGGTTGCTGCCGAGGTGAGAGGGGATTGGATTCCCTGGCCCCTCTTGTCCTGAAGTATAGATATTTCAGAAACCAATTATGCTGGCCTCCCCAGGACACAGACTTGCGATAAACCTTGGTCTCCTCAGGCCCTCGGCCAGGATGTCTTCATCACTTACCATATGGCCTCTTCTGGTATGTGAGTGAACTTGGGATACTAGTCAAAGTATGGAGTTAACATCCTGGTTTCTGTCCTAAATGACATTAGCAGGTATTATAGTCCAAAGCAGCTGTGATGATGACCATTAAGAAAACAATGTTAGGCAGGGGAATAAATATGCAGGGCGGTAAACATAGTTGGTGGTAAACCATAGGTATCGATTGTAGGATAGGCAACGATAAGACATGGGACACACCGACTGGCATCATCGTGGGGACGAAGGACTCTTTGTTGGTGAATGCAGATCCTGAAGACCAAAATCAACTGACGCGATGGCCAACATCCAGCAGAGAGAGTCAAGAAAGTTGTGAGATTTAACAGAATCGATACATAAAAAGTACCCAGTACAAAATCTGGCAGGAGACTAGTGCTGAGTAAGTGTCAACTCTTCCCCCTAAGTCACGAAGGCAGCGCTAAGTGAGGGTCCGTTTCGTGGGGACTGTGCTGGCAGAAGACGGCACGTACTCTGAAGACAGAGCCAGAGAGCTTGGTCAGATACAGGAGAGGGGCAAGGAAGGAAGGTTAACTCTGAGAAATGTCTACAGTGACAATGAAGATGCTGACAGTACAGATCTTCCCTTCCTGGTGTGTTGACTTTAGATGCCCACTCTTATGGCAAATATCCAAATTCATTCTTGGAATAGATGAGCTGTGTCTTTGGTTGAGATGAATATGCCAGATGAGTTTGCCATCTCATTGTGACTTATACAGGCTCTTCCTTCTCATTTCCTTCCATTTCCCTTGGACTGAACAACAGAATCCTGCCCGTGGGTGGGTGGAGAGCACAGCATCTCTGGGCCCCTTCTTGCTTCCACATTAAGCCCTGTCTCTTTAAGAAATTAACTGGGAGACCACAGTTGCTTGAAGGTCTATTATCCAGTGCCTTGATTGACATTCACCATACACTGGGTCTTTCTGATTGGTGAACATTGGCTCTGCCAGGATGTAGAACACTCTAAGCATGGGATCTGTCAACCTCCAATGCTGGTCAGTCCAGTTTCAGGAGGGAAAAGGATGCCTCCTTCCTGATCGTGAAGCTCTAGGCTCCTTCGCAAAGACTTGCAGCTTCTGTACGTAAGTGACTTCTCAAAAGAGCTTCCCTTTCAAGGGAAGCAAAGTTGAGGAGCTTTGTAGAGCTAACAACACGTAAAAAGCATGAGAACCTACTGGACATACAGCACCGAGTAGAGTGAGAGGGAATACTTGGGTTCTACTCAGTGGGTGGCTGTGAAGTTTGAGTAACCGCGTCTTCCTCCCCCAGGTGATGACTCTTCCAGGGGAAGAACTGAGCAGTGCACGCAAACCATGGGCTTGACATTGAAGGATAACAGGTAGATGATATTTTTCTCATTTTGAAGGAGTCACGGCAGGGTCTATGACTTCCTCTTGACTTTTTTCTCACCGGTACAACGGCAATCATGGTTTTACACACAGATGATCACAGATGTACATCATTGGGCCTGCCAGCAAAGGAACCCTCTCTTCCATTTAGATATGGTGATAAAAGGTCTAGGGCAACGTTGCTCAGAGAATGAGCCACGGACAGACTGCTGGTGTGGCAACTCTGGAGTATTTATCGAAGGTCTGCTAAGGGATTAGGTGCTATGCCCAGGTGTATGTCTACCATATCACTGAGCACATATTTGTTTCAACCAACAGTTTTCCAGAGGATGTTGTTTTGGGAAAGGAAGCTTGTGCCCAAGCTCCTTGTGTCTCAGAGATGCGCATTTTGAGTAGAGATGACGCCACGGGGCTGAAACATCTCAGTGTAAGTCATCTGAGAGCCAGTGCCAAAATCGCTCATAGAGTTCACATGTCCTGGCACTGAATCCTTTGTTTCTTATAATACATTCTCTATTAATGATGTAGTAAAATACTCTAAGCAATTATAAAGAGTCTTTTTTTTCACATGATTTAGAAAACTTTGGGGTTTTATAACAACATTCTTGTTTCTTCCTTAATCTTCACCGAATGTACGTTGAAGTTTTTTTCTAGCAAGACTGTTTAATTCATGACAATTAAATACAAAAGTCAAGTAATTGGGAAAGGAGAGGTAACATGTGATAAAAAGTCCAAGGTACAGAAAGTAATTAATGATATTCTCCTTTTCCATTTGCCCCACGAAAAGCACAGAGATAGCAACAGAGGGCATTTCATAAGGTAGAGGAGTAAATGAGGTAATCTCTAGCAGCTGTTTAAAACAATACCTGGAACAGTAAAACTTCCATAAATATTACCTGTTCATGGTGGTACTGACATTAACGATAACTAAAGATTTACGCAGACCACGATCTGCCTTCAGCAACTCGTCTACATGTCTTGGGTAAATTATCTAATTTCATCCTTTCCCCAGCCTCAGTAGCTACTACTATTACCCTCATTTTACAAATGAGAAAACTAAGATCAAGAAAAGTGAAATAACCCGGAGCCCTAGAGCTGGTTAGCAGTGGAGGGGCAGAGAAGGCAGGCGGTCTAATGGTAGAGTGTGGGCACTTAACTGCTCTTGCCTGATGATTCAATAGTAGGAAAGTTTCCTTTCCACAGAAAGGAAGCTCAACACGAGATGCATCTTATGCATTTTTTTTTTTTTTTTTTTTTGCCTAAAAGCTGTTGGTTCTTTGAGAGACAAGTTTTTACCTGGTCCTGGGATGCAGGAAGAAACTACTGAGTAGTAACTATCTAGTAGAAGTAAATCAGGACTAGATATAATTCCCGGGAGGGCATTGCAAAATCATGCAGAGGTTTTCCCCATAAAACCCACACTCCTATCACCGTTGGTGACGGTCACGGCATAATTTTGACTCATGGGTCTACGAAAGTAATTCTGTAGAAGATAGCGAGCTATATAGCTCACCTGTCTCCTACAATGTGTTTGGCAAATTATTGATTGACTACAATGTTCACTGACTTTCTACAAGGAAAACCAGCCACCATAGTGATGACTTCTCGCATACATAGTCCTACGTAGGAGCCTTAAAGGGAAGGCCTTTTGTTTCGTCTTTTGTCTATTTTGTACTCACTGCCTAGCCACCCCATCCAGTCCCTTGGCTTTCAACAGCAAGGGACCCCTCGCCCATGTTCCAAACTCAGCCGCCTATTCAACATCTCTGCTGGGATGCCTGGCAGACCGTTCAAACCCGGCAAATCCTAGACCGGGCTCTGATCCCTGCCCACTAACTTGTTCCGCCACAGCCTTCCCCATCTCAGGGAAGACCAACGCCAACCTTGCTGTTCATCAGGCCAAAAATCTTACAGTCACCCTTGCTCCTTCTCTCTCTCACTCTTCCACCCCATCCATCAGCTCGTCCCGTTGGACCTCCTTCAAATTGTATAGACGCTGACTGTTCCTCATTGTTCACCACATTTTCCCTGACTGTGGTGCCCTCCACCCCCTCCTCTTCCCCAGATTCCTGCAATGCTACAGCGTGTTTGCAGTCTAGCCACCACTGCAAGCCTTTACGCGGTAAGTTCCAGTTTATTTCTGAGACAAAGTCAAAGTCATGGGGAGTTTTCTCCTTCTTCCCCAGTTCCCGTCCTCCATTCTTTCCTACAACTCCTCCCTCCCTCATTCCATCCACCTCCACTGGCCCCGAGACTGGTTCCTAGACGCAGGCCTGCTCCCCTCCGGCCTTTCCTTGACTTGTTTCTCTTCCTGAAAACCTTTCCCCAAGACGATCTGCTTGCTTGATTCTCTCGCTTCCTTCCAGCATTTGCCCAGATTTCCCTTTCCCGAGGAGGCCCGGCCTGAGCCCTGTGCTGATCTACTTCCGTCTCCCGGTCGTGTTTTCCTGACACGGGGGGCACACGTCTGTGGGTAGTGAGGGAACACTAGTTAGATGCCCCACTGTGCAGTGTGTGGGCACCCGGAGCACTTATTCTGCTGAGTCCTCTGCTTAGAACTTCACATGGATCATATTTTGAACCTCGTGAAATTGGTACCTTGAGGGACGAAGACACTGAAGCCCGGAGAGGTGAGAAGTGCACTTCAAGTCACACGGTAAGTGGGTAGAGCTGTGACTTGAGCGCACGAGCCTGGCCTGAGCTTGTGGCCCAGGCTCTAGTGCAGAGCCTTCCTGCCCTGCCCGCAATCCATGCTACTCCTCTGGGGACCCACTGTTGTCCCGTTATGCACACTGGGCAGCAACAACGCTGTCGATGTGTCTTCTCAATAAGCCTCACTAGTAAGCATGACAAGAACTGCAGTTTTAGGGAGAAAAATATTGAGATAAGAGTTATGTAGGTGTCAAAGGTCACAACGTGAGTGAAAAGCAGAGCTTAGATTATAAACCAAGCTTCCCAACTCCCTGCACAAAATGCTTTATGGACTGTAAAATTCTCCTCTGCATGTGGCCCATGAGATTGTCTGTGCAGAGAAAAGACCCCTGTTATCTTCATTGGTCCAACAATCAGATCCTAGAGGAAAGAGTAGTGATTGGATCAGTAACACAAGAGATATCCCAGGCTTTGAGCTGGGGATAATTCCTGAAGGTGGCTAAAAAGGGATCTCTGGGGTAGAGCCAAGACAGGAGAACACTTCTATTTTTAAAGAGCAGGTGAACTCCTACAGTGACACACAAGCTTGCCAACCAGCGATGTGGCCCGTCCTGGTGTGTCTTTGTCACAAGTATAATTAGCACTACAAGCTTTTTTCGTGACCTTCCTATTTCCACCCGGCCAGAAGAAGGGGGGCTACCACAGGAATAGCTGTAAGGGACCCAGGATGAGAAAGCAGCTTCCCGACGGTGCCACCCACACTGACCTGCGTGCTCGGAGCTCCCCAAACTCCATTCTCAGCAAGTATTGTTATTTTCGATCATCTTTATTCATTGTGTCACCTGCTGGAGCTTCCGGACTCATTAAGCTCCCTGTGTGAAGTCTGCTTAACAAGAGATCCCAGGGTTGGGCCTTCCCCTGCAGCGACGCCCTCCTGCTCACCCAGAGCTGGGGAAAGCTGTGTGAAAAGCCCTTGCCCCGTGGCAAGGTCATGTGTCTCAAATTCTCCCTGGGACGATGCCATCACACATCTCCAGGTGGCCCCGGCCACAGCAGTGCCTTGAAATGCTTCATGTCTAAGCCATTCTGAGAAGTAAGAAGAAAAATCTTATTGTTATAGAAGGCCTGTGCTTACTTTTTTCATAATTGGGCCTGAAATTTGGCCTGCAGTGTTTGTTTTGTTTTTTTTTTTTTTTTTTTTTTTTTTAGTGTTAGAAAGTTTAAACAAAAACTTATCCACCTCTCATTTAAAAAAAAAAAAAAAACACGCTGGAAAATATACATCCTCACTGAGGGGTAATTTGCTGTTCAAATCATAGTGAAAAATCAATGTGAGTTTAGGAAGAAATGTGGAATTGCTCAAACACAGACACACATATACACACACACACCATCATCAACACACACAAAACCTCTCAACATTTCTTTTCCTCTTTGGTGTGTGTATGCCAAGTGAATGTTCCTCAGATGCTTCCATATGTCCCCAAATATGTGCCTTCCTTATTTCATTATGGCAGGTTAATAGATGTGGCAGGTTAGATTAATTACGACTTAAAACTTGGCAGTCCACAGGAACAAAAATATATGGCTTGCAGATACAATACTTCTGACAATATGACTGATTTTCTGGGGGGGAGAAAAAAAACCTGTCAAAACATGACATGTCAGATCCAGTTTCCTTCTACCAACATATCACAATCTGTTTTGATGGAGAAAGGATATATTTTAATTATTTGTTTTTAATCTGACTCCAGACTTGGCATATGGCACTTCACTAAGTTCTCGCTACATATTCTGGTAAAAACAAAAACAAGCTGTACAGAGCTATTCAACTTCTGGCATAAAAGTTATTTTTAAGAGCTTCGATCGCTTCTGATGAGGTTAAAGGATTCAAAAAGAAAAAAAAGCCTCCTAAAGACTGAAGCGTCATCCGTTCAGAAAGATGTGCCAGAAATCAATCACAGTAGACATTAGCTGTTGGTAAAATGTGTTTCCTGGGTGAGTAGGGCCATCGAGGTAAACAATCATTGGTCTTGCCGTCAGGTTTTTCCTCTCTGCGATTCAGAGACCGTCAATGGAGAGAAAAATGTATCTATTACCTAGTATCTTCAAACCGTGGCTAAAGCCCTTTGTCCCTCAACTCAAACTCCAAAGAGGAAGACAACAGACCTCTTATTTACTTGGCTTTGCTCGACATGCTTTACCAATGCCTTTACTGATAGAGCACAAAAAAACAGTCCTGACAAGTTTTGTTTCTGTTGCCTGGAGACCAATTAACCAGAACTATCAACTAACCAGAACTTAACAATTTTTTTTCTTGCATCCTGCATTAAAATAAATAATTAAATAAATAAAAACCCTTATTCACGATTTTGTTTAAAATGTTTAAAAATTCCTTCCAGCAAAAAAAATAATAATAATAACATTCAGAGAATAGGCTGATGCCAATACAGATTCAACCTAAGAATTTAGATTAGAATTACCAATGTACCTGGAGATGATTAATAATGTTCAGAGACATCCATTCATTTGCTTATCCATTCAGACAATAAACCCTGACTTACCATACGATAGACACTTTGTACTGAGTTAAAGCACTGTATGGACTGTGAAGATAAGACACAATTCCTGCTCTGAAGCAGTTTGTAGTGTTAAAGAGAAGCATCATGGTGACCACCGGGGAAGGGAATGAAAACGGAGAGATTTTAGCCAGGATCCTCGGGGCACAGGGTTATTCAGGGACCAAGCCATTGGAGACAATCCTAAATTTAGAGGTTAGTGGGCTCACTAGAGTCTTACATTTCACTAATGTCTATGAAAGTTCTATGAACGTATTCCAGCTAATCCACACAATTTAATAATTTTATCCACTAGAGTGAATTTCTAACATCAGCTTGCCAATGAACAAGACCGTGTTTTGATGGATGACTATCTAACATTTATTATACTAACTAGCAAAGCCTCTGGTATTGATGAGAGATCCACGTATTTAAAGAACTTTTAATAGCTTTCTCTGAAATTTGGAATTTTGGAGTAAATGCTAGCCTACAACCAACACTGGGTTATGCATAACTAGAGCAGAGGTTAAGCTCGCCCAGCGTGAAAGCACACACTCACACACCCTGACATGTGAGAACGCTAATGCAGATCTCATCATTCTCCCTCCGGAACGTAAGATGCTAGACGTGTCTGTCGGGCTCCTCAGTTTGTCTTCACTGCATACAACCATGGCTAGTATCCAGTAGACAGTCAACAAACATTTCTTGACCACAGAGTCAGATTATGGATGGGACAACAGGTGTGTGGAAAGGGACAAGAACCCAGGAATAGAGACCCCAGGGAAAGAAGTGTGTGTTCCATCTGTTTCTGAAGACAAGGTCGCCGAGGGCACACGAGAGGACCTTGTCTCAACTAGAGTTGCCGTGTTTGGTGGCATTTGATCATCAGCTCCCACTTGGCGAGGAGGGACTAAGGCTGACAAGGCGCGTTACAGTCCTTGTGCATTCGTGTGTGGGACGCGGGGCTGCAATTCTCCAGGGCACTGACTCAGTTACTCTGAAAAGCTCAGTTTTTGTCATTATCATAGTTTGCATTCTTAAAACGTAATTCTTGTGCTAATGTGATGCTATTTGACTCTGTGGTTAAGATGCTGTCGAGAGGGATGCCCCAAACCAAGTAGACATACCATGTTTCTAGCCTAAGGTTGGATGAACTAATGTCTAAAGGTCAAAGTGAGGATGCCAAGGTAAATACAATTACAAGTGGAGACATGAGAAGAATCTAGAAAGACTAGAGAGGACATGGTGGCTGTATTAGAGGACCTTAAACTTACATATGAGAGGCAATACTCTTTTCTTATGAATCGGGGAGACCAGTGGTGAGAATGTGAAATCAGTGTTGAGGAAGTAAAGAAGGAAGTTTTGAACAGAGTGGAAAACATTGATTGCTGAGAGTTGTATATTTAAGTGAGATATACTCCTCATTTTTTTTTTAAATTTTTTTTTCAACGTTTATTTATTTTTGGGGGGACAGAGAGAGACAGAGCATGAACGGGGGAGGGGCAGAGAGAGAGGGAGACACAGAATCGGAAACAGGCTCCAGGCTCCGAGCCATCAGCCCAGAGCCTGACGCGGGGCTCGAACTCACGGACCGCGAAATCGTGACCTGGCTGAAGTCGGACGCTTAACCGACTGCGCCACCCAGGCGCCCCAAGATATACTCCTCATTGAAGCAATTAATCCTGCACGTTCTCAACGGCTAAGAGATCACAATATCAAGGAAGCTAAAGCTGAAATCACGTGGGAATATGACACAATGCCTAGAAAATTGTCAGGATTGCTTTTCCAGCCACAGAAACATGCTCGCAGTAAGGACAATCGCTCCAGTGGTGTCCCTTCCTGGGTCCATCAATGTAGGGGACTCAGGGCGGGGAGGCTGGAGACCCCAAAGGACAGCACACACTTGGGGAGATGAGGGCATCAGTGGTTGGTAGGTCACACGTGCAGCATGGCCAGGCCGGAGCAAGCACTAGCTGAACATTGGTAGAGTGCCCTCTACAACTTGAACCAGAATGCTCCCAAGAGGAAAAGATCTGAACTGTGCAATGCTATCTCCTTCTCAGGTGAGAGCTCGAGCCAGAAGAAAGACAGATGAAGTCCCCCAAAGTCACCTTGGCCCTTCACTTACCTCCCAGAGGCTCCGGGGCAATAGAAGCAGATAGAGAAGCAGATAGACCAGTAGATAGACTAATAGATACCCGCTCGGAGAGTCACTGATGCAAAACAAAAACAGTTCCTTCCAAAGTTCTCTGCTTTTCCTCCCCCCCTGAGAAGCTTTGACCAAAGAAGGAAGTATTTTTAGTGCGGTGCTTTCTCTAAAGTGAAATAAGAACAAGGAAAGATACTTTGACGCTTACTAATGAAACCATTAATGGAACTGTCTATGTGAAAACCGTTTTCGCAAGAGGAGATCAGAGTTTCAGAGCCCTTGACAATTGTACGACGGGAGGAAGAGCCATTGGCAAGATCCCGGCGCCTTTCACACGAGAAAATGAAATGATACGGCTTTAGGCAGACAAGATTATATTTGGCTGTAAGTGTATTTTTAACGCCCTTTTAATCAAATTCTTAAAGTGAGAAATCCATGAGAGATAATTTGAAAGAAAACCTCACGGACTTTATTTCCTATTTGGCAAGAAATGGGGGAGAGCAGGTTTTAAAATCTAAAATTATCTTATTTTCCCTTCACTGTTAGTTTCTAATTTTTGTCTATACACACAGTGATTTCACATCTGAGCGATCGGGATTGTGTCTGAATAGAACTGGGTCTGACATGTTTGCTGTGGCCTTGCATGGGACAATGAGGACAAGAGCACTCTCTGGGGTCCATTTTATAAGGACACTAATCCCATTCATGAGGGCCCCACCCCCAAGACACAACGGCTTTCCAAAGGTCCCACTTCCTAATCCATCATGGCGGGTAGGGGGGACTAGGATTTCAACATGTGGATTTGTATAGGCAGTGGGGGTGGGGGACGAACATTCAGTCCACTGCATTAACTAAAGTCCATACTTCATGGTAGGGCTCCCTGTTTGTCTTGTGCATCCTTTGGGTTTTGACACGTGCAGAATCTAATTATCTACAATTACTGCACGTACCCCGTGCAGAAATGCTCTCTCACTCATTTCTTCCTCCCCCCAGCCCCCGACGACCTCTGATTCTTCTGCTGGCTCTATGGTTTTGCCTTTTCCATAATGTCCTACAGTTGGGACTGAACAGTGTGGAGCTTTTTTAAGGCAGCCTCCTTCACTTCGTGATATGCATTTAAAGATTCTGTTCTTTTTATAAGTGTGTTCTCCAAAGCTAAGGATTCTTTTCGTGGAAACGATGTTCTAAAATTTGAAAAGACATCGTTCGTTTTCCTCAACTCCAGTTTCCTCATTTGTAAAAGGGAGATATTTTCATTTCCATTCCCAAGAGTTGTTGAGCACTGAAAGGCATCATTTACCATCAGAAAAGTGAAGTGTTAGACAAGCATCAGTTTTTTCTTAAAATATCATAATGAACTCAAGGACATGGGGAATTTTGGGGGAATGGGCACGGTTGGATGATTGCTGACTTGGATGAGGAAGGAGAGGCCAAGTTCTTGTTGTTGCTTTTGATTTTGTTCCATAATCATTTCTTAATATTATTTATCATGTGGCCAAAGTCCTATTAAGAGATGAGTCACCGAGAACATATTAACTCAGAAAAAATTGCCCATCCTTTTCCAGTTTATTAGTTTTATAATGAGCAATTGGTATTTTAACTTTTCTTTAAGCTTCTCAGACTTGTTTTATATTGATCCACAATGACTTCAAGTAAAAACTACCGCTCTTGTGTGTGAACAGAGTATTTCGTTTCCACATCTTACATGGTGTTTCTACAGCAGACCCTTTTCTGTTGTATACAAATATTTTTATTTTGCACGAAAGGGATTTCCTTTCAATCCTTGCATTGTAATCCAAACTTGCCAAGGACACATGGTATTCTGTTGATTTTCCTAGTAGCAACATCTATTGTCTGCTCAATATCATTGGGGAATTATGAGTGAGTGTGAAGGTGTTAGAGTCTAAGATCATGTGAGAAAATGTATTTGTTTCATAAAATGATTCTTGGATCATCTTTGGTATTTCTAATATTGTAATACACTTTTTTGGGGGGAGAGAGAGAGAGAGCACATGGGTGGGGGAGGGAGGGAGAGGGAGAGAGAGAGAGAGAGAGCACATGGGTGGGGGAGGGAGGGAGAGGGAGAGAGAGAGAGAGAGCGAGAGAGCCCCAAGTCAGCTCTGTGCTGAGTGTGGAGCTTGACACAGGGCTGGATCTCACAACCCTGGGATCGTGACTTGAGCCAAAATCAAGAGTCAAACACTCCACCGACTTAGTCACCCAGGTGCCCCTATTATACTTTTGGATAAATTAAAGATTTAAAAGGCTCTTCCGTGAATCATCTTTTTTAACTTTTCCTTGATCTTTACCGTGACAGTATTTATATCATCTTGCTCATCATTGAGAAAAATATGCATTTGGGTTTACCCGGTCAAAGATTTGAACACCATTGTATAAATGTATCTGCATTCTCAGGTGTCAGAGGGTTGGAAGAAACCAAAGAACTATAGAATGTCTCCCTCGTAGTCTTATCGATGCAGAATGGGACTCTGTTGTGCAGTGATGTTTGTTGTGAAAAGATTCTATGCAATGACCAAAACATAACTGACAGTTATTAATTTTCTCCAGCACATTCAGTTGCTCTTTTTGGCTCTTTTTTAAAACCAAATTAAATACGGTTCTAGGAAAAATGTTGCAGGACATGGCAGGAGACCCTGCTCAGAGCAGGGGACAGGGCGGCCTTCACTGGGAGAGGGCAGGGATGCCGAGGAAGGAAGTCGTACTCTGAAGGCTCAGACACACTGGTCTGCGGAGGCTGAGGCTGGCACAGAGAGATCAAGGGACCCCCTGCCCCTTCACAAGTTTTCTTCCAGTAACAAGCAACAGTGGTCTACCCCGGGTTGGGATGGAGAAGCCCCCGAGGAGGGCATGTGTTCAGAGTCGCTGGAAGCTGAGAGTGGAACACGAATGTGGAGGTGTCCCCCTGGCACCAAATCCAAGTGAGACAGAATCTACAGCTGCTCAAGGGAATTCCAGAAACCCAGCTGCTTCCCAGAGGGACTCATCGTACCCACCGGGAACCTGGCAGAGAAAGAGACACGTCCATTTCCGGGCAGAAACATTTTGTTTCTTCAGGGATGGATGTCTCTACCTGACATGCGTTCTGTTCATGGGTGAAGGTGACAGGAGACCGTCTCAGACGAACAAACCATAGACTTAATCAGGGGCAGAGCAGCATTATATGAAACGCTAAAGGAAGTTCAGGAGGCAGAAAGAAAAGTACCAGATGGAGATTAACATGTACATAAAAGAATGTGCAAGACCGTCATTTGTGAATATGGGCCATCTAAATCAGATAGCTTCCCCCATTTTAATCGTGTTAAGCTAATTAGCCACTTAAATGAAAATAATGGTGGGGGCTTGTACTCGATGACACACGTGAGAGTGAAGTCTGTGGGAACGGCACCCCGGATGGGAGGTGACGGGGCAGAGTGTTGGGAAGACCTTACGTGACGTGTCACATTATCTGCTTATTTGCAGCCAGACTGTGTGAGGATCTGGTACATCCCCAAACAATCCGTAAAATAAAGAACTTAACTAATTCATTCATGTTAAAAGGGGTTGCCTAGTAGACAGAAAGTTGAGACAAAATGGTAACGTAAAAATATACCTAATTCAAACTAAAAAAGGAAAGGAAAAAATGGAGTAAGAAACAGATGGAACAGATAGTTTTTCTTTAATGTTTATTTATTTTGAGAGAGACAGAGAGAGGTGGGGGGAGGGGCAGAGACAGGAGGAGAGAGAGAGAAGCCCAAGCAGGCTCCACACTGTTAGCGCACAGCCTGATTTGAGGCTCAAAGCCACGAACCATCAGATCATGACCTGAGCCGAAATCAAGAGTTAGACACTTAACTGACTGAGCCACTCAGGTGCCCCCCCCCCGCCAATAGTTTTTATTTAAAATAAAAGACAGTTTTCTTTAAAGCTTCATGTCAGATTTAAATGAAAACATACCAATAATTATGTGAAATAATAATGGCCTGAGTGATAAAATTTAAGGCTGGGATTGTCAGATGGGATAAAAGAAACAGAAAACACCCACCACATACCATCTACATGAAGAACATTAAACAGAAGCACAAACGGACTAAAAGTGAATAGACGAAGGAAGAAAGGTCATAAAAACACAGTTGCAAAGTAATTTAGATTAGTTGTATTAACACTAGACAAAGTAGATTCCAAAATAAGAAATATTACCAAGGGAGGGGCACCTGGGTGGCTCGGTCAGTGAAGCATCCGACTTCGGCTCAGGTCATGATCTTCATGGGTAGTGGCTTCGAGCCCCGCATCGGGCTCTGTGCTGATGGCTCGGAGCCTGGAGCCTGCTTGGGAGTCTGTGCCTCCCTCTCTCTCTGCCCCTCCCTTGCTTGCTCTTTGTCTCTCCATCTCTGTCTCTCTCTCAAAAATAAATAAACATTAAAAAAGTTAAGAACAAAAGGAAGTATTACCAAGGGAAAATGGGGACATTACCTAATGATAAAAGAGTTATCATCGAGCAAGTGCAGTGCTAGAGAAAAGTACGTGCAAGTTGAAGGAACGCACGTTTGGGGACGGGAGCCGCACATGGGTGTGATTTCTGCTACGATTCCCAGGTACCTTCCGAAACAAGGCAGGTAGGTAGCACTCACTGGCCCACCTGAGGAAATCTCGTGCAGGGGGCAGGATGCCTGTCACAGCGGTGTGGGCAGAGCAGCAATGGCAGCGACAAAGCCGGTGGTGAGGGCACGCTTCACGTCACAGAGGATGTTTGGGACACAGGGGCGCTCTTCCCCGCCAACTATCACTGACCTCCACGACGACACCCAACTGAACTGTGTTTAAGCAGCAAGAATGCAGTGCACAGCCTGACCGAGTTAACACGCTTCCCCTAAGGATGCTACTGAGGACTCCAGGCACGTCCACAGGGCGCCTCCTCGCCCACGGCATCTGCAGAAGTATTATTTTAGGTCTTCGTGACAAATAGCGATGCTGCTTTTTCCTTAGCAATTGTTTTCTCTTTTGTCCCACATCCCAGGAAGCTCAGAACCTCACTTCCAAGCGCCCAGGATTTCATATGATTTGATATGAAACTTCCTTTCTGCAGCACTGACTTTCTCTTTCTCGACTGTTGTCCTTTTCCGTCTCCTTCCTTCTGTGTGTTGGTCTTGTTGTTGGGCAGGACAGTCACCTGAAGGTTGATCTGGGGCCAGAGGAGCATCTTTACTGGGAGCTCATGCACACAGCTACTGGCCGGAGACCCTTTGTCACCTGGGCCTCCCTAAAGGGCTGGAGTGTCCTACGGTCTGGTCCGGTAGCTGGTTTCTGCCAGGGCACACAAACCAAGAGACAGAACGAGGAAGCCACATGCCTCTCATGATCTAGTGCCTGAAGGCACGCGCCGTCCCTCCTGCCACTATGGGAGGGAGACCGTATTCGAGTGTGAACTTCAGGACACAGGGATCACTGAGGTCATGTTGGAGGCTCACGGCCATGGTTCTACTTCCAAAGGAAGCGTTATGGTGCACGATACCAAGGAAGGCTTCACAAAAGATATAATATTTAAAGTAGCCTAGAAAGGCTATCGGACCTTTCACACGTGGAAAGCTGGGCATGCAGGACACAGAAAATACGTGATAGATAAAAGATATAACTGAATATAACTATGAATTGCGATGTTTGAAATAGCAGGAAATAGGACAATGTAATTGGAGTGACCGATGAAGAAAAGAGAGAGCCAGGAGAAAACGATGCTGAAAACGATAGATAGGAGTCAAATTGTGTCTTAAATATCACAGGAGGGGGGGAAGCTTGATACTTTCTAGGAAGAGAAACTATGAAACTCACTTAAGTAGGAAAGCAAAAATCCTAAGTATCTTGTAGCAAGACTGATGGCTAATTGAAGTGTAATGATCAACGTGGACATTGGTGGGCTTTCTAGAACCTGTGTCCCCCTTCCCACGGATCCCCTTTTGTGCTTCGTGGTCTATTTTCTCTGGGGAGGTTGGATACCACCAGCAGGCGCTAACTGCCCCGAGGTCACAGACGGGCTCAATGGGGCACGTCTGGCCTTAGCTGTCTCCACGTGAAGGGGCGTGAAGGTGGCCGTGAAGGTGGCCGTGAAGGTGTGGACAGAGGTCAGGCACCAGTGCAGCCATCAGCATTCATGACAGGTGCACCCGAGAACACGCTGTTGCTGACTCGCCTGGCAGGGCCAGCAGAGGACAGACAGCAACAGAAGATACTCCGAGCCCTGATGTCACCCGAATCCCTGCAGAAAATTCACCCCTGGAACCCATTTTTATCTGGCCTCCCCCCACTGTGGTTTTGGTTTTGGCTAGCTTGAGTCAGACTGTTGTTTGAAAACTTTCTGTCCGATGTAATGTCACAGCAAATATAATTTTCAAACGTCATTATGGGTGGGGGGCGGCGCCTGGATGGCTCAGTCGGTTGGGCGTCCGACTCCGGCTCAGGTCATGATCTCACTGTTGGTGGGTTCGAGCCCCGCGTCGGGCTCTGTGCTGACAGCTCAGAGCCTGGAGCCTGCTTCGGATTCTGTGTTCCTCTCTCTCCGCCCCTCCCCTGCTCTCACGCTGTCCGTCTCTCAAAAACAAATACACATTAAAAGAAATTAAAAAAAAGGGGTTATGGAATATTCTGCCCGTCCCTGTCTTCCAAAGTTTACAGTCTCTATCAAGTTTGGTGGCTGAACGAAGGTACCTGAACTCCCAGAAGGGAAAATGTGACTGACTGTACATTTTTTTCCCCGGAGTTACATGTGCTACAATAATTTTCATTTATTACTATCATATTATTTTATACTATATATGACTACAATTTCTATTAGAAGAGCATGCTGGCTCACTGTTTCTTGGGTTCTCCCACGGCTGCTTGTGCAAAACCACGTATCGATGAGGGCACATACCAGCCTGTGTATACACGGTGACTGTATATATCAGATGCTTCGGGAGATGCTTCGGTAGATGGGCTGGTATGGGAGTGTCATGTGTTTACAAACCAGATTAATCCAGAATCAGTTTGGTGTTTATTTCATATTTTATTCAATCACTTATTTATTACCCCATTTAGCCAGCCGCGACGGCACACGTCCTTATTGAGCTGCGTGAATGTGCCATACACAATCACCGTGAGAACCGCGAGGCCGTGGCGGGAAGACGGATGGAAAGATACATAACGGATAGAGAGACAAACAGGCAGGTGTCTCTCTAATATGAAGGCCAACGACTTGCCATGCTGTGCACATCTACTCCTTTCCATTTCATCCATCCCAGACTCCTTAAAGTTTGACAAACGTGGTCTGCAGAGGCAAAGCTGAGACTCGGGGGTGGGGAGGGGCGGGCAGGAGACCCCAGCAGCACGGTCTCAGGCTCTGGACAGGAACACAGCTTTCCGGATTGTTACGCCGCGGGCAGAGGCGCACAGATGGGAAGGTGGAAGGAGGGGGGGTCCGGTGGCCTCAACCTCCCCTACTAACCTGGTGGCGGTCTGACCTGGCCCCGGGTCAGGCTGGTAAGCGAGCATTTTGTTTCAGAACTAAACAGCATTACAATGAGTCTTTCCATGTTGTTTTGCCATCATAAATCTATATGTCTGTATTTATTTGTCTTCCTGATTCAGACTGGGTACCTTCATAAAGCGTGCGAGTTTCCTTCTGACACGTTCTTCACACAGGGGACAAAAATGTCAAACTCCAATGAACAAGCGGTTGCAAAAATTGCCTGCAGATTATTCAGCGGCTGGCCCCTGCTCCCGCAGACCCGTCTGTGATGGGAGATAAAGATACGTCATGCACTTCATCGTCCTACGCGAGATTTTCATCCATCACCTTTATTTAGCAATTTGTCACTTTTGGGGGGTGGTTAGTAAACATAACTGACAGGTCATTAGTAACACACTTGACATTCAGCGATCGAGGCTATTAAAAACATATTTTATGAAGTATTTGTGAGTTTACACACTCCGACCTACAGGGTGATCTGTGGTTGTATTCTGTGGTGTTTTTGTTTTCAAATAATTATCATTTTTAATAACTCCAGACAAGATAGTGTCGCCCTTCCCACCTCCCAGAGCAGTGGCTATTTTTTAAATTATTCTCTCTCCCTCTTTTTTAAAATTTTATTTACTTTTGAGAGACAGAGAGAGAGAGATCGTGAGTGGGGGGGGGCAGAGGGGGGGGAGAGAGAGAGAGAGAGAAAATCCCAAGCAGGCTCTGTACTGTCAGCACAGACCCCGACTTGGGGCTCGAACCCACAAACCGTGAGATCATGACCTGAGCCCAAGTCAGACACTTAACTGACTGAGTCACCCAGGCGCCCCTGTTTTTTTTTAAATTATTCTGTATTTGTTCTTTATTTCTCACATTACCTCTGCAAGTTATTTTTATATTGGTATTTACATGTTTCTTATTAGAACCAAAGTTAGTCACCAGGAGACTGAGCAGAGTTTTAAATCCGTACCAACTGTTACATAATCAAGAAATTCTTTTTTTTTTTTGTATCCACCGTTACACAAAATACAGATGCCGTAGATAGCTAAGCTAGCTCAGTTTTGCACTTTGACTTTCTACTGTAATCTGTAAAATTTCATGGCTTATTAAAGTGATTATAGGTTGTGGGAAACTTGGATTTCAGCCATTAAACATTTTAATGAAAATATAATCGTGGGAGCGCTGGGGGGTCCAGTCAGTTAAGCGTCTGACTCTTGATTTTGGCTCAGCTCATGATCTCCTGGTTCATGGGTTCGAGCCCATGTCAGGCTTTGAACTGACAGTGTGGAGCCTGCTTGGGATTCTCTCTCTCCCTCTCTTTTTGTCCCTCCCCTGCTCTGTCTCTCTTTTTCAAAATAAATTCAATAAATTAATTCTCCGTCTCACTTTTTCAAAATAAATTCAACAAATTAATTCTCCATCTCTCTTTTTCAAAGTAAATTCAATAAATCTTAAAAAAATATATACACATATATAATCACAAATGAACCTGGAGGCCAGTAATTTTTTTATTGCATCTTTCTGACAGCAATGTTGCCTACACAGAGCTCCAGCAGCCACTTAATTGAGGCAAGTTGCAGGAACATGGCTCTAATTCCTGGCGCCCCAGGAAAGAGCTCAAATGACAATGGGGCGGTCACTTGGGGAAATGGCGCAGAGAGGAGGAGGGGGCAGGGGAGGCCACTGTAGCCTGTGCTCAACAGCTGGGATGCTCTGATGCCATTTTTCTTTGAATATATTTATTTATTTTTGAGAGAGAGGGAGAGAGAGAGAGAGCGCACAAGCAGGGGAGGGGCAGGGACAGAGGGACACACAGAATCCAAAGCAGGCTCCAGGCGGTCAGCACAGGGCCCGACATGGGGCTCGAACTCAACGAACCGTGAGATCATGATCTGAGCTGAAGTCGGAGGCTTAGCCTACTGAGCCACCCAGGCACCCCGATGCCTTTTATTGAGTTGACTCATGGTTGAACAGCTGAATCAGGTTCAGTGCATTAACTTGAGCTGGAGGGGGTTTCTGAGGTCTGCAGCCCAGGGCCTGGGTGAAATGCGTGCCGTTTAACTGCCTCCCCTACAAACTTAGCAAGAGCGACTGGCACCGTCTCCAGACTTACATCCTCTGAGCCACCGTGCTGGAGAGCAGTCTGTGAGGCGCGTCAACAAAGGCATTTGATACAGGAAGCAGTCACCAAGATGGCGGTTCTCTTCTCAAGGACCGGTGGCGTGAGGGAGAGGGAGTCTAAATTCCATAACTTGATTCACTGTGGACAACTGGAGGTATCCACAGGGCACTGAGGGAGCCCCCGAAGGGGAGCACTGACTCTGTCTGGTTGTTCCGGAAGTTTCCCAGGCGGTGGATAAGTAACGTGGAATAAGAATTAGCAATATTCTGTGGTTATGATCTGTCCCCATGCTTACCGTGGGGAGCATTTCACAATGTATACAAATGTCCAATGATTACGTCGCACATCTGAGTATTGTGTGTCATGTTCACTCCAATTTAAAAAGAAAGAAATAGCAACATTCTGGAAGACAGGACGAAGTTACCGTGTGTGTGTGTGTGTGTGTGTGTGTGTGTGTTTGTGTGTGTCTGAGTCTGAGATGGGGCCTCAAGTCACCGAGGAGAGCGAAAAATGCATTCTATGTTAAGGGAACATGTCTGAGGTAATATACATGATATTGAGAATAAAGTCATGAATCTGTGGTATTACAAGCTCTTATCATTAGAGCATTAAAGTTGTTCCACAGGAAGGGTCGTGGTGTGACATGATGGGAGAGTTGGTTTTATAGGAGAGATACTCAGTCGAAATGCCTCTTTTCTCTGAAGTGACCTCCACCCCCCCGTGCCCCCCCACCCCGCACCGCCATCATTGAAACACTCAGGGAACAAAGCCATCCACGACCCCATAGAAAAACTATCCGACTGGAGACCCAGAATGGCAGCTTTACCAACCATCACCGGAAGTAAGCAGTATAGACTAAATATTTACACATTATAAGGTAGTGTGGGTTTAAGAAAGGACTGCTGTTTGGTCAATACTCCATACTCTGGAGAACACCACAGACCTTCTGGGGACACCAGACTGAGGTGTGCAAGAACTTCAAGGGGCCCTGAGAACAAGATGCAGGTCAAACCAGCCCAAAGACGAGTCCTTCAACCACATTAGCCAGGGCCCTCAGGATTGTTTGGTGGGCAGATCAGGGAGTGGATATTCACTCCCTACTGGTGCATCTGGAAGAGACCATCTCCCTGGCCCTTGCTGTCTGTGACACTGGCTGGAAATGGGACTATTCGTAAGAATTACATTCAGAATTCACTGAAGAACCATTTATAATTCGAAAGCAACTACTGGTAAGTTGTATTTCTAAGATGAGGTTTTGGAGTAGGAAGAATCACACTGAACCCAGTATTTTATGGGGCACCTGGGGGGCTCAGTCGCTTGAGCGTCTGACTTCGGCTCAGGTCATCATCTCACGGTTCATGAGTTCGAGCCCCGCGTCGGGCTCTGTGCTGACAGCTCGGAGCTTGGAGCCTGCCTCGGATTCTGTGTCTCCCTCTCTCTCTGCTCCTCCCCCACTCATGCTCTATCTCTCTCTCCTTCAAAAAATAAATAAACGTTAAAAAAGTTAAGAACTCAGTATTTTAATGCCTGGGATATAAAGAGATGACTTCCTTTGTTTTTTTAATTTTTATTAATATTATTTTTTTAAAGTTTATTTATTTTTGGGACAGAGAGAGACAGAACATGAACGGGGGAGGGTCAGAGAGAGGGAGACACAGAATCTGAAACAGGCTCCAGGCTCCGAGCTGTCAGCACAGAGCCCGACGCGGGGCTCAAACTCACGGACCGTGAGATCACGACCTGAGCCGAAGTCGGACGCTCAACCGACTGAGCCACCCAGGCGCCCCAACAGATGACTTACTTTGTGGTGGAGATCTGAACTTGACAAATAAAATCAAAGATACTTGGTCAGTGGGTGCCAACATCAAGGGGGAAAGAAAAGGATGCCCAAAATGTCAGAAGCAAAATCTTAAGGATGGATTGTGGTTACTAAGAAATCTTCGAAGCTGGGAAGTAATCATTTCATTTAACAATAGCAATATTTTAAAGAAAAGAAAAATCTTCTTTGAATGGATCTTGTATCCCAGGGCTTTCCAGATGTCAATGGAATCCAACAACAGCACCGAAAGGTAGGTAGAGATCTTGGTGGCTGTGAGTGACAAAAATCAAGTTTCAGTTGGTTTAAACAAATGCTCCCGGTAACAGCGTCATGGTAGCTTCATCTTGTGCAGCTCGTGCAATATGCCAGGCGCCGTTCTTGTTCCTGTTTTCCAACCTGTGAGATGGGTACAGGAGAGGACGCAGAGGCACAGAGGGGGTTCGTGATCGGCTCACAGTCATACGCCTGCCGGGAGGTGGGTCTGAGGTTTGAATGTGAGCCACCTGGCACCAAGTCCTGGGCTTCTAGCCCCTACACTGAAAGGGGACAGGAGCTTTGTGGCACATCCCATGAAGACCCCAAGACTCGGCCGTGCTCTAGGCACACTGCAGTCTGTTGCTCAGGGAGCACGGCCAGTTGGCCTCCACTCCTCAGCCACATTTTCCTTGGTTGGAAAGCTCTCCGGCGTCCCGCCTTAGCCTTGCATTCGATGTGCCTCTGCAACGCAGCCGGAAGAACAAGCCCCTTTCCTGACAGCTCCCGCGGAAGTTCTGGGTGGTTTCTCACAGTGGGATGGTTTGAGCCCACACCTGTTTCTGAATAAATCTGTTCAACTACCAGGACTGAACACGTGCCAATGCCTAGAGCATAAAGGAAGGAGTCGCCCTGACTGAACCACATGGACCGAATCTGGAGCTGGCAGTTCCCTAAAGGAGGGAAATCACCAGTGGGTGTGGGGCAAGGAAAAGCAGTAGGTAATCATGAACCCGAAATGGGTACAAGGAAGGGCAGTCAGGGCAATATGACCTCTTACGCAAATGAACAACTTATTCGCACTTACTCGGCAATCCATTTCCATTCTTAGGAAACCTTTATTGTTCATTGGCCGTTGTAACCTCAGTCCTCTGTGACTTTGTATGGAGGACTGATGAACTCAGACCCTGTGGAGACAAGGCAAACACTCCAGCTGTCAGAGATGTACCACAAGGAAGAAGCGAGTCAGGCAAACGTGAGCCCATTCTCTGCTCCACTTGCCCTGAGAAATCATCAGCTACAGGGAGGGCACTGGGCCAGCAAGCAGGAGAGGGGACGCGATCTGTGCTGCCTGGAGAAGTTTGGCAGGGTGACCCCTGGGTGCTGCAGAACAGGGGTCTTGGTTACACTTGCATGGGAACCCCGTATCCCTCTCTGTTCCTGGGGATGGGCTTGTTATTATAAGCAGGACTCCACATCATCTTTAAAAATGCTCTCCTTTATTATATAGAGACAGAGTGAAACCTTGGATTGCGAGGAACTTGTTCTGTGAGTGTTCTGCAAGACGAGTGAGCATTTCTAATAAATGTTAACATGATAAATGAGCGATGTCTTGCGGTACGAGTAGTACGCGACGCCGAATGTCACACGATCACAACTGAACCAATGGTTCTTGACATTCGCTTTGATAGACAAGGGCTTTGGATTACAAGTGTGTTTCCGGAACACACATTATACTTGCAAACCAAGGATTTACTATACTTAGCCTGGCTGGACAAGAGTTTGTCTGGCCCAACCAGACAAACAAGGTCTCCCGTGACAGTTTTAATGAAGCTTATATCTTTCTAGTGTGTCCACTGCTGATAGAGCTTGAAGAAGAGAGTAAGTATGAAAACACCAAAGTTAATATCTTAGACTTTCATGGTACCTAAGAAGAGAAAGCATCTACTGTGTCATCACGTATAAAATGGAGTTAGGTCTTTGTCAAGACAAGTCCTTTCTGTGTTCTCAAATATTAGAAACACTAAGTTCCTTAACAACCTTTATAAATGATTATGATGGAAAGTTTGATTCTTTTTTTCCAGAAGATAATTTAAAACCACAATTTAAAATCTATATTCACTTTATTTGGGCATTTCTATATTTGTGGAAACTTAAGTTTTCAAATTTTAATAGGAAAGAGGAATTGACTAAATGTCTTTTATGATAGTTAACTCAGATTTTTAAGACAAGTAATTTGACACCCACGGAATGTCAACTACACAGAACCAATTAAGGAGCTAATCAAAACTTCTCAAGGGTTTAGTCTGCCTAGCCCTTAGAAACACAACCAGGGAAACTGTGATAGTATGACTTACAATAAGAAATATGTATATTTGATCATAGCGCAGAGCGCCCCAAATCCTTGGAGTTTCCCAAGTGCAGAGAGCAATAGAGGTGTCTTTTGTTATGTTAATGGCATGGTTTTTGGAAGCCCCTAAGGATGGGGGCTGGTTGCCAGGACAACCAAGCCTTTAGGCCCACCTCTGACCCCGAGGGAGGGGAGAGGGGCTGGAGGTTAAATCAGTGGTCAATGGCCAATGATCTAATCAGTCATGCCTCTGTAATAAAGCCTTCATAAAAACCCAAATGGATGGAGTTCTGAGAGCTTCCAGGTTGGAAAACACAGAGGTCTGGGAAGACTGGCACCCCTGGAAGTCCCTTTCCCCGTATTTTGCCCTGTGCGGCAATTCCACCTGGCTGTTCTGAGTTACATCTTTCTATAATAAACTGGTGATCTGGTGAGTAAAAGGTTTCTCTGGGTTCTGTGAGCCAAGCTAGCAAATGGATGGAACCCAAGGAAGGGGTTGTTGGAGCATCTGCTCTGGAGCTGGAGTACCAGAAGCACAAGCGCTGACCCGTCCGCGTGACTGGACTTTGGGGTCAGTTTTGCGGGGCTGAGCCGTCCCTGTGGGGTCTGACAGTGCGTCCAGGTGGAAATGTCAGAACTGAGCCAAACTGTAAGGCACCCAACTGGTGTCAGAGAATCCTTGGTGGTGTTAGAACCCCATCCTTCAAATTGAAGGCAGGTGCAGAATCAGTAACTGGGGGACTTGGGAGCAAAACGTGGAAACAAAGAGCATATTTAAACAAGAAAGGAGATGGGGTGCTTGGGTGGCTTGGTCGGTTCAATGCCTGACTCCTGACCCCTGCTCAGATCACGATCTTGCAGTTCATGGGATTGAGCCCTGCATCAGGCTCTGTGCTGTCAGCTTGGGATTGTGTGTGTCTCTCTCTCTTTTAAAATAAATAAAACTTAAAATTACAAAACAGAAAATAAATAAAATGAAATTGGGTTGCATTTATTGAGCGCTGGGTATGTGTTATGTACCATAGTAACCATTTCACATATTTTATTGCATTAGATATCTCCATTTTACTGAAAGGAGTGTCAGGGTTTGGTGAGGTCACATAGCTAATACATGACAGATGTGAGGTTTTAATCCAGGTTCTGTGTTTCCAGGGTCCTCCTTACCAGTATGCCGACCGCCTCTCTCTTTTACAAGCGTGTGCTTAAACACTTATTCAGTTGGTTTCTGTACATGTTCAGTTAAGCAATTCTCCAGAACAGACACTATTATGGGCTGAATTATGTGCCTGCAAAATTCATATGCTGAAGTCCTAACCCACAGGACCTCCGAATGTGCCATTGCAGATGTAGTTTGTTAAGATGAGGTCATCCTGGAGTAGAGTGAGGCCCTGGTACGACATGACTCGTGTCCTTCTAAAGGGGAGGGATTGGAACGTGGGAACACACAGAGAATGCCATGTGACGACGAAGGCGGAGACCTCTAAGCTAAGGGCCAGAATGTTGAAGATGGCCAGGAAAGCTCCAGAAGCAGGGCAGAGGCCTGGAAGTTTCTCCTCATGGCCTC
Source organism: Lynx canadensis (assembly GCF_007474595.2). Classification (NCBI taxonomy): domain Eukaryota; kingdom Metazoa; phylum Chordata; class Mammalia; order Carnivora; family Felidae; genus Lynx; species Lynx canadensis. The sequence goes on along the minus strand of NC_044305.1, from coordinate 137,010,624 downwards.
TGAAGGAACCAGCTTGGCCGACACCTTCATCTCGGGCTCTGGTCCTCCGGGCTGTGAGACACCACACGTCTCCAGTTCAAGCTGCCCCATGTCTGCGGTGCTTCGTGACGGCGGCCCCAGGGAACTGATGGAGGAACCCAAAGGGAAGTGAGGATTATAAACCGTGAAAACATGAAAACTTTAGCTATTAGAGGGCGGAGCCCTTATTAAGAGTCAGGTCTTTTTGCCTCCAAGGCCCCCACTCTTTGCAGTAGGATAACACCAGGAGAAAGGTACCGTCTCTGTCCTGGCTGTACTGACAGGGGGCCACACACATCACTTCATCCCGACAACAAACGCCATGTGGCCTAGTATATATTTTTGATGATAATGCTCTTTTTTGATTCATGTAGTATAAGAAAAATGCTTAGTTACTTATTAATGTTTGTTTATTTTGGAGAGACAGAGACAGAGTGCAAGTGGGGGAGGGGCAGAGAGAGAGGGAGACACAGAATCCGAAGCAGGCTCCGGGCTCCGAGCGGTCAGCGCAGAGCCTGATGCGGGGCTTGAACTCACAGAGTGCAAGATCATGACCTGAGCCGGAGTCGGATTCTTAACTGACTGAGCCACCCAGGTGCCCCGAAAAATGTTGTTTCAAAGAAGTGTTAATTATTTGCATGTTCAAAAACCTTCTGGTTTCCTCCTTCTTTGAAATAATTCTGTACCATGGACATGTTTCATAGAATAAGTCTGTACTATATGCTTTTTTTTTCTACTCGAAGTGCAGTTTACTTTTGAGAATTATACCCATTTTGTTAAAGACGGGGATAATCTGTGTCATTGGCTGGAGCTAAGAGTCATTGAGTACCAACTTATGATTTATTTAGTGTCAAAAAATGGTGTAGAATCGACTTGTTTCTTCATCCTGGATAAAAGTCTTTCCAGATCTTCTCATTATAAAGCTCACAAAATAAACAAATTCCTTGAGAAATACTAAACTCTTGTAGCAAGTGTCTTTTCTGTAAATGGCCACTTACTTGAGGCATTCGTGTGTCTGTTCCTATTCCTTTAGAGAATCTCTTATCTTTCTTTTCCAACTCTAATAATAAACAGCAATAAATTGATGATAAAGGTCATTAATGTTGCATTTGGGTTAAGTGAAAAATCCTCATAAAGATGATTTGAAAAACCCTGGGTGCAATTTCAGCGGGTTCTCTTTATGGGAGATCTCTATTGCGATGCCCATAAAGCGCATTTGTTCCGAAGTGTTTGGCGAGATTCATGTTTCAGAGCAAAAACTAATGATAGCACACTGAGAAGAGATAGAGAAATAAATGCTAAGATTATTTTATGATGACTAGGTTAGTTACTTTTCTCCCTGAAATCAATATGGAGACTGGAATTTGAGGAGTGATGTAAGTCGGCCTGCTTTGACCATTACGATGCAATTGTGCAAAAAAGCGTTCGCCTGGCCACCAGAGCCTCAATGGATATGAGTCAATATTGGTTGCATCAGAAGCTTTATCTCTTAGGATGGGCAAGGATATTCCCAGACATCTTCATTAGCTGTGAAACAAAATAGAAGATTGAACATCTGCGCATCTAAACAATATTTGGGTAATATTACTAATGGGTGATGTTTAGAGATATCGTTACATGCTCCTGGATTATTTTTACGAATGAGCTCCAGTAATGGGGTGCTATTTCAGTATTTGAAGTGTATCCTAAAGGATAGTTTATGTGTCCCGAGGACTAGAAATAGGAGTGCTTCAAAAACCCATTAAGACCATTTCTGTCCAAATACAACCAAAAGCCAATGTCTTTACAATTGCAAGAAGGGGGCAGAGCAGAAGGGACAGAGAGGCAGGAGATGGAAATTAGGAAATCTCGCTAACCTGAGATGAAACATGTTTAACTCAGGATTTTTTTTTTCCAGTGTAGCTGTTATGCTTAAATATATCATCTGAAAAGTAATCGAAGGGCAACTTGTGTTTCAAGTAGTAGATTTTCTAAATGGATAGAAAACTTAAATTTTTAGCATTAGGTTAGAGTATCAGAATGTTCTATGCAACAAAAAAAAAATTCTAAACGATAACTCAACAACCTTTAAAGTCTAAAGTATACAATTTACTTCTGTGGAGTACCTGATTCTGCCAAGAAAATGTTAAAGACACACTTTAGAAAACCAGGATGGCTGTGCTTTGGAAAAACAGATGCTCTTTAGTTTTATAAAATGTTAACACCGACAGTATGAGATCAGATTTTCTTCAAGTCAAACATTTTATGAGGTCACTTTTTGTGCTATGATATGAATCTCCAGGAACTGAAAATACTTGTAATTTTGTGTTTTCCTTTTTCAGTGTTTCTTTGGAGGGGCTACACAAATCAGGACCATTATGATAAATTGGATGAGAATAACCTGTTTGAACAGAGCAGGCTTTTATTGTGAAGGCCCCTGAAAAATAACAAAGTGCTGCAATTTCACAACAATTTGTTTTCTAGAACAGAAAATTCCTAGTAAATTATGGATGCTCAAAATGGCTTTGAAAAGTCACTCGTGATTTTCAAGATTGGGTTAGCTTGTCCCATTATCTAAATGGCTGTTTGTGCCAATTAGTTAATTTCTTGTTATTAAATTAATCCTAATGGATTTGGTGGATAATTTCAATTTTCATTAAGTCATGCAGGAAAAAAAAAAAGAGAGATTCACAGCTCCCAGCCCGTGACACACAAACATTTGCAAACATCTTTTATTATTCAGCCAAAACATCTGCATTTTTTCTGTACCAATTAATGTCACGGTTTTTGCCGGCAAAGCAACAGAACTGGAAATCATATAGTTTTAAAAACAAGGACACACTGGGTTAACCAGATTCAGAGGAAATATCCTTTCTAAGAATGTCGGTGGTAAAAGTGAGAGAGGTAGTTTCATCATGGCGTTCGCATTTATGATTTTTAAAATACTTGTATTTGAATAATCAGTAATCTCTCCTGCCCGTTAAAACAAGAAAAAGTGGATATTCTTGATGAGAAGCTCATTAGCTAAAATGATTCCTCAACGTTCCTTTGAGTGGAACACCTCCCGTGAGCATCGCACGCAGGGTTGAAGGATGGGTCTGTGCGTGGCCACGGGCCAGGCCGTATCTGACGCGAGGACTCTGACCACGGTGACCGCTCACGGAAGACAAACCACGGTTCTGCGGCCCGCAGCCCAGATGTCTGCACTCGGTCAACAACTGCCAGCTTTCTGTTGTTCTTCGGCCCTGCTTCCAACTCAGCCTCAAACGGAGAAAGTCAAACGTGTCCCAAACTTCCTACTTCCAGTAGCTCGCTTTCTGCTTCCTTAGCCCCACGCGCCTCCAGTCCGAGCCCACGTGGAACCTTCCACCCCCTTCTCTGTGCGCCGTGCGCCGTAGATCTCTCCCACCGCCCGCTCTCCCCCTCTCTGCCCAGTGCCAGTAGTGGTGGCTGACTTCCTGGCTACAGCAAACTCTGAGTAAATAGCCTCTTTTTGTTCTCATTTGGGTGGTTGGTCTTCAGCCATTTCCAACAGGCCTCATGGGAGCGTATTCCCTCGGTAGTTTGGAAGGTACTTCTTTGCTTAAATACTGGTTTACAACAGGGCAAAGATCTGATGATGCAGAAGCTTTGTGCACATGTATACAGAAGGCTGGGCAGTGGCCGCGGGATCTGGGATGGCCAGGTCACGGACGAAATGATTAGCAGGCAGAGCTGATCTCATGTACGTGCCCTCCTCACCCTTCTCACCCATCCACACGTGATCGTTGACTGCTTTTGCCACCAGGGCGCCTCTCTCACGCGTCTGCCTTCCATTCTCTCCGGGTGAGGTTCCAAGGAAGGTCTTGAGTCACTGTTACACATTCTGCAGTCTTGAAGTGTCCTCTCTCCACTCGGATCTTACGAAATCGTCCTTCCCGGTCCTCCCTCCCTCCCCCGAAATTCTGCCTTGTGGGCCAAAATGTGTCAAAATGGACTTTTATTAAAATAAAATACGGTTCTTCCTTTGTGGTTGGGTAATGGTGCAGATCCTCAGCTTGCCCTCCAAAGTGCCCCAGGGTTGTGCCCGACACACTGCCCAGCTGTCCACCACAGCACACTTTCTCAGTGGGGTGAACTTGTTCTTGAACACAGAGCAGACCCTTCTCTTTCTTACCTTTCGGATTTCTTCTTGGGATCTGGAGATGGGCTTCCCTATTCCTCTTAACCTCACGAAAAAGAAAATGGCCATTTAGGAAATTATCCACTGTATCTCTTATTTAAATCCTTCTCCTATAAATGGCGGTGATAAACTGAGTTGAGAGTCTCCTAAAACACTGGGTCTCCACATTTTGCAAAGAAAGAGAGAGATTTAGTAAATCCTTTACTCCAACGACTGAGCTGTGAAAAAGCAGTAAAAAAAATATCCTTCATTTTCTTGGATCCCTTGTAAAGACCATGTTTAATTAGGAGATAATTTCTTTCTCTCAAATTAATGCAAATGGAAATGAAGAGAAGAAGTCAGGCACAATTTTGTTTAATCCAATGTATTTTCCACAAATATTTAAATACTTTCCAGGGTCCGGACACTAAAACTCTGCTTCTATTGCATAAGTAATTGTCTTCTTCCTCTAGCAACTTGCAAAGCAGGTGGGAAATGACACGTCCCAGTAATAATAATGCTTGCGAATTATTAGCAGGAGTAGGGTGCAACAATTATGACTAGTACCACAGCGACTATTTGAACAGCACTGTGTTCATTGACATTTATACGTAAACCGTAATCCTCACAATGACCCTGATGTGAGGTATTATTCCTGCCAACCTACTGTTCCAATGGCTGAGAAGGTCAGGATTTGGGGACTCTTCTTACTGTGGGTTTCTCTACGGAGGCCTGAGAAAGGATTAATGTCCTAAGTTTTTCTCTGGAGAACAGACCATAAACTAGGACCATTGCCAGGACTTTAGGTGATAGAAGCGAAGATTGTAATGTCCACTTTGGAGTAATGGGGACAGCTCATCAAGGAACTTGTCACATGACAGTCATTCACAAATGTCGGGGCTCTGCTGTCCCCTCCTCTTCTGCATGGAGGTAACATTCACGTGTTGGTCAGGTCCTTCACCAACGTGCTTGTTACCATAGACCTCAGATGCGCATTATCTCAGCCTCGACAGCCACTGTTGTCACACTTGGACAGGCCAAGGTGATGAAGAACAATTCTACATTTTCCAGCGTTCAGAAGGCTTACTCTGCCGTGTGAGTTAAGGAGAAATGAGATCAAGCTGTCCTTGGTGGTGCTTTGGACGCAATAGAAACATTTCAGACCACAAGGTGCAGGTGGGAACCTGAAAATCACACCAGATTATCTGTTTTGTTGGCTCACTCATACTTCACAGACGGTCCCCAGAGATTTCCTGGTTCCTGAATATTTTAGAAATATTTCCTATTCATAAGTTTACAACAAAGATCACAAAGGAGAAGGGCCCAAACTATTTTTAAGCCATTTTTCTTGGGGCGCCTGGGTGGTTCTGTTGGTTAAGTGTCCAACTTTGCCTCAGGTCATGTTGTCACTGTTCATGGGTTCGAGCCCCACGTCCGGCTCTGTGCTGACATCTTGGAGCCTGGAGCCTGCTTCAGATTCTGTGTCTCCTGTTCTTTCTCTGCCCCTCCCCTGCTCATGCTCTTTCTCTCTCTTTCTCAAAAATAAATAAACATTAAAAAAATTTTTTTCTTCCCCCACTTTCTACCCTACGAGAAGGGGTATTTACAAGGAAGTTATTTTTAAATATCATGATTTGGTTCAAGAAACCTTCTCGCGAGGCTTGGAGGAATGCCACTATTTACTAAATGAGTGAAATACTGTGCTTATAAGATAAAACCAGGCACAATGGCCTGCCTTTAAAAGTTTGTCTTGAGTGAATATGAACAGAAAGCCAAAACCCCACAGAGGCACTTGAAGTGAATTGTATCACTAGGTTGAAATGAACCGTCGACAGGACCCCTGTTTTAGGGCATCTGCTCAAACCTGCATTGAAGGCTCTGCCCAGTCTTCTTGCAACGTCCGGCTCCCTGCTGAAATGCATGACTCAGGGGTCACTTGTCCTGCCTCACTGCACCAGCCAGTATAGAAGACATTCCACACCTTTGAACTCCAAATGCTGGCATTTTAGTAATTTCATACTCTAAAAGATGTTTGGGTGTTTCATGTTTAATAATCTGAAATAGGCCAGCAAGCATGTCCTGAGTCACTTCATGATTGAAATGTCAAGGTTAATCACCACGCAGGTGCTTGTCCGTGGGATTGGCAGGGACCATGATAGCGGGCCAGATCATAGTTTGCAACCGTGCTGTTCATCCCCGTGGCTAAAATGCTTTATTCTCCATACCAATCGGTCATAATCCCTCCCAGTATCCCCAGGCGGCCCAAACCAGAGTAGTGGAGAATGAGGCACCCACCATCACGGCACACAGACCTTCATGGAGTCAACGCTGTGTGCGTGTTTTACTGAGCACTAACTCTGGCAGGGAAAAAGACTCACGGGGAGAGGAAAGGATAGCCACATTGGTGTAGTGCATGCAAGGGGCTGGCCAATGGGGTCAATATTACATACCTACCTCGGCACTTCATTTTCATTCCTACCCTGTGACGCAAGGCCTAGAGAGTCTTGCCCAGGACACAGAGTTGCTAAGTGTTTTGTCTCATCTGGGAACCCAGCTCTGCCTCTTGCAAATGTAATCACTCAGTTATCACCCATTTATTGTTGAGTGCCTGCTGCGTGCTAGGTACTGTTTTAGGGGCATGAGACATAGAAGCAAATCAGACATAAGCCCTTGCCCTCATGGGATTTGAAATAGACGCAATAAGAATTTTAAGTGGATAAAAAGGTGATCGTGACTTATTTTTAGGAGAAAATACACGATGAAGCAGAGAGAGCAGGAACATGTCAAGGAGGGTGACGGTGGCCGGTCACAGTCTTAAATACGGTCGTCAGAGCGGAACTCGTGGAGAATGTAGCACAAAGCTGTGGGCTTTCAGGGGATGCCCTGATAGTGGGAAATTATTTCACGGACCAATGTCAAGGAGCTCTCTTGAGGAGTTTTACGTATCTGGGCTTATGTTTAAAATTTGAAGCCATTTCAAGGTACTCTTTTGAGTGGTCTAAGAAGAATTTTGTTTGCTTTATGTGGTTACCCATTTTCCCAACACCATTTGTCAAAGAGAATCTCCTTTCTACACTGAGTGCGCTTGGATCCCTTGCCAAATACTAGTTGGCTTTGTGAGTGGGGATTTTTTTGCTGGGCTCTCGGTTCTACCCCACTGAAGACCAGGGCTAGCTGAATAGTCGGATCTGCTTGCGTGTTTCCTGTAAGATCGTGCAGAAGGCCAGCGTGGGGCCAGCAGGTTTAAGGGGTATATTTCGATACTTTCTTTTGAAATATTTTTAAATTTTAATTTTTAGCGCGGATGAAGGACAGCTATGGGGATTGCAATTTTTAATCTTTGGAAGATCCATATGTCATTGACACAGTGAAAACTTGATTTCCCTGGTCCTTCTTTCTCTGTTTGAACATATCCCCCAGTATGAGGTACCGCCCAGACCCCCTCTTTGTCTTAAAGATCTTTAGTTCTTTAATGATAGGACTCCCTGTGTCCTCACCCAGCCTCCCCTGAGCGCGCTCTCTCCCTCATCTTATAAGGCACAGATCCCACCCTCATTATCTCATTTAACCTTAATTACCTTCCAAAGGGCCCATAACACGGAGAGTTAGGACTTCAGCATATGAATTTGGGGGGGACGCGTTCGGTCAGAACAATAAATATGTCCCAAGTACCGTGCGGGGCATACTCACACCAAAGAAACTACCTGTTGTTTAGCTCAAGTTCAGGTTGACCGGGACATCCTCTACTTTATCTGTGTGTTTCCTGTTTAATGTGTAAAGAGAGCTAACCGGGAATCTGAAGGCTTAGACAAACCCAGCACGGTCTCCTCCTGCCCGCGGGAGTCGAGTGAGCTCCTTCATCCCGGGCCTCAGTCTTGTCAGTCAAGTGGGGATCCTGAGACCAGGGGAGACCTGCCTTGGGGGTTGTGTGGCGTAAAAGGGTTTGGTGCTAGCCAGATACCTGGCCCACAGCAAACACTCAGCCCTCCTCCCTTGATTTGAGGTTGAGTGACATCCACACTTGTCCCTCCTCTGCGGAGCCAGCCGCCTAGACTCCAGGTCTAGGCAGGAGCCCAGATGCCCGTGGGGGTCTCAGCCCAGAGCCTGCCATGCAGGGTGTCCGGGCAGCATTTCCTGACCCTCTTCTCCTTTGGGTGTGGAATTAAACACCAGGCTCACCATCCAAATGAACGGCAAAGAGGGAAGGGGCCGGGAAGAGAGGGCAAGGGTAGGGATGCAGCCGGCTTGAACCAGGACCAACTTCCGATGGGCTCCAGGACCAAGGTCAGTGTCTGTCGGGGACTCAGACTGGGGTCCACTGAGGCTGAGTATCTGTGAAAGAGATTTTTAGTTTCTAGACATGCCATTAAAAGTTATTAGGCTATGATATAGAAGATAACGTGATGCCGAATGTTATCTGCATATAACAGAGAATACATCATAATTTAAAAGGGGCATCAGTTTCAAGGATGCACAGTTTAGACATTTTATTATATCTATTTAATTTTTGTGAATTTCGCATATAGGTTTTGAAAAGAAGTGAGAAAAAAATAAGACATTACCCCCGATACCACACATACGTGACTGTATGGCCTTTACTGCATATCCTTTTCATGCTTTTAAATGTCCACATATCGCTTAATATCCAGATAAAGTAATGAAATATGAGGTTAACTGAACACAGTTTCACGACCTCTTAGTCTCTTCAAATTATATGTCGAATATTTTTCCGTGCCGATACCTATGCTGTTTTTCCTCAATAACCTGTGTTTCAGTAACTTCAGGTTACATGATTTTGGGGGTCAAGTCCCTATTTTGAGAACCGTCAGATGATGTTCCCTTCCTTTCTGATATTGCAATAAGTCGGTGAAGAGTGCTCTTCTGGAAATCTTTGCACACATTCCTGAGCATCTATCCAGAACAAATTCATTAAAAGTGTAGTCGCAGTGTCAGGAAAGTGTATTTAAAGGATCTTGACACTTTAAATACTTACTTCCAGGTGACTTTTCCCAAACGTGGGCATTACTGGTTTTGCGGTTCGTCACCGCGGCAACTGTCCCCAGCGCGGCCAGAGAAGCAGCGTGGCCTGCGGGTCCTTGGCAGGCCAGCGTCACATCCCCGCCCCAGACCCGGAGACTTAGAGCCCACGTTTTAGCCAGCTCTCTGGTAGATTTGCATGTCAAGTTTGGAGGCCACCGTGGGCTCAGCAGCCTGAAGACATTTGTTTTTTCCCTCTTTGCTCCAGGGGGAAGAGAAACAGGACACAGATAAGTCAGACGCTCGACTTCAGGCCTGGGAAGGCGGGATGCCATCATCGAGCTGAGAATTACTCACGACTGTTGGTTGAGTCACCCGTCCCCAAATAGAAAGGAGCCTGCGGCAGGGCTGAGGGAAGCGGGCGAGGGGGGGGTGTGGGAGGGGGCGGTCACACCTGCACCTCCTCTAATTCCGGCTCCGCACGCGTCTGTCGGGGACGAACCAGAGTCCAAGAACAGCCCTGACTCAGCCGGGGGACCTGGACGGTGGGAGTGAAGGCGGGACGGCCTTTCTCTTCCTCTTCCTTGTTTGGATTTTGTCAATGGCCGTGGGTGGCCCCACCTATAGCATCATAGTCACGGAGTCCGCTGAGTAATCTCTGCTTTGAAAGATGCATCTGTTCGGCCCCAAGTCCCAGGTGCACGTCACACGCGCTTCCGTCCGGGCAGCGTGACCGCGCGTCTGACCGCATCATCACACGTCTGGAGGCTCCCGTTTAATTTGCAAACTACGTGTTTTCGATTGAGCCCCCTTGGGAATAATGGTATCATCCAGATCAGCGTTTCTCTGACCCAGAAGGGCCGAGGGGTAAGCTGGGCGGCTCAGGAAGACGCAGGCCTGATTCGACGGCTGGGAGCTGGGGCCAGAGGGTCTGCGATTCCTGCAAGGCTGACGTGTTGCTGGGGGTGTGGGTCTGAAGATCCCGTTTTGAGCAGCAGGGCGTGGGCAGCTAAGGCCCCACAGGTGCCTGATCTACGTCCCCACTTAGTGACACCCCAGGGGAGATATTTGCTATCTTCGTGAGTCTATGTACATGACACTTCCCTCCCGAAATACAGCCCTAATTTATTTTCTAACTCGTGAAGCACCATTTCTTTTTTTTTTTTAAATATTTATTTATTTCTGGGAGAGCACAAGTGGGGGAGGGGCAGAGAGAGGGGGACAGAGGATCCGAGGCAGGCTCGGCGCTGACACAGGCTGACGGCACAGAGCCCGACGCGGGGCTCGAACTCACCAACAGTGAGATCATGACCTGAGCCGAAGTGGACACTCGACCGACGGAGCCACCCAGGCGCCCCGGGTGAAGCATCATCTCATGGTAAAATTGGCTTGTGCTTTTGATGCAGGGACACCTGGGTTCAGATGTGGACTCTGCATTTCCCAGCTGTGACCGCAGACGTGTTAAGATGCCGTTTCTCCACTTGGGTCTCTGCTCTTTAACTGATCTGAATTCAGTCTCCCTGCGCATCTCCCTGCACGGTACCTGCTTCCAAGCAGTTGGGAAGATCAGTTCCAAGCAGATGGACACAAGAAGATCGCGTGCGCTGGAGGAGGTGTTATACTCATGCCACAAAGTTTCCTGTTTTAAAGTCAGCCATGCGGATCCTGGGGGCAGAGACTTGTTACTGTTTTCAACTCAAGGTGCATTTCTTTCTTTGCCCACTTGGACAAAACATATTGCAAACACCCTTTGGGCTACACTTTTCTTGCATGCAAACCTCGTCTATTCTTTGACCGTTCAATACACATCGCCCTGGACACACTGCGTTGCGTGGGGGCGGCTGGGGGAGGGGAGTGCGGCAGTTATCATCACGGGGAGTGCGGTGTGGCTAAGGAATAGCACACTTGGGAGAGTAAATTTGAGGGCGATGGGGCATCCTGGTGTACCTGCGCTGGAAATTCAAGCCAATTTTGTCAGAATCTAAAAGGACTGGGTGAGTCCGGTTGACATCAATTACACTTTCCTTATCCCCCTTTTCCTTCTATGCTGTTCCTCTGACAACCCCTGGGATTCAGGTTGCTCGTAGAGCAGCAGGTATGACATCGTGTCCAGTATTATAGCCTTATATGTGCACTATTGTTCTGGTCCCACGTTCACTATCTGGCCCTCGGCGTCGAATAGATGTTCAGCGATCACTTACTACATGAATCGACATGTACGTGTTCTTTCCACAGACAGTAAAATTCAAAATTCTAATACGGGGGAACAATTGCATATGGCAACTTAGACATTTTTGTTACCTGAGGGTCAAGCAACAGCTCTTCTGTTTTAACTTGTGTTTTGGAAAAAAAAATCCTAAAATATTTTTAATGCATTTACCTGTTTTGATAATTACAGTATAGATAAAACAAGTAGAATTTGACTTGACTCTGGATTTTTTCCATGAATTATCACCTTTTTTGTTGTTGTTATTTTCTTTATGCGTAAAAGTATGACCTGGGGCTTCAATCTTATAGAAAACCTAAAGGTATAGAGGGGCCTGTGCATAGGCAGAGAGGCACTGGGTAGTATGATAATTTTTAATTAATTGTTTCATCGTTTAAAAAAATTTTAACGTTTATTTATTTTTGAGAGAGAGAGAGTGTGAGCAGGGGAAGGGCAGAGAGAGAGGGAGACACAGAATCCGAAGCAGGCTCCAGGCTCCGAGCTGTCAGTACAGAGCACGACGTGGGGCTCGAACCCACGAACCTTGAGATCATGACCTGAGCCAAAGTCGGAGGCTTAACCGACTTGAGCCACCCAGACACCCTCGTTTCCTAATTTTTAATTAATTCATTATATGGTCTTCAATTTCTTTTACAGAAAGAAGTTTTAGAAGTTTTCCATAATGGTGCCGTGATCCACTTGGATTTTGATACGTAAATGTTAAAAATACTCTTCTGACGTTCATCACTTTCATAGAGATTTGTTACCCCAAATCACCTTGGGTGAATCTGTGCATAATGTTTCCTTTGGCAAAATCTTGCGATGGTTTAATATAATGGGATTTAAAACTTGTTAGAATTGTTGGGCACAAACTGGCTACAACAATTACAAGTCACTGCTCTAAGAATCTGTGTTTTAACAATAAGATTAGATAGATAAACAGCTTTTCGGTTTTGGACTCAAGGATTCAGACCCAGTGATGTTCAGAAAACTTTCCCCTTGTCTTGCAAATACTATTAATAGGTCCAAAGCACAGTACTTTTTAGGTAACATTTATTGCCAACACTGTTCGCATGGGTAACAAAGCCCTTTCAGAAACTGCAAACTGGCTACAATCTCAGACACTGCTATTCAAACACGAGTGGCGGCGACCTGAGACTTATTCTTTCCTATTAAGTGGTATCTATTTAATTTAGAAACTTTCAAATAAATACTTGAAAAAATATTTGAATGTGATTGATATATACATTTTTAAAGGCCGTGAATATCAAGAGCCATAAATCCCACAGTGCCAAAAGTAGAAAATCAAGTAACTTACTAATGAAATTTGAAGATGAATAAATTGAGTAATATTGACTGAGCTGCTACTAAAAAGCCGTTGATGTTTGCCTCCTACTATGTGTCAGGTATTATCCCAATATATATTTCACACACACACTCAAAAGTTTAGTTAAGCCCCTTAGCAATGTTGTGACATGGATGTACTATATTTATCCCCATTTGTATAGATGTGGAAACTAAGAACTAGTTAATGCTAACTTGGCCATCGTAAGTGGTAAATAGGCTTTCAACTCAGGCATTTGCCTATAGATCCGACACGGAACCTGTGCTACACGTCTTCTTTATGTAGCAGGTGATTTGCTTTATATCATTTAAAACAACAACCACCAAGATTACTCTAATTGCATTCGGTTTCTAGATGCACTACGGTAACTAAAGTTATAGGACGTTAAGTCATCAGCTTAACGTAGAGCTCATGAAAAGTGCATCTAGATTTTCATAATCCAGAGTATTTGTCAATAGATCCCATGCTTGTTTCATTATCGTAGTTTTCCTTCAACTGTAGCATTCCTATCAGGCCTTCGTATCTTTACATTTTAGCACTAAACGTATGCGTGTATAGAAGTAATAAGGAACATAGGTTGCTTTTTTAAATCGCCTTAGAAGTATAATTTAGGGGCGCCTGGGCGGCTCAGTCGGTTAAGCGTCCGACTTCGGCTCAGGTCATGATCTCACAGTTCATGAGTTCCAGCCCCACGTCGGGTTCTGTGCTGACAGCTCGGAGCCCGGAGCCTGCTTCGGATTCTGTGTCTCCCTCTCTCTCTGCGCCTCCCCTGCTCGCACTCTGTCTCTCTATCTCTCTCAAAAATAAATAAACATTAAAAAAAATAGAAAAAGAAGTGTAATTTAATTCATTCAAAAAGGAGGGAGACTTGTTGACTTCAAACGTTTTAATCAGTCCGGGGAAAACAAACAATTCAAGGTGTGTGCTTTAAAAGCAGCAGGAGACCATGCAAAGGTGCTGGGGGGTGGAGAGAAATGTTTTAGAGATGACCCTGGAAATATTTTTCTTCCCACTTGCTTTTCTTCTCACGTAGTTTAATTTTGACATCGCCAAGACATAACGTTAGCGGTATTTTCCAAGTTGATTAAACACCATGTATTCTTACGGGTGGAAATATGGAGCTCATCAGATGATTAGACGCCCCTCACAAGTGGGAGTACACACAGTATCCGAGAGACGCGTGTGGTCCAGAAAGTGGTAGACTGCCTTGGAGGAGAGTAAGCCGTCCAGCAGAAATCGTTCTAGAACAACTTCGAATTGTTTCCGCTGGTGGAGTATGGTGGATCTTCAATTTATATTCATTCCAGGCAGTTGTGTCTGTTTCAAGGCACCTACTCCAGAAACACTCCAAAGCAACTGGATTTGGGCTTTGAAAAAATTCAGTCTAACCCAGCAGTGTCCATTGGAGCATGAACTCCATCCAGTGTAGCATGTGTATGGGTATGACATAATTATATATATATATATATATATATATATAAAGATATATAATATCTTTTTTGTGTTTTAAAAAGTAAAAACTAACAACAGACTAGCCTAGCTGTTTCCTACCTCATACTTTTGGACGCGCATTCATTTCTAAGAAATATAAATGTCCTGAGTGCATGGAATTGTGGGAACAAGGTGGGTGTGGGAGAACAGCCACCACCACATTAGAGGCTGCCCTGGAAGCAGTGTCCTCAGGCAAAACCCATCTCATTGCGAGCAAGTTCATACAAGGAAGACCATGACCCACCCCTCCTGGCATATTTCCTTCCGTGATAGGAAGGGAAGAAATTCTACCTCCAAACAGAGAAGGGATTGGTAAATGGCATCTTAACTTCACATCTCCCGGTATCTCCATAGCATTTGTCCAAACTTGTGATCGTAGCGTTGGCTGGAGAAGCAAAAGGCGAATGAAGACAAAATAGAAAAGAAGAAAAATCCTAATTGTTCATATGGGAGAGCACTTGAGGGACTATCGGAAAGAGATACTACAAAGATAAAAAAAAAATCCATAACCTATCCTACGGTACCCCCATAGTGAACCGATCTAACCCCGACCCGCGAACCCTCAGACACTTCCTTTCCTTTCCACCTCAGCCCTGTGTGTACTCACCCTCTCCCCACATCTGTCTTCCAGCGTGGGTCTAATGTTGGCCTCTTGTACTCTCCTGTCCTCATCTGAAGCCAGAACAACCTGGACAAAAGACAAATTTGACCCATTTTCCTTCACCTTCTCTAGGTCTTCACCATTGTTCCCGGGGCAAAGCTCTTTCCCCAATTTAGGCCAGTCCAATTCCCCAACCTCATCTCAAGAGTGTTTGAACTCCTCACTGGGCTGCAGGCACGGCTACTCTAATGTCTCAAGAAAGTAGCTCGTTCAACCAAGTCTTCCATTGTCTGGTCCTTACCAATGTGTTCTTCCTTCCTGACGTCCCTGTCCTCTCTTCCTCAGATTAGTGAGCTTCCTCAAAAATTTCACACGTGAGGAAGCTCCAGCAGAACCTTCTAGACAGGGGAAACTCCCTCTAGAACATACGTGGTATGCTAATTTCCCACTGTGTGGTTATTTTACCTTGGCACAATGAAACTCAATAAATGAGTAAATAAGCACTTTGCATATAAGAAATATTTTTAAACATTCTGAACAAAGAAAATGAATGAGTGAACAAAAGAATAATTATACATCGGCAGATATCAGTAGTTTTCATACAGACAGTTAAGACATTTTTATTTTGAAATATTAGATTATAGAAAAGTTGCAAAGCCTGTACAGAGTTCCCAGGTACCCTTCACCCAACTTCTCCTCATGTTAACACATTATATAAGTAATAGGGGCGCCTGGGTGGCTCAGTGAGTTCAGCATCTGCCTTCTGCCCAGGTCATGATCTCGTGGTTTGTGAGTTCGGGCCCTGCGTCGAGCTCTGTGCGGACAGCTCAGAGACTGGAGTCTGTTTCACTTCCTGTGTCTCCCTCTTTCTCCCTGCCTCTCCCCCACTTGTGCTCTCTCTCTCTCTCTCTCTCTCTCAAAAGTGAATAAACATTAAAAAGTTTAAAAAACATATTACATAGCTAAGAAGCTAAACAAGAAAGCCACACTGGCACCATAATGTTAATACATCTATGGGTTTTATTCAAATTTCCCCAATTTTTTCCACTAATAGCTTTCTTCAGTTCCAAGACTCCATACATTACCTCCCACTGCATGCAGCCATCATGTGTCCTTTACTTCAGATTTTCGGTTTTGCCTTGTCTTCTATGACCTCGACAATTTTAAAGAATTGCTTTGTAGAATTTACTTGAGATTGGGCGCGCCTGATGTTTTCTCGTAACTAGGATAACTAACAGGTTTTTGAGATTACCACAGATGACACAGATCACAGAGATGATATGCCCTACTCATCACACCATAACAGTGATATTGAAGGTCAAAATGACTTATTTCTGATGACCTTCACCACTCCATTATTTGTTTTCTGTCGGATTTCTCCACTGTAAGTTTACCATTTTTCCTTTTCCTACTGTATGTGCTGGAAGCTGGTCACTAACTACAGCCCAAGGGAGAGAACCCCGGGTCCCGAAGGAAGAATTATAAAACATTTGTAGACATATGTTAAAACCACAACAGCAATTAATGCATGTTTTGTGGGAGAGACGTTGAGGCCGTGAACACGTTCTCTTTCTCCTTAAAGTTGTGTGCCTTAATTATAGTGTTCATCAACGGACCTTGCCTACAGTGATTACTACGGTGGTGTTCTAATGGTGATTTTCTATTTCCCTCCTTTCTTCTGTATTTATTAATTAGAATTCTTCTATAAAATAGTTGTTTTTTTCTCTTCCATTCATTTATTTATTCAAGCACATGTTTATAGTATTTGGACTCTTGGATATTTTTTTGTTACCTGGGTAAGAATCCTACACGATACCTTTCCTTATTTTGTTGTTCCACTTGGTCCAGCCTTGTGTTTGGATATTTGCTCTATCAGGCTGTCTGGTGTTACCTTTGACACGGCCCCTCCTCTGTTCATTAGCTTTTTTTTTTTTTTTCACTTTCTGGCCTACACGATACTCCAAGCTTGTCTTGTATTTTCTTTGCCCCAGCTTTAAAATCAGTCTTTGCTTCAAGGAGCCCTGGTTACTTTTTATCGGAGAATGGTATTTAGAAACCAAGATTTGAGCAATGAGTGTGCTCATTGCCACTGGGGAGCCATTGCTTCCAGGCCCTGACAGCAGATAGAGCTAGAAAATATGGGTTTGTGTACTGTCCTGTGTATGCAAGAATGTCTCTATGCATCTAACTTTTTATTTATATCTAGAGCAAAATAAACATGAACCCTTATTTATCTCACTGATTCTAATCTAGCTTCATAAGCTTCCTTCTAACCTTCCTCTTTGCTTATTTGTAACTTTCTGTCAGTGAGTAACTGAGCTCTCATCATCTACCATATACTTAGTTACTCGGTTCATTCTAGTCTCAAAAGTCCTAATATGGTCCCCAGTGAAGGACAACTTGCCAACCAATATAGAATGTTCGTGTCCATTTCTTTTGTCTTTCCTCTTACAGTATCAAGAAAAACACCCAAAGTTATTTCGGCTACCCCCCCCCACCCCCCACGGAGTCCTCAGTGCAGTTATGTCCTGCATTTGTGACATTGTTGGATTTAGTTATAACAGACTAAACTCTGTTCTGAGTTCCTCTGCAATCTCAGTTTCTTTAAGTCACACACAGTAAAATTCAGTTTGTGTGTCTAGATGTTCTCGGTGTTTGGACGAATGCATAAACTCATAGATCCACTGCCCTAGCCCTAGGAAGGGTGTCCCGTTACCCTACACTTCCCTTCATGTCTCCTGTTGGTTGTCAATTGCTTTCCTCTCTCCCAAACCGAGGCAAGCACCACCTGTCTTCTCCCCTGTAGCTTTGTCTTTTCCAGGACGTCACATAAATATCTGCATTCCTGCACTCAGAAAGCTTCATTTAAGATGCATCCAGGGGCGCCTGGGTGGCTTGGTCGGTTAAGCGTCCGACTTTGGCTCAGGTCATGATCTCATGGTCCGTGAGTTCAAGCCCCGCATCGGGCTCTGTGCTGACCGCTCAGAGCCTGGAGCCTGTTTCAGATTCTGTGTCTCCCTCTCTCTCTGCCCCATCCTCACTCATGCTCTGTCTCTCTCTGTCTCAAAAATAAATAAACGTTAAGATGCATCCATGTTCTTCCACGAATTAATAGCTAGTTCTTTACCTATATCTGGATAGTATTCTGTTGTTTGTATAGGTCACAGTTTCTTTTTTCATTAACCCATCTAGATTTCTTCCAATGTTTGATAATCATGACTAAAGCAGCTATAAACATATATAAGTTTTTGTGTGAACATACACATTTTTCTAATTAAGAGTTTATTTTTTTAGAGAAGTTTTAGAATTGGAGCAAAATTGAAAGGAAGGTACAGAGAGTTCCCATACGCCCCTTCTGGGTCACATGTGTATTCCTGCTCCCCCGCCCAGAGGTCTAGATTTTCCCTTCCGTTTCATCCTTCCAACTGCAGTGGGTTTCCACAGTTCTCCAGGGTGACAGATTTTATTCCTCTTTCCGCGAAGATTAAGATTTTTATTTCCAACAGGGAATCTTTCTTAAATGTATCCCCATCTCCTGCCTGGGTGCCTGCTTGGACGTATGTAGAACAAGCCCACAAATGGCAGAAAATGCCATTCTGTCTGGTCCTCAGAGACTCTATCCTCTCATGGTAACCCACACTCTGCCTTTAAGAATTTATAAAAAAGGAGCTAAATTTCCTTCCTGGCTTAGTCTGGTAGGGTCTGTCCTGGGTCACAGACCCTTGGGACTTCTTTCTCACTGTGGCTACCATCTCCCCTCATCGTTTGGGTTAGCTGCTCTTTGTGTGGTATCAGTTTTGTGCTGAATTCAAGGAAAGTCATCAATATGCATTTTTCCTGCTTTTTGTTGTTGTTGTTGTTGTAGGAGGAGAGTGGCACACTTTCCAGTTCTCCATCTCTGAACTGCAGCGGGATGTCCATCAATAATTTTGTGTTGTTGCTTTTATCCGTTGACAATTTAAACTTTTTGAAGTGAATTACAAAATAATTTTCCTAGAATCCACTTATGATAT
The DNA here is from genome assembly GCF_007474595.2 of Lynx canadensis. Lineage (NCBI taxonomy): Eukaryota > Metazoa > Chordata > Mammalia > Carnivora > Felidae > Lynx > Lynx canadensis. The sequence goes on along the minus strand of NC_044305.1, from coordinate 136,991,853 downwards.
GATTTCAAGGATTCCCCACACCAGGCTAAATATCAAGATAACCACCTGTCAACGAGACAGGAAGCAGCATTTCAAACATTCATCCTAGCCCCCACACCTAGAACAACAGATCCTTCAACATTAGGTCTAAAGATCTTAGGGAATCTTTGCTCCCAAGTTTGTCTTGACTTACTGACTCCACAGAGAATTTGGCCCATCCCACGTATTCTTAGTATTTCAAAAGTGATAGAAATGTATGCATGTCACATCAACCTGACCAATCATGATATTCTTCATGGGCAATACATAAATTATTTAAAAACTGTCATAGAAATAGATGTTCCAGATGCAACAATAACAAAGCATGTCCCAGGAGAATATTCCTCTGGCTACACAGTTTGCACCTGCTGTGTAATTTCTTGGATTGCTTCCCCTGTCGGAATCGGTTTCTCCAATGACAACGCCCTGCTGAGATGGGTTTTGCTGTGCAGCCATTTGCTGGGCCTTTGCAAGAGCCTGGCTTCTCATGCCTTCAAACTTCTCTCATACTAAAGGACCCAAAAAGAAGACGGTGCCCCATGCACGGGTGTTAGACAGCGGGAGGTGGGGAAGAGACCGTTGCACATGCACGGATCACCACCGGATGCACGGATCGATGGCGGGAGTCTATTGACCACGAAGGAGAGAATAAAACCAATTGTTTCATTCAGATTCTAACCCGTGGCTTCCAGATCCTCGTCCAGTGAATTTTACATTAAATCAGACTGCCTAAAAGATTTTTTTCAGCTGTGTTTTTTTTCCCTTTTAGAAGATTAAGAAACCAATGCTAATGTGTAATGAAGGATCCAGCTACATTTTAAACTGACTATGTATTCCATTTCCATTTTCTTTGATTCTGCCTGAGCCCATTTGGTGCTATTATCCACAGATGGACAAAGCCATTTTCTATAGCTGATTTCACTTGTGATTCTGCAAACTATTTGCCTTTCCATCTCCTTCTAAGCCCTGAGATTATGTTTTCCAAATACTCTGCATTGCTTGCTCGTTCTCGTGAAGGCTGAACCTGTACCTACGTGAATAGCAACACCGTTTCCAAACAATCCTAGCTGGGGATCCGAATTGCAGCAGTCTGAAGAGAGGTAGGTAGCTTTAAGAAGAGCTCCAAATGTTCTTTTCCCCAGGTTATCATGCTAAGTAGGTCAGTGCTTTTCAATAGCCGTGGTGAACAAGAATTGAGGCGTTGCCTGCCAAGTAGATCCCCAGGCACAACCCTGAACCTCCCCAGTCAGGATCCCTGAAAGTTAGCCCAGGAATTTGTCGAGACGCTTCGTAACTTCTGGAACGCTCCCATTTTTCCTTTGCCAGGCAAAATGTGCTATTTTCTACTGAACATTTTTACTCTCGAAATGGTAAATCTATATGTATATATTTTTTATTTGTTTGTTTCTTTCTCTTTTGGAAGAGGAGGTTTTTTGGGGTTTTTGGCTTTTTAATTTGTTTTCCCCCCGTATTAGTGACTATCTCAAGAGTGGTAAAGCATTAGCCTCACCTTTCCAACTGCAACATACTTTGTGAGAGTGTGAGAGGTCCTCTCTATCCTAACTCACTGATCCAGTGACACTGCAATGATCATCATTCATTTGGATCTGAAGTGTTTTTTAATGAAACTCAGAAAAGTGGAAATATATCTACTAAGATAGGTGACGGGAATTTTGAGGATTTTTTTTTTTAATGTTTACTCACTTTTGAGAGACAGAGAGACAGATCACAAGTGGCAAAGGGTGCGCAGGGAGAGAGAGGGGAAGAGAGAGAGAGAGGGAGACACAGAATCTGAAGGAGGTTCCAGGCTCTGAGCTGTCAGCACAGAGCTCCACGTGGGGCTCGAACCCACTGAACCAGAGATCATGGCCTCAGCTGCAGTCAGACGCCTAACCAACTGAGCCACCCAGGTGCCCCACTTTTGATTTTTTTTAAGTAAATTATTTAAACCCTTGTGCATTCTTGGTGATGTGTCAAAATGCTCTGCTATGAAAGGGAAGAGAAGAAAACACAAGGAGATCTCTAGTGTGAAAGCCACGTGGCAAATGGAAGGAAACATGTGACACGATGCACCCAGAGGGCAAAGTCGTTAAAAAATACAGCGCCCGGCTAAAGGATGGGAATAATAAGTATACACTTATTGATGACTCAGAGTCTTTCTTTTTCTTATGGGGACGAGGAAATAGTCATAAGTAGAATCATTCTTAGTTGGCAGTTCGGCAGATGAAGAAGTGGGCCATCACAAATGAGCTAAAAAAGGCCAGGTGAAACTCGACGGATAAGTGTGAAAACTTGATGGATAAGCTTCACAGTTGCACCAACAGGGACACTGAAATGTTACATCGAGTTGGACTGAAGGACGTCAAAGGGAGGGATGGAAGAAGGAAGCGTCCTCACCGCTAGCGTGGAAGGCTGGGCTTAGACGGAGTTTGCCTGGAAGGAGGTGGGATGCACCCCTGTGTTGTCTACACCCTGCCCTCTAGCTGTGCGAGCTTTAACCCCCCTTGGAAAATCAGGAAGTGGGTTAGGTGTTGTGACACAGGGAAACAAGTGGGGACTTTGTTGGTCAAAAGGCCTCGGTTTGATTTTAAATCCATGCCTGCCCAGTAAGGTCTACCCAGGTCATCGAAAAATCTCTGCACCCGAGATTCCTCATCGTCAAATGGAAGCTGGAATGTTAGACCTTCCGAGTGGCTGGAATCGACTAGGATACAGTGTAAGGTGCAGGGATGGGTGTGGGTCCCTCTGTAGCTCCTTGTTCCTCCTCTGTGCCTCCCTGCTGTTCCCTCCCCCAACCCCAGGGCTTCCAGGGAGGAGACGAGAAGCAAACATCCTAGTAGATGTTACTTCGTCTTCTCCCCATCACCGCCAGAGTGGTACTTCCAAACTCACATCCGCTTGCTCCCATAAACCACCACTGTTCACTCGCTTTCATTTCCTAGAGGACACAATCCAAATCACTTTGCCTCATCTAGTCCCTGCCTGAAATGACTTAAGGACTCTTTTCTCAGTGCTCCTGTGACATTGTCAATATTATCTATAATCAACAATAAAATCCTGTATTATACCTGTGGAGGCGCTCTGTCCCACAGTGCAACGTGAACCTCAGAGTACCAGGACCGAAGCTTCTATCTTGCTGTGTCACCAAGGGTTAGCACGACACCCCTATAGCCATCTGCACGTAGCAGATGGCTCAGTCAACGTTTTTGTTCTTTTATTTATCCATTTAAAATGTATTTTTATTGTGGCAAAATACACTTAACAGAAAACTTACCAAAGTAACTACATTAAATTATACAATCTACTGGACTTAAGTACTTCACAATGCTGTGCAACATTTCCCTATGTCCCAAATTTCCTTCACCCCAAACCCATTAATCAGTCACTTCCAATTCCTCCCTCCATCCAGCTCCTGGAGGCCTCTAATTACTTCCTGTCTCTATGAATTTGGCAATTCTAGCTACGTCACATTAAGGGATGCATACGATATTCATCCTTTTGTGTCCGGCTTATTTCACGAGCACAGTGTTTTCAATGTTCATTCCTTGGTGTGGCTTTTGTCAGTATTTCATTGCTTTTTATCACTGAAAATTCTTCCATTGTATGTGCGTACCATAGTGTGTTTACCCACTCATCTGTTGATGGACATTTAGGTGGTTTCCATATTTAGGCTATTGTGAACAGAGCTGATCTGAATATTTGTGTTCAAGTGCTTGTTTGAATGTCTGTACCCCATTATTTTGGGTGTGTAAACATGAGCAGAATTACTGTGTCCTATGGCAACTTAATGTTTAGGGTACCGAAGAGACACCCAACTTTCCCACAGTGGCTGTATCATTTTACATTTCCACCAGTGATGTAGGAGAGTTCAGCTTCTCATCCTTGCCAACACTTGATAGTTTCTCTTCTTTTGCAGATCATGGCCATTCAAGTGGGTGTGATCTGGTTACTCATTGGGATTTTGATGTGCGTTTCCTTAATGACTAATGGCATCTACCCAATGGCCGTTTGCATGTATTGGACAAATCTCTATTTAAGTCCTTGACGATAAAAAATTGTAAAAAGTCTTTTTGTTGCTGAGTTGTAAGATTTCTTTATCAATTCTGGATACTAGACCCTTAGCAGTTAGGTGATTTGCAAGTATTTCCCCCCATCCTGTGGGATGCACGTCATTCTCTTGAGAGAGTATTTTGATGGACAAAATTCTTAACCTTGGATGAAATCCAACTTATCAATTTTTCCTTTTGTTGTTTGTGCTTTGGGTACCCTTTTTAAGAGATCATTGCCAAAAGTAGAAGGTCATAGGATTTGCCTTTTTTGTATTCTTCTAAGAGTTTTATACTTTTGACTCTTACATTTAAGTCATTGATCCTTTTTGAGCTAGTTTTTATATATGGTGTGATGTGTCAATTTTATTATTATTATTATTAATTATTTTACACATAGAGATCCATGTTCCTTGGAACTATTTGTTGATAACACTCCCTCCCTCATTGGAAAGTCTTGGCACTCCTGTTGAAAACTGGCCATGTAAGTGTGAGTTTATTGCTGGACATTCTATTCCATTGATCTACATGTCTAGCTTTGTGCCAGTACCATACTGTTTTGATTATTGTAGCTTTGTAGAAAAGTTGTAACAGAGGAATGTGAGTTCTGAAACTTTATTCTCCCCCTGCCCCAGTATTCTTTGGCTATTCAGAGCTCCTTGCAATTCCAGATGAATTGTAAGCTCATTTTTTTCCCCATTTACTCCAAAAAGGCTATTGGAATTTCGATACAAAGTTTAGTGACTCTGTAGATCACTTTAGGAGTATCGCCTTCCTACCATTGTGAAGCCTTCCAGTTTATGACCATGGGACACCTTTCCATTTACTTCATTCTTATTCTATTTCTTTGAGCAATGTTCTAGAGTTTTCATTACAAGTCTTATATCCTATACTGAGTTAATCCAATCTCTGTTTAAATATCTCTAGTTTGGGGAAACTTGCCAACTGTTAAGCACCGTCATACTGCTTACACATAATTGTATCAAACCCTACCTTTATTGACATGTTCTGAGGGAACACATGTGGACATTAGAGTTGAGTTTCAAAGGCCCAGAAGATTTCAATGCCATATCACTCAAGAGAAAACATAGTGTTAAAAGGCCAATATGAGAAAGAAAGCAGCACGTACCGTTGACGTCCATGCATCATGGACACATATCCACCAGGAAATGTGTATATGAATGCATAAGATAAGGATATTTTCTATTTTAGAAAGAGTGAAATTATAGAGTCTGCCTTGTTCTCTCTTTAAGTTGAAACTCTTCTACTTGCTTAAAATAATCAGCTTTATTATTAGCAGTATTTTAAAACATATGTCATTTCTAAGGAGAAGGCACACAAGTTCAAAGCTGGAAATGAGAAAGAAAAAGAAAACACAGCAGAAAGCACCCGTGTATTATTGTACCCATGGACACGAGTAAGTGAAATAAGGAAGCCTTAAGCAAAAATTTTACGTGAGCCCAGCAGTGCGATGCCTTGAATCCTTCTTTCTAGAGCTGCAGAAGAAATAAACAAAGCAAAGTTTTTAAAAGAGCCATCAACTTTTATTTAATTTTACTGCTTCTGGCAATGTAAATGAAGGGTTGTGTAAATATTGGCAAACAAAATTATTGGAAATACAGTCAACATAATCAGGCTGAGGGAAAGAATGTTTTGATTACTTAAATTTATGGTTTTCTAAAAGCATCTGATATATAAGATCTATAAATATCCATAATCACCGATTTTTAAAATCGGAACTCCGGACTTACGAAAAGTTTAATAAACAACCCAAGGGGCGTTACAGCATGTGTGTTGCATCAGTAACGTGTTAAGAAAACATGGCTATTGCTTCAGATTGGGGAACCAATTATACCTCATCTCTGAAGACTCATTATTATTACTATGTTAATTTTTAAATCTATGCCAGACCTCCACCTGCCCCTTACAATTCTTCAAAGTTTGAGCCAAGGAAGAGCAATGGTGATGATTCTGAGATTATAAAGGTTTTACAACTTTCTAAGTGTCTGATTATTAATTGACATTGAAACGAACCTACCATGTCTTCTGGGCAGAGTGACGTACATTTAATTATACTAATATTCATCAAAAGATAGAGTAATCCTCATATCCACTTTGGGCTGAGGGTATTCTACAAACTTCTAGTAATTTGAAGCAGGTCGAGTGAATAGTGATTGAAGTACTTAAACCATTTTATTACCCGGATAAATGTATTAGGAAACATGCTTATTGTATATGATTCCGATCGGATGGAAGGATCAATCGGTTGCTTAGTATATTTCAAAGTAAAGTTGAAGCTTATCCAGTTATCTGGTCTGAGTCGTGCTGAGTATTCATTCTCATTGGAGGGGTCAAGTTGTGACGACATGGTGTATCTAAAGAACAGTATAAATAAAACTGTGTTTAACATTCGTCAATAGTCTATTATCATTCTCTTTGCAGGTAGTACGTTGTTCTAGCCTCACCACAAACTGAGGAGGCAGCTCATGTGTACAGATGAAAACATCCGGGCTTAGTTCACTCAGAAACGTCTTTTCCCCAGAAGCCATCTTAATGGAAATTTAGAGCAATTGGGTTTCTTACCAGGAAAGCTCTTCCAAGGATTTTTGTAGTTTCCTGGAAATGTAGGATGAGAGTAAGTTGAACATCAGCCATTGACACATGTGATGTTGTCTCCTTCACTCTCCTGTTTCTCCGGGTAGATTCCGAAACTTTCTGTCGGAGCTTGAGTCCATTCATATTTGTGTACCAGGACCTAGTGGTGTTAGCCACAATGTAGACACGCAACACGTGTGTCCGAAATGACTGAGCAAACCCGGAGCTGGCCAGTTGTCCTTCCTTGTGTTCCAATACAAGCCAGACAAAACACAGTTCCACTGTGGCTCAGGTCACACTGTATGACACTTGTCTGTGATCTTGACAGCCCCTGGCCCCACTCTAAACAAAGGACACTACCATGCACGTCTAAGAATTTCTGGTCCTACAAAGCGTCTGAGACACAGCGAGCAGGCCCTCAGTAAATATTCATGGAATGAGTATGTGGCTGGAAACTTCTCTGTCATCTTCCCCACTTACCCCCCGGTGGCGAGGGGGTTTATAATAAAAAAATATAATAAAAAGACATAAGGAATGTTAGCATAATAGCATATGGATGTGCTGACAGGAATAGCAATACATTTTTTTTTTTAAAGTCTTTGTTTTAGATCTGCCATTCTCAAGAAAAATCTAAACCTTTTCCCCCAAAGACAGAGAACATCCACAGTTAACTGTCTCTTCCAGGATACAGCTGGAAAGCAGTTAGTGCTGCCAGGATGGGGGTGGGTCTGGGGCCTCACTGAAAGCAAACCCAGGCATAAAACCGATCAAAGAAGGACACGAGGACGTTGAAGAGAAAGAATGATCGGAGACAAAGGGCTCTCAGTCTCCCCGGGCAGGCGGCCGCGCGGTGGGCCCTGAGACGTGGGTGGAGAAGGTTAAATATAGAGCTTTTGCTCAGTCTGCCCTCAATCTTGTGATCAGTGAAAGAAAGGTCACTCTCTCTCTTTAACAGCTCATGGCTCCAGGGTGATTCGGATCGCACGCAGATGGTCGGCTGTTTATACCTTTTCCTTTGTGGTTTAGAATAGCCCACGGACATATTCAGGACACGAGAGATGTCACCTCGTCAGAGCGGTCTTGGAAGGCCGGATCCCAGGAGCAGAGTCCCAGGGTTCCAGAGCTGCCTCAGAAAGGCAGAAAGAGTAGCAGGTTCCGGGCAGTTTGACGGGCGTGTCGCATGCGAACGGGCTTCCCTGAGGCCGGCGTGGGCACACTCCACAAGTCCACGGGAGACGCATCCGTACCACCCATCACCACAGAAATCTCTGCTGGGGCACCCGGGTGGCCCAGCTGGTTGAGCGCCCGACTCTTGATTTCAGCTCAGGTCACGATCTCACGGTCCGCAGGTTCGAGCCCCACGTCGGGCTCTGCACTGACAGAGTGAGCCTGCTTGGGATTCTCTCTCTTTCTCTCTCTCTCTGCCCCTACCCCACTCATGCTCTCTCTGTCTCTCGTTCTCTTTCTCAAAATAAGTAAATAAACTCAACAGCAAACAGAAATGTCTGCTGATAAACATGTTTTGAAAATCCAGTGTGCTATGTAAACCACGTGTTAGGGAGATCGCTCGGCTTTTTCTCTGGGCGAACACTGTCTGGACTTTTCCTCTACGCGACCCCAGGGGCCTCGAAGCACAAGGCACGGTTTTCCTTCCTTTTGTTTTGCCATCTCGCCCTGCCGCGTGCAGCCCACGGTCAGGAGCAGGGCCCCGGTGTCCTGTCACAAAAGGTTTCTCGACGGTTCCACGGGCATCCGGGACCCTCCTCCTATGTCCTCAGTGTCCCCACAGCGCTGTTCTTTTCAGGTGTGCACCAACCGCCAGGTGTCCCCGCTGCCAGGCCAGCCCATCGGTGGCCTTCCCTTTCTCTTGGAACAATAGCCACGTGCACACATCCGAGCATCAGTATGTGCTGTGCACCTGTAATCTCCCGCAGCCATGAGTGTTCATGCAGCGTGCACAGGTGGGGGGCTCTGGGGGCAGGAATGGGAGCCGGGAGGGTCGACCGCAGGGTCAGGAAGCAGGGGAACGGTGTGCACCTACCTATCCTCACCCCTGCTCACACACACACACACACACACACACACACACACAGATGAGAAGAACTACTGGCTTTGGAGGCTGATGCTATAAATTTCAACCTACCCTTGGCTTAAATAGCCACTTAATTCTTGGAGCGATTTTACAGGGCTAACTGAACTTCTGCGGGGTTCAGCGTTTTTGTCTGCAGAAACGACGATAGCAAATTCTGCTCTTCGGGGTTGCGTACGGAATGCTGTGGATGATGAGGGAACGCGTGGGAATAAAACCGAACGCGCTCAGCACGTCAGGAGTCCAGTGAGGGGAACTTCTTCCAAGCCCCAGACATTTTAAGGAGAATCTGCGAGTCAGGGGTGTCCCACCCTGCCCTTGATGGCTGCCATGCTTCTTAGTTGGTCTGGGGACAGTGAGTCCTATCGTCTGACTCACTAACAGCGAGGAGAAAGCCGTGTACACACAACTCTGAACCAGCTCTTGAATAAACCTCCAGGAGAGACCGTTGATTACCACGCACTTCGCCATTGTGCTGCCGCGATTACATCCGGCTCCTTCCTCAACGAAGAATATGCACTGGTACTACGTTATTTGTGGGTTCATTTATTGGTGTCTCCCCAAAAAGATAACAGAGCTTGCTAGCTCTTATTTGCTTTACTTTTCCTTATGAGAAATTTTGAACATATGTGAAAGGAGAACAGAGGGTAAAACAAATCCCAATCCCCCACCCATCATCAGCTGAAATAATTATCAATGTACAGCCCAATGGTTTTCATCTTTACCTCCCTACACCCTAGCATCTTCTTTACAATCTTGCTGGAGCATAATTGACATAGTATAAACTTGACCCAATAGAGGCGTACAATTCAAAGATTTTTTTAAAGAAAATAAATTGAGTTGTGCCGCCACCACCGTAGGGTACTTTTAGACCATTTCCATCACCCATAAAGTTCACCTGTGCCTCCTTGCCATCAATCCCTGACTCCCGCCCCCAGCCTGAGGGAACCACTGCTTTCCTTTCTGGGTCTCTAGAATTGTCCTTTCTGATTATTTCGTATCAAGGGAATTTCAAAATACGTATATTTTGTTTCTGATTACGTTCACTTAGCTTAGTTTTTGAGGTTCACCCATGACGGAGCATGGGTCAGTCATTTCGTTTTATTGCTGAATAATATTCTGCTGAATGGCTGTACCACATCTTGTTTATTCAACCAACAATTGATAGACAATTGGCTTGTTTTAGATTTTTGCCTATTAGGTATAATGTTACTTCAAATGTGCAAACACTAGACTTTGTGTGGACCTATGTTTTCATCCATCTTGGTCAGATAATAAGGAATAGAATTGCTGGATCACTGATAAGTTTATGTTTAACTTTTAATGACACTGATAAACTATTTCCGAATTGGTGGCGCCATTTTACATTCCCATCAGCAATATGCGAGGGCTCCAATTTCTCCACATCCATGCCAATGCTTTCTCTTTTCTTTTCTTTTTGTCCTTCTTCTTCTTCTCTGTCTCTCTCTCCTTCTCCTTCCTCTTCCCCTTCTTCTTCTTCTTCTTCTTCTTCTTCTTCTTCTTCTTCTTCTTCTTTTCTTCTTCTTCTATGACCATGACCATTTTACTGACTGTATGTGATATCTCATTATGGTTTTGATTTATTTTTCCCTAAAGACCAATAATGCGGAGCATCTTCTCATGTGGATTAGCCACGTGTATATCTTACTTGGTAAGATGCCTATGCAAATGTTATCCTTAGGCAAGTACCCATTGTCTTGATTACCTTATATGTTTGTAGTAAGTTTTTAAATCAGTTATTGTAATTCCTCCAACTTCTTCCTTTTCAAAATGGTTCCCCCTTTTCTGTGTGTCTTTCTATTCGCTGAAAATTTTAGCTCAAGCCTGTCACTGTTTACAAAATAGCCTGCTAGGGTTTGATAGGGATTGTGTGAAGTCTGGAGAAATTAAATTTGTACCTAAGGATAATATGACTTTGATATTACTCTGAGTAAAATTATTTTCTTAGTTTTACATTCAGATTGTTATTTGAAAATAAATAAAAATTTAATTCATTTTTGTAAAAGAATGCTGCAGCCTCTTACCTTGCTCAACTCATTAGCTCTAGATTTTTTTAATGGCTTTCTTAATATTGTCTCTCTGAGGGATCATGGCATCTGTAAATAAAAACTGTTATATTTGTTTCCGTACAATCAAGATCCTTCCTCCTTCGTGAATTACCATCTCTTTGCTCAATGTTTGCTTTGCTCATTTTTTCCAGAGTTCTGGCCTGGTGATTTTGGCAATATTGTCCACTTTTTTATGTTCTTTGGGGGGAAATGATTTGTTACTTACTTTGCCATCCTGGATGTCCTCACTCACGGGGGATTTTGCTTGTTTCTGCTCTTGCTTTTTTCTTAAAGGAACAGTTCTTATTGCTGCAAAGCGGTGTTTACAGTATGGTGCATACTCAGCTCCTTGACGGTGAACACGCATATTGTACCATGATAGTAAAGAGGGCCTGAACCACCTCATTTTGGGGAATCCAGGAGGAGTTTCCTAAAGAGTAATTTGTAATTTTTGATCGAAAACAAGACGAAACCAAATAGGAATTGGTCATGCAAAAAAAAAGAAAGCAAATCAACTATTGAAGTTCACCCGTCTGTGCCCAGACGCAGAAGTGAGAGAGGATGGTGACAGCTGTGCTCGCCACTGTCATTCTGGTGACGATGGAGGGCTGGAGGGCTTGTACACACATCGTTCTTTTAAGGAAAGAAGACAGAGTGGGCCTTCCGTGTCGGGAACGCTGACCACACGGGAGCTACCGGAAGGGAAAAGCAGGATCCTGGTACCTGGAGTTCATCTCTAGGCCTGTTTTCTGCTCTGGACCCAAAGCTCCATGTCAGAGTTCTGTGCAGAGAAGCAGCTCGAAAAGGAAGGAGCTGCTTTAATGCTAACCCGGCTGGAGGTTCTGAGCTAACAAAGCAGGGGAGTTCTGAACCCAGTGCCTGCAGTCCGGGTAGTTCAGAGCCCCCCTGCTCCTTTGAAACCTCTGGACGTTTGCTTCTGAGTCCATGGCCTTTGGAGACCTGAAGTTTGTCTCAAACCACAGAAATATTAATGAAGTGTAAAAGACACCAGGATTCTACTGATTTATTAGGGGCGTTCCTGCCACCATCGCTTTGTGCCCCAAGTACGGCGTCTCCGGGTGAGAGGAGGTGACCGAGGCAGGTAGGGCCATAACTGTGGAATAGGTTTAGTCTCAGGATTCGTGAAAATTCATAAGATCCTCCTCTGATGACTTTAAGGCAAAATTTGAAATCAAGACCATGAACCCCCTCGGAGAGTCCACTCTTATGAAGACAAGGACATGTAAGGTAAATCAAATGCTTTCTTGCTAAGACATAACCTTATACCGTGTAATCTCGGACCCTGGTGTCATGGCCAAGATGGTCTCATGCAAGGTGAGTGTTCTTCCTTTTTTCCCTTGAAATAAGTCCGGATTTTAAAGTTTATTAATCTGATACTATACTTGTTATTTACTAGGTGAGGTGTACTCTCCTGGGCCATGTCCAAATCATCTTATTTTTATGGAAATATCTAAGATAACAAGGACAGTATTTGTATAATTGGGGGGGGTAGTTACTTTGGCTTGTGAACTGGGGCACTATTATAACAAATAGAGATTTACAGAAACGGAAATCAGATGAAACTGTAATCAGACTTCTAGGGTAGAGAAATACGATGGAACAACATGTTCACCAAATTTCACGGCCACCTGTTCAGGTACAAGCGGTGGCTAATCTAGCTGTTTCGTAAATCTAGCTGTGCGAAGGACGTAGGTGCACTACCAAGCTTTACCTTTCTGTGCAATTTATAAACAAATTTGTTGGCATGCAAATTATAACTTGTCCCGAAAACTTCTTTTACTAATTAAAGCTTGCAGAAGCCTGGGAAGGGCTGAATAATTAACACGGTGCCAGCGTGTTTCTTAGGCAAGTGAAGTATTACTGAATTAGATGTCAAGATTAGGAAAAATGAACGATTTAAAAACACATGTTAGTTTTTGAACTCTCTTTCCTTTTGAGATAGGAACTTGATGCAAGGGTGAGACCATTAAATCTGAAGCCCCAGGAGCCCATTGGGTGCACAACACATGCACGTGTCTAGAGTGAACAGTCCCGGAAGCTTACTCTACCCTCATCACGCGTGAGCTTTCTGACATCGGAGTGATGCCTCGCTTACCTTCCTGAACCTAAGTTTCTTCATCAGTAGATTGGAGATCATTGTAGAAATCATATAATCTAATGTGATAATCAGATTAAAGATGATAGTCACATGCCCCCCCCAACCCTCCCCCCCCTCAATAAATCATTTCTCTCTATAAGTTTAGTTTGGGCACGGATATTCATAAGGTCACACAATCATACAATTAGTGATGAATAGAAGGGTGATAGACTGAAAACTGCATTAAGAAAGAAGGTTTGGACATGTAGAGATAGTTCGCTTTGAAAACTGAAGAGTAAGCATAAAATGGGAGAAATGGAACAGATTTGTCTCACCTTACCCCAGAAAGTGAAATCATCGTAAATGGTACTGTGCTGTCCAATATACAGCTTTTCCGGCAAATTACTAATAGCGGTAATTCGAACAACTCTCACTGTCCGGCTCAACTTCATGTGCACAGGGTTGCCAAGACTTCAGTGAGAGGTGCTGTGAAAGGGGCTTCTGCCCTGTTGGCTGGAATTTGTCAGGCAATAACAAACAATACCACTGATGATCATGAGGGTTAAGCACAGATTCAAATGCATTTTGTTTAACTTGGTTGTCTCCGGCATCTGGAAGTTCCTGCCACTTAACAGATACTCAACGAGTATCTGTCCAGTTAGTTTCCAGACTTCTTCTCTGTCCCGTGTAGGACAAAGACCATCACCCACCCTCTTCCTATTCGAGCAAACACATGTGTGCACACCCACACCCACCTGCAGCTCTCCGATCAGGGAGAAAGGGGCATGTTTGACGATTGGGGTTGGTCTAGGGTCCATCCTGCAGGTGTGCCGTGTAGTTAGCTTTGCAGGGGATATAAAACATCAGGTGTCTGGAAGGCTCAGTCGGGTTCTTGCCCGTTTTCCTCGGCAGGTAAATATCGTCGCTTCGTCTGCTTTTTTGATTTTGGTCATTTACTTTTTTGTGACTTGGCGCTGAGAAGGCTTGGAACTGTGGGCTCCTCGGAGATAACATTTTGGCGTGCTAAGTATTTTCTTCCTGGTCGCTTCTTTATGGACGATGTTTAGAAAATACGAGAATATGCCATTTTAGGTCATCTGTTAGCTGGAAGCAGCTGAGAATTTTCGGCTTTTCTGCTTTTCCCACAATGCAATGTCTCTAAGGGATGCGCGGTGGAGGTGGGCATCGACCTTTTTCATTCAGTATAATTGTTTAAGTACTAATCGTCGATGTACGTGCCTGAAACTATTTTCAAAAGCGGAATCCCCTGGAAAAAGCTTTTGGTGAAATAACTGATCCTTAACATGTCTTTAAGTTTGAATTTATGGACGTTGTATAAAGCAGGACATGTTTATATTGCCAAATGTTATTTGTCAATAATTTGCAAGCTACCATTGTATAAAATTTTATCTTTATAAATGTGCACTTTAGGTGTATACTCAAGACAAAGATAAAATTGGGCCATTGGGTATCTAGCTTTTATTTATTTGTTTGTTTATTTTAGAGAGAGACAGTGAGAGAGAGAACAGGGGAGAGGGGCAGAGGGAGAGAGGAAATCTTAAGCAGATTCCATGCTCATTGTGGAGCCCAACACGGGGCTTGGTCCCCCAACTCTGGGATCATGACCTGAGCAGAAACCAAGAGTCGAGCACTCAGCAGAATGAGCCACCCAGGCTGGACGTCTAGCTTTTCAATTATTAATCTACATAAAATTGAACTTGAATACTGACCACAGTTGCAAACACAGACAAACCTCTAGGTGGGTTTTGGTCTATGTCTTGAAGCGATTTTGGTATATCGGCTCTTTGCATTAGGATAACCTTAATCCTAATCATTGTAAGCGTTGACAAAATGACCCAAGTGACAACTGACACCTGCTGCTGGAAATGACCCAGGATGTCAGAGATCTTGCCACCTTCTTCCACATGTATTTGTCAGCCACTGCACTTGACGCAAGTAGGTGGAAATTTGCTGCATGGGACTATTTTATTTATTTTTTAAGTCAGTCAACCGGGAGACAGTGATACCTGCACCATGTTGGGCGTGAAATTCCGGGTGGGTGGTGGGGGAGGGTGGGCAGAGAGATGTTTAGAGAAACTTAAAAATCCGTTTTGGAGACAAGACAATCAAAACGAGGAATAGGAAAAAAAATAGCCTTAAGTTGTGTGGCTTGGAATGAACCCAACACGCCTAGGGGTGCTGCAGACCCCCGGAGGGACAGTGGTGTTGTCGACCCCCGGAGGGACAGTGTGCTGAGGGTGAATGGGAACGTGGGCCTTTCTCCCTGGAGAATGAGTAGGATTTGGGTAAAGTAGAAGGGAAAGAAGTGGATATTAATATATTAATTTCTTATATATCACCGGAACGCTGTTTTTGTTTTTTCTTTCCTGGCTGGAGTGTGCCTGATCAAACAGATTGAGTCCTTAAACCATGGCACTGAATCATTATTGAAATTGAAATTTGAAATGTACCAAATATATCAATTATATTAGGATTAGCATAGTCATTTTTGTTAAAGCCAAGAGTGGAACCATAAATCTTTCTGAATTCCAACGATTTCCTTCTGATTAATGTGCCAGGAGCTCTGCGCAGCCGATGTGCTCACCTATAGCGTTAATTGAAGCGAGAAAAAGTAGGAAGAATAACTTCTTGCATTTTTTATTATGAATGTCATTTCAATAAGTCGCTGATGCAGAAGAGGGGACAACCGTGGTAAAATTACCAACTGTCAATTACGTTACACCCATGAGTTTTCAGCATATGGAGTAAAGCGTCCTGCTATCTCCCTTAAGGAATTCATTCTTAGGGAAATCCCCAGGGCTTAAATTCCTACTGAACATGACATTACGTGTGTGGGGGAAGGAGTCTGAGCCAGATTATTCAGTAAAAGGATTAGTCCTTGGTTTTATAGCGCTCCCAAGATTTCTTTGATGCCTTCTCCATTCACCTCATCCCCAATCTAGGGAGGAACCCTCCTCTTAAAAACCCGTTGTCAAGTGGGGAGTTAATGAGCAAGACTTAATTATTTAAGGCAACCACAGGATGTTTTAAAAGAAGACTGGAAAGCTTGCGTCAGAGGATAAAGGCATGTTCACAAAACATCCTCCAGTGTCTTCAGAGAAAAGCGGACGCTGTACAAGACCTGGTTTTCTGGAAATGACAGAAAACGAGCTAAACTTTGTACAGATTACAGAATTGGTTCGTAAAGGTTCAGGCGTAATGCAAAAATCAACAGCTCTGGGTGGTGGTGGTTCACGATGATTAAGAAGGTGCAGTCAGGAAAATAAAGGCAGGCTTAGTTCTCTTTTAAACTTTCATTTGGTAGGAGTCTGACTCAGAGTGAGTGGCTAGAAAACATTTAAAAACTCTCAGCATCCTCTGACCTGTGTCCTGCCGACCATGCCTTGCAGGAGGCAGCCCTTTTTCAATGGCGTCCAACAAACCTTCCCCATCATGCGTTTATGTTCTCTGTGCCGGGAGGCCACTCTTCACCCTTCGCCCCCCAGCCCCCCACGGCACTAACACACACACGCTCCTGCCCCCACTTCCTCAATGTTATCACCATAATATTCCATAATATTGTGATGCCCCACTTCCTCAATGTTATCACCACATTCCCTGTATTAAAAATAAAATGAATCACACTAATTAAGAATGCATTTATATCAATACCATCTCCCCCCCTGGGGAATTTTCAAAGTGATTCAGAAAACACTTTTCCCCGGCACTTGTTACATCCTATACATCATCTAGGTAGAAACAAGCAACAGTTGTTCATCACAAGGAGCCCACGATCTAGGGAGGAGACAAAAATATCGAAAACGTGAAGAATCACTCACGATTTTGGGCAATTGTTTACATTTGGGAGCTATCTTAGTGTCTTTGCGATGACATCAGTATGCTGGTTGGACGAGGACTGAAGGGGACGGTCTTGAACTCACCACCGGAGGCCTGCAGATAATAGGGACGGCTAATCAGAGTCAAAAGACAGTGTTTAACTGTGACCAAGGATATCATGGAGACTCACGATGAAAAAGAGCTTGAGAACGAAACGTAGCAAGAGAAGGAGGAGGCAAGGGCCAGGTACTGTGAGAACACGCCAGCCTGAAGTAGGAAAATGAGCCTCCGTGGAAGGACCACCCAGCGACAAAGGGAAGCGGTCCCCGATTCTAAGGCAGGAATAACAGAGCGAGATGCCGGTCTCACAATTGTAAAGCGTGGATAAGAGGGATGGTCACCTCAAAAAGTAGAAAAATAGACCCTTGATGTCAGGAGTACTTATCTAAAGCTGTTCAAGCTCCACAAACCAGAGCAGTGACATTATGTCCTCCAGTTCAGTCTTTATGCTTATACACTATTCTCATACAACATCTCGCCATTTGGCCATTTGTATTCTCTAGAGAGAACATACTGGGGCACAAACATACCGCCACTGGTTAATTATACATATATCTGTGGGTGGCGATTCTGGTTTAGCTGTGAGGCTCTTACAAGTTGTGTTAGTGTGAGTCTGTCCTACAGATTTAAGGTTGGGAGCAACGCAGCCCAGTGACGAGACGGCGAGAACCACAGACGTGTCACATCGCAAGACTCTGCCGGGCAATCAGCCTCCTTCTTTAGTGGCATGCCAGTCACCCACTCATCCATCTCTTGTGTGCATTTACAAATAAGTTAGCTAGCTGGCCATGGAGGAGAAATAACAATGTACAGCAAGATCTATATGCCCACATAAAAAGCCACAGCCGCGGAGTACATTTCTTTGCAGAAATCCTGGGTAGAGATTGGTACAGAATAAGAACAAGAAAGCAGGAAATGGATCCCATGTTCCCATTAAAACCACTACACTGGCACTGTGGCTAGACGTGGTGACAAAATAGAATTTACACCATCTGCTGGTGGTCTTAGCTTCAAAAAAAAACCAAAAAAACTTTTATATTTCTTGGGTTGCGCTTCTGATAATGACTTGTCCCTGGATCTAGAGAGAATGAAGAGAACACCACCAATTTTAAACTAATTTTAAACAATAGGGAAGAAAACAAGAAGAAATTATGGAGACAGGACATGTTTCTGAGACTTTAAGAAAAATTTTTTTAATGTTTGTTTTTGAGAGAGAGAGAGAGAGAGAGAGAGAGAGAGATACAGAAGGCAAGCAGGGGAGGGGAAGAGAGAGAGGGAGACATGGAATCCAAAGCAGGTTCCAGGCTCTGAGCTGTCAGCACAGAGCCCGATGAGGGACTCCAACTCACAAACCATGAGATCACGACCTGAGCCAAAGTTGGACACTTAACCAACTGAGCCACCCAGGTGCTGAGACTTTTTTAATGTCCTGATTAGGGATTGCAAGATTGTTTTATCATAAAAGTGATAGGTTGGGGCACCTGGCTGGCTCAGTTGGGTAAGCATCCGACTTCAGCTTAGGTCATGATCTCATGGTCCATGAGTTCAAACCCCACGTTGGGCTCACTGCTGTTCGTGCAGAGCCTGCTTTGGTTCCTCTGTCCCTTTCTCTCTCTGTCCCTCATCTACTCGTTCTCAACCTCTCTCTTTCTCTCCCTCAAAAATAAATAAACGTTAAAAAAAACTTTTAAAAAAGCGATAGGTGTAGTGATTGGTTTATCACTTATATTGGCATGAAAGATGCATCTAGACGGTGAGGCAGTTCTACGATTCAGGTTCTAGAACTTCAAATGGCTTGGAAGGGGAGCCAGGAGACTCAGCTAACTATATGAGAACAACGTTACTGCCCCCACAAAAATATGCTCTTGGGTTTTAAAGTGAATTTTTTTCAAAAGTGAAGGTGTATAAACCAAAGGTGAAAATAAAGATCTAGAACACACCTAAAATAACCAGTGCCAGAAATCTGGATCTTAGACAAAGGGGGGATTTGTAAAATTTCAAAGAAAATGAAAAATGACCGATTTCTAGAGGAGAAAGGGCAGGCAGGAAAGTAGGAGACAGCAGCAGCAGGCAGGGGTCTTGAGACAGACAGAGGACAACTCAATTCTGGTTCTGCTTCTGACTTCTCGGACAAGACATAAGATCTCGGGGAGGAAAATTGTAAAGCAAATTTCCTGTTGGAGAGCTGCCACTCAATACAGATGAGGTCAATTCTGAAAGAGCACTGACTTGTGGTCGTTTTTCAAAAATCTATGTGGTGTTCATCTCCTCTCCCTCTCTGAAGAGGGACCCACCTCATTCTGACTCAGAAGGAGGCACCTGATCAGAAACAACCAGTCATAGAATTCCAACCTTCTTCACACAACGTGCTATGATCTCAACCTTGCAAAACGTGTGCCTTCCCCAGGTATTTTCTTCTGAATCCGCAAGGACCATTCCCTGGAGTCTATTTAGTCAAGACACTGGCTTGGTTATCATGAAAATAAAACTCATGTATGCTGAGAGAATAAAAGGCCAGAAAAACAGAATTTGTTCCAATGGTCACTGAGTTCCTAACTCTAGCCGTTTAGTTTCAAGTCTGTGAGGTTCGGGATCTTCCCAATAAAATCTGCATCCTTGGGGTGTGTGCTTTTAGGCCAGTAACGGTTAACTTTCTGTCACTTTCAACCAGAAGAATCAACATCAACACAACAAAACAAAAAAAGAACAGCAAAAACAAAGAAAAAAAGTCTTGACCGTGAGGACTAACAGCCTAGATTAATGCAAAGGGAACTTGTATATGAGGTGGATGAATGACTCAGGGTTATCTTAGAAAACTTATGATGGGGGTGCTGAAAAGGACTAAGGGTTCTGACTTAACCCCCAACAAAGGGTAAGCAAGACGTCCCTGTGAGGCCCTAAATGGGCAGCCCCATGTCCAAAATCTCTGGAAGAACACTTTCCACAGGAGGCCACTCTCTTCCTAGTATGTAGTCAGAGGAAATGTGAAAAATGGTTTTAGATTTATTTAGATTGATTTGCACTAAAGGAGCCTTACCTCTCACGTGAGCTTGTAACTGGCCCATTCTAGCCTAGACGCATTGACTGGTGAATCTGGTTCGTGCACCGGGGAGGTCTTTCTTTGTTGGCCCTACATGTTCCGGGCCTCCAACTTCCTTCTGGTTGACTCTCTCTCTTTGACTTTTGAGTTCTGGTTATCAGATACCTTGCTTTCGTTTTACTATTACCTTATTTCCTTCCTTAGTGCATTTTTATAATATTTCATTTGCCATCTAGAAACTTTCTCTCCCAGGAGTCAGAGGATCGAGTCTCCACTTGAAACATTTTAACAAATCCATTTGTCTAAGGAAAACGAGCACTTAGATATTATCTATTACTTGTGCTTCTATCGGCGATGGCTCATGCATCCTGAAAGCTCCCATGTTTTCCAACTGGCACAGTCACATTTTCCTCTGCTTCTTCATCGTTGCCAGATTTATGTCTATCGTTTGTTTAAATGTTATTAAATAGCAGAAGCATTAACTCCTGACTACAACATGTAGAAGGCACGCATCAATCTGCATATGCAAATAGAAGATAGATTTCACCACTGTCATCTCAGGGACCAGGTTACCTTATGTGTCCGTTTCCTTACTGCTGTTGTAGCAAGTTACCAAAACCTCAACAACTTAGCACTTACTTATTATCTTACAGTTCTGGAGGTCAGAGGTCCGGATGGGTCTTGTCAGAGCATTATCAAGAGGTTGACAGGGTGTGTCCCATCCTGGAAATACCAGGAAACAATCTCAGTGTTTCCATTGCCTCTTCCAGCCTCGAGAGGCCACTCACATTGCTTGGCTCAGGGCCCGCGTCCATCTCCAAAACCAGCGATGCTGAATGGAGTGTTTCCTGTGTCCAGTTTCTCTGCCCTCCTCCTCCACACACGCATCTCCCGCGGAGTCTCACTGCTCTACCTCTCCCCTCCTCTTCCTCTTTTAAAGACCCTTTGATTGCTTTGGGCTCCACCTGACCAATCCAGGGTAATCTCGGTTTAAGGTCAGCTGATTAGCCCCTTGACTCTGCCTGCAGCCTTATATCCTGTTTGCTGTGTTGCAAAACATATTCACAGGTTTCAAGGATTAGGATGTGAACATCTTTGGGGGCTTTTTTTTTTTTTTTTTTGGCCTACCACGCCTTAGAAAACAAGGTATCCTCTTAGAAGCCCATCCTGACTTTGGGAACATGGCTGGACCAGTAGGTTCAGGGAAATGTTACAGACAAGGATACAGCTGGATTTATTTTAGCATCAGCATTACACTTGCCCGCACGTGCTGCAAGACAGAGGTGCAAAACGTTAAAACATAGGCGCTGAAGTCTAGCAGAATTTGGTGGCTCTATAGCTTTCTGAAAAAAATGTTGAAAACTATTGGCAAAGGGATGGCTATCAAACTGGAAGAGTAGTCCTTTGTCAAGGATAACACAGCAAGTGTTTCTATACGTACGCATGCATCTATTCACCTGTCGTGTCTATTAACACACATAGAGTAATTAAAGTTAAAATTTTAATAAAAATGTAGGTTGAAAGAATTATTGGAAATGCTAGAAACACACAAAAAAAATCCAGGAAGATTTTCATAATCCTAAAGAAGGGTATAAAATTGATAAAAATAAACATAAAATCCTCTCACTAGGTCTAAAAAAGAAATCTAACAACCCTTCACAGGAAGAACAAAACACAAAACACACTAGTGTCCAGTCACTGTTGAGGATCTTCTATGTTTCCAGAATATTTTACAGAAGACAGATCTCAACCTTATTTACATTTTTGGCACGTGTGTGTGCAGAGGGGGTTGGCGGTTGGAAGTATGGAGACAAAAGCAAAATATACAGCGATTTTATGTTTTTAATTAAGATAAAGTCTAGCTTTAGGTAGACTTCAGTCATCACAGAGAATTCCTCCTTTACTCCCTACGGAGTCCTTCTAGAACCTTGCGCCATGGTGGTGCAAGGAACCAAGGCAAGGCCCTGGCACTGCATCCGGGGGTTGAACGTCTTTGTTGTTTGCCTTCTGTCACTGCTGCTGGACTACGTTCCTCCAGCACGGGCTCAGGGGTGTTTCTGGAACCTTTGGTTCCACCCTCTGTAGACTGCATATCAGAAATGCTCACTGCTGCCCATAAGCCTACGTACCCTGGCCATTGCTCTCCTGGCCTTATCCATTGAGGATCCCTCCTGGGTCCTACTGACAGATGAACCCTGGAATCTGTCTCTAAGAGAAATATCTTCCCCCCTAATCCAGAGTACTGGGAACAGTCTGTTCTCACGCAAATCCAGATTCCAACAACATTAATTTTCAAAAATGTATTTAAAGTTAAGACGTTGACCCACTGGTACAATGTCATCTCCCAATCCAAGCCCTCCCAAATCCATCCTTCCTGCCAGATCCTCTCACAGCCCGTATCTTTAAAAGAATCCCCCAAAATGCTTGTCTTGTCTCACCAGGAGCCTCTGAGTGCAGGGCATCAACTACAAGCTTTTTCCTGCATCCTAGATTGCAAAGGACGAACACCTTTAAAATCAACAGTGGGCTTTGCAATCCCAAATTCCAAAATTTACCTGCTGAGAGAGGTAGAGTTGGTTCCTATCACAGGTTCATAAAATTATTGAGGAGGAGAATGCAGGGTCTCATGGACTTCTAGATCTTTTCACCAGGAGGTGAAAAGGATTCAAGGGATATTATGTAAACAGCTGACAACGGGTTAGCACAGAAAGATTAAGAAAAATTGACTTAAAGCTACAAAACAACTTTATCAATCTGATTTATTGAGGGTTGTATTTAGTTTCAGTACTAACAACAGCTAGAGACTTCTGTTGCCTATACTCGTGCTTTCCTCATCAGAAGCTCGTGTAATAAAACTCTTTTTAATATTAACTGACATGTAATGCCTTAGTCCCAGGTGTTGGCACCTGGAAAGCAGGGACTTTGGGAGTGTGAATCAGGTTTTCTCCACAAAGATGACTGGAATATAAAGAACATCATTTGTCACACTTCTACTGTCACAAATTTAAATTACTAAAGATGCTAAGAAAATACTGGAGATGTTAACGTAGAAGGTAGAAATCAAATGGGACACAGTAATGTCTACAATGCCGAACAGGAAAGATCATTCTGTGCATCCAGTGTGAGGGCAAGCTCTATAGATTACTGGAATTTCGTTTCTGTCTATAAGGCTGGAACATATTTTGCAAGAACTGTGACAAGGAGGTTCCATCAGGGCCATAGATTGTAGTCAGTGTAGAATATTAAAATCACATGGGAATTTTGAAACCACGAGAAGCTGTACTCCACCCTAGTTCCATTAATTCTAGGTTTCTCAATATGGGGCTCAGAGAACCATTGTCCCCAGGCCAGGCTGGATTGGGCACAGCATTCACTCAGGAGCAATGAAACCCACTCTGGCTGTGAGATCTCAACAAAACAAAGAGAGGAGGTCAGCAATAAAGGAGAAGTGTTAAAAGATGGTTCTATTAAACAAGTCTCGTTTTATTTATTTTTATTTTTTAATGTTAATTAATTAATTTATTTAGAGAGAGAGAGAGAGAGAGAGAGAGCAGGGGAGGGGCAGAGAGAGAGAGAGAGAGGGAGAGAGAGAATCCCAAGCAGGCTCCACACTGTCAGCACAGAGCGTGACGGGAGGCTCAAACTCACAAACCATGAGATCATGACCTGAGCCGTCTCTACAAAGATGACTGGAATGTATAGAACATCGGACGCTTAACCAATTGACCCAGCTGATGCTCCCTGGACAATTCTTATTTTAAAAGCAGAAGACAAGGTAATGGATTGGTGGTTTAGCAGGGTAGGAACACATCAAGAAAACTTCTCATCTGAAAAGCAAGTTACAGTGAAATCATTGAGTTTAACATGAGCCAAATGAATCATGGGAGCTGTGAACCTGTTCTTATCACATGATATCCACACCATTGGAGACAGTACTCAAGAGCCAATGTCTTCTGCAGTCTCCGGAGAGGTAGATTCCCCTCATAAGAACTGATCGGGAAGCAGCCAAACCGTCACCTTGCGGGTGTGTTTTTAGGGGAGACTAAGGTGTTCTCCTCAGCTAAAGATTATCAGAGATAAATATAAAGCCTATGCTGAGATCCAGATTCCCAGCATCGCAAGCCTTGATCGAAAACGCCTGTTTCAGGACAACACAGATAGAAGGTGTTTCTGCTACGGAAGCCCTCCCACCAGGGCCCTGGACCTCACCATCGTGATATTCTCTGAATACCATGCATGTACTCTGCATATACCCATGAGTCACACTCCTTGCCCTGCTTACGTCTCTTTTCTTTTGCCAAGATCAATTTTATCCATGTCTCTTAAGGTGATGATTAACTCCTGTCTATATTTAGGTCTTCTAGACGACTCATCCTGGGCTCATTGCTCATAAAACAATTCTCTTTAAATGCCATAAATTGGGTGTTTGGACAGGGAGAATATGAGGTAAGCTAGATGGTAATTTGTGTAAAGCTAAGCCAAAAAATAAAATGACCAAGAAGCACAAATCAAAACACCAAAAATTACCACTGGGCACCGCTAGTTTCTATCCACCCTTGACAACAACATTCTGTTCGTGTGTAATTAACGGAGAAAGATGTAAAATCGGGTCATGTCTTTCTTCAAATACACTCCTATGACTGCTTTGGGAACTGTAAGGGCACTAATTCACTCCAGGTGTCAGCTGAGACAGGCAGAATTAACACCACCAACAGGGATGAAAGTCGGACAGGTGGGTCCAAAGCCTGGTGGATCAGAGAGGCTCAGTTGTAAGGATTTCTTGTCACAGATAGTTTTTTTTTTTTTTTTTTTGTCACAACAGGGCTATTTAAGAGAGTAAAAAACTGGACAGCAGAAGTAAACCCAGCTGGCCCAGAAAACAAACCCTGGCTGAATAGGAGGCATAGAGGGCTTTGATCCCCAGCAGTGTCTGTCTATCGCTCTCTGGTCTCTGGGGGAAAGTGAGGCTCAAAAAAGCCGTACACAGTGAGGGGAGTCCTGGGGCCTCCAACTGATTCTGGTCAGGAAGTGCTGACCAGTCTCAGAGATCAGTGAATGGCAAATTCACAGGACTTGACTGTTTATATGCCAGAAAGATTCTTCCTTTATGAAAGGAAGCTTTCTTGAACTCAGTCTCATGTAACACATGCAACACACACTTCTGTTTTGTGAAAAATCAATGTCCGAAACAATGAGAACAACACCTTTTTAGGAGTGAACTTATTGTATAAAACAATATATTCTTGGGGCACATGGGTGGCTCAACTGGTTAAGCGTCCGACTCTTGATTTCAGCTCAGGTCATGCTCTCACAGTTCGTGGGTTGGAGCCTTGCCTCGGGCTCTGCAAAGACAGCGTGGAACCTGCTTGGGATTCTCTCTCTCCTTCTCTCTCTGCCACTCTCCCACTAGTGCTGTCTCTCTCTTAAAATAAATAAACTTAAAAAAATGTAAAAAAAACAATATTTTTTTTAATATAATCAAAGTATAGATTGAACAGTATGAGAGAATGTCTAAAGCATACACTGTGCTTGAACTAGGGATTCCAATGTATTACTTGAAAATAACTACAGACAGTCCCCGACAGTTCGATTTAGACTTTTTGACTTTACTATGGTGCAAAGCGATATACATTCAGGGGAAAGTGTACTTGGAATTTTGAATTTGGATCTTTTTGGGGGTAGCAACATGGGGGACAATCCTCTTTCATGACTCTGGGCAGCAGCTGCCGTTCCAGATACAATGACACGCACTCTGTTTTCACGTCCGTACAGCATTCAGTCAATTACATGAGATACTCAACCCTATCAGAAGATAGGCTTTGTGTTCGATGATTTTGCCAACTGTAGGCTAATGTCAGTGTTCTGAGCACGTTCAAGGTAGGCTAGGCGATGATGTCTGGTACATTAGGTGTAGCAGATACATTTCCAACTTATGATATTTTTTTTTAGTTGCGATGGGTTTTTGGGGATGTAACCTCATCTTAAGTTTAGGACGATGTATTTCGTACACTTGTGAGTTTTTTTGTAATTGCATTTTATGAGTATGCACATTTTTTATTTTGCCTCTTAATTTTTTAACTTCATTGGGTGACATTTTATTTAAAGAGGATCACTGGATGTAACTTTCAGCCGCTGAAATGACATAAGCAGGAATTTAATGTGAGTTTTTCAGTTCATTCCATATTGATGGCTCCAGTTATATAGAATGAACTGAAAAAATGGCAGAATCATCTTCAAAGTCATTTCTTGTGCTATTTCAGCCCTAGCCAGATTGGATCCAGGCTCAAATTGTTTCCAATATTGCCTTCTGAATTGGATCTCAATTTTCTGGTGTGTGTGAATACACCTGTGCTCAGAGAAGAGCATGTTTTTTCCCTCTTTCTGAAAACTGTCATAATTTACTGTCTAAAAGGACTTTTCATGGACAGCATTCAGAAGGTCTTATCAATAGACTGAGAAATATATGGCTGTCTTAATGGAACTCTCAATGCAGTGGGCACCTAATAGGTATGATTAAAAAAAATCACTTCCATTACTCGGGAGAGATTTTAGGCTTAAATTAACTTGGGATTTAACATAAAAAGTAAAAATGGCTAACATGTTAGAGTTTGTAAGCAACTATTTCCAAGAATTAGGAGTAGCAGCAGAAGAGAGAGAGCCTCTGTGAACCCAGAATAAGAAGGTCCCCAAATGATGGGACTGAGCCCTCAGAATCTCCCCCAATCCACAACAATACCCGCATCCCAGTCTGGTGCCTCATTTCTTTCTGAAATCCTTCAAAGGGAACACAAAACCTTTCCCAAGAGGTGTGTGTGTGTGGGGGGGGGGAATGAATCTTGTAGTGCAAATTCTGTAAGATAAGGCAAAGAAAAGCATATTCAGAATAAGGTACAAATGCTAATATTGTAATTCTTTGAGAGCAGTTATTGATGGTCATGGAGAAGGAGACGGTCAGTTCCAGCTGAATATACATACCTTTCCCATTTTGTGGAAGGGAGCTGAAGACGATAAAGGATAGATCTGGAATCTGGTGTGGACTCCAACACACACAAACCAGAAAACCAGCAAAACCATAAAATACAACATCACGGTCGTTCTCAGAGACTTCTCTCTCAGTGTGGAACACTGAACAATTGTTTTGTTGGTTTAAGAGGACAACGCTGAGAGAGGTCGGGCAATTGGGTTTGCAGTTTGGCTGCCACAGATGACCAACATCACCCTCCAAACCCAATGACCATGATGCCACTTTGAAATACAAACCTGAAAAAACGCATAGACGACTTACAGAGACAAGGGGCCAAGAACTCTTTGTAAATCAGGAGTCGCTGGTGCGTTCATGCTGAACGATGTGATGGCCTCCGCGGGTTCGTTCCTCTGAATGGCTTTTCTACCACTCATAACCTCTCTTCCATCGTTTTTGAGACCACTCCTCATTGAATGCGCTGACAATATACGAACGCGTCGTACAGCATTCATCGGCTTTGCTGCAATATCTGTGAAGATTGAACGCATGTGTGATGACTGTATAATTAAGGGAATGGAGGATGATTTTGTGAATTAAAAATTCAAGCCTTGTTCTGACATTGATGTGCTAATTCCCAGGATCACCCTATAGTTTCACCATTACTCCTCTCTAGACCTGGCGTCACCACACCCAGGGCGCATGTATACAAACGAGACAATGAGTGCCTGACGCTATTTTAAAAAGAAGATGACGACGTTGAATATCAATGAACTCTCTCGAGGAAAAGTATACAGCAGATTTTCCTAGCCTAAAAACCCAAGATAAACGGGGCCACATTGCTCTCCAGGCACGGAGATGGAATAAACTGTGCATCAAATATAATCGAAGTAGAAAATACGATTGCACTGGGAAATTCAGATTAAAGTGTGGGCAGTTGTTTATTCATGGTAAAGCAGATGTCAACACTACCAATGTCAAGAGGACCTGTATTCGGGTGAGAAGAAATGCGGAGATAAAAATATTTTCCAAGTGAAAAGAGTGCTTTTGAAAAGATATTTTATATTAAAATTCATTTTTACTAAGTACAAAGAAAACAAAAAAACAATGATAAAGTCAGAGTTGGCTTATTTAGATGAAATAAGTCAGCCCATGTCCTAGAAATATCCTTTTAAACAAACACATTCAAGAATCAGGGTAGAGACAGACCTGGATAAACTTGTAAGTTTCAAACATTCTATGAACTACTTTTATTTACATTAATGCGATATAACCAGTTGGCATGTGTATACCTCATGTGGTGTGAATAAAAGAAAACCCATTTCTGGGTGGGTAAAGACTTGATAAATCTAAATGCTGAATGAGTTAATAATAAAAACTCACATGCCTAAGACCCCAGAATTTTAAGGTCTTTAATACAAATATTTTTCACATTTGGTTTTTATTGCAATCATCTGAAATATAAATTATTTTCTTCATTTAAATTATGTATACTTATTATTCCTGATCAAAGACTTCAGAAATAGAAGCACCACCAGAATACCTTTCTTTGCAGGCAAAGTAACGCCAAGTCCCAACTTAGCCCGAAATGTTACAAGTTAGTAAACAGCAGAAAGAAGTCTTGACTCTGCATCTTTAATTTATAAATCAGTGCTCTTTCCCCGAGGAGAAATGTTAGAGGAGCGTTTATTCCTTTATCTTTACACTTATAAAGCTCTTAGTCACTGTTCGTTTCGTGATCAGTCTTTGGCCACTAAGCTGTGGCTTTTCCAAGGAAAATATGGTTGTTTCGGTCTCTGTCTTCTTGGCGCCCATTGGGACGCATGGCGCATATTAGACATTTCCTAACTCCGGGGTTAATCTGATTATGCCATCCGCTGTGGCTTCACCCAGCAGATGTGATTTCCATTGTCTTGGGTACGTGGCTACACGTTTGTTAGCGGAGTGGGTCAGTTGTCTGATGGTAGAAAGCAGACGGTTTCTGCTGAACCTGGAAGAACTTGCCTGGGGGAAAAATAATTATCTAAACACTTAGATTCCTCCTGTGCCTGTCAATGGAGTCGGCTTCAGACGGTTCTCTCCAAAGAGCAACATCTGTCTCTGGGGTCTCTTCAAACTTTTCCATTCTTTGTCAGCTTACTTGGTAAAAATCTGCCTGCAAAATAAAAAGAAATAAAGGAAAGAATGAGTATGGATACACTGTTCACGTTGAATTCTACCTGAGAAGGTTGGTTGCCTAGAATTCGGGTCCATATTTGATCCCGAGAGGTCTTCACTTGCAACAGAACTTGTCATTTCCTAGCGTTCCGGGGGTGAAAGCCACAAGAAAAATAGTATGGATGCAAGCCTACCACATGTCAGTACTTCACACACTATCTCAAAACTCCTCCCAGGCAGACTTGAAGCACTCGGTAAGATTCCCATTTTATAGATAACGAAAACAAAGTCCAGAAAGGTTAATGCTTTGTCCGGGGTCCACACTGGTAGTAACTGAAAAAGCCCAGACAATAAATCAGATCATGCTCTGGACTTTTCTTTTTTTTAAGTTTATTTATTTATTGAGAGAGAGAGAGAGAGAGAGAGAGAGAATCCCAAGCAGGCTCCTCATTGTTAGTACAGAGCTGGATGCGGGGCTTGATCTCACGAACTGTGAGATCACGACCAGAGCTGAAACTAAGAGTCAGAAGCTTAACCGACTGAGCCACCCAGGTGCCCCATCCTCTGGAGTTTTCCTGCCCCCGGGGACAGGCAAGTGGAATCCACTCACACTAGAGTTCTGACAGATTCATTCTCCTAAGTCTGCTTCCTTCTATTTTTATTTCTCACGAGAAGACAAAGTTCTGTGTGAGCAAGACCAGAAGGATTTCACAAGGCAGACTTAGATATTCTTTAATACTTATATTGAGGCAACATATTTTCTCTTCTAGACTCCTTCCTACAAAGGAGCCGTCAAACTAAAGCTGACAAGCCAGATCTGGTGTGTGTCCTACTGTTGTTATAAAGAAAGTTTTATTGGAACACATTTGTCTAAGGCTCCTTTCTTGCTACACCATAGTATTGAGCAGTTGGGACAGATGCCACTTGGCCCACAGAGCCTAGAGCATATTTATATCTGACCCTTTGCCGAAAAAGTCTGCTGACATCCTGTTCTAGATCGAGAGAGAGGTGTTCCCCGAGTCCTACGGGCTGATGTTTTTGCTGTGAGTCAGAGAAGACATAACGACAATAGGTCAGTTGTATTTGGCCACTGAAGGATGAGTAGAGTTCTCCAGGGAAAATAGAACAGAGGACAGACATACTGGGAAAGGGGAAGCCGGAAAGAGGAGTGAGCAAACCAAACGTGGAAAGGTATGGGCATAGCTCATTGGCTCCTGGGCATAGAGGTTTGGGTTTTAGGGAGCAGTGAAGTGTCTTAGGCCAGAAGTGCTGTGATGTTCTGTGTGGGGCTCTGGGAAGGTCTGAAGGCCACATTCATGATTTCTTTTTACCACGAATGCCCCTCTTGGT
Source organism: Lynx canadensis (assembly GCF_007474595.2). Taxonomy (NCBI): domain Eukaryota; kingdom Metazoa; phylum Chordata; class Mammalia; order Carnivora; family Felidae; genus Lynx; species Lynx canadensis. Next base: position 136,961,533 of record NC_044305.1, on the reverse strand, counting down.
CTGTACACGTGGAATTTGTTTAATAACCACCTAGGTGACTTCATCATTATTAAACATGTCTATGATTGGTTCCACTTCTGAGTGTATAGAAAGGAGATAAACAGCCTTGATTCAGACCCAGCACTTTGGTTATCTCAGCTCTATCTCTAAAATATAAATCTAGGTCGAATAAGCGACGGGGTAGAATGTTTGCATCCATGCTAAATTCCCTATTGTCCTTTTAACTATAAGGTGGAATTGTAGAAGTTGTGTGTGACCAAGAGCTATTAAAAACAAGGGCATCTTATTCAAAAATATTTTTAAAAGAACTTTAATTGGAAAAACACACAGCCTAATTCCTGGATCGCTTGGCTAGGGAGCTAAGGTGTTAAATAAATTCAAGATGTTACTATGAATGGAATATGCTGAGCCATCACCTTTTAAGACAGAAACAAAGACAAACAGAACAGGTTTTCTTTCTTCCGGATTAAAAGCCAACTAAAACTAGGGTGCAGTATTATGCTTACAGTGACCTTCATTCCTGGTGCACACACTCTTTAGGGTCAAAGTGATTTAAAACACGTCCTGGCAGTCAGACCACCCTTCACCATTAAGGTAGCATTCCAAGACGTCTGCATGATGGTTACTAAGTCGCTGTTGCAAATAATAGCGGTTACGACAATGAGCAGAATTCTGTATGCGATTACACTGAGAGTGGCCGAACGCTTTGCCTCTGATCCTAATGACCATCCACCTAACGGAAGAAAAGACACGTTCAGTGCAGCGAACAACCGGCTCACAGTTATTCACCGTTAGAGGGAGCACAGGTTTCAACACGCATGGTTACATAGGGCTTGAAGGTGTCGAGGGAAAGACAAGAGGTAAACTTGAGATCACGGAGAACCTCTTGGGGGTGGCACCACCACTTGACTCGTTAAAAAACTCAAATTTACAAAACATGGTATATAGATACGTATATGTATGTGTTGTTGTGGTACACACACACACACACACACACACACACGTGGTTCATGCTGTCGTCCATTTCTGGTTTGGGTATCTCTTCATCGGAATTTGGATGTCAGCAGGTTAGGGGCTCAGCTTAACCACCAGAGGGCCAGAGCCAAGAGTGTGGGCTCAACAGTCATTGGTTGAATGAAGAAATAAATAAGTAAAATAATTAAGAATTAAAGGAGGGATTCTTTATTTGTCAACGTGATCGCCTATAATTTCTCCTAAGACCTGATTTATTAGTACAATTAAAATGGCTGAATTTATTAAGTGACACGACAAACAAAAAACTATTTTGATGCATATAGTTTCTCCAAGCAACCTACGAACAGGAAAACAAACCAAACCTTGAACGTGGTTAGAACTGTGTTATGCCTGCCAGCCTGTAAGGGGCATCTGGTGTGCGCTTTGTTCAACTTCTTAACATTTGTGTGTTTTTTAATTTTTTTTTATGTTTACTTATTTTTGAGACAGAAGGAGACAGAGCATGAGCGGGGGAGGGGCAGAGAGAGAGGGAGACACAGAATTTGAAGCAGGCTCCGGGGCTCTGAGCCATCAGCACCGAGCCCGACACAGGCATTGAACCCACAAACCCTGAGATTATGGCCTGATCCCAAGTCGGACACTCAAACGACTGAGCTACCCAGGCTCAACTTTGTAACTTTTGTATATAAAGGGAAGCTGAACTCCTTGATCTAGCTAACTTCCCCAGACTCTTGCCAATGCCTTCAGTGAATTTTTGTACCGGGAATATGTACTTAGAAGACTATTTCTTTTCTTCTTCTTCTTTTTTTAATGTTTATTTATTTTTGAGAGAGACAGAGACAGAATGCGAGTGGGTTAGGGGCAGAGAGACACACACAGAATCCAAAGCAGGCTCCAGGCTCTGAGCTGTCAGCACAGAGCCCGACATGGGGCTCGAACTCATGGACCATGAGATCATGACCTGAGCCAAAGTCGGACGCTTAATCCACTGAGCTGCCCAGGCGCCCCCTACAAGACTATTTGTTTAGCAAGATCACTGTAAAGCTAGTAATTTCTCCAGATAGCATAGGTTAGTGTGCTAAAAGGAGAGACTTGAGGCAGAAAGTTGTTTTGTGGTCTTTATAACACCAAGAGATGTCCTTTGTCTTAGTTGGGCTCGCTGAATACTTATTGTCCAACAGAAATTGTTTTCATAATTTCTTAAGAGAAAATATCCTATTAGTTTATTGGGGACCATTTTATTCAAATTTTCAGGGATCTAGACTTTGGGGGTAGAGGCTGCATTGCATGTTGGGGATATTCACTGAAACAGCAGTGTGTATTTCTATACTGTTTAACAGAAGTGGCTTATAATCATGCCTGTAGGAAGTTACCACCTCACCCTTGGGACGACTTCAACTCCAAGGGAGCCCCAGGTGATGCAAGGTGAGTCCATGATTGGGTCACGGACATTCTGGGTCAAGAATGTCCATGGCGTTTCACGGATGCGCCCTCTTGAGTGGGTTCTTTCCTCCAGATCGCCATCTCACAGACCTCAACGTCTTCAAGGCTGAGTGCAGGTTTTGGTTCCGTGAGGTCTGTGTTTGTTGCCCCAAGATTTTTCACCTTTTTCTTCTCATAAAGTGCTTACTATGAAGTAGAGACAAAGTATCCTGTGGGAATGAGCTCTGGCCTTCTGGATGGGAATGGGGGAAAGGCTGAAGGGTTGGCTACTTCTGTTTGCCTTCATAAAAGCAGTATTTTTCTCCTCCCTGAGTCACAGAGTAAAGGTGTTACATTTATCCAACACCAGAATCTCCGTGTAACCCTTCATCACATTTGAGCATCACTACCCGGGTGGCTGCATGATATTTGGGCCACCCTTGTGGTTTTCGTCAAAGGGTTATTTTGATGAACTCCAGATTCTTTTAAAATTTACCTTTGCTGACTTGCTGTGGTTTTGGATACCACCTAGAAGTATCCAGTTGGCTGGAGACCTTAGGTTTTCATGAGGAACAGAATGCATTTTGCATAAACTGGAGAGGTTACTTCAGTCAATGATTTGGGAATGCAGCATCACCGAGGCATTCCAGTGCTGAAGTTAATTGTGTGCTTGCTCTCTGTTTAGGAAGTCATATACTAAATAAATGAATTCGTAGCACTTTCCGTTTGGATGCAACTACCAGCAGCCAATTCTCCTTTAATTGGCAAAGACAGGTAAAATAACCACACAAAATAGAATTATTGGAGGTTACAGAAGCGAAGGAAACACAGACCTAAAGGAGGATGGAGTCCAGGATAACCCAGGGATCTGGCTACCAGAAGATAAGAGGGACCTTGGGGTGCCTTCCCCAGGACCGTTTAACTTTACATGTTTGTCCGTTACCACTATTCCTATGTCCCAGTCTTCTTGAAAAGAGTTTTGATTTGGTGTGGGAGAGTCATATACTACTTGCCAGGGGGGTGGCATATACACACAGCCTCCAGGGATCCCCGAAATCCTTGCAAAGCATGGCTAGTTTCCCAGAGAGTAAACCAAGGGCTTTTACCAAGAGAAGGAAGGAGGGATGCTGGGAAGACCAAACAGACAGATTTCTACTGGAGACGTTAAAAGGAAGCCAAACCTTCAATATCTGAGCAAACTATTTCAATCCCCCTGGTTTCGGAGTCTTTTCATTAGACTTCATATTACTTCTCATACCATTGCATTGCACTCAGACTGTATCTCATATGAACTCCAGAGGAAGAAAACCAACCATCTATACTAATTTCAAAGTATCCGTAAGCAAAATATATTTGTTCTGATGATGCTGAGGCAGTGTGGGGTCTTGTGATATCATACCGTGAATTTGTTAATAGTGATTACGGCGAAGCACTCTAGACCAGGAGACAAGCTAGAGCTGGATCTGTAATGTAGATATTGTCTTTGCGTGTATCTGTGAAAGAAAAACGTGTAGTCAGATGAGCTTTCTGAATATCTCTTTGAGTTCGTGCGTGCGAGGTGCAGCAGCAGGCTTCGTTTCAGGATCACATCCAGCTGGAATGGAGGGCTAGCTCAGCTATGTTCCGTTTCTATGAACTCGGACAAGTAGTCCAGCCGGCTTGAGCCTGGCAGAAGGCAAGGGCCAGAGCGATTGGCAGGTAGGAGGCAGAGCTGCTGAGGAGGGTCATGACGAGGAAAGTGCCCGTCCTCGTACAAAGTCCGAGCCAGAAGCTGCACAGAGTTAATCCCACCAAAGATCCGTGTTCTATAGGTGAGAAAACTGAGGACCAGAGAAGGAAGGTCTTCAAGATCACACAGAATGTTGGGATGCACCACACGCCGGATGTTGGTGTCCCCCCTCTGCCCCCAAATCCATAGGCTGAAACCCTAACCCTCGATGTGATGGCATTGGTCGGTGGGGACTTTGGGAGGCACTTAGGTCCTGGGAGTGGGGCCCTCGATCAGGAGGACTGATGCCCTCGTGACAGAGACCCCACAGAATCCCCTCACCCCTCGCACCACATGAACACGCAGTGAAGGTGAGGCTGTCTGGGAGCACGGATGTCCTCCCACACCAGCCACCAAATCTGTAGGAGGCTCGATGTCCTTGCATCCTCCAGGACCGTGAGATATTCACGTCCCTAGTTTATTTTTTTTTTTAATTTTTTTTTTCAACGTTTATTTCATTTTTGGGACAGAGAGAGACAGAGCATGAACGGGGGAGGGGCAGAGAGAGAGGGACACAGAATCGGAAACAGGCTCCAGGCTCTGAGCCATCAGCCCAGAGCCCGACGCGGGGCTCGAACTCCCGGACCGCGAGATCGTGACCTGGCTGAAGTCGGACGCTTAACCGACTGCGCCACCCAGGCGCCCCTCACGTCCCTAGTTTATAAGCCACCGGGCTATGATATTCTGTGACAGCAGCCCGGGGGCCTAAGACAGGAGTTTCACTGTGAAAAGTCCCGGGGGTAGGGCAGAGGGTCTGGGCTTCGAACGCAGATGACCTATGGCATGGAGGGATGGCTGATGTGTGAGAGAGGAACTTCCAGAAGAACATGAGCGCAGAGGCGTATGCCCGTACAAATTTTCCGCAGGACAGACTTTGCCCTCACTTGGTTGAAGAATTCAGATTCTTTGCGGACTTGCAAGGATACCACCTAGAACACCTGCTTGGCTGGAGGCGGTAGGTTTTCCCGCGGAAAAGAATATATTCTGCATAAACTGTGAGAGGAAGAAGGGATGGCGTGGGAGAAAACAGGTTGTCCTCAGAGACTTTATTTGCATATGTGCCTGTGAGTTTATTGCCCAAACCCACTCCAAACCCATTTATTTAGGTAAGGTAGCGAATCCTGAAGCCTTGGTTTCCAGCTAGAACCTTTACGTACTTCTGAATCTTGATGATTATTTTCCAGCTGGAAAGTATACTGCTTTGGGGATCATTCCGTTCTTTACAAATGTTAATTAAATATATTTGAAAATCCTGTCTACTGATGAATGTTTACCATTTCTCCACAGCTGGGAATGGAGGAGAGGTTTAAAGGTTTTGAAGGGAATCCTAGCTGAGTTGGGAATCTGTGATTACCTACACAGACTTAACTCTTCCTCCTCATTGGTGCCAAAAACCCAAACCTTGGGAATGAATGCACATATTTCCTTCATCCCATTTTATCCAGCCTCTGTTTGTTGCAAGATTTCTGGCCAAGGGTGGAATTTTTCTGTGTCTTTGTCTGTCTCATTTAAACCGACCCGACACTGGGCCGCCTGCAGGGCTCAGGTGGCTAAGCGTCCGACCTTGGCTCCGGTCAAGATCTCACGGTCTGTGAGTTCGAGCCCCGCGTCGGGCTCTGTGCTGACAGCTCAGAGCCTGGAGCCTGTTCGGATTCTGTGTCTTCCTCGCTCTCTGCCCCTCCCCCACTTGCACTCTGTCTCTGTCTCTCAAAAATAAATGACACATAAAAAAATTTTTTTTAGGGGCGCCTGGGTGGCGCAGTCGGTTAAGCGTCCGACTTCAGCCAGGTCACGATCTCGCGGTCTGTGAGTTCGAGCCCCGCGTCGGGCTCTGGGCTGATGGCTCAGAGCCTGGAGCCTGTTTCCGATTCTGTGTCTCCCTCTCTCTCTGCCCCTCACCCGTTCATGCTCTGTCTCTCTCTGTCCCAAAAATAAATAAAAACGTTGGAAAAAAAATTAAAAAAAAAAAATTTTTTTTAAATGATACAAAAAATAAAATGAACCAACACTGATTCGGATGGTTCCCTCCCTTCCAAACATCCTTATTTGCCTTACAGCCTTGTTTAGTAATACTTTTCCTCTGATTTTCTGGAAGAGTGTAGTGAATGAAAGGAAAGACAGCTTACAGCCAATATGTTAACAGCAGTCACCTTGACATTGTGACAGCATACTGAAACAAATGAGTGATATTCTTATATTAGAAAATCAAGAATTCCTTGCCCTGATTCGCTGAATGGTGTACAACGGGAAGGGAGTGGGATAGGTAATTTGCCTTGGGTTCAGGTCCTAACTCTCTTGGCTGTGCATTGTCAGGCAAGTCACATAAACTCTCTGAGCTCTAGTGGCTTCACTACACACAAGGATTATGATGGTACTTTCCTCGCATGATTATCATAAATGAAATACAGGGAATATTTTTGAAAACACTAAGTTGGTCATGATAAATGGCTCGAGAACTAAAATGCTATTCCTGATAATGTTGAGAACACTTTACTAGTTATGGAAATAGGTATAGAAATTTGGCAATTGAGGTAAGAATTTGGTACCTTTTTTCCCCCTAGTGTACTTTAAACTGTGTTTTATGAGCTATTCTAAAAAAGAGAAAGTAAAAACAAAACTTATTAAAGTGATATTGAAATGATATCAGACAAAACATTTACTTCTGAAATAATTAAACAATTGAATCAGCTGCACTTACCTCTAGAGGAAAGGAAAGGCAAGAGCTATTTTGTAAGCAACCCAGCTGTGTGCGTGTAGGTGTGTGCATGTTAGATGTGCATGTGTATGTGCATGGGTGTGCATGAAGATAGATTACGGTCGGGCAGAAGAGAATGGGTAGGTAGATCAAGGAAACAGTGGGTTCAAGGTAGAACCCGTTGGCCCTGGGTTTGGGTGGAGGTGACGTAGAACTTTAGGGTGTCCATTTTAAGAGAGTTTCAGGAAAATTCAATCTGGTGTCAGTTTTGCATGATTTGGGCCTTCATCTCTAAGAGTCGCGTCTCGGAGGAAAGATGGCACGGTGAAACGGGGTAGTTACAAGTGCGTGGTAAGGGGGTAGGGAACCACCAGGGACGCTGCAGTTCCAGGGGCTAACGACTCCTTGACGCTCCCGAACCCAGAGGGAGAATAGCAGGTGGCTCCCAGCAGCCAGTAACCGAGCCTCAAAGGAGTAGGGCCCTGGCCAAGTTTGGAGCTTCAGGAGGAGTGGAGCTTGCACAGGGACCCTGAAGAGGGAGAGCTGGGGGAGGAAGTATTAACTGATTCCCCTTCCTCTCTCCTACCTCCTCACCAATGGGCAGACACAACCAGAAGCCAGTGGACAAGGGACCCATACACTCACCCTGCCGGAGCAGCTGGCCAGGAGCAGGGAGTCACAGGAAAGGTCAGATTGCAGATCCCCAGAACCAGAAAGGATAAGGTGCTGCACGACACTCGCTGAGGGAAGAGCATGACTTTGAAGAACGACCAATCCAAGCCCTCAAACTCCACCTCTGCAGCTTCTAGAAGCAGGTTATTTAACTCGTGATGCTTAACTTCCATCTCCTTAGTTACCTCAGGTGTTTAACTGGGAAAATAATATTTACGGTGCTGGGTATCTGCGAGGAATAGAAAAAATATGAATAGGGAACTCATGTCATGAGGCCGTGAAGCTATGCCATTAATATTATGACTCCTAATAAAGATGACACACTTTCAAATTGGGAGTTTAGTAAATATGTGTTTTGTCCCTACTCTATACTAGAGACTGAGCTCATCCCTGGGTAGGTGGCTGGATCTAAATTGTGTAAACATTACCCCTTGAGTTCAGAAGCTCAAAGAGGTTGGAAGAAGGTCGGAGCTCAAGGTTCAAGACAAATAAATCTCAAGAACTTCTGAATTCCCCATGCTTTCAAATAAGTGTAGTGTGGCAATAAAAATGTGTATGTTGCTATTAAAAAAACCAACCTTTTATTACCTGTTACACCATTTGTTTCTCTGTGTTTCCCACGAGATTTTAAACTATCTGTGCACTACGATCTTTTCAGTGTTGGTCACTGTGCCAGTGCCTAGGACAAGGTCTAAAACATAGAAGAGGTTCCACAAGTAAGTGTCTATTGAACAAATGTGAAGGAAATGGCTGGACCACCAACCACTCTATGAATGGTCCCATGGAGTTGGCCATTTCTTCTATCACTTTGCGCCAGCACCACGACTCTGCCAGCGACGAGGGCTCAGCTTGTGCAGTGGCATCAGACACTCACTAGTAGGGTCCTCACTTCCCTACATGATCTTGATGTTATTTTTGTCCATCTCTATTCCTGATATCCTTACTGCAGGATATGGAAATCACTCCAATTAGCATCACGGGACTATTCTAAGGGGGAAAATGGTGTTCTAAGTTCATGGTGGTCCCCCAGCCAGTGCTTGCTGGTTGTTGGTTGTTGGGTCTCCCTTTGAGAATGGCCAGCTTCCTCACCGCCTTGGTAGACACCTCCCGGGGAAGGCATTTTAATCACAACTTGGTTCACACAGACATCTAACTCTAAGTCAGACCGGCAAGGGCAGGGGACTGCCCTGAAGCCACGCAGATATTTAACAGCAGAACATGACAGAGAGATTCCGGTGTCCAAGTCTAGGTTCCCTTGGGCCACTCCTGGGTGCCAGCTTCAGCCACAAAATGAGGCTCCTTGAGAATCCTCTCTGCCCCCACCCGGGCTTCCCATTCCGTATCCTGTGTTGTTTTACCAACAGCCTACATGGGGACTCCACCAAAATAAATATTAAACAGGCAACAGTATCTCAATGGTGTGCTCGTTCCTTTTTGCATAACAATTTGCCTGTCTGCTGAATATATTAGCATTCATTGTGAAATGCTGTCAAAGAGACCACGTATCTATTGAAAATACCTTTCAATTCATTTTGGAATCACAATAATTACGTAACTACTTTAAGAATGCTGAGTTCCACTTTCTGTGTGTATCCACAACCTTTCCTGGACTACCTGCATGGTCAAGTCCATATTTAAAATGTCATTAACTCTATTTAGTAGATGAGAAAACAGTGGCTCAGTGATTTCAAGTCACTAGGTCACAGTCATGCAGAAAGAACACCGGGACGTTGATCTTGGATTTGAATCTTAATCTCTTTGGCTGTAAGCTTAAAGTAATTTCCATTATACCACACTTTCTTCTGTCACCAATTTGAATGAATTAAAATGACTGTTTTTGAATAAGCTATTTTGACTCTGTAGGTTTTCATCCTAAGATACAGGCTTCTATTATGGATGTACTGAAACCATTTGTCAACTTTCTCTACTGGTTGAAACACTTTTCTTTTCACTGGAAGTTCCAGCTGCTTGTGACAAAGAGGTCAACTCCTTCTCCCTCCTGGATGTCTGGTCGAGCGGCAGTAAAGTTTGGTGGGTAGGTAAGGAGCTTGTGGCCAAGTGGATTTCAAAAACCGAATGAGACTTTTTCGGGAACAAGCATCATCTGGTCCAGGCAGACATTTTTATCGGTTTAAGTAGAGGTAATTATTGCCTTGAAACCTGTGACTGTTTCACTAGCCTTATCTTTCTTTTTCAACAAAGAAGCTAAGAGTAGGTTATTTCTGTGTATTCAGTTTATCTGTGTTTTGAACAGCCGAAGAGAAGAGAGGTCGAGACTATGTGGTGAAGCGTCTGTGTGCCCAGTTATCTTTATGGGAAGGAGGAATCTGAAACCATCAAATCGTAGATTGACTCATCCTGAGAAAGGGAAAAAAATGTTTCCTCGTGTCAACAGACATGCTGAGAATCACTTAGTTAAACTTATTGTGAACTTTATAAAGGTGTTATGTTCATGGTGCCCACTGGCCATAACCCCCCTCCCCAAACAGCCCAAGTCTTCACCGTCATCTGAGACGTTTCCTGAGGAAATTGCTTTTCAACAGGCAGTTTAAATTGCCATCTGCCTCTTTCGTAGAAAATAATGGGGGACGTTCTTTTCGTGGGGAGCAAAGGATCAGCTGGTGTGAACAAAATACACTGTGTCTGATCTTGCTGCCTTGTGGTTTGGAGCATGTGCTGTTCTGTCTACGGGCTCTTGTGGTGGGACATTTACACGTCCTTTTCACCCCCCTTTGGACTTTTCTCTAAGTCCGGGATCTCAGGAGCCCCCCCCCCCCTCCCCGCCGGCCCTTTTTGTTTGTTTATTCGTTTCTTAAGGATCTATTTTTCTGAAATGTTAGTCCTGCATCATCTGGACGCAGACCTTGCGTTTTTGCACAGAGCCTGCGTAATCTCACCCTGTTTTACTGGGTCTTTGTCTGACTATGCCGGTGTGTCTATCCCTGTTGATTTTGAACTCTCCAGTATTTATATGGATGATTTTCAGTAATTAAGTCTAGTGGAACTGGTTTTGGGGCTTTGCTCTTGTTCTTTTCATCCTCAGAGTATTAACATGAGCCTACGTTTATTTATTTTTCTTTCTTTCTTATTTTTATTTATTTGAGAGAGACAGAGAGAGAGAGAGAGAGAGAGAGAGCAGGTGGGGAGAGGGGCAGAAGGAGAGACAGAGAGAATCTTTTTCTTTTTTTTAAATTTTTTTTAAAGTTTATTTTTGGGAGAGAGAGACAGAGCACGAGCAGGGGAGGGGCAGAGAGAGAGAGAGGGACACACAGAATGGGAAGCAGGCTCCAGGCTGAGCTGTCAGCACAGAGCCCGATGCGGGGCTTGAACGCATGAAACGCGAGATCATGACCTGAGCCCAAGTGGGAAGCTTAACCGACTGAGCCACCCAGGCGCCCGGACAGAGAGAATCTTAAGCAGGCTCCACGCTCAGTGCAGAGGCCGACATGGGGCTCAAGCCCACCACCCTGGGATCAGGACTTGAGCCCAAATCAAGAGTCAGACGCCTAACGGACTGAGCCACTCAAGCAACTGTATTTATTCTGTTGCTGCCACCACACTGAGTGAACATCCAGTTTTGTCTCCACGTTCAAGAGAAACCTTAGCATCAGAAGTGTGAGGACAAAATGCCTTTATGTCACTTAGGGACCCTTGATGCCTCTCCTTCCTGCACGTGGTTTTCCAGCTGTAAGGGGGAAGGGGGACGTTGCCTGGAATCTTCTTTTGCGCGTGATTCCTAAATGTTCTGCCACGTGCCAGTCCCCTTCTCCATTACAGGCTGTTCCTGAGGAATGTAGGAATGAGGAATGTTCCAGAGGAAGGCGGGTGTGGCGGTGCCCTCCCCAGTGGGCAGGAGTCCCCGATAAGCCCAGTCCGGAGCCCTGCGTATGGTGTGCTGGCGGGGTGCGGGTCAGGTCTTCGATCCGGAGGGTTGTGCTCCAGGGCAAGACAATGGTGCTGACGTCAGCTCAGATCGTCCTCAGAGTCTCCCCGTGTCTTCAACCCCTCTCAGTCCCTCCTCTCGCCTCAGTGGAAGCTCTTCCCCCCCCCTCCCCACGTCAAGATCCCCTCCTCAATCCAGCCCTTGGGCCTCAACCTTCCCTCACGACCTTGGCATTTGCGTTCTCACCAAACCCTCAACCACATCTCCTCCCGCTGTAGTTTTTCTTTTTTTTTTCCTCTAAGGTCTGAATTCACTCACCACCAAAAGCCTTAAATAAACAACTAGCCCTTATTACTTCCTGTCTATTCATTAACTCTCCCGGCTCTGGCCCCATTTGTCACCTGAAACTGTGCTCTGTAAACAGGGTGGCATTGATGTCTTCAGCGTCAAAACAGAGGTGTTTCCTTTCCCCTGAATTTCTTTAACTGCTTTAAATTAAATTCATTACATCGCCTCACCCTTTGGTGATAGTCTCTTGGATCTTATGGTTATCACCACTTCATGTGTGAATTATTTTAGCTTATTACGGAGACAGGCTGTTCTATTTTTTTCCTTTTTTCTCCCCGTAGAGGAACATTCCCAAAAGTTCTTGTGTAGACTGTCATCTTTTTTCTGTGTGCTAGCTAGCCAGTGCTTTCTTCTCTTTCCCTCTCTCCATCTCCCTCTCCTTCCTCTTCGCTCTCCCTCTCTCTCTTTCTCCCTCTCATTCACTCTCTCTCTCCCTCTGCCCACTCTCCTTCCCTCTCCCCACTCTCTCTCTCTCCTTCTTGCCCTCCCTCCTTCTCTCTGTCCCTCTACCCCTCTGTCTTTCTATTAGACACTGGATGCCAAGGTTTATCCATGCGAACAACTTTGAAAGTCAACCTTAATTTCCAAATCCTCCTTTCCTTCTTTCCTAATTTCCTGAACATAGGCCATCTCTCTTAAAAACCAACCAACCAGCCAACAAACAACACTTCTCTTAACACTATATTGTCATTTACAGGTGTCAGAAACCCAGCTCAAATGAACTTAAACAAAAAAGGGAAGGGTTTGTCTCACATACCTGGGAATTATAGGAGGGCAGCCTGGCTTTAGACGCTGTTGGCACCATGGACTCCAAAGATGTATCTCTCTCCATGTCTTCCTTTGTCTTCTGGGTATGTTTTGCTCATCCTATCTTCCCGCTCTTTCCAGGCAGCCAGGAAGAATTGCTTCAAGCAGGGCTCCTCAACTCTGACCTTAAAACCCAGTAGCTCAGGGACTACAGAGACCTTTCCCTACTCTCCTTTCTCAGGGCCTCATGACCAACTTTTAGGGAAGACGCGGGTCATCCACGTGCAGATGTGGTGCGGACGTGAGAAGAAGGAATAGCGCAGAAGTCTCAAAACACGGGGAGGTTACTTGTCAGGGCTTCTCCGGAGAAGCGGGACCAATAGGAGGTGGGAGTGGCTGGCAAGTCCCAAATCTGCAAAGTGGGCAGAAGCCTGGGACTCAGGAAGAGTCCATGGAGTGTTACTGTAAAACTGTATAGACAGACACAGACACACGCACAGTCCGGAAATCACTGCTCCCCATACAACTTCGGATGGGATGCGATTATACTGATCGATTCCTAAAGGGCTCATTTTCTTGCCCTCTACCATATCAGAGATAAGTTTGAAGAGACATTCTGCCGAGTCTTCTCTGATATTCCACTGCGGACAAACGAGAAAATGTGGGGAGGGGGCCCAGGACAGAGGCACGGTTTTGAGCTGAGACTGAAAACCACCCAGCACAGCAGTCTCCTGCCAGCCTGTGGGTCCCTGAGAGGTCAGGGAGTGCATCCAAGACTGGAATTGACCTAAAAGTCCCTCTTGAGCGCAGACATTTCAACAGCCTGCAGAGCAGAGCTGTTGATTACAAGCCTCGAAAACGCGTCCAAGGTAAATATGGAAATTACCCAGTAATGGTGGTTTCTTGGAGTAGTTCATTGATTGTTTACTGAGGGGCCCAAGTTGAGCCTTCAAAGTTCCAGCCTTGCTCCGCTGTCCCTAAAGGAGCCTGTTTGACCAGAATCCTAAGGTCACAACAAATGTGAGTCTCTAATCATCGCCAGCTCTTTACAGATATTTGAATTCTTTCTGCAAACACTGCTTAAGCCCATGGAACTTACCAGCCCAGGTGAGTCTCAGGCTCCCTGATGTCTACAAGGGCTGAGTTTCCAGGCAACGATGAGGGATAATTGGTAATTATGGTAAAATATATTTAAAGGTTGTGTGAGAATCGTCCCCACCCTCAGAATGTTAAGAATGACCGACTCTATCAAGAAATATTTATTATAATGTATGTTTTGGGTGTTGTGCAAGGTACTGATTCTTGGAGATCACACTTTATATTCTTTAACGTACTGACACTTAGGGTAACGGTCACAGAGGTTTTAGTGGTACGCACTTGGGCCAGGAGTTGTACCGGGCGCTGGGACGGGAAGCAAGGCCATGAGCTAATAGTGTCAAGAATTCAGGGGACAGATGACCCGGGCATTTGTAAAACAGCATTTAGGCAGGAGCTCAGGGCCTTCTTCTGTCCTCTTACGGCAGCTGTGTGGACGATGGTGCGACAGTGAACAGAGGAGCTCCCCACCAGGGACGTGGTGGCGGAGGGCACCGAGGCTGCGAGCCCTGTCTGTCCTCAAGGGAGAGGAATGGAACCCCTGAATCAGACGCGGCGCTTGAATTCCTGGGTTCCTTCTCACAACCGGAGGCCTCGGCTCATGAGTGGAAAAGAGAATTAATTAATTATGCAGCAATTTCCAGCGCTTCAATGGGAGGATGGACCCAGAGCTGCCTACTGCTGCTGATTAAGGATTCCATCCGTGAGGATGAGGAATGGGATTTTTGCGAGAGATGGAGTTGCCGGAGGCTTTTGTAGGAATAGAAATGGTGTCCTGTTTAGTGTATGTGAGCGTGCACGTCCGTGTGTCTGGGTACCAAGGCCGGGGGCAGACAAATCGCTAGTGATCAGAGTAATCGAGCCATAAATAGAGCTTTTCTGGAACTTCTCCCTATACTATTCTGGTTCTCCAAGTAAAATGTCCTCCCTTCCTTGCTCACGTGTGTTTGTTTGTTTACTCATTCAGTACATTTTACTGCACAGATGAGACACTTGGTTCTATTCATCGAGAGGGTGGCAATGGGATGGAGTCTCTAGACCGTCGATTCTAAAACCCCACAATGGATCGCTAATCTAAACAACAACAACAAGACCGGACATTTATCGGTGTCTTACCATGTGTTAGACGTGGAGATAAGTGCTTTTCATGCCTTAATTTAGTCGTATACAGTTATACTCATTTCAGAAATTTGGAACCCTGGAAAAGAAAGGGGTTAAGTGCTATTAACACATGTCTTTCCGCTCTCTGGACAAAAGCCTTCCTCTCTTGCCTACAACGTGGTGTTTTCATCCGACGCTCACGGGGACAGAGCACAGAGAATTGTACCCACATATAAATACCAGGGGGGTGGAGCATGTAGCAATGTACCCATATATAAATACCAGATGATGACATTGAAGCACACTTGGGACTCATAATAAGTCTAAACGTGCATGGCCAGGAAGTGACAGACCTGAACTTTGACCCCAAATATTTTAATTCCAAGACAAATTCTCCTTCCACGAACCTATAACTGGTAGATTTTGCTGAAAGATGTAATATCGATGCCCACATTGTCGCAATTTCACTTAAGGTTTGTAATTTTTTTTAACCTTCCGAGAAAATAATTTCTCTCTACCAGCATTCTGACACCAGCTGACTGCCAGGTTTATGTGATGAATGTTCAAAGGCATTTGGCTGTAGTTTTTATTTTAGTGAATGAGCTGCACACACACACACACACACACACACACACACACATTGGACAGAACTAGTCTGCCTGTCCTAGCTCTATCAGACTGCAAAACCGGCATCAAAATAGAAAATGGCACTTTCTTCTGTTCAATTACAACCCTGATTATTATTATTATTATTACTTTTTTACATAAATAGATCCGCGGGTAGACGGCCAGCAGATCAAAGGCAAAGTTGCATTAAGAAATAGTCGGGGTGTGGAGGCTGGCTGGCTTCTGACAGCTTTCAGCCGCTTTGATCAGACACCTATCAGCACAGGCAGGCACCTTTTTTTGCCTTTTGTCTGAGTCAGGAAATGAGAGAGATGATAGCTGCATTTTGGTCCTAATCCTTACTACTGGTAATAGCTGACTACAGTGCGCACTCATTATCCTAGTTATCATTACAAATTACACGGTCTTCTCGGGTACCTGAGGAAAGGAGATATTTAGAGCAAGCAAACCCTCTGCCTACAATATTCGATAAGTCCCAAGAGAAGAACCCTCTGTCAAAGTGTTTTCAATGCCGCGTTACCAAGAAGATGAAATCAGATGGAACCCTCCCCGGCATCGGTCTTCTGTGACAGGACCCAGCTGAGACTTGTGTGTGCGTGTGAAGCTATAAAATGAGAGGACACGGTGCTTTAAGAAGTCGTTTCTAAGATTAGGGCACTTTTGTCCCCAAACATTTTCTCAAAGGCAATTTATGGTATTGCTTTTGGGCATCAGTGGATGAGTCAACACGTAAACCATGCATCTGTTTAATCAACTCGTTTTCCTGGGTGCCTGCGTGACTTAGTCGGTTGAGAGTCTGACTCTTGATTGCGGTTCAGGTCAGGATCTCACGGTCGTGACATCCAGCCCCACGTCGGGTTCTGTACTGAGTGTAGAGCTTGTTTGGGATTCAGTCTCTCTCTTTCTTTCTCTCCCTCTGTCCCTCTCCCTTGCTCATGCGCGCTTTCTCTCTCTCAAATAAAAAAAAATTAAATAACCTAATTTGCGGTGGTTAACTATGAAAACTGTGCATCACCAGATATACACTCTGTTTCCAAGGGTGTTGAGCCAGAGGCTAGGGCAATTTAGATCTGTGCAATTTCTGAAATAAGAACCATAAATATAGTAATAATATGTGCAACTGTTTTTCCCATAATAGCGTGCACACATGTGTTTGTGTGTGTGCACGTATGTGCATTTGTGTATGCAGTGGTGGGGACGATGGTTTTATAACTGGGATGAGATTTATGGTCTATGTAACATACGAATGTTTTCACAACCTTCACAGAAATGTTGAGACACAGGTATTATTTATTATAAGACTTCAAAAGGAGGCAGGCTGTGTCTCAGAAAGTTACTGTAACTCCTTCAAGGTCAACTGAAAAGAGAAGTCTTGGCTTTTGATTCCAGGCTTATCTAATGTGTCTCCTTATTTTGGTGTGTTTGAGTCTCCTTATTATCGTGAATTTATTTAGATAGTTATGCTAGCTCATAATCTATCTTCAGCCCGAATACTTTTCTCAACCTCCCAACCCCATACTATCTGCAAGAACCGATCATTTGTCACCCACTTTATGCAGGCTGATATTATTATTCTGGCGAACATTACTCTGTCTACCTTGTGAATATCCACAGCACAACTCACCTGCCACATGTAGTAAGGTCACTTCTGTGTATGTTGAGATGTGCATTAAGATCTGAGCTCACAAAAAAAAAAAAGAAAAGATCTGAGCTCCTGGAAGACACGGCCAGATTTTGTTCATCTCTGAATCCCCAGCTAGCACCGTGCCTGACAAAAAGAACAAAAATATTCAATGAATATTTAAATTCAACTGAATCCAATTACCAGAAAAATAGTCATTATGTTGCCTCCAGGGCTCCACGGCAAGTGATTCTTCTGAAATTCTTCTCTCTGCTTTACTCTTGATTTCAGGAAACTCCTTTGCCATAAGAAACACTAATCTAAAAACATTTAATCTGATAACTTCCCATAATTAAAAAAGTATTTAGGTAAACAATTAAAAAGTAGTGGTTCTACTCCTTGTAGTGGCAAAGTAGTCTGTAGAAACCAAAGCCTCGGAGGACAATCTTAGACTCTGGAAAAAATATCAAAATACATATAGACATAACTATCTGAGGGCACTGGAGGTATTTCAATAGCAGAGAAGAGTTCCTTTTGAGGAGAATTATACAGGATGATATTTGCTGGGACAGGAAAAGGAGAATTTTGAAATCCAGGGGAAGAAGAACATTCAAAATTCACCATCACTCAGTGGAAACGTCGGTGGTACAACCTGAAGGCAGACGTTGAAACTGGGAGGGACTTTTTAGTCCCTTTCCACTACCGTGGATGCATGGAAAGGCTGGACAGTGCTGGAAGGTTCTGGGACTCATGAATTAGGAAAACAAACTAGCCACAATTTTCCTCCAGGTAAAAGGTTGACTCTAAACAGAAAATGCTATGAGTGGAAAACTAATGATTCAGCTTGACTCAGTAGGTCCCAAGGAAAGGGAGGGTCCATTGGAGGAGAAAGGCAGAAAGCCACCTGATGTCTAGAAGGAGACTACCATATTTTTTTTTTAACATTAGGCCAACAAGATTCAACATTCCAGAAAAGAGAACTTAGGGGGGGATTATAAATAAAACAACCATTTCAGAAATAAATTGTTATACCGGGAGGATGTCAAAAGCAAGTACATAAGTAACCAGCATAGATTATGCCTCAATAGATGAGAAGACATAAAGAAAAACATGATTAATGAAGAAAGGCATTAAGTAAAAAGCAGTAGAGAATGATATAGAAAATAGCCAAGAGAGATTTAACATCCCTGTGTTAGGAGTTAATAAAGAGGAAAACCAAAGAAATAATTCAACACGTTAAGTCAATAATTTAAGAAAGTGTTTCTGAAAAAAAGGAGAGTTGAAAGTATAAGCCCTGGGTGTTGTATGGAAACCAATTTGACAATAAATTTCATATTAAAATTAATAAACAAATAAATAGTTTAAAAAATCTAAAAAAAAAAGACAGTACAAGATAAAAGAACATGGAGTCTCCCTGGGGAAAACACCCTACAATAGGTAGCTTATTAATAATTTTTTGTATCGTTTAACTTCCAATATATGTTCATTATTAAGAATTAGTTAATTCTACTATATTCTCAATAGTTATATTAGCAATCTTTGAAGACTGTTAGACAAAAATACCAAGCCACTTACAATGGGAAGAAAACAAAACTGACATCATAATTTTTGGTTGTGACGATACGTGCAAGCAGACCATAGGAAACTATATTTAACATAATCAGGAAAGGAAAATATAATCCAAAGAAGTACGTCCACCAAATTGACCTTCAGAAAATAATTACATAGTATAAAATAAATATAAGACCAGAAAATATAATGTAAAATTATAAAAACTTAGAGGGAATATAGAGAGTGTATCTGTATAGTCAAATCCATAAACACTGCATTGATTACCATAGAGGAATGAACTGGGAAGATGCCGTTTCTTCAATTTGGCTGCTACAGGAAAGAGAGAGAAAGTGAAAAGTTATTACCAGTTTCAAAATTGCTAATGATAGGAAAGCAATAGACAGTTCGAAACACAAGAGAGTTAAATGTATTACAGAAAGTTATTGTATGAAAGAAACTATTAGGGAAAAATGCATTCCCTAAATGTCAACAGTTACATTAAAAAAAAAAAAACAACAAATTAAATACAACTAGAGTAAAAGATTTTTCAGATTCTAAACAAAATTCAAAAGCGAATTCTACGCCAAGTCTTCTAAAAAGGACAAACTCAAGCAAAGAGATCAAAAGAGTAAAAGTTAAAATCATGAGCATTATATATTAAATATGAAGAAATAGAGCAGAGGTCATATTTTGATGCTTAGTATGTTCAGATCTGACATCTTAGATCAAAAAGCATTACCAAAGATGAAAAAGGAGATTCAGAAATGTTGAACACAGTAATGTACAAGGTTCTGTAACAGTTATTAAAATTATGCTTCTAATACCATGAGAATCAATATCAGGAATAGAAGAGGGAGCATACGAGTTCTTAGATGTTAAAAGAATAATAAATAAAGACTATGTACAAAAAACAAATAAATAAATAGCATGAACAACTTTATGCTAATAAAGTCAACAGCTTAGATAAAATAGGCCAATTTCTTGAAAGAAACAAACCACTGAAACTCTCCCCAGAGAGCTTTGAAATTGATGAACTGAATGGTCCTGTATTTATTTAAATTTAAATGTGTAGTTTAAAACGTTTCCGTTAAAAAGACGGTGTCACTGGCAAACCCCACCAAATATTGAAGGAAGAAATGACACAAACTCTTCACAAGTTCTTACAGAAAATCGATGAGGAAGGGATAGTTTCACACTAATTGCATGAGTTCAGCCTAACTTGATACACAAACCAGATAAAGACATTACAAGAAAAACAACAACAACAAAAATCTCTCATGACATAGACGCAAATATTCTTCCCATGTCTTACGGGACTATAGAACGATCAAGAGTGCGACAGCTGATAACGTGGCTCTTACGGTTACACCTGCATTAAGAGATAATAGACACCACCATTATGCTCCCCAAAGATCACTGCTCAGTGAACATATTAAGATGTGACTTATATGCCCTATAATCTCAATACAGTTGATCAGAATAAGTCACATTTAGATAATAATGTAAGATCAGAGGCGAGTTTTTAAATACAGTTTCTTTGTTGCCAAAACGTCTGCAGCGACGATCGGTATTATTTACTTGAAAACAATGTATACTTAACCTTATTTTATTATATATATTATTTATTAGTATCTTAAAAATGGATTTACATTTATTTAATATGAATATATATATTTAAATTTTTTAAATGTTTATTAATTTTTGAGAGAGAGAGAGAGGGAGACGCGGAGCGCAAGTGGGGGAGGGGCAGAGAGACAGAGACACAGAGACTCAGAATCCGAAGCAGGCTCCAGGCTCTGAGCTGTCAGCACAGAGCCCACCACGGGGCTCGAACTCACCAGCCATGAGATCATGACCTGAGCTGAAGTCGGAGGCTTAACCGACTGAGCCACCCAGGCGCCCCATATATTTAATATCTATGTTAAAAGGAGATGGCTTGTTATTCGCAGTAAGTCTAATTTTTGCAGGCAATTTTTACAGGTCACTTATTTCGTGTCTCTCCTTTCTCAGCACTTTATCTACATTCCTTTCCTTAATTTTCCCGGATACTATAGAGATCCCATGTGTGACACTATTTCACACACAAGGAAACCCAAACCTGAACTTGAATAACTCATTCAAAGTCGCCTCGCTTATAAGCTTGTATATACTGATATTCTGGGCTTCAGCAATAGATTCCAGTCTTCATTATTATTCCATGCTGTCCTTCGAAAAGAGTTTTAGGTGAGTTGTATTTATTCTCCTGTATCCTTTATTTATTATTTCTGTCTTTTTTTTTTTTTGTCTAGGTATTCTTCCATAGACAAGTTCTCAATGTATTTTTAAACAAGTGCCCATCACCCCAGGTCTTGTACTTCCTGATACTCTCCCAGATCTTAAGCCTTCTCTTTCTGGTCTAAGTATCTTCAGTTTTGTAAATTTTACTCATCAGTCTTTCTTCCTGGAGACACCACCATTCTAAGGACACATCTGGATTCGATTTAGATCGGTCTGCCACTGATGATACTTTTGTTTGGCGAATTTCAAGAATTCTACCTTCTCTGCTTCAACCAAAAAGAATGATAAACTTCAGTTTATTAAAAAAAAAAGTTAATACATGACCTTTGAAAATGTCTGCATTTTATCATATTTAACTTATTCTACTTTTCCTTTACTGTGAGTTAGCAAAAATATACCCATTGTACAAACATTGAGATGAAGCAAAACGAGGAACTTTCCGACACAGTAAGTTTTATATAGGTTGGGATAAAACAATGGAATTACTGTAGAATTTATATTTTACATGCCACTATTTCCATTTCTGAGTCGATTCTCATAGAACTAATCATGACATATCAAGCACTATAGCAAAATACGTGTGCAGAAATACTGAAATAAACTCCCTTCATTCATCAGTCCTGTCTCTATGTAATTAGTCCATCAAGTAAGAACTTCACTAAAAATGGATGTCTTATGTATTACAATGAGTTGTTTTGGTAAATAAGGTTATTAAAGATTAAATAAGTAAAAAATCCATGATCCCTTAAAGGACACAAAATTATACTAAATATAGACATAGAACCTAAAAGGATTTTTTAACATATTATTTCAATGAATACTTTCAACAGTAATATGGGACAGGCATCATTTCCGTATGCAATTAAAGCTTGGAAACAGATACTCATATGTATTAAGTAACGTATCCAAGTTCAGGATTTTTTAATCTGGTATAACCTGACCTCTCCTTCTGTCACCCTGGAGCTAATTTATGTTTGGTTGTTTGTTGTTTTATTTTTTTACAATGCTTCACAGCTGCTTGTGGATTTCAATGGCATACATGTATACGTCCATACAAATGTAGCTTAAAGTGTTTCGTTGGTAATTCTACATAGTTGATCGTTGGAACAATTATTACTGCATAGATTGCTAAAATGCACTAATCCTTTCCAAAATAACTCTGATGGTGCACATTCTTTTATGGTGATTTTACCCTAAACGTAGCCAGCTGTATTGCACTCTGTTCTTTGGGAAGGTTAATTAGGGAGTGATTTATTGATGGCATTCAAAACTCTTTATGGCGAGGTCATGGCCTGTAATGTCTGACTGCCTGTCTACCAGGATATCACGCCTTGTTTGCCTCGGAGCTATAAAAAGTCAAGCACAAGACCTCTGTCTAATCTTTACTTCCTTAGATTTGTGCTGACTCCATCCAGGTACTCGTTAAAATATGAAAACGTAGACAACAACAAAAAAGGCAGAAAGACAAATACTATCACGGTTATAAACCTGGGTATTCTGTTAATGAAGAAAATGGTATTTTTTTATTTGGTTCATACTTTCAAACAGTTTGTTTATTATTCTGGTCGCTCTCTCTTTCTTTCTCTCCATATAGAAAATTAATTCTGTATGTATTCTGATTTTTTGCGTGAACCTTGTTCACTATGGTAAGTAAGGGATTTTAGAGACAAAATCCCTTAAAGAAGGGAGCGATCACACCAGATCTGAAAGCACCCAGGACAGATTATGGCATATAGTAAGAGCTCAGTGAACATTAACCAATTTTAAGCGAACAGAGTTTTTGCGAAGACGAAAGAAACAGTGTTGTAAAAGTGTGCGTGCGTTTAAATTCCAGTACAGTTAGAATACAGTGTTATATTAGTCTCAGGTGTACAATATAGTGATTCACAAATTCTTGTATCCATCACTCAGTGCTCATCAGATGGGTATACTCTTCATCCCCATCACCGATTTCACCGCACCCCCCCACCTGCCCTCTGGTGACCACCAGTGTGTTCTCTGTAGTTAAGAGTCTGTTTCCTGGTTTGTCTCTTTTTTCCCCCTTTGTCTTGTTTCCTAAATTCACAGATGAGTGAAACCATATGGTATGTCTTTCTCTGACTGACTTACTTCACTTAGCATCATACTCTCTAGATCCATCCATGTTGCAAAGTGTAAGATTTTATTCTTTTTATGGCTGAGTAATAGTCCATCGTATATATTAATGGCATTAATGGATATAATATAATCATATATATTAATGGAATTAATTATATATGTAAAAATGGAATTGTACACACACACACTTACATATGCAATGGAATATTCCTCAGCCATAAAAAGAATAAAATATACACACCACATCTTCTTTATCCATTCATCTATCGATGGACACTTGGGCTGTTTCCATAATTTGGCTATTACAAGTCATGCTGCAATAAACATCTGGGTGCATGTATCCTTTGAATGCATTTTCATATTCTTTGGGTCAGTAACCAGTAGTGGAATTACTGGGTTATATGGTAATTTTATTTTCACTTTTTTGAGTGAACTCCATACTGTTTTGTACACGGCTGCACCAGGTTGCATTCCAACCAACAATGCAAGAGGGTTCCTTTTTCTTCACATCCTCCTTAAGACTTGTTTTTTGCAGTTTTCATTTCAGCCATCCTGACAGATGTGAGGTGATATCTCGCTGTAGTTTTTGATTTACGTTTCCCTGATGATGAGTGATATTGAGCATCTTGTCATGTGCTTGTTGGCCATCCGGATGTCTTCTTTGGAGAAATGTCTGTTCCTGTCTTCCACCCATTTTCAATTGGGTTATTTGTTCTCTGGTGTTACGTTGTGCAAGTTCCTTATATTTTTTGGATACTGACCCTTTATGGAATATGCCATTTGCAAATATCTTCTCCCATTCCGTAGGTTGTCTTGTATTTTTGTTGATTGTTTCCTTTGCTGTGCAGAAGCTTTGTATTTTGATGTAGTCCCAGTAGTCTATTTTTTATTTTATTTCCCTTGCCTCAGGAGACATAGCTACAAAAATGTTGCTATGGCTGATGTGGGAGAAATTACTGTCTGTGCTCTCTTCTAGGATTCGTATGGTTCCAGGTCTCACATTTAGGTCCGTAATCCATTTTGAGTTTATTTTTGTATATGGTGTAAGAAAATGGTCCAGTTTCTTTCTTTCTTTCTTTCTTTCTTTCTTTCTTTCTTTCTTTCTTTCTTTCTTTCTTTCTTTTTTGCATTTGGCTGTTCAGTTCCCAGTATTCCCAGCCCAGTTACTGAGAAGACTGTCTTTTCCCCACGCCTCTGTTGTCGAAGATTCATTGACCATATAATTGTTGGTTTATTTCTGGGTTTTCTATTCTGTTCCACTGATCCTTGTGCCCATTTTTGTGCCAGTACCATGCTCTCTTGCTCACCACAACTCTGTAGTATATCTTGACATCTGGGATTGTGATACCTTCTGTTTTGTTCTTCTTTTTCAAGATTGCTCTGGCTATAAATTGGAGAAATTTTAGGATCACTTGCTCTGGTTCCGTGAAAAATGCTGTTGGTATTTTGAGAAGAATTGCATTAAATCTATAGATTGCTTTGGGTAGCTTGGGCATTTTAGCAATATTGGATCTTCCAATGAGTATGGGGTATCTTTCCATTTGTTTCTGTTGTCTTTGATTTCATTCATCAATGTTTTAGTTTTCAGAGTACAGGTCTTCTACCTTCTTGGCTAAGTTTATGCCCAGACATCTATCACCAGTGCCTATTGAACGCTGGCTTTGAATTCCAGGACATAAATGTGTGTTCTGTGGGTCCTGCTACCACAATCACAAAATTTTGGTAAGAACAATTCAGGTTGACTGCTACTATTTGGGAAGGATTCGTGGTGGGACATGTAATTTTGCACGGGTTCTCGCTTTGTCAAACTGCCTCAGCTTTGAGTTCAAGTACTTTCTGAATGGCTGCTGAGCCAAGCCAGTCCCAAATACAGCCCGCTATTAATGCCCACAGCGGGCCCCAGCTGCACAGGCACCAAGGGCCAGGCCCCGTACCCGGTGTTCTGTGTAAATTATGTCCAATCTTAGTGATAAGTGTCATACCTGTAAGCGGCTTGTGACCCAGTTGCAGACAAACAGTCACATTCAACATCAGGGTCCAAATCCTGTGCTCCTTGTAGCATTCTAAAATATTAGCAAGCGTGGTCTGCCGACCAGGAGACACAAGAGAAGCCATAGTCCCCCACTGTGAAGATGGGCCTGTCTGCCTGGTTGGTCCAGGTTATGACCCGCAGATGCCTACCAGTCAAAACCTTCACGTACCTAGTGCCGAGGCACTTATGCACTTCACGTACCTTATCTCCTCGAGCTTAGAGGCAACCTGTGAGGAAAGCAGTGGAATCCCTATCTCATAGGAGTTTTGGATGCCTAAGCCACCTGGAAATAGAAGAACCAGAGGCTAGCTCCCTCGAGCCCAGCTGTTCCCTCTTCACACGCTCTTTGCCATTGTCATCTCTGTCCTACTCAGAGCCCCTGCTTGTCTCCTGACCCCTAGCCACACCCTACTTCAAATTCTTGGAGGTCCTAAACTGAATACTGTGACCATCTGGAACGATAGGGTACTTTCTTAGGTGATGCGATGGCTATGCTTCCAAAATCCCAAAATAACTTATTGCAAAATGAATCATATGCTTGAACCCAAATATCATCTCCAGCTCAGTAAGCCTGCACTTTGCGATGAGAGAAAATACTTCCTTCTAATTTGAGTCCACGTTTGTTATATGTGTTTTTTTTTTTTTAAACAGTTTACTCAAGCATTAAAAAAAGATCACCTTATTTTGGGAAACATGAAAAATGCTAGGATTATTCACATTGGTTACTATGCATTTTGATCATCTAGTAGTTACACGTTTTAATGACAAATGTTTAAGAATAATTAGGTCATGCTAATGAATAGAATAATGATTAGAATTAGTAAGAAATCTGTAGCAAAACTGTCGTTTTTTTCTTTTTCCGCCCTAGTGGAAAAATGACAAATTTAGCAAGAAAGTGAAGTCACTTCAGGGTGTGTCTCTTATTTCGGTTTCTATTTTCCTCATAAACAGAATTTTGCCTTTGGTAATATTGCGTTATATTTAAAAATGATAAATGTCATGCTCTGCTGAAGTATTCTGCTTTAAATCCCACATATATGCAGTATGCATTATTTGATATTTCACTTAAGAAATAATGCACTGGGGCATCTGGGCAGCTCAGTCGATTAAGCGTCCCACTTCAGGTCAGGTCGTGATCTCAGCATTCCTGGATTCAAGCCCCATGTCGCGCTCTGGGCTGACAGCTCAGAGCCTGCTTGGGATGCTCTCTCTCCCTCTTTCTCTTTCTGCCCCTTCCCCGCTCATGCTGTCTCTCTCTCTCTCTCTCTCTCTCTCTCAAAAATACACATTTTTTAAAAAGGAAACAATGCAGCATGACGATATTTTAGTAGCGAGCTAGCCACCGTGGAATGTACGTGCGCACACAACGTGAGGTGGGAGACGGGTCTGGTGCTGATGCTTCTGCAGCCTAATGAGTCTGCCAGTCTTGTGAACTAGTTTTCATTTTTTACTTCAGCACTTTCAAATGTTACGAAGGAGCAACAGAGAGGACAGAGAGCATCGGAGGACAGAGAGTGGGATAAATGAAAAATGCAGACTTAGAAAAAACAACGTATTTTCTTTAGCTCCAGAATTGTTAGAAGACATCATGAATATTATTTTGTTAACTGGAATTTCAGGGGTAGTGCCTTATTACACGTTCTTAGACTTGAGTGATTAATTCTAGCAAATCATTGTCCGGATTGATGGCCTGACAGGATAGCAGCGAGTCCCTAATGAATACGAGGTGGCCACGCGAGTGAAGAAGAAGAGAGTTCAAATTATGGCAATTTCTGCAGTGATACATTTCACACTTCATCATTACATGATCAGAAAACACCTTCCACACGTTGTTTTAAAGACACTGAAATCGAATTGCAGTGGAAGAAAATTACTGGAGTTTATGGACCTGTCAGATGTGGTCTTGTGAAGAAGTCCGTCTTTGTTCTGGGAGAGGAAGGGTCGGGGTTTCCAGGAAGGAGCGAGCAACGGTGTTTAGCACCTGTTATCTGGCCCTTTCTTTCTGGGCGATGCCACGCTCCCTTGCGACATGACGTTACAGCTTTGTCTGGTTAGCTGTGCCTCCCTTGTAGTCTGTTAAACCCTTGAGTACAAGCACAATTTTATACATTGCCTTTTATCCCTGTCACAATATCCAGATACACTGACCAGTCTGCACAGATATTTACTGAATAAATATCAAACAATTGGGAATGCATTTGGGGGGAACCCAACAAGAAACTATACAGACCATTTCAAATGTTTATAAAAATTAACCCAAACTACTTTGCCACCTTCCTTTTGGGGGGGAAAATATTCATCCCAGTGGCAACTCATTCTTTCACTGGACCTCTCCTAGGGGACTGACCCAAGGACCCACGTTAATACAGTTACATGCAAGGTCATTTATAGGAATTAGTAAGTCATGACTGTGACGCTTTAATCTCCCAGCATCTTGCAGTCTTGGTTTAGCGTATTTCTTAGGGGCTTCGCGAGGTGATACTCCTGTGCTATCAGATGTTTGTTTTTAGTAGCAAGCAGTTCTGGGAAATTACTTTAATTAACTCAACATAAGCATTTACTGCATTAGTGAAACGAGTGCGTTAGAATGATGACTGCCTAGTCCCACGTGTTCGTGTATTTTAAAATTTTATTTACCTTGCCGATGTCTTCATATGTCAAGTAGTTACTCAAGACCTGGGTAATTACCTGAGGCCTGGAGTAAATCTGACATAATTTTGTCGTTTGGTCTTTATCATTGCTCCTGACCAGCTTTCCTGCTTGTGTGAGTTAGTATTTGCAGCGAAGAATCATCCAATGTTTGTTAAGATTTGCAAGGCACAGTTTTAAAACCACGGCCCCTGCTTACATCTGTCTGACCGGGATCTCCTCACTCTTCCACGCTCCTGACTCTTTCGCAAACAGACGGTGCCCCGGAGAGAGCTCAGCGGGTCAGGAACCATTATGTGATCCCTTGAGAATCTGGGGACATTAACCACCATGTCCCTTCTTATGTTGGGCCCTGTCCCCTCTTTCTTGGAAAAGTGACCCAACACCTAGTCCGTTCCCAAACCTCAGGCCAAGTGTCTCTCCAGTAGGAATTTTTTCCCTATAAACCCTATAATTTCATCTCCGCTCCTACCAACTTCCCACCCCACAGACATATACCAGGGTTCATATATAGTAGGTAGTCCGAATACTTATGAATTTTTCATAATGACCTTGTGATTATATATTTATTCCTTTTGCCACTCATAGCTTTCACTTGTGCCATATTGTATGTTTTTTTTCTGCTCCTAGAGTTACAATGAGGCGGGATCCGTACCTTTCTGTGCATTTTCGTTCTGAAACCTTTAAAACTTTAATCTCCACCTGATTTTACCCTATACTTCAGCACAGGCCTTGCTGTCACCTCCGCGGCTTGGAGAAGAGGGAGGGGTAGTTCACTTTGAGACATCACATCACCTCCCCCTAGCAAAGCTCTCATTTGGAGGAAAGGGGTTGAGATACCTCTTTACTCGGCTGGCCAAATATTTGGGAAGGAAGGAATTCAGATACAGCTCCTGTCCTGTGTGGCCTGGTGAGCGGAGATTTCTGTGTGTCCGACGTGTGGCTTCTTGTGGAGATTGTTAACTTCACCTCGGTCGCATCCACCACCAGTGACTGTCACAGCGATGAAGTTAGCTCACTCGTCGGCCTCCCTCCTGGTACGCACTCCCATCTTCTTTACAGAGATGGGGCTTGTATTTGCTGGTCCCTCTATCTTGCCCTCCGTCGATCTCCGTGGGTTTTCCTTTGGAAGGAAAAAATAAAAATTCGGGGCCCCCTTCAACACTCTTCGAAGGCTGTGGGGGACAAGAGGAAAGAGAGGGTGACCCCACCTTTTGCTCAGAAACACTCGACATTGATCTTTACGACATGAGCATCTCCGGAAGGTCCCCGTCCTTGTAGACAGTGAGTCACAGGGAGAGAGCCGTCCCCGTGCTCCCATCCAGCTGCCACTCCAGGGGCTGTGTGCTCGTATCTCCTGGGACGAGCACTCTGGGTGCTCTTCCTCCAAGAATGAAGAGCGATTCCCTCTGGGCCCTAGTCCTTTGGCTTTAGAGAGAAGGAAGGCAGCCGCACGCTCTCCCAGCGCGGGGAGCAGATACTTCCCATTGAGGCCAAAGACCACGGACATCACCCACCCCTGCCGCGCACGGCTTGCACGTGGGGCGCTGGCTGGCCAGGCACAGCTCTGCTCCGTGATGTTTAGCTCCGTGTGGCACTCAGAGACATTCGGAGCTGTTACTTGGCATCTTTTTTTCCTCTTTCTTTTGTACCTTTCACACAGCACGTGGACAAGAAAACGCCCACCCGTCATCCTCTTAAAGGCCGAATACGTGAGCCAACGGATAATCGTGCAGCCAGATATTCCTTCTAATGTAGCTTATCTGTACTGCGATTGCCTTTTCCTCAAATTAAGCTATGTTATCTGCAATGTCACGTTTCAGAAGATCTCTGATTCGACACCGGACCTCACGTTGTACGAGAACTAAACAGCCTCAGAGATAGAAGACATGTCTTTCTAATTTGTGGCATATCGTCCCGTAGAAGACTGCAAGCTCAGAAAAATAGGACGCATAGCCTACCTTTCTCCTCCGTTTCTCTTCATTGTTAGGAATAAAGCTAATAGTAACTTTCTCAGCTTATATTTTGAGAAGACATTCAGGGATTTCTTTGGACCCCTTGTATTAATTCAACTCGATATCCTCATGCTGTGTGGAAAGATTCAAAATTGTAATCATTTATATAGATGATGATGCAGAAATGACATAAAAATGACTGATAGGATTGACTAATATATATCCTGATTTAAAATTTTGATTTCAGCTCAGGTCGTGGTCTCACGGTTCGTGAGACCGAGCTCGAGTTGCGCTCTGTGCTGACAGGGCGGAGCCGGTTTGGGATTCTCTGTCTTCCTCTCTCTCTCTGCCCCTCCCCTGCTCACATTCTCTCTTTCTTTCTCTCTCTCAAGTTTTTTTAAAAACATTTGTGCTTTAATTTTATAAAATAAACGCTTTGCATCCTGTCATCTCAAGAATGCAATCACTAGTAAGGCAATGGATAGTTTGTCACAATTGTCTCACAATTTACCGTGAAAGAACAAATTTATTAATGACATCAAAAGTAGCCTACTTATCAGTCCCTTATCAACTTAAAGGTTAATTGCTTCCAGACTCCCAAAAGACAGGGACGGTGTAATTTCCCTTGCTGTCAGCCCTATTGCCCAGCACAAAGTAAGCACTCAATAAATGTGGGCAGAATTGAAGAGAGGAAAAGAAGCAGGTTGGGTACCAGTATGTACTCTGATGCAGATTTAGAGAGATTGTTCGGAGCGTGAGTAAAAGCAGTAACATCCAGCCTGAGCTCTTGGTGTTGCCTCTCTTCCGACGAGAACGAACATCACTGCCGTTGATTCAATAAGAAGGACGTGACATGTAGTTCACAAGCAGATTTATGATAGGCACGCTCATGACCCAGGTCCAATTATTGCTTCCAAATATCCTAAACTGGACTGGAAGAGACGGCCGTGTACCTATGACTGGGGAGATGGGCCATGCGAGCTTAGGCTGGAAAACAATTAGTTCAGCTGATAGGTTTCCGGTAAGAGCACCAATGGGAGTGAGAACCTCAGATCTGCATTGTTATAGAGGATGTGGTGACAGGTCGTCCGGAACACAAACTTTACTCTGCTGTACATGACATTAGTATAATGGTCTGGTGCATTACATAAAAATGAAGCTAATTCTTACCAATGGGGAACCAGAATTGGTTAATGAGTTGGCCTTTGTCTTCAAGCGACAGAAAACACCACCTAGTGTGGCTTCAATAAAAATAAGCTTGTATTTCCCACAAAGTGAGGGTTCTGGAGGTATGTAGACAGCTCCCGGCTTTGAGATTTCATGTCTTTTCAATTCTCTTAACCCTCTCTGTCGCAAACAGAAGATGCTGTAGGTGATGCTGATGCCCTGTTAATATCCAACTCTGGGAGAAGAGAAGGGGGAGGAAAAGATTTGTCTGTTGCGTTGGTCTAGTTCGTAAATCAAAGCTCTGTGACACTGTCTCCATCACTACCACTGAATATCCCCTTATATAGGCATGGCTAGGCACAGAGAGGGAGCTGAGGGAATGGAATGTGCATCAGCTTTCACGGGCTCTACGTTTGGGACATCAGAAACAAGGGGACTGGGATGCCGATAGGGCACCAAGAACATGGTCCAGTTTGATCATCAGAGAAGGGGATAGAAGTGAGTGTTGTTATTCATTACACATAGTTTTAATTTTGCAGGATTCTATTTGTCTGAAGACGTACTAGAATACTCTCCCAAATGCTAATGTAGTGAGCAAACAAATTTTAACTATGCTTATTAAATATGCACTAAATGAAGAGACACATATGTTACATTAGATAGAATAAAAGAGTTCAAAGAAAGAGAAGTTTGGACTGAAGCTAAGAGCGTCCTTC
This sequence comes from Lynx canadensis, assembly GCF_007474595.2. Classification (NCBI taxonomy): domain Eukaryota; kingdom Metazoa; phylum Chordata; class Mammalia; order Carnivora; family Felidae; genus Lynx; species Lynx canadensis. The sequence continues at coordinate 136,930,135 of NC_044305.1, read as the reverse complement.
AAGCCTCATGCGATCCACTGATCTAGAGTCTGCAGGCGAGTTTCATTTCTTCTCCTGGGCCTTCCCTTCCTCTTCTTTCATCCTCAAGGGAGATCATTCTTTGTGTGAATCATAGCAACACCTTACAGTATGGTTGTGTTTTTATTATTGCAGAACACATGACATTCTGCACAATTTATGTTTAGCTTCCTTTCTTCCAAACAGGGAGCGGATTCATAATTGACCGTGCACGTGACTTGGTACAAACAGGATGCCATCATTATTTAAGTGAATGAATGAATGATTCTTGAATGATTGAGTGAGCAAGAGTAGAACGAACCCTGCTCATTGAAATCTTCTGCCTCCAGTTGATCTAGAAGATTTGGTCACACACCATTGACACACGAATGGCAACCATCTTCTAGGAGCAGAGAGTGACTGATGAGCTCACAGTTGTTTGTTTCTAGGGACATGGCCGCTATTTTATCGAACTGGTCATTCTCCACATTGGAATCTCACATAAACCTTCCTGAGACCCTGCATGATGAAACACACACCTTGTTTTTGTTTCCTGACTTTACAAAAATACACATTTAAAACATTTTTTTAGTCCTTATTTATTTTTGAGAGAGAGAGAGAGAGAGAGACAGAGCGAGCAGGGGAGGGGCAGACAGAGAGGGAGACACAAAATCCAAAGCAGGCTCCAGGCTCCGAGCCGACGGCACAGAGCCCGATGTGGGGCTTGAGTCCATGAACTATGACATCATGGCCTGAGCCGGTGATGGATGCTTAGCCACCCAGGCACCCCACAAAAATACACATTTTTAATCGGTGTGCCCTACTCTGATATTTCTCTCACAAATGCAATTAAGAGAGAATAATCTCTCTGGGTTTTAGAGGAGGAAGCATCTCCATAGGAAGAGAGAGAAACAATTCAGACGTAAAAACGGTTCCCTACACCAAACCAAACTGCCACGCAATTTCTGTGTAGACCAAACCTAAGGTAACCAAGTGTTAACCTGTCTGAGATACACACGGACAAATCTGTTGGCAAGACAGAAGTCGGCGGATTTCTGTAGAGCGCCATTAGCTCTCTGACAGGCCCACGTCGAAGTGTGAAAAATATCTCGTGAGACGTGACTTAGGTGAGAAAAATTACACCTCAGTCTCATTAGTCTGAGAGGTAGTTAGGCCTTCAATCACCCACCTACAGGGTACACGACGTGGTCAGGAAGATAATTAGGATAATTCTCAGTCAACTTTCCTGCCTTAAAAATGCCCAAGGAAGTCATTTGGTCCCCATTTATCTATCTTTCTAATTTCTTTTTCCCCATAAGATAAGTGTGACAAGACGGACTAATGAACAGGAGAAACCGAGAACCATTTACTGCCTCCGGCCTCGGGACTGATGTAAGAAATGAGAAATCAACTTTGCTTAAAACTTAATAAAATTATCTAAACAGTCTCAGATCTTTTCTGCAACTATGAAAATTCTAAGCAGATCAGTATATGCCTTACGCTGGCGCAATACTGAAGGGGGAAGAAAACGTTCGGACACAGAAGCCTTGGCCCCTACCTGCGCCTCCGGGATCAACACCAGCGGTAAATAACAGCTTTCGGGGACCTATTTTCCAGCAGGTAATCTTCGTGCACTGTTGCAAGATTATGTAACATATTCTCACTCGTATCCGTAATTTTCCTCCGCTTCCCTCTGGAGAGTCTGTGGTTCCTCGTTCGTCCAGGGTGGATGGAGACTGAAGCCATGTTTGCTCCCCGAAGAAGAATGCTATTACTTCACCAGCACAGTCTGGCGGGCCGTCTGCACCTATAGCTGTCTTCTGTGCCTCCTTTAAGACATTTCTCTTGGGGCGCCTGGGTGGCTCAGTCTGTTGAGCGCCCGACTCCGGCTCAGGTCACGAATTCGCGGTCCGTGGGTTCGAGCCCCGCGTCGGGCTCTGTGCCGACAGCTCGGAGCCCGGAGCCTGCTTCGGATTCTGCGTCTCCCCCTCTCTGACCCTCCCCCGTTCATGCTCTGTCTCTCTCTGTCTTAAAAAAATAAATAAACGTTAAAAAAACCCTTAAAACATTTCTCTTAAACTAGAATCTCCTATGCCCTCAAACCCCATTCGCACAACACTCCCTCCCTTGGAGAAATTGCTTTGTGAATGAGTGAGCGCATGAAAAATGACAGGAAAAGTTACTATTCTGTGTATTCATGGTTATGAAGTCATCGGCATGGATTGACCCCTTACTTTTTGCCAGGCATCGGATATTGGTTGCCTCATTTGCTTCCTGTGAAGAGACACGGGAGTGAGGTCGGGCACATACCCCACCCTTCATAGATGGAAGACGGAGGTGTAGAAAATAGAATTGAACTGCTAGCTAGAAAAAGGCAGAACTGGGTTTTCTCCCCTATCTGTGCCCAAGGCGTCTCCAATGCAAAGTCAGTTCTAAATACAGAAATTTATGATACAATTTTTCTTATAGGAATGTACATAACCTAAATATAGAACATATTAGAGCTTGCCACCTTACCATTTCCCACAGCTACTTAGGCTAAAAAAACCTGCCTCAGTTTCAGGCTGCTCACTCCTATTTTTATGCCTGGAGGGACTAGGAGTTTCATTGGCTAGGTCTTTCAGTTTTCCAGAAGTATGTGCGGCTCTATGGTTAGGCTGAGGGGGCAGTACCCTCGCCTGGGCAGAGCTGAGGAAGCCGGGGTCCCTCTGCTCCTTGGGAAAGAGCCCTCATGCGGCCGCGGCCACACGACCCGGAGGGGATAGCGGCATCAGGACTTGCAAGGACAGTAAGCCTGAGTCCTGCCTCTGGGTTTACTCAGCCCTTTCCCTGACCTTGCAATGGATTTGGAGAGCTCTGATGTGACCTGAACGAGGGGAGGATGTACCAGCCACCTAACTGTGATGGCATAACCCGGACGCTCCTCCAGAAACACTGTTTCCCTGCGTGGCATGGTTTACTCACGTTGGTCTCCAGTATTTGGCCTGGACCGGGTTTTCAGTTTTTCTACTAGTGGACCTCTGGATCTGTGGCCCTCGTTTAAGAAGAAAGGGAAAGGGGAAGGAAAGGAAAGGAAAGGAAAGGAAAGGAAAGGAAAGGAGAGAAGGGAAGGAAGGGAGGGAGGAAGGAAGAAAGGAAAGAAGGAAGGAAGGAAGGAAGGAAGGAAGGAAGGAAAGAAAGAAGGAAGGAAAAATATTTTCGTTCTTTGCTTTTCCTTATTTTCTGGATGGGTGGCTTTAACTTGCTCTGTGGGAGTGTGGGAGACGATTCTGGGAGCTAATATTCCTTGTGTTCCGTATCCGTGCATGCAGTGGGGTGGACCGATTTTCTTTTTAGCAGTCAGAATTCTCTGCTGCAACAATGAAACCTCTGTCTGCTTCGAGCAGGAAAGACGTTGGGTGTCAAAACTGCGGGCTCCACGCCGAGCTTCGGAGCAAGGGCGCCCACCGCTTCTGCACGCAGCAAAGTGCCTCGCGGTCACGGCTGAAGACGGAATGCCAGAAGTCTCCCTCCTGCAGCCACAATGCCAGCAGTGTCTATGCCACCTGTGGGTCAGAAACCTGCAAGTGCCTCCCAACAGCCCTGCCTCTAAACCTGAGGCTTCTGGGTCTGCTGATCAGACGAGGTAGAAACTTCCCAATATGATTCCCAGGAGCAGCTGTCCCATTCGGTAGCCGATGGGCTTGGGATATTTTATTATTATTATTATTATTATTATTATTATTATTTTTACTTTTGTCTGCCCAGGAGCTCCGATCATTATTCAGATTTGGAACGTTACAAGGGGGGCCCTCGACGCGCTCTGCAGTAACAGAAATAGTCCTGGATTTGTAAGCAAAATGACGAGCAAAGTCTGGTCTCCAGCCCATGATTACTGGGAAGTGTTGCATTTTTCAAAGCGAAAGATCTGTGAGAGATTCAAATGGGAACAAGGACCCAGGTAGCAATCACCTCGGAGCATTAGCTACTGTACTTTGCACAAAGCTGGAAATGCAGGCTTCAACCACGGTGAGGACCAGCCGGCCGTGAAGGCACCTGCAGGAATCTGGGACACCTGAGCCATGTTCTGGTTTCTTGCCCTCAGGACCTTCCCTCCGCGACGTCTCCACTTGGGGACGCGCGTGGATTGGACCCATGACTGAGGGACGAAGGCATGTTTTAGCAGGCAGTCAAGTGACAAAGTAAAGGAATTGATTCTCTGCCGCAGATCTCTGAGACGTGACAATTCTCTTTCAGGCAAACTTTCCCTGAGTGTATGAATGGGAGAAGCTCGTGTCCATCAGTCCTTCTCTCTCCCCTTCCGTCGCTGCGTCGGACGCCCTGATGAACTCCCAGGGAACAAAACATCAGCTCTACGGTCCTCTGATACAAGGAAGAGTTGACAGAAAGCACATTCACACCGGGGTCCCGTTTTTACTGTACTTTCCCCCCACAATTGCGAAAACAGTGACAAAGCTAAGAAGAGTTGGAAAACACAAAAATGGGTTGAAACAATAATACAAGTCGGGGAGAAAAAGAGAAATGGCACGCAGATCTCTTCACCTAAGACAGTCAACATTTTGACAAATGTCTCTCTTTTTTTTGTTGTGTACGATCATATACGTATGCGGTAAAGTACTGTATAATTAGTGTTAGGACAACTATTTTCCACCTCAGGAAATACTTTTCATCGACATTCTGAGCAGTTCTATTATTTATTTCTAGAGATGTACTACAGACAATGCAGCCACATACATTGTACCTTCCGGAGGTTTCCGGTTTGGGATAGCATGCACGTAATTTCTAAGTGCTTGCACGGAAATCGCTTCTTTCGCAGTGGATTTGCTGGAGGAAAGATTTGGATATTTAAAAAATTCCTGGTAATCGTTGTCAAATAAGATTCAGAAAAAGATGCGACAGAGACAACGTAACCCAAATGCTGGCCACCTGAACATCAGGGTGGTTTCATTTACTTGAAACTTAAGTAAATAAAGGAACATACTACCTTGTATCAATTTGTATTGATATGCTCACTACCAAGGTTTTTAATGTTTATTTTCAAACACTACTGACTTATTTCTCAATCATCATTTTATCATTCTGTTGCGTTTTACTTATCTGCTTCTATTCATCATATATTGACTTTATAATTTTAACCTATTAATTCACTGCTTACAGTTGTAGCAATTTCTTTCCCAGTTGATTTGGAAATCTGAATTTTATTTTTGGAACTATCATAACTTGTGCCGTCTCCTCTTGATTTTAGACTTTGCAAGTCTTGCCCTACTCATACACATTCAAAAGAAACAGGTGACATGTTATATACGCGTGCGTGTATACCCGCACACATTTTAAAAGCGCAATATTGAGACAAACAACTCTACGCGCTTCTCCACAGCTTAAGAAATAGAGCAACATTGGCATCACCACCTGATCCCATCCGTCACCTTGCCCCCCTAGGGTGGACACTAAGACCAATTTTCTGCTTGGGAATTCCCTTGCTATTATATTGGTTAAAAAAATGCCTCTATCTTGGGGCACCTGGGTGGCTCCACCGGTTAAACATCCAACTCTTGGTTTCAGCTCAGGTCACGATCTCATGGCTTTGCGGGTTCGAGCCCCAGGTCGGGCTCTGCGCGACACTGTGGAGCCTGCTCGGGATTCTCTCTCTCCCGTTCTCTCTGCCTCTATTCCTCTCGTGCTGCCTCTGTCCCTCTCAAAATAAATAGACAGACTTTAAAAATGCCTGCATCTCAAAAGAATATATTATTTGATTTTGCCAGTTAAAAATATATATGTGAGTACCACGTGCACGGTGTGGCAGGACTTTCTTTTTCAATCACCACGACACCTTTCAGTTCCAGTTATGTTCATGTGGATAGCTGTGGTGTGTTTATTTTCAGTCCCAGATATATTACTTTGTGCCTGTGTAGCACGGTTTAATGATATCTTCTACTGCGGATGAATATTTAATATTCTTCCAATATTTTTCTGCTACAAAGCACACTGCTATAAACATGTATCAGTCAAGGTCCGGTCAGGAGAACTGTGAGGTTTTTTTTAAGTTATTTATTTCTTTATTTTGAGAGAGCCAGAGAACAAGAACGGGGGAGGCGCGGAGAGAAGGAGACAGAGAATCCCAAGCAGGCTCCACGCTGTCAGCGCAGAACCCGACGTGGGACTCGAGCTCATGAACTGTGAGATCGTGACCTGAGTCAAAATCAAGAGTCAGACGCTTAACTGACGGAGCCTCCCAGGTGCCCTGAGAACTGTGAAAATTTAATTGAAGAGTCGCAAACCAGTAAGGTGGTCTTCATCTCAAGCATGCCTGCAAGGGGGTGGCTGGAGGGAGGGAGGAAAGGAGAGCAGGCCGAGACCCTGCCGTCCTGGAGGAGGCACTGCGATCACGGAAGCCACCGCAGGACGTGTGTAGGGCTGGCCCAATGGCAGGGGCGTTTACGGAGGGTTCGGGGCACAGCTGGCCACGGGGGCCGCAGAGGTGGATGCCACGGGGCGTCTTGCACACTGACCCCTGGAGGCAGTAAAAACAGCACCCCAGAACCAGGAAAGGAAGCCTTTTCCTGGTAAAGTTTTGCAATGACTTTCCAGCGGTGTCCACGGACAGAGCCCAGCTTAGAGCCAGGAGGCAAAGGAGATCTCCGGGCAGGGCCCGTCCCTGGGAGCACGCAGCGGGGCCGAGAAGTGTGGCTTTGGAGCCGTCGTGTGGCAGTGACCCACTGTGGACCCAAACCTGCTCGTGCTCCTCGTCTAGTGTTCAGGAGCCAGAATTTGCCAGAATTTGCCAGGGCACCCGCCCAGCAGGGGAAACGCTCTGCCAGTGCCTGCACACATGTTATCATTTTTTAAGAAATGCCAATGACTTTCCAAAATTAGCATTTGATACTAGTAGACATGGCATGTAATCTCTTTGTGGTTTTAATTTTCCTTTTCACAATTACCGAGAAGGTGGAATCTATTTGCTTAGTTTTCTGGACATTTCTGCTTTCCTTTCTGTGCAGTGATGCCTCGTTTCGTTCGCCTCCTTCCTCTGCTTGGTGTGTGTGCACGTGCTCCTTACTGGTTTGTTTGTTTTGGTTTTTAAATGTTTATTTATTTTGAGAGACAGAGTGTGAGTGGGGGAGGGGCAGAGAGAGAGAGAGAGAGAGAATCCCAAGCAGCCTCCAGGCTCCGAGCTGTCAGCACAAAATCCGAAACGAGGCTCGAACTCCCCAGCTGCGAGGTCATGACCTGAGCCAAAGTCAGACACTTAGCCGACTGAACCACCCAGACTCCCCTCTCAGTTTTTTATATATTAGGAAAATTAACCATTTTTAGTTGTATGCTTTGCAAACATCTTCTCCCAGTGGTCAATGTCTTTATGGTGGCTAGTTGAATAAAATGTATTTATCTTAATATAATTTTAATGTTAACACTTACTTATTTTCTTTAAGGACTGGGTATCATAGACTTAATTCCTTTTCAGGGACATGAAAAGTTTCTGCCACTTTCCTTATAACGTTTTTTAAATTTGGCTTTGCTTTCGATTCTGTAATCCATGTGGGATTACTTTTGGGGGATAATCATATGGAATCAGTATCAATTTAGCTTTTTTTTCAACAATATGGATCGGGGTTGTCCTGACACCATTTGTTGGAGATTTCTTCCGTATTAGACTTACCGGCGCTAAAACTGGTTTCCCTCAGTCTGAGGGGCACACAACACCCTAAATACATCGTGTAATAAGTCATGACATCAGGGAGGGGGCTTTGCTCCACCCAGCCCTTCTGCAGCAATAAATGGGCAGGTTTTGCAAATCCTCTATAATTGGGAAATGCATTTGTGAAGTTCCACGAAAAATTTAATTGATTCTTCAGGCAGTGTTTGCAAGAACCGATATTTTTACAACCCATGAGTACGCACATTTTTCCATTTATTTAGCTTCGTTTAATGACCTTTAGCAAAGGCTTACAGTTGTGCCCAGAACGGTTTGGAATCTCTACTGATAGCTTTCTTGCTGGTCTCTGTCTGTTTGTTCATATTTTGTAAAAAGTATTTTATTTTCTTTTATTTTATAAGAAGTATTTTAAAATTTCTGTTTCCCAAATCCTGTCATCAATGTATAGAAATGTAGCTGAGTTTTTTTTTTTTTTATGTTTATTTATTTATTTTTGAGACAGGGAGAGAGGCAGAGAGAGAAGGGGAAAGAGAGAGCAGGGGAGGGGCAGAGGGAGAGAGAGAATCCCAAGCAGGCTCCAGGCTGTTAGTGCAGAGCCTGATGCGGGGCTTGATCCCACGACCCTGGGATCATGACCTGAGCCGAAATCAGGAGTCGGACTCTCAACCAACGGAGCCCCCCCCAGGCACCCCCGTAGCGAAGTTTTAATAAGGATTTTATATCTAGTCCCCTTGTGGTGCGAGACCTAAAAGTGTGGCCCAGTATTATGTGCTGCCTTGACATCTGGGAAAACCAGGCAGGCCTGCAGTTTCCCCCCTTGACTTTACTTCCAGAACATAAGGAGGGAGCAGAAGACAAGCTGACCCCCCACCCACCCCTCCACCCCAGGTGGGAGATGTGTGATATTCCCCAGGCTCTCCCGGCTGCCCAAGAACAGAGGAAAGGGGGAAAAACAAAGGTTTAACTGATAGAGGTCACAGTCCTGTAGGAACTGAGTCTCCATCACCCTCCGCAGCGACGTGGGAACAAAGGCAGAAGGAAATGGCAGGTGGAACTCAATGTCCCTACACCTGCAGCCCATTGGCAAACACTGGAGGTGGTGTCTCAATGCTGATGCTTCACTAGAGGGAAAACCACCTTAGCCTGACAGTAGCCAGGCCTCCAGGATCCTGGGAGTCCTCTTCAGCATTTGAAAACCTCACTGGAAACTTCCCTGGGGGGAGGGGGGCTCACCTCTCCCAACTCCCAAGTATGTAACCAGTCTCTCCTCACGGTGCCCTGGGCGGCTCTTCCTGCCCACGGTCCTGTCCCTGTGCTTTAAGAAAACCACCTTTTTGCACCAAAGACGTCTTCAAGAACTCTCCCTTGGTTGTTGGCTCCGGACCCCGCAAACCCCACTGTCACCGCAAACACCTCATCATAATACCCTCTAGACAAACCACCTCCTTATCAAGGGAGCCAGGCAGTTCCCACTTATCCAAGAGTGTGGGCCTGCAAGACCACTGATTTGTTCAAATAAGCCAGCCACGTGCACCCAGGGGACCCAGTGACCCCTTCCCCTCCTGATATTACAAAGCCCGCCCCCTGCAGCCCCTGGGGGTTCGGCCTGTTGGCAAGGGCAGCCCCTGTGGGGCTCTGTCCCACCCTGTGACCAGCAGAATTGCCAATTTCACCCTCCCAGCGCCACGGGTCGCGTCCTGGGCACGAGCCCCACCAGCCTGGGGCCGGTGTCTCTCCAGCCCCTCCAAGGGGGAGGGCAGGAGACGGTGAAAAACCACCTTGCCCAGCCTACTTTGATATTCTAACGCTTTGTTTCTACCAGTCGTGGTCTCCGAGCAGGTGCCTGGGGTGAACCGTAACTATGTTGAAAATGTTATCAATTCAGCTCCTCCAGTCCTAAGGTTGCCCAGAGCCTGGGGGCTTGTTGCCTACAGCCGGCAGTAAACAGATTTTTAAAACTCAGTGTGCTGTACAAATGTAACCATTTTAAGAAAAGAATGTAACAGAAGCTTTAGGCAGCCTGATGTAGACAATGGGATCATCGGCCAGTGGTGACCTTTCTACTTCTTCCAAACTTTGTAAACTTTAAGCCCTGGGTTTTCCTTTGAAGTATTGCAGGGGCAGGGCCTCCGGTCTCCTTGATTTTTTCCTGCATTGATACTTGACCATGTGTTCAGTTTCTAGTGAATTGCGCATAGCATTTCGGGATGGAGACAGTTCCCTTGTCTTCTAGTTTGCCACAGTGTTTCTTGCGAATCCCTGCAGAATCTGCTTAATTACTTTAAGGATACATTAAGATGATCACAGAGTAGTTAACTTTTATGAACTCATAAAAAATATGAGTGGTGATCCACACACACACACACACACACACACACACACACTCTCCCGATGTCCGACTCAATGTGAACCTGCTGGAGACAGACCAGCTGGAGAAGCGGTTCATTTCTCAATTTTATCGGCTGATATTTTCAAAGGTTTTCAAATATGTTCCTGAGTTTTATCTAACAACGGTTTCCTTCTTACTCTTTCTTTTTCTGGATCTAATATCCAGGATTAAAATAAACCATAAAACGAATCAAGCAGGATCCCCCTTTTCCTATTCTCTGGAAGTGTTTACACAAGAATGGGCCGTGTGTTTTTCCTTCTGAGACTTTAATACTTTTTCTGAAGTGTACTTATTTGTTTTGAGGGAGAGAGGGAGCGTGAGCAGGGGAGGGAAGAGAGAGTGAGAGGGAGAGAGAGAGAATCCCAAGCAGGCTCTGCACTGTCAGCACAGAGCCCAACGTGGGGCTCGAACCCACGAACCATGAGATCATGACCCGAGCCGAAATCAAGAGTGGGATGCTTAACCGACTGAGCCACTCAGGGTGCTCCTACTTGTGAGGTTTGAGTTTTAATTTCGTTTTTGACTCCATTTCGTTGCCGGTTATGATGTGGGAACAAAGGTAGAAGGAAATGGCAGATAAAGTTAAATTTCCTTAAAACCTGCAGCCCATTGACAGATACTTGAGGCAGCAGAGTTTCTCCAGAACTCTCCTCTGTCTTAATGCTCATGCTTTGCTGGAGGGAAACAAACCTTAGCTTGACAATAGTCAGGCCTCCAGGAACTTGGGAGTCCTCTTTAGCATATGAAAATCTCACTGGAAACTTCCCCTGGACTTCATCTCTCCCAACCCCATAGCATATAACCCGTCTCTCCTCGTGGTCCCAGGGCAGCTTTTCCTGCCCACAGATCCTGTCCCCGTGCTTTAATAAAACCACCTTTTTGCACCAAAGAATGTCTTCAAGAACTCTTTTCTGGCCGTGGGCTCTGGACCCCACGAACCGCACGATCACCCCAAAACTCTCATCAGTTATAACACCATTCAGAACGTCACTATATGCTTGCTTGGCATTTTCATCAAGAAAGTGAGAAAAGGAAAAAGGAAAAAAAAAACACTACAGAATCGCAAATTGTATACAATACTAGGGTTTTCCAGAGACCAGCCTCTGACCTAAAACCACTGAAGAGAAATAGTGGTCCTCTATCCGAATCGCTCACGCTGAGGCGATTGCTGCCTGATGCAGAGTGGCACCTTTGCCGAGGAACTTTCTTTTCTGTCTGTCTCCAAGCAAGCTGTCCCCGGGCACCCTCTTGTCATCCTGGGACCACCTTGGAGTCAGGTAGCGTTGACTGGTATCCTTTACATTGGTGGTTTTCGCTCCAGTTTTTGGATGTTTGGCTGCTGATAGCTTTTAAAACATCATCTCTCCCCCTCCCCTTGTGTCCCACATCTGGAAAACTGGATGAGAATACTCACGTGCTCCTTCGAGGCAGAAAATTCAAACCGTGCAAGCGTCTGCCCACATGGGAAGCCTCTCCTGGGCCCCCCTCCGCCCACAATTAACCCCCCCCCAACCGGGCTTCTTTCCTGCTCGCCTCAGAAAGCTTCATTTGTGAGCAGCAAACTTTCTTTACAGTGTCCGCCTTTAACCCAAACTTCAGGTGGGGGGGTTTTTCCTCTTTCTGCGCAGTGGCTACAACAGAATGGAAGTGTCCAGTCTAATTTTAAGTGCCTGTTCATTGAAGAAGTTGCTTAACCGAGTGTGCTCCAAAGCGGCTGGGCCATTTGCGTTCCATAAAATCATGTTACGTCCCACGGTGCTAACCTAGGAGGGTTCCCATTTCTCCTTGTCAACAGTTATTACTGTCTGTCTTCTTGATTGTAGCTCCTCTGTTGGGAATTTGAAGGTATCACATTGTGTCGTTGTCGTTGTTATACCTTCTCCCACGTGGAGGGCTGAAGGGGGCTGGAGTTGGGGATTTACCTTCCCCAGGGCGGTCAGGCTAGGCTAGGTCTGGTGACCTAGTTTCCGCTGAGGGCTGGCCTTGGGAGGGACACGGGGCTCTGGCAAATTTCAGAATGGTTCCTTTTCCCTCCCCAGCGGGATTTTTCTGCAATATTTATTTTGGGTACCAGTGGAGCCCCTGGAGATGAGTCTCATAGGGCATGGTGGGGGGTGGCTATGACTGCATCCCTCTGGAGCTCTGATCTCTCAGAGTGGTTTACTCCGAGCCCCCAGCAATGACCTCGATCACAGGGAAGCTTCCCCACCCCCCGCCCCGGCCCCGGCTGGTTCTCAAGGCCATGTCCACTGTTGGTCTGTGTCCAGGTGAGCCCTGGCTTTTCACAGTCCAGTCGATCTCTTCAGTGTTGGGGCAGCGTTTGCCCTCCGTCCCCACCCCCGTCGATTCCAGATCCGAGAAAAATTGCTGATGTTTCCACCCGTTCCCCCTTTTACTTGCTAGAATGGAACAGCTGTCCCCGAGCTCCCGAACCTCCGAACTGGAAACCGGCAAGGGTCACACTGTCCCCTATCAGCTAATGATGCCGGACTCCTTAGCAGGTGTTGGTGAACCGTCTGTGCATCTTCGGTGACATTTCCACTGAAATCTTTTGCCCGTTTTTCTCAGTTGTGTTTTTCTTATCAGTAAGTTGGAAGAGTTCTTTTTGGTTTTCTAGATGCAAGTCTTTGGTCAGCTAGCGGGTCCAAGGATTTGCTCTTTGGCTGTCATTTCATCGTCTAAAATGCCGCCTTCTGAAATACAAGCATGTGTTCTGAGGAGGCCTGCTTCCTCCGCCTTCTTCCCTCCCGGACCGTGCTGTTGGCTTCCTGCCTACGAACTTGGCCTGACCGCCAGAGATTCTCGTATGTTTTCTTCTAGATGTCGATGGCCTAAGCTCTTCTATTTAAGTCTATGACTTCGTCAAAGTCGGGGTGGCGAATCGGCATGCTAGGAGTCTGATTTCATTTGTAACGTGTGCTTTCGTGGTGGTGAAAACACCTGACACGAAATGTATGATCCTTACCAGTTTTAGGTTCAGTTCAGTAGCGTTACCTGCGTGCGTTCACGTTGCTGTGGAATTGTTTTCTCCAGATTTTTTTCATCTTGCAAACTCTACACCTACCCATTAAACAGCTGCCCCAGCTCCTGCAACACCCATTCTTTCCCCGGGTTCTGTAGATCTGAGTATTTTAGACGCCTCGTAGAGTGGAATCATAGGACACTTGTCTTTCTGTGACTGGCTTACTCACTCAGCGTAATGTTCTCACGGTGCACCCATCCACGTGTGCCCGGATTTCCTTCTTGTTTAAAGCTGAATAATAGTCCGTTGTGTGTATAGACCGTTGTGTGTATGCTTAGAGGGTCTCATTCTATTACTTAATTAATTTTCACACTTAATACATAATTATCCCCGCACAATCCGTTGAAAAGGGACGATTCTTTCCCCGCGGGGTTGTGTTCACACCTTGCAGAAAATCACTTGGGAAGAAGTGGAAAGGTTTATTTTCCATTCCGTTCCATTGACCTGTATCACCAAGCCTCGATGCTTGTCCCACCTCATGACGAGGTCACACTTGCATTGTCCGTTTTTATGCAGAACGTTGTGATAGGATCCTGCAGAGAACAGGGCTTCTGATTTTGTTTCTTTGCCTGTTTGCCTGGGAAAGCCAGAAAGAAATATGGCCCAAGGCCACCTGGAATCAGCAGATGCTCTCAGGAGAAATTCTGGTCCTGGACTCAGCCTTCTGGCTGGTTCTGCTTTCTGGTAGTTCCTCTTATTTCAACACCTGTTCAGCTATATTATTAAAGCAATACTCTTGTCTTTCACCACCGTTTCACGTATGGGATCAGTTTCTCTACATATCTTCATCTGCCAGATACCAACACCAAACTCTTTAAATACTTAAGCCTCCATAAAATATATTTGGGTTATACTGTGAAAAAAATGTAAATGTATTTTTTTTCCTGCAATTGTAACCAACAGTAAACTATAGACTTAATTTACTGTTTTTCAGTATTTCACTAAAGATGCATTTTGGTTCCTTTTTGAGGTCCCTTTAGAGCTATTCTAACAGTATTTTGGGGAAAAGCATATCAGGCTGTGCCATTGCCTTGTCCTGTGTGCCTCATGGGTACATCCATACTCTGCCTTTTCCCCAGTATAGAATTTGTTCAGGTTCTCGGTCTCACTCAGCTTTGCAACCTTGACAGAGATCTCTGTCTGGCTCACATTGTCGTTTTCAGCATTGAACCAGAACTGCATCTAAGGTAGCCATCAAGCTCGGACTGATCACAGCACAAAAGCCTTCCTAAAAGTAGTGCCATTTGACTGAGTTCCGAAGGACGTGTAGCTGGCCCTGTGTGGAAGTGAGGCAGACGGAGTGACGCGTTGGAAAAACACCACCCAGGATTCTCAGGCGTCAGGTGTAAGGAGGCAGGGAGGGATAGCAGAACATGTAGAAAAGTGGGTCTTCGTGGACGTTGAGGTCGTGCTGAGAAGTTTAGGCTCGTCTGAGGCCAGGGAGATGTATCCATGAACTTTAAACCTAGAAACGGAATGGTCATATTTGCATTTTAAAATATCACTTTATCCACAGTATCATGAATGAATTAGAAAGACACAAGGCTGAAGACAGAGAGATAATTTTCACAGCTGTTTCCGTATTTCAGACACGACGCTTAATGCATTTCATATTTTAATTGAATAAAGTGATACAAAAATTCTTGCAGTGAGAGTCAGATCATTGCTACTATTTTCAAAACTCCCCACGTTTGGTGCCGACCACAGAGTTCTGAAGAGCTTTAGCTCCGGACAAATTGTCACGTTACCACATCTCCAGTGGCACAGGCGACGTTTCCCAGCAACTGTGAACCAGATTGAGTCCAATTGCAATTTTAAGTGTGAGGCAAATCAAAGATTTTTATCCTGACAGCAAGGTTAAAGCGTCACCACCCTGTGTAAACAAATGATCATAGTGTCTGAGCACGCGGCCACTCCTGGGTGTTTTCATATATGACAGAAATGTGTATCTTCGGTGACGGTATTTTCGTTGAGAGTGACTTTGGCCAATCTCCATTCCAGAAGACAAAGAAAATAAACAAAAAAACAATGAGTATTTAAGAGAACTTTTGAAAGTCTTGGTGCCCTTAGATTTTAGAGATGACAAAAATGAGGCCCCAGGTCAGACAGCCTTCCGGGAGTCACAAGGGGGCAGAAGGCTGCCAGTAGGAGATTAGCCATTAGCTCCAGAGTGACCGCATGTCTTTTTTTTTATGTCTATTTATTTATTTTGCGGGAAGGGAGAGGAAGGACAGGGAGAGAGAGGATCCCAAGCAGGCTCCACACTCAGCATGGAGCCCGAGGGGGGCTCCACATCATGACCCTAGCTGAAATCAAGTTGGAAGCTTAACTGACTGATGTGCCCAGGGACCGCTACGGTGGTTGCGTTTCAAAGGAGTCCAAGCTTCCCTGCTCACTGAACATGCTACAAGGGTAAGTTACTTTTCCTCTCTGAGCGTGGATTTCTACCCAGGCATAAGGGGTCTAACAACACCTGTCTCGTGGGGCCATTGTGGGATTCAGTAAACTGTTGTGGCAAGCTCTTAAAACACAGTCTGACACATGGTTGCTGCTAAATGCATGGTTACTATTGTAGCCTTAAAACATAGCAACAAACTTTTAATTTGAAATGTGAACTGAGGCTTGACCTACATCAAGGGTTTGCTCCGGCATGCCTCGTCTGACTGCACTTCACAGATACGGCGTCTTTTACAGATTGAAGGCTGCGCAGTCTCACTCAGTCCTTGAGGCTGCTTTGATTTGTGTCACACGTTGATTTTCTCCTTTCTGCATTAGCTAAGATGATCACAGCCAGAGTAGAATTTATATGTAAATTTCACTTTAATAAAATATGGCAACGTTATCTGGTAAAAATGTATTCTTATGTGAACTATACACCTGTGGCCAGGATCAGTAAAATACATCATCTCTGCCTCCCTTCAGATAAACTATCCTTTACGCGGTTTGCACATCGTATAGTCCTAAAATCCTGTGTTGTGAAGTACTTTTGGAAAACATATTTGGAAAAATTTGTTACTACGGAATCTAAAAGGATCATGTTTTCATCTTTCTCTACTCATCTCCAACCCCATCTGCACCCTTTGCGTGCTTCTAGAAAAAATTCATTCGTCCGTCCATCTGTCCATCTATCCATCCATCCATCTATCTGTCCGTCCGCCCATCCATCCATCCATCCATCCGTCCATCTATCCGTCCATCCATCCGTCCATCCGTCCGTCCATCCATCCATCCATCCGTCCATCCATCCATCCATCCATCCATCCGTCCGTCCGTCCATCCGTCCATCTATCCATCCATCCATCCATCCGTCCATCCATCCGTCCATCCGTCCGTCCATCCGTCCGTCCATCCGTCCATCCGTCCGTCCGTCCGTCCGTCCGTCCGTCCATCCGTCCGTCCATCCATCCATCCTTCCAGCAATTATTAAGTGAGGACACAATACACAGCTCTCAAGCTCCATGATAGGCAGTGGGAATACAAATGAGAAACACAAAACAATTCCACCTTGTTCGGGAGAGAAAAGGAGAGCTATAACCCTGAAATGTTAATATATTGATGCATGTTGTTTTTATAGATATTAAATCTCTGGAGTATGGAACTTTATAAGTGAAGCCGACTTTGATCTGAGCAAAACAGGTGAGCGCTCACTAGGTAACCCTAGCAACAGGATGGTGGGGGGAGAACGAAGTGGAAGCAAGGAACTCATGGCCACCTGATGTATTTGAAGACCACCGGAAGATTTCAAATGGTGTCCACCTCTGGTGTCCACTTCTAAGGGGCCCCGTGTGTCTGGATCAGGGAGCTAGTGAAGGTACTTTACTGAAGACTAACCTTTTCAGATTTGTATTTTGTAAAACAAAAGCAAAACCAAAAACAAAACCCCAAAAAGAAATTAAAAAACCCCACAAGTGTTCACATTGTTTTGACCAGGGGCCATCATTACACCTATGATCAACACTGAGTTCCTTGTGAACTGTATTCAGTTCCATGAATGCCACATACCAATTGTATTGGAAATGCAAAATAAAGTGTGTTTTCTCCTAGTGCTAAAATGAAATGTACAGCTATTTTCACAAATCAGTAGTAGTTTTCTTTGATGAGTAAAGAATCAAGCTCATTCCATCACTCTTAAGATCATGTTTGAAAATATGTATATTCTAAAATGTATACATTTCTTAAACAGCCATGATGTGCTATGTCTGGACCAAATGCTGTAATGTACTTTATACCATTCTATTTTTCAAACAACCCTGCTGTCATTAAGTTAGTTGCTCACGTAGTAATAGAAGCTGGGGACTCCACTGTGCTAAACACATTCATTTTCAAATGGTCAGGAACATATAGCAATTCTAGGTCTCTTTTTTCCCTGAATACCCACACCCAATTTTGTAAGCCACTTTCTGCCTTGTGTTGAAATTATTTATATTATCTCCCTTATCAAAAAAATGAGTCCTGGAAAAAAAAAAAGGTCTTGGGGAAGAAGTTTGCTGATTTCTATATCCACTCATAACATGTATAGAATCGATAGTGATTTGATAAAAATGGAATAAATAAATGAGTGATTAAAAATAGGAAAAAAAAGCCAATGAACTATTATCCTACCATAAGAACACTTTCAGATGAAACCACTTAAATGGTTTTTATTATATCCATTAGTTTATTCTAAGAATAGTCAATTATTTCAGAGATTATTACAAACAAATACACAGCTAGACATAGCTTTGAAAACCTTTATACCCATAAATTAGTTCATCCAGGCTACTTTAACAAAAATATCATAGACTGCATGGTTTAAACAGCAAACACTTATTTCTTGTACTTCTGGAAGGTGGGAAGTCCAAGATCCAGGAATGCGCACATCCAATGTCTGACGAGAGCGGTCTTCCTGGATCGTAGACGGCCATCTTCTTGCTGTGTCCTCATGCAGCGGATGAGGGGAGGGAACTCTCTGGGCCCTTCTTTGTAAGGGCATTCATTCCACCAGGAAGGATCCATTTATGACCTAATGACCTCCCAAAGACTCACCTCATAATGCCGTCACCTTAAGGGTTACAGTTTCAACATATGAATTTTGAGGGGACATAAACATTCAATCCATTGTAACCTCCACGCAGAGTTTTTGTTTGTTTGTTTGTTTTAAATAAGGTGAGATTTACATAGTGCAACACACATATTTTATTTAGTGTGCCATTTACTGACGTTTGAGCATGTAGAACGTATCTTGATCACATAGAACCAGCCACTATGAGGAAAGTTTCCTAGATTCCTACTTCAGTCTCATCTCCAAGAAACCATTACTGTTCAGACTTAAAAAAAATAATAATAATTACGTGGGTGTAGGTGATTGTCCTGACTTGCTTTTGTTCTTAGACTTTGTATTGGTCTCCTCCGGCTGCCATAACGGAATACCACAATCTGGAAGCTCACCCAACAGAAATATATTCCTTCTCTCGGACTGTTAGAGGCCAGACGTGCAACATCAAGGCATTAGCAGAAGTGCTTTCTCCTGAGGCCTCTTTCCTTTTCTTGTAGATGGCCTGTATCCTCACACAGTCTTTCTTTTGTGCATTCATGCCCTGAAGGTCTCTGTGTGTGTCCGGATTTCCTCTTCTTACAAGGACACTAGTCACATTGGATCAGGGCCACCATAATGGCCTCATTTTAAAATTTTTTTTTCAATGTTTATTTATTTTTGGACAGAGAGAGACAGAGCATGAACGGGGGAGGGGCAGAGAGAGAGGGAGACACAGAACCGGAAACAGGCTCCAGGCTCTGAGCCATCAGCCCAGAGCCCGACGCGGGGCTCGAACTCACGGACTGCGAGATCGTGACCTGGCTGAAGTCGGACGCTTAACCGACTGCGCCACCCAGGCGCCCCAATGGCCTCATTTTAACTTAATCACAACTTTAAAGACCTTACCTCCAAATACAGCCACATTCCAAGGTACTGGGTGTTAGGGATCTATCATTTGCATTTGGGACACGATTTATAATAGATTTCCTATAAATTGACATATGTGACAAGCACTTTTCTCTTTGACTTTTCTTGCTCAGCATAATGTGTTTGAGATTCACCTATGAGGCTACATATATTCCTTTCTGGTCTTTTTTTTATTTTTATTTTTTTACTGATGGGTGATATTTTATTAAATAAATATGTCACATATTTGTTTTCAGTTTCCTGTTGAACACTTAAGTTGTTCCCAATTTGGGTTATTATGAGCAAAGTGTCTCCTCATTACTTTAAATGAAAAAAAATCGCAATGTGTCCAATGTTCCCGCATACTCCCACTATTTTTCGAGATAAATATGATCCCCCCTTTTTGTATAAGGAAGGAAGTGAGGTGTTTGTAATTCCCCCAGCTCGGGCAATAAAAACGTTTGGGCTGCGTCTCTGTGCTAGGTGGTGAGATTCTTTCCCGCCCGTTACCCCGATCACTGAACAAACTACCACTATTTTTGTATCATGCTCCCTATAAGATGTAGAGTTTCTCCTTATGGGTTTCCTGTCTAAATCCAAGTATACAGCAGGGTTCCGGCCACGAGAAAAACTACTGTTTTTCCCCATTGCTGTAGCGCACTGCTCTGGAGAAGACAGCACACAGTTATACATAATAATTTTGTCATCATCTACCTTCACGTGAGCTGTTCAAAGCACCATTTGAAGAGCTGGCTGATTTACAACCTAACGAAAGGTCATAGGGCATAAGCCTGGAGAGTATTTTAAAAATTACGGAGTTACACCTATTGATTTGACAGATAAGTACAAACTCAGAGGGCTTATTGACTCTGGGTACAGGCAGAGGTAAAATTAAATGCACGATTCCTGACTTTACTATTATGTTTGAACTATGCCATTTTTCTCTTAAATCATTATGCCTTTAATAGTCTCTTTACACTGTTTTCAAATGTCAAAAAACTCACACGTTGTTTACAAAGCGTGAATACACAAAACGTTGTTTTCCTGTCTGAAGCCCTCATCTTTTCGTGCCCTTGGTAAAATAGTATTTTTTTGCAGAGCCCCAGATCCACGTGAGAGTCGCAAAGCATTTCTGCCGTGAGAAAACCGCCCTGCTCACCTTGGGGATATTCGGTTCGGGAAAACGCCGGCATGATCTGGTCTACTGGTGTTGCCTCCCTGACTCACAGTGCAAGGAGCAGCACGAAATGATATTACAGGCAAGTGTTTTACGAGAAATGGGTTGTGCATACACTAAATAGCGATTTTGACCGTTGTGTGCAATCGGGCTCTGAACAAAACCCCCACTGCGCTCAGCACTGTGTTGGGTGCTGGTGTGTGGCAGTGACCATCAGGAAGGACAGAGGGCCCCTGTCCTCACTCAGCTTGGGTGACGCCTGCAGTGTCATTTTAATATTGCCACCCTGCGATTTTGTAAAAAGTCACACAATCATTTAAAAAAAAATTTTTTTTAACGTTTATTTATTTTTGAGACAGAGAGAGACAGAGCATGAGCAGGGGAGGGTCAGAGAGAGAGGGAGACACAGAATCCGAAACAGGCTCCAGGCTCTGAGCCGTCAGCCCAGAGCCCGACGCGGGGCTTGAACTCACGGACCGCGAGATGGTGACCTGAGCCGAAGTCGGACGCGCAACCGACGGAGCCACCCAGGCGCCCCAAGAGTCACGCAATCTTAAATGTGGCATCTCGGGACCCTTGTGTTAAGAGATAGAGGAAATCCAGAGTTCCCTTCGGAAGAGTGATTGAGAGTTGCAGCCACAGATTGCAACACCGTGTTCAGGGACGGTATGGGGGACAGGCTGCCACTGACTTTGATTTGCTAATTATTTTTGCAGAATGACAGGCCAGCTACGCTCTCTAGGAGACTACAAAGGACGTGTCTATTCTGCCTCCTGTAAAAAAGAAAAAAAAAATACAGCCAAGCTCGAAGCTTTTTCCAGGAACTTGTTATAAAAACAAACAAACCAAGAGGCAAGACGGCCATTCCGTGGAGTAGACAGACAGCCAGATGCCCCCAACCTACTGCCCCGTCATCCGTACTTACATCTTCAGCCAGGTGGACTTCCAGAACCGCTATCCTCCGCTCTGAATTACAGCATATTTCGTAATACGTAATAAATGAGTGGGTCGGCTTTTCTGGAAGGTAAAAGGATTAAATGTCACAATTACATCAGTCAGGGGTAGCTGGTGTCTTTGATGCTTCTTTTCCTTTTGCCTTGCCATTGGTGTCCCCAAAGAGGCGAGGGCTTTCACTCTGAATGGATCATAGCCTTTGCCCCCTCACTGTTGCTCTTTCGGGTCCCCCCTCAGGAGCACCTGCGTGTGTTTGAAGGTCACCGCGCCCCGGGTGCATAGCTGAGCGGTCGGCTGCTTCTCCACGTTGGGCAAATGTGCCAAGGCCATGCTTTCCGTGTGAGGTGAGCTAGGGGACGTGAAGGGAGGATGGCTGGTCAGGCTCCCAGAGCGCTTGCACCTTTAGAAGAGCTATGCAAATATTTTAGGAGGAGTTCCTTAGCCAAATAAAGGCTCCACTTGCCTAAAGCCTTGGAGGAATTTATGCAATAAGCTTGTAAACGGACTTACATGGTCAAAATATGGTACATTTTGTGCCTCATTGTCTCACTGGACAGGCCTTATCTAATGCCCTGTAATGAGGTAAGTTTAACATGGTCAAGTTAGAAGAACAATCCAGAAGAACACTTTCTAAGATGTTCGCAATGGCAAATAAAAGTTGCTCTAGCATCGTCTCTGTGTTCAATTATTATTTTTTAAATGTTTATCTATTTTTGAGAGAGACAGAGCAAGCAGGGGAAGGGCAGAGAGAGAGAGGGAGACACAGAATCCAAAGCAGGCTCCAGGCTCCGAGCTGTCAGCACAGAGCCCGACGCGGGGCTCGAGCTCGCCAACTGCGAGCTCATGACCTGAGCCAAAGTCAGACGCTTAACTGAGCCACGTGGGTGCCCCTCTGCGTACAGTTCTGTCCAGCAGATTTCAGTGTGGAAGTTTTGATGTTTGAAAATAAAATACACACTTCCATCCTGCTCATGAAGTTCACTCTAGAGATGGTAAGAGTCCAGGTATCTACTAAACCCTATTACTATGTTTTAATAAAGCAAAAACATTGCAAATGATCATTTCTGAGCTTTCGGAAACTCTGTGTATGTTGCTATGTGGCACTGTCCCTAGGGATGCAGAAAATGATACACTTTGTGGCACTAATGGTGATACTCTAAAGGCCAAGAAAAGAATGCCTTTGTCCACTGAGCATGATTCTAGCATCTCAACAGTCTATTAAACAGATGTTGGCCGGGCCTTATCCGAGAAGCCGCAAACACAGCACAAGTCGTTGCCTTCAGGGAACTTATAATTTAATGGGAGACAGAAGTCAAAACCCAAAGTAAACCCAAATAAAGGCTGAGAGCACCACTTACTAAGTTAAACTAACAGGAGACATTTATGAAATTGATCGTTTTGAAAATCCCATGCCCAATTTTCTAAGATATGAATTAGTATGTACTGATCTCTGCCCTAATGGAAACAACAACGTGAGGAAGCAGAGGCAATAAGCCTTTTCTTTTGAAGACATCACAGCGTAAACCTTCTAAAATACCAGAACTCTGATACGGCTGATATTTACTGAGTGTGTGGCACGTGCCAAGGTCTGTGGTAGAGATCTACAGGTATCAACTCGCTTACTCCTCACCACAAGCTTAAAGCGGGTATTCATGACCTCAACTTTACAGCTGAGGAAACTGAGGCACAGAAGGCTGGAAGACTTGTCCGAGACCACACGGTTACTGAATGACACAACCGCCTTCCCATTCAGGCAATCTAGCGTCAGCGTCCGTGGTCCAACCGCACCAGAAACCACCTGGGTTCCTCGCGGAGGAAGGAACCGCTACCCTGTTTCCTGCCTAAGAAGACATAAGCGAGACACCCGACGAGCCCTTTCCTTTCGAGAGGATCGCAGGCCCGCCTTATTCAGGCTAAAGTCATCAGAACATGTATGTCTTTGTTAATAATCAAAGAGAAAACCTGACGGTACTAAGGATGTAGTGCACGAATCAAAGTAACAAAGAGGCATGCACTGTCTGGCCCAGACCCTTCCTCGTGGGGATGGGCCGTTTCTGGAAATGCACGACATTCCCTGAGGCTTGTCTCCTCTTGCCTGTGAATGGCTGGCCGGCCCATGATGGGTCGCTGGGTCTGCTCATCAGAAGCCTGGCCCCCGACCATCTCAAAATTTAAGATGCTGTATGGTTTCACCAAGCCTGGATGCTGCCACCTGACGTTTTCGGGGAAACCTCCCGAGCTGCAGATCTAGCCGTACATGGCGGTCCCTCAACCTGCACCAGGGTCCCCTGCTTTCCCGCCTTGGAATGTGCGATGTCCTCTGCTTTGAACCCTCTTTTCATGTTGCGTCATCTGGCCACCTCCGGTGTGGCCCCGAAACATCAACTTGTAGGTATTATTTCCCCCCCGGGAGGCCTTCCCTGACCCTGTCCAGTCTTCACCGGTTGACCCCTTGCTGATCTTTAGGGGTTTTAAAATTTTTAAATCTTTAAAATTTAAATTGTAAAATTAAAAAAACAATTTTTTTAAACATTTATTTATTTTTGAGAAAGAGACAGAGCATGAGCAGAGGAGGGGCAGAGAAAGAGGGAGACAGAGAATCCGAAGCAGGCTCCAGGCTCTGAGCTGTCAGCACACAGCCCTACGTGGGGCTCGAACTCATGAACCGTGAGATCATGACCTGAACTGAAGTCAGACGCTTAACCAACTGAGCCACCCAGGCCCCACGGTCTTCAGGGATCTCTATGCATTTCTCCCTCTTAATCCTAATTGTATTTTAGTGTAGTTATGTGTTCACAGGAGTCCCCTTACCAGGACAATGGCCGATCCATCTTGGTGATTTCAGGACAGAGCGGTCCTGTCTGATTTCACAGGGACTGGCCCGGGGGTGGTGAGTGCCTTATGTACCCAACTTCTAGCAGAGCCCAGACGACCCCAGGACAAACAAAACCAGTGTCGGGAGATATTTTTATGCTTGAGCTTTATCCTGTCTGGAAAGGTCTGTTCTCCTCTCATTTTCCACAGACTTCCCAAGCCCGGGCTTCTGAACATCCTCAGAGTCGATGGTCTCCTCTTCCCTCAAGATCAGGGTTGAGTCATGCAAGGTCTAGACCCGTCCTCCGGGGGTAAGCATGACTGCTGCTGCCTTTTGGACTCTCTTTAGCCCGAGGTGCTGGGAAGTCCTCCAAGCTCCTCGTCACCCCCACACTGTGAGGAAACCAGCCCTCTTCCCTCGGGGAACTCGGGGAGCTCTCCCCTCTCTTCCCCTTCTTGCCTCTGTTGAGATTTGAATCCCACTCTGCCTTTCCTCATCTGCCAGGGCCCACTTTTCCTGGTTCCTCACTCGGACGTGTCCCCTGTTCCTTCACCGTCTAGAGCGTTGTAAATACAGAGAAGGAGGCTGTTAGGGCAGTACCCAGAGATTCCTAAAAATCGCTCAGATAGTGAGAACCGAAAACTACAAATGGATCGGATGGGGATCGGGCATTCCTTGCCACTGACTGCCTCCTAAACCCCAGCCGACCCCAACTTCTGCCTTGTGCTTTTCCTAATGAGACCTTCATTTCCTCAAAGCCCTTCCGTGTGACTCCAGTACAGGCCGCCAGCCGACTCTCCAGGCGCGGCTCCTTCCCAGAGGTATTAGAGTTGGCCGATTAAGAGCATGAGCCCTGGAGTGGGGGGCCCGGGGCTTAGATCCTGGCTTGCCCACTGCCGGTCCCCTCCCTGCACCTGGGCCGCTGCACCTCATCTGTACTTGTTCCATCATGCGTATAACCGGGATGAGCCCGTCGCTAACTTCCAGGGTGGTTCTGGACGGATTACACAAAGCCGTGGGCGTTGAGAATGAGCTTGGTGAGTTCCTGGTGCCTGTCGGCAACTTTCCTTCCGGAAGGTTATGCCAGTTATTTTGATAGTCTCACCGGCAGGGTGACCGTGTCTCCTGCACCTTCAGCACTGTCAGCTAATAGCATTTTGTTGGACATTTGCTCTGATTATTGATGAGCCAAGTAGGGTTTTTATCCACTTATGGACTATTCATGCTGCTTCTTTGCTTTTGGGCAAACTGGCTAAACGCGGCGTTTGTCCATTTTTCTATCAGCATTTTTTGTGTTGTTAAGAGGCATTTATTAAAAACACATTTTCCCCCTCTCTGAACGCTTGCTGCAAATATTTCTTCCACATTTCTTATTTGTTTATGTTATTCCTATTAAAATATTTTTATTTTGGCTTTTACTTTTGAGACCCGCATATCATTTCCTTCTCCTCTGTTGTCTCACCATTATTTTATGGTGACCAGTTGTCCTCTCCCCGATAGGACTTTCTTACTGACACCTTAACGGATGGCTTGGCTTTACATTGGAAGAAGCTAGAAGAACTCTAAAAGAGAATGGTGTTATTGAGTCATCTTTTCTTATGGACCGATCTTGATTGTGTATAATTTTGGAGACCTTTTTATTATCAAATTCAATGGCAATACACTAAATGTAAAGACTACTAGGCTAGAATAAAGGTGTTCTGAGTTCCTGTGAAAAGCTTTTAGACACTGAAGTTTTAGTGTAAGACCCAGTTGAAGGTTTTGCATCAGAAATAATGCCAACTCAGAGTTTCTATACACGGTCCATTTAGATTAAAGGCAGAGCCGGTAGGGTATTCTGGCTCTCTTAGAGTTTATCAATATTATGCAGCTGTTGTGTCTCTTAAAGAAAACGCCAAGAAGAAATGAGGAGGTTGTATGGAGCTCGGAGAAGTAAAAACTTTCAAAGCAAAATCACAAAGCTAAGGGAAGGAAGGAAAAAAAAAAAAAGAAAGAAAAAAGAACCAAAGCCACAGTCCTACTGCTTATTTACATAACATTACCCTAAATGCTTTGCATTAAAATTTTTCTTTGAACAGTTGCCCTCTTTGGAATATGCCAAAACCCAAGTCTGCTTCTTTCGGGAGCTGGCCCCGCACCGATAATTTCCGAGTTCAAAGTGTGCAGCTGCAACGTCTCTTTTCACTCTGAGCCTGAACTAAAGACGCCTTTGATTGGCATGAATACGGTGCCACATGACGAGACCTCACTAATACGGACAGGAAGAAAAAAATAGACAAGTCTCATTCATTCTCTACGAAACATACCATTCGATTCCTGTAAAGGGAAGTTAATTTCGGAAAGGTTTACTTCTGTTTTCTTGAGATAACAAGATGTGAAGCGTTCGCTCAGACTCAGACTGTTGCTACATTTCTTCGGACAGTATCATCATTTGCTCTGTATTTGGTACACATCACAGAATGTTATTTTGGTAACTCGTGAAACTCACTCTTACTGTACCTTCCCTGCACGGGAATGGTGTCATCTCTGTCTTTTCTGTGCCCTGAGGAACATTCCTTAAGAAATTAAGAAAATTTAAAATACATTTGCTTTGGTTGAATTTTTCCTCGTTTAAGGTAATGGGAAATTCTGGAAAGGTACTTCTGGTTTCCCGGGAAATAATGATCTCTCAAACCTCTTTGGGATTGGAGCGTGCATAAAAAATGTGTTTCACGTGCGCAGACCTAATTCCATATTGATATGCACGTTATGACTTCCTCTGTAATGACTGCGTGAAGATCCAGACACTGTCGGGTCCGAGTTGAGGATATTTTGGAAGGGTGGCGGTATATCCGTAGACATCAAGTATTTGCATGAAGTGTCAGCTGTACAAATGAAAATCCATAGATCCTTTGATTTTACGGTATTTTGAAGTGCCTTATAATACTTTTTGGTCGAAGCAAAAATCATTAAAGTATACTTCATCCCTACGAGGCGAAATAGTTGGTTTAGTTTTGATTGAAAAATTACCGAGTAACCAAATTGACGCGTAGGAAATGTAATCCAAAGTTCAGAGTATTTATACCAGATAGAATGGACTACGTGTGTAAAAGAGAAACCTAGGACACATGAAAGGGAATGTGACTTTAACGACAGCTGGTAAGTTAGGGAAGCGATTTCCACCAAGGGCCATGTTTCCTTTTCCCTTGTTGGTTTTCCTTTCCCTTCCGGTTGAACGGTATCATAGAATCTGACACTGGCTTTTGGAGTTTAAGAGATAGGCCTTGTTTCCCATCACCCAAACATGCTAGACACTTCTTTTTATGGATTTGTAATAAAATGGTACTTGGTTCCCATTTGGATTCTCTTTTCCGGATTACAGATCCCTTGGTAGCCGCGATAGCAGGAGGGTCAAATGACGGGGCAGGTTCGGGACTGCGGCGTGTAGCGTGTATCTCTTGGACCATCGGTTACCATTTTCTGGAGCACTTTCCACTCTGCCCACCCCTTCCTCCACCCCCCGACATTGGTTGGTCTGATTCATCCACGCGGCTTAGACTGGCGATCAAGTATCTCTTTCTGAGGAGAGCATTGGATGAGGCGCTGTGTCCCAGGCAATTTACCATTTAAGCTATGACGCTGTTGAAGGTAGGAGGGTGCATCACCAGTAATTATGCTGAAACAGCAGATATAGACCGGCATTGTTCAGGGTCAGCTGGGATGTATGTTCTTTTGAAATTAGGGTTCTGGGATACAGGCTGTTCAACTGCGTGGGCTGCCGTAACAAAACGCCCCAGGCTGCGTGGCTTAAAAAGCAGAAATGTATTTGCTCAGTTCTGGAGTCTGGAAGCCTGAGATCAAAGAGTCAGTAAGGTTCGTTTCTGCCAAGACCTCTTTCCTTGGCAGGTAGATGCCACCTTCTCACTGTGTCCTTATGTGGTATTCCCTCTGGCACATCTGTCTCTGCATCTTTTTTTATAAGGACACCAGTCATACTGGATTAGGACCCATCCTAATGACTTCATTTAACCTTATTACCTCGTGAAAGACCCTGTGTCTCAGTCTGGTCATATTCAGAGGGACTGGAGGTGAAAACTTCAACGTGTGACTTTGGGGGGGGGACACAATTCACCCCTTAGTGGGCTCTCGGCACACTGCACGTTTTCATCGGAGACTTTATGTCAAGTGACATAATAGCTATGCATGCATTTATTTAATATCTGCCTCCTCCATTTATGAGAGTAGAGACCAAGTCTATTTTCTCCACACCTACACAGTGCTGGGCACAGAGTTGGCACCAAATAAATGTTTGTTTGTTAAAATATGATACGCACATCACAAAAGCCTCTGGTCAAGGTAACGTTCACCCACTTTGGGAAGAGACAGTGAAGAAAAGACATACCAGCATTCGGGCTGCCATTACACCAGAGCACCCTGTCACCCTAAGTGGGTGAATTTCAGGAAACAAACAAGACTATCAGTTCAAGAAGAAAGTTAATTTGGGGCACCTGGGTGGCTCAGTCAGTTAAGCATTCGAATTCAGCTCAGGTCACGATCTCATGGTTTGTGAGTTCGAGCCCCGCGTCGGGCTCTGTGCTGATGGCTCGGAGCCCAGAGCCCGCTTCGGATCCTGTGTCTCCCTGTCTCTCTGCTCTTCCCCTGCTCATGCTCTGTCTCTCTCTCCTTCAAAAATAAGCAAACATTAAAAAAATTTTTTTTTAAAAAGGAGAAAGTTAATTTGATGGTCTCAGAGGGAAGGGCAAAGGGAGGGAAAGAGTTATGGATTATCAGGTAAAGATCCAAGAGAACAAAAATCTAAGTAAATGACTGTGCCCCAAACAGACAAGGTATTCGGAAAGCATGGCCTTGGTACCACATCGGGCTCAATGAGGTCGGAGACACTGAGAAGATCTCCCTGTTCCCACAGCTGCTTCGGCTAAGTCCCAGCGCCAGTGCCAACCGAGGCCACGGGGAAGACGCCAAGTGCTCGAAGACACGCACAGTCACACACGCGCATACCACACACACACGCACCAGTGTGCACCCAGTTGTGTCGTGCAAGATGCTTAGTGATAAATCCCAAAGTGGGGTAGCCTTTACTTGGTGAAACACTTTTTAAATTACATACAAACTAAATGCTCATATAGTAGAGACTGAAAATACAGTTAAGCAAAGAGAATACAATTTACTCGTAATCCTTTCATTCGAGACAGCCACAGAAAGAGTTGGTTTTATTCTTTTGAATATACAATGTTCTATATTGGCCCATATTCACTATCGTTTTCAATGACTGTATTCTTCTACTAAGTGAATGTTTCATAGCTTGCTTAGCCCGTATTCTACTGATAACCATTGCCTATGTATGTGCTATGGCTTTCTTATGCCGGGCTGTGTTCAACACCTTTGTTTAAACCTCTTACTGTATCTTCAATTATTTTCTTCTTCACTTAATGCTCACAGTACTGTAATGAGAGTCAGCTTGAGGTCTTGTGTCACATTCCTGATTTATCTTTTGTCAGGGAAAAGTATTCTAATGGGCTTAACTATATATGCATTTACAATATCTAAGTATAACATTAAAGCAATGATAATAAAATGGAGACCCTTCCTTTGTAGATAACTTACAAGTATATTCTCAAATTGAAAAACAAAATAGCGGTTACACAGAATAGCTTCAGTGGACCGATCACAAGAATTGATTCAGTTCCCCTTCTGTGTTACAACGGCTCGTCACAGAGGGTTCCCACTCCTCCAGAAGGAGATTTACCCCTTGCCTCTATATCTGTTGATTTATCCCTTCTCAGCAGGTGTTTTAGACTTAGTCCAAATTTGGAGCCATGAACCAAAGGTGTTGCGCTGTTTCTTTTGTAAAGTTTATTTATTTATTTTGAGAGAGAGAGTAAGAGAAAGACAGTCAGTCGAGGAGGGGCAGAGAGAGAGGGAGAGAGAGAGAATCCC
Source organism: Lynx canadensis (assembly GCF_007474595.2). Lineage (NCBI taxonomy): Eukaryota > Metazoa > Chordata > Mammalia > Carnivora > Felidae > Lynx > Lynx canadensis. Next base: position 136,900,270 of record NC_044305.1, on the reverse strand, counting down.
AAGGAGGCTCTGCATTATCAACATAGAGCCTGATGGGTGGATCAATCTTATGAGAGTGTGAGGTCATGGAAGGTCTTGTCGTTCACAGGTAGGGTGGGGAAGTTATCTGCAGAATGAAAAAAATTTGGTAGGATAATTGGCCTCTTGTTTGCCTGTGGTTTTATTCCATCTATAATTTCATAATCATGAAAGCTATGGGCGAGATAACAAAGTATCAAAATAGTGCAAGAGGGTGCTTATGTAAATATGGCCAAAGGGCAAGGTATATGGAAAAGCATTCAGAAAATATAATTTTGCCTTTCTATGCAGATTCCCTAAATTAACAGTAGCTCTCAAAATAAGATGAACTGAATGAGTCATCGAGGCAATGAGGGTGTAATGAGGACAGCACTGGGTGTTGTAGGTACGTGTTGAATCATGGGAATCTACCTCCAAAACCAAGAGCACACTGTATACACTGTATGTTAGCTAACTTGACAATAAATTATACACACACACACACACACACACACACACACAAATAAATAAATAAATAATAAAAAGTCAAATAGGGAAAAATAAACATTAAAAACATTTTTTAATTAAAAAAAGAAATCTAAATAATTGGGTTCCTGTCTCAAAGTGAGCCAATAAAATCTACGGGGTGACCACTCTGGACAACGAGGAGATGCCTTTATGACAAGAGTGGCTGTCATGAATGTTACTGTAGGGAGGGTGACCGAAAGTTTCCTAATAGATGTCAAGCACCCAGAAATCACAGAGTTTACGAGATGGGAGACATTTTAGAGAGCCGCCCGCCTGCCTCCACTGTTCTACAGATACTGAAATTGAGTCAGAGAGGTACATTCTTTATCCCATCACAAGTTGAGTTAACGGCAAGTAACAAACAAATTGAAGTTTCTGGATTATGGGATATGTACACTATTTGACTTGCATTATTAATCAACGCCTTCTTATGAAACGCATGCTAACCTGACTCTGTGAGTTTTCTCTCAACATATCAGCACCAAGGTAGCAACTTGAGCAATTTGCATTTATTATCATTATTAACCTCCTGTTTGATTGACTCAAAGTCAATTGAAGTAGCTGTAATGACATCTGTAAAATCCCATTTTCCACGTAATGTGACATTACCTCTGGTGTGCTATCTCATTGTTTGGGTGGTGGGCAATCAAGGGAAGCCATTTTGGAATTCATTCACACTTAGTGACATTTTTTAACTTTTCTCAAAAAGAGAGACAACAGAGAAGCCAATGCTGAACGGCCGTGTTGCAATTTAGCCCCTTTAGTGACTGAAAGGCGATCGGGCAAGAGCTTCCAGGAGACGGAACTATCTTTACGGGTCTCCATCAAACAGAGGGATTTTTGGTCAGTAGTTTCACCGATGGTCACAGCTTATCATCAGCTAGTTCAACAAAGGCCCTGTTTACCATATGACGTCCAGAGGAGAAACACTTCTTACCAAATAGACAGTTTTGCCAACGATGGAATCATCTTAGGATCTAAGGAGGTTCCCACTGTGTTACATCGTTTGCTTTTCCTCAGTACTTACCACCATCTATCATTGCCCTCTTTCCGTGTCTTTCTCCCCAGCTACAATGTGAGGTCTATGCAGGCAGAAGCAATTTCTGTTTTGTCCATGACTCTGACCCCAGTGCATATAATCACACCTGCGCTTACCAGGTGACCTCAGTAAATCTGGTTGTGTGAGTTCCAAAGAGAAGCATTATGGCTTCGTGCTTTTTGACACAATTAGTGTTGCCAGGTGTTACATTTTACCAAGTGTTCTATATTTAATCTACCTTTCCTATGTTCTTTTCTAGAAATCTTTTTATTTTTATTTTTTTATTTTGGGGGGTTAATTTTGTCGTTCCATTTTTTCCTCCACCAACTTGTTAATCATACGTTATCACACTATTTCCGTAGCAGTTATCCTACAGATTTCAAATGTGTTTTAATATTACTTTCAAATATGATTCTCTGGTCACTATCCAACAATGCAAGGATTATAGAAGGCTTCAAATCAATTTTTTTTCTTCTCAGTTTTTGCATCTTTGTTGTAGTGTGTTATAATTCTATTTGAGTTCCATAACCCTATGGACTATCATTGCTGTCTTACATAATCAAAATTCATCTAGTTATCCATATGTTTATCCCTTCTTTTTCTCCATTCATTCTTGAGCTTCATTCTAGAATCAACTTCTATGCATCTGAAGAATTTATTTTCATAGTTTCTTTAGTGAAGCACTATTGTCATGAAAAATGTCATCGCTTGTTTATCTAAAATATTGTAAGTTTGTATTTATATTTGGAGGATATTTCATTTAAGAAACATATGTTTCCAAATCCAATTTATTAGACACCTCCATTTGTAGGAGAAAGGAAGATGAACTACCCAGTTGGATCAAGGAGCAGAGACTCTGTCTGTCAGTTCTTGGAGCAGCTTCTGGACAACCTAATGCAGTTTCAAAACTACCAGTGTGATTGATGGCTTAGACTTTATAAACCTGTTTGAGGAGAGTAACAGGGTAGAAGGGAACTAGTAATGAACTGGCAATCAAGGTTTCTTTGTTGTTTTTTCTTCCCTGATCTCAGTGCCAACCAGTTAAACTAGTTATATGACATTGAGCGTTCTTAATATGTAAAAGAAGGAGAAGAAGGAGAAGAAGGAGAAGAAGAAGAAGAAGAAGAAGAAGAAGAAGAAGAAGAAGAGGAGAAGAGTGAAAAAGCTGACTCAAAAAAAAAAAAAAAAGGCCAGGAAGGACAGAGCTGGGTACCAGTGGCCTGAACGTCTTGCATGTGGATTGAGATACGATTGCGGGAATGAATCATTTCCAGTGTTGTGTTTCCTTTTTCTTTCCTTTTTTTTTCCCCTTGCAGTTTTCCATTGTTCTTCCCCTACTTCAAAACTGCACAAAAGCTAACGGGGTGTAGGTTATGTCTGCTACATGCTTTCCTAGTGCAGAGAGGGCACCTCACGGAGGAGTCTTCGCCAAAATCGAACACGGGGAGGTGAGCGTGTTTTCTCAAGGAAAATGAGGTTGTGTCACTGGAAGGAAGGCTGTGGGGTGGGCGGCTGTAACCTGCAAACATGGTCTTCAGTCGAAGCCCTTCGCCGGCCCAGCCGGCCTGGCCTCTCAGCCTGACCCCGGACCATGTGGAGATGAGACCACATCTTGGCATCCAGCTGGGATGTGGATGGCACGCTTTGGGGCTGAATTCCTTTTTTTTTTAATTTATTTTTTAATATTTATTTTTGAGAGAGAGAGAGAGAGACAGAGAGAGAGAGACAGAACATGAGCAGGAGAAGGGCACGGAGAGAGGGAGACACAGAATCTGAAGCAGGCTTCGGGCTCTGAACTGTCAGCACGGGGCTAGAACTCATGAACTGTGAGATCATGACCTGAGCCGAAGTCGTGGGCTTAACCGACTGAGCCATCGACGGCATCCCTGGGGCGGAATTCCTCAACTCCTTGGATTTCCCTTGAAGCAAACACACAGTTAATGGAGGTTAAGGTACTCATTTTATCAGACTTTCTAATTCATTACCATTCTGAATAGGGGAATGTTTAAGTAAAATGTACCTTCATTTCTTTCCTTCTTTCCTGTGCTAGAGCACAGAGGAGTTAAGATGTACCTGAATATAAGGTTTCAAACCTGGAAGTATTTTCAGAATTTTAGAACTTCCCCGACTTATGCATAAATGAAAGTGTGAAAAACCTTTAGCTATAGTCAGAGGGAAATGTAAAGAAACGGAGTAGGGGAAGGTGTTTAAGAAATGTGAAACCTCAGGGCACCTGGGTGGCTCAGTCGGTTAAGCGTCCGACTCTTGGTTTTGGCTCAGGTCATGATCTCACGGTTTGTGGGTTCGAGCCTCGCATCGGACTCTGCACTGAGGTGCGAAGCTTGTTTGGGATTCTCTCTCTCTTTTCCCCTCCCCCACTCATGCTGTCTCTGTCTCTCTATCAGAATAAATAAATAAACTTAAAAAATTAAAAAAAAAAGAACTGTGAAATGTCAACCTTGTACTTCAAGTGCCAGGAAGAAAATATTTTGAGGCTGGAAGTTTCAAAGAGTATCTTAATAGATGAATGAGTGCATGAGGCCTCCTTGCTTGGGAAGCCGAAGGAAGTGACAAGACAAGTAATACTCGGAAGGCTTCTGGAAGTTCTAAGTGCAGCTACCTAAGGAGAAATGATCATGCACAAGTTGAAACAACTCTGCCAATGGATATTTTAGGTTATACAGTATCGAGTGGCCCTTCATATAGCTTAAAAAGAGATAGGTCAGCCTAAATAGTGCTTGTTGTGGATTGAACGGTTTTCTCCTGGAAAGATATATTGAAATCTTCACCCCTGGTACCTGTGAACATGATCTTATTTGGAACTCAGGTCTTTGCAGACCCTAAGCAATCAAAACCCAGCAAGCAAGTTAAAATGAGGTTATACTGGGTTAGAGCAGGCCCTAAATCCAACGTCTGTGTCCTTATAAGGAGAGGGATTTGGAGACACAGAGACACAGGGAAGGAGGCCATATGAAGACAGAGGCAGACATTGGAGTGATGTTTCCATAAGCCCAGGAATGTCAAGGAAGGTAGACCAACAACAAAAGCCAGAGGAGGTGAGGGTTCTTCCCTAGATTTTTCGGTGGGGGCCTTGCCGACACCTGTATTCTGTAGTTTTCCTCTGCAACTGTGAGAGACGACATTTCTGGTGTTTCAAGCCCGTCAGTTTATGGTAATTGATCTCAGCAGCACCGAGAAACTGGTACGCTCACGAGACTCACAGCTCCGCAACACTCGTGCTATTTCCAGTAGTAAAAGTAACAGCGATGTTATTATGACTGTTACTGGGGATTACTACGACACCATTACCGCCACCACCGAATACTGCTAAAATTCATTCCTATCATTGCAGTGGTTCAAAGACAGTTTGAAAAGCACCCACACGGAAACAACTTATTAGTACCGCTTCAGACGGCCGGGCTGTGGTGACCACTGACGGCAGGTGCTAATGGACGGGGGCAGCAGAAAGTTACGATAGGCGTGCGTATGTCGTAACAATGGCGGCCGAGTCACACGCCACTGTCAGGAGAAAGAGGTGCAGATTCTGAACTTGGTGTGATTTCGGGTCACGTCACCTCTCACCACGTCTATGCAGTGAGTGATTTAAAGAAATAGCATTCCTGCATTTTTGAATTTCTGCAGAGTTGAAAGAATTCTTAAGCCAAAAGCAGAACTATCGTTACCCATGGTTGAGGTTTAGTTTGAAGGCTAATTTCATTTTTTATTTCTTTAGTCTTTTAATGGCTGGTTGGGGGATTCTTTTTCTATCTAAACCACGTTTCTAAAGAATAATTTATTATTTTAATTTTTTTTGAAACGTGTTCTTTTTTAAATTAAAAGTATAATACAGATTATAACCAATATTTTTAAAAGTCATGTGAAATCTCTCAGAAATGACCATTAAGTTTATATTTCTCTACTATGCACATAAAAAAGAATGAAAGGGAGCGAGACGATGTAGCACGAAATAAGTTGAAAACCATGGGATCATATCCCACAGTCTTGACTTTCAGAAAAAAATAAAGTTTAAATAATACTTCGGTTTAACAGAAGAAAAACAATGATTGGAAATAGAAGTTATTGCTAAAATTCACAGAGGTGGTTCTAGTTGTAGGCCAGTTTCCACTGCTGCTATGACTTAGTAGTGCGATTTTTCAAGTTTTATAAAACTGAACGCGGCATCCGTGCCCATGACTTCCACGTGGCTGTCTGTCTTGGATTGTAATGTATCCAGCGTTTATCTCCCGTCTTTCCTTTTTATCGCTTATTCCACTGCCTCGCATCAACAGGCAGATTTCCCCGGCAAGTTGGTTTTCAGGGAGGACTCCCAGGGACCACACGGGCGGCACTTCTGTGAGGGACATCCATCTACCCAGAACTGCGTGGGTATTTTCTTCCGTCTTCTGACATTGTGCACTGTGCGTATACTTTTATCATGGATTTTGCATTTTTCTTTCGATTGGCTGACTTTTGTCATAAAATAATTGTTCCTCCCCAAGAAAGGCTCATGGAAGCGTCTCTTTGACTTTACTCTCATTTGAAATGTTTGCCCATTGTCTTTATAATGAATGGCAGCAGCGTGGCCGGATATTGTATTTTGAGGTGCCATTTTCTTTCCCATCAACCCTTGTCACTTGAAGTCTGTTGTCTTCTTGCTGAGAACACGGGAATCTGACTGGACCGCCCCTCCACCACCCCAGCCCCCAAAGCGACTTGGCTGCATCCTGAATTCTTGAATAAATTCTTCCTTTCTCCTCAACGTTTAATAACTTATCCAGGATATGCCAGTGTTAATCGTGCTGTATCAGTTTCCTTCTCTGGGAAACATTTTACCCTTTCCTTCTGCAGACTTCGGTCTTTCTTTAGAGGAAATAGAATTCTGTTATATATTCAAATTCTTTTGTTTTTCCTCCATGTTTGTTACGTTCTCAACCTCAGGGACACAGTTATTCAAAGGCCTCTTTGTACTCCACAGCAATTATCTTTACTTAATGGCTCTAATCTCTGAGTTCTTTTCCTAACATTCGGTCAGGCTACCTCCTGCTTAACCTCTCTCTATGTCAGTAATTCAAATCCTAGCCTTGTTTAGTTGTCTCTAATATATTTTTCTGTCCCGTTCTGACGTTGTGTCAGTTCTCATTTTGTTTTGTTTGATCTTTAATTGCACTCTCTCTGTGTTTTGTAATTTTTTTTTTTGTCCTGAGCAGCATCTCCTTGCTAAACTCAGTGAATTGAGGGTCTTATTAAGCTTTTCTGCAGGGAGAACTTGAAAGAGTTTCTCCCTCTTAGGTTATTTTTCACTCCCTGCCCCGCCAACCCAACCCATCTGAGTGTTTATCTGAGGCTCACAAAGATTCTGTCTCCCTCATTGGCCCTGGGTCTCCCTCCCCTTTCCCTTCTCTGGCCATGGCTCCCATAGCTCCCTCTGCCCAGGGCTCCCCAGTCCCCTCTCCCCAGGGCTCCCCTAGCCCCCTCTGCCCAGGGCTCCCCAGTCCCCTCTGCCCAGGGCTCCCCAGTCCCCTCTGCCCAGGGCTCCCCTAGCCCTCTCTGCCCAGGGCTCCCCAGTCCCCTCTGCCCAGGGCTCCCCTAGCTCCCTCTGCCCAGGGCTCCCCAGTCCCCTCTGCCCAGGGCTCCCCAGTCCCCTCTGCCCAGGGCTCCCCTAGCCCCCTCTGCCCAGGGCTCCCCAGTCCCCTCTGCCCAGGGCTCCCCTAGCCCCCTTTGCCCAGGGCTCCCCAGTCCCCTCTGCCCAGGGCTCCCCTAGCCCCCTCTGCCCAGGGCTCTCAGTTCCATCTGTGCCTGGAGCTCCCCCCCTCCTCTCCCCCTCACCTCCCACTCCTCCCCCCACCTCCCCCCTGTCCTCTCTCTGGCCACTGTGCATTATGACCATCGGATTCTTTTCACCTTCTCAGGTTCCCCTTCAGGCCTGGCTCACACTTTCTCCATTATCTTTCTCATTCCCCTTAAATCTAAGCTGGAGGTCAAGGGATTGGAACAGGAGCTCTGGGCTGTTGGAAACCATAGCCCTGCTCTTTTTTTTTCTGAGGTTTTCTTAAATGTGCTTTATCAAAATTCAATTTTCCAAGTTATAAGGGTAACCTACGCCCGTGAAAGCATACCTTCAGAATCTTTATTGTTTCCTATTTTCGCTAGATGCCTTGGTAAAGAATGAGACACTCACTCACGTATTTCCTGCCTCTTCCAAACTTCGGGAGTAAAAGTTTCCATACTTGAGACTCTTCTGCTTTTCCTTCTTCATCAGACGTACGGATTGAATTCCCCTGAGGGCTTTTCCCCACCTTTTGGGGAAGTGGTACAAATATCCGAGATTTTTTATAGGGGCCCCTGGGTGGCTCAGTCAGTTAAGTGCCCAACTTCGGCTCAGGTCCTGATCTCACGGTTTCTGAGTTTGAGCTCCACATCGGGTTCATTGCCGTCAGCACAGAGCCTGCTTCAGATCCTCTGTCCATCCCTTCTCTACCCTTCCCACACTTGGCGCGCTCTCAAAAATAAATAACCATTAAAAAAAAAAGATCTTTTACATTTATTCCTTTCTGCAGAATGGCCTTCTAAGAATGGGGGAAGGGAGAGAACATGCTGATCCTTGCCAGAATTGTTTCTTCCCTTTACCAGAATTTTCTCAGGATTATTGATGAGTGTTTCCCCTTTCGCTGACCGTATTTTTAGTAGGTCTTCCTTTAGTTTTGCTCATTTTGTCAGGTGTCAGGAAGAAGAGTCAATGATAGAGTTTCCTTCTACCGATTCACATAGAATAATGTCTGAGTAATAATTGTTTCAATGTTTTCTTTAGTTGGAGACTTCTTTGTAAAACACAGGTTTAATGAGGAAGGTATGATGTAGGAAACTGTAGAATTAATTTGTGGTCTGGGTACGCACCCTCAAAGGAATCTGAGACCTGTTCCAATATTCACATCGAATGACTCTTCACCCTTGGGATCCCATATTTCTGGCCGTATTTCTCTTATCCTGGCTCTGTGAAAACGAGTCTATAAAAAATAGCTTTAGTGGCAGAAGGTCTAAAAAGCCCAAGACAATTTGAAAAGTGTTTAGAGAAACCAGAGTTTAATACTTCCTGTGTTAATGAGGGCTTCTTGCCTCTGGAACTCTTTTTGCAAAAATTAAAGTCTGTTTTTATGATTATTTCCTTTACTTTTGCCGGTCACCAGTCTGTTAAGCATGGTACCAATTCTGCCCGCCATCTTGGTGACCCAGCCAATAACCACTGCTCTGTTTCTCACCCGGCTGCATAATCTACAGAATGGGCCATGTCTTACTACAAGCAGTTACATCTTACCCTAAGATAGAAGGGTTGTTTTTATTTTGGTACAAATATCAATGTAACATAGCTTCACTTGCAAAAATATTCTTAGCCGAAGCACGTGTGGTGCTTAACTTTATGTGTCAACTTGGCTGGGCCATGGTGCCCCACGTTGGGTGAAACATTATTCTAGATAGTTCTGTGAGGATGTTTTTGGACATGATTAACACTTAAATTGGTCAGCTTCGAGTAAAGCAGATTGCCCTGCATAATGTGGGTGGGCTCCACCCAATCAGTCAAAGGCCCAAGTAGAACAAAGAACTGACCTTCCCTGAGCAAGGGGCGGGGGGTGGATTGTGCCAGCAGAGAGCTGTACTTTAGCCCGGCCGGCTGGGCCACCCTGCAGATTGTAGACTTACCCGTCTCCTTAACCACATGAGTCAATTCCTTAACATCTCTCTCTCTCTCTCATTCTCTCTCTGCCTCTCTCTCTGTCTCTCTGTGTCTGTCTCGTATCTGTATGTGTGCGTATATTATATCCAGGGTTCCGTTTCTCTGGAGAACTCTAATACATCATGCCTTCATTGTCTCCAAAAAGGTGTTCATGATAAGAACACTGACTTTCTTAAGGCAAATATCACTGTTTTGGAAAGTGGCAGGTGTGGGGGCGGGGGGAGGAGAGGAGTAGAAGACCACAAAATGAAACAAAGCCTCAGCCCAAGGAAAAAAGAGATCTCTTTATCTTCTCTAAAGAAAAAGTGCCCTGGAATTCGAGCTCAGGATGTTGTTGTTTCTTCTAACCCGGCGGCCTCCAACACCGCTTCGTATATAGCTGCGGGTTCTGGCTACCCTGCTCTCACGATACAGCCAACCGCCTTTATGGTTAAACATCTCCGATTTAACACCCAGGCTGGTTATCAGCAAAGCAGACTGTTTGGAGTTGTCAGCGTTGTTCATAGTTCTGCTCTGCAGTGGAAAATGAAAAAAAAAAAAAAAAAAGGTTCTCTCTAAGAACTAGCTGGCAGCTCGCCTGGAAAAGCCCTACGTTTTTAGTCTTGGCCTTCGGAGAAAATCCCAAGTCAGTTGTCAAAGTTTGGTTTTGTTTATTTGTTAGTTTAAAATTTTTACAGAGGCCAAATGACCTCAATCTATCCGTCTCACCTGATACTCTTTTGACCAGAAGATCTGTACGCCGAGCCATAAGCACCAAGAAGGAAACGGTGTTGATATGCTCTCAGGATGTCTACCCTGTTCTCTCCGTAAGTCAGTTACGCACTTTTGGGGGAAACAGAGCCACATTTTCTCGTTCTCCGTCTCCCACGATCAGGGCTGGAAAAGTCATTTCTCACCCTAAGATTGGCCCTAAGATTGGAAACTGACTGATTCTCTGACCAGATAGATCGTGGCATAGATTTTCTGGGCTTAAGCAGTCTACCTGCACCTGGTTACCCTAAAGGCTTAGAGTTATCGGCAAGATAAAGACAATATTTTAAAAGTTATTATTCTGAGGATATAAGATAAAGTGACAGAAAAGCAGAGAACAGATGCTGTAGTTTGTGTGTGTTTGTGTAAAAATGAGGTTGGTACACCCTCATTTACCAAATTTTGCATTCCTCTCCCTAGAAACGCGGAGAACGGCTTTTATATTTTGTGCAAGACGGCTGCATAATATTACCTTTCATATACAGTTTGCTTTCCAACCTGGGGAGGGATAAGCCTTTCTAATGATCAGATCGGTACAAATCACTCTTACTCAAGATCAGCTATTCCGGAAGTTATTATCAATAAATCAATGTTACTTTGATCACTGAACAGTGCACTCAACATCAAAGGAAGCGCGATAGCATTTTCAAAGAATTCGGAAATCACGTGTTGATGAAGAGATCATGGAGCTCGCCACCAGACAAATAAGGATTTGAACGGCAACCTTTTCACTTTGTGTCAGGGGAGAACGTTTTGCCTCCCTGAGCCTCAGTGTCTTCTGTCTGATACGGATATGCTGAGACCATTGGGAGGATTAAGGAGAAGCACGTCTGCAAGCCATCTAGCAAAATGTTGGCCCAGGTAGGTGCTCAGTAAGCAGTCACTGCCCACCCTTTTCCTGGAATCTCCATTGCCTTGTCTTTACCACGTGGGTAATACTATCAGCCACGTACGGGTTTGGAGGGATTGCATGTGGCACCGTATGAAAGGTCTCGACGTAGTACCGGGTAAATGGCGTGTGGCTCCTCCCATCGGCTGCTCAAGTTCCATCCCTCCCAGCCTCGCCCTGCTGGGCGTCACAAGAGCTAGAGAGCCAAAATGACCCTTTGCAGATCCTTTGGCCGCTGAGCGCTGGACCCTCTTGCGATGCGGAAATAAAATGGAGGCCATCTTCGCACCACGTGGGCTGCTTCTGAAGATTGTAGCAACGCGGTTCTCTGGCACCCACAGTGGCCAACTCAGGCTTCCCGGTGACCACGGGAGGCTGCTCCCCTGGGCTTCTGGTTTCTGGCTGCCCAGTTTCTTAGATTCAGCACGTGTGTCCTTGAACTTGATAGTTTTGGTAGTCGTCTTGCGGGAAGTAGAACACTGGTGTGTATGTCGTTTCTCCCTCTGGAATTCATTCCTGGAGGCCCACCAAACTTTTTTCCAAAACAGTGTTTGGACCACTGAATTCCTTTTGAGACTATTTTCTGTTTAAATCCCTGCACTGTTTTCTATTTCCTGTTCAGAATCCTGAGTGGCCCACACTTGGTCTTTACATAATACTTTTCTGTTAGTTTTCCTTGACGTCAAGGGAATTATAGTCTAGCCAGGGGTGGAGGGCAGGGGGCAAGAACACAGGAAACGTACAAAGAAAAATCTAAGTCTGTCTGTGAGTAATTGCCAAGGGGCCACTTGGCCCACGAGAGCTTTGCGGGCTGTGGGTGGAAGGGGGTAGGACAGAGAAGGTGGAGAAATGAAGGGAAGGGTCCAAGCATAGTAAGAACCTGAGAGGAGTATGTGAGGAAGAGCATTCGGGCCATCTGTAGTGACACGAAAACATTTTATCACCAAAATCTGAGTGAAAAGAAGCAAAATCCTTCCAAGATAGATAGCACACTTGAGGAGCACGATAGTTGGGCTCTGTTTCCAACTTTTTATAGAAATGCCTGCTCTGGGCCTCAACAGAATTTCAGGGATTCTGGAACTTGGAGAGAGGTCATATAGCTTTCGGGGTGGCGTATTTGGGGGAATTAAGGGTCAGTGGCAAAGATGAGGGGAAATAGCTGAGTGACTATTTTAGGATCAACACGAACCAATTTGATGTGTTTTCTACTGCCAACATTAGGGTGTTCGATTCCTTCTTAGACGTATTAAGAGTAAGTTGTTGTGTGGCACAATCATTTTCGACTATTTCTTTATGCAGACATACAGAAACGCTCTGCGTTTAATGGCACAAAGTACACTTGAAAAGCAAGAGCCAAGAGAAGTCACGGAGAAGACGACGGAATGTATGCAGAAAAACAGGAATAGAGAAACTATAAAAATAATATAGCTATTATGTTAAGATCCCAGCCAACTTTTCAAATGAGAGTAGAAAATCGATGCTCTTAATTTTATGGTAGTCATTTAATTATGTTGTTCCCCAACTGCCTTTACAAGAGAAAAGGGCTTTGTAAATTAGATTGTTTTATTACAAAATTCCACCAGAATGTATATTCTCTGTAGCCTCTTATTTTTCTGTAAATAGTCCTTGAAGACTAAGCAATGGGTGGGCTGGGTGAGATTACATAAGACCCAAACTAAAATTTAAACCACCCAAGGTGACTGTATCTATGATGACTGCTATACACACATCTAGGACTTCATTTTCAAACAGGAAAACAGAAATCTTGCAAGTTGGGGCCGAAAAAAATGACATGCTAAAATCGAGAAAAAGATTTCATTCATCTCAAGCATCACGTGTCCCAGGATTTGCTGCCTCGTTTCCCTTCCATAGTTTAAGAGCATATGCTTCTGACCCACAGAATTATATTTGTGAAAGACTGTCACCACCATTTTCTGCATCATTTGCAAGCAAATTTATGTCTCCTTTTTTGCTCTGAATTTATTTTTATTATAATTAATACTCATAATAACTAACACCTGATTGTTTTTTTTTTCTCTGTACTGTCGTGCGTAAAGTGGCCTTTTACAGATTAGCTGTTAAATGTTTCTGCAAGCATTACCCTCCCTTCGGGGAAGCCTTGTCCGAGGTTCTGTCTACTCAGCACTATTTGCATTCGCCTGGTGCTCGGGTGAACAATGCACTTACCTGAGAAAAAGTCACCTTAAAGTGTGATATTCGTTGGCTATTACAACATCCTGACATGTGTCTCTGGGATGCCCCAGGAATGCACCCCTTCAAGGAAAGTGAGAAATACATTTGTTGTTGTTGTTGTTTTAGTTATTCAGAATCTCACCAAAAAATAAGGACATTAAATTGTCTCCCCTAAATGAGTTAGGACATCTCTTATATTCCTTTATACTGACGTCACAAGGCAGTGTTTACCTATGTATTTCTCAGGCGAACAAACATAGATTCGGCACACCAGATTTTTTTGTAGCCACATTATGCAGCAGGTCCTTGTGGGGCAGACATTTCCCCCCACGTTTTCCCCCCCGACTCGATTCCCTTTAGTTTCTTTTTTTAATATAATTTATTGTCAAGTTAGCTAACATACAATGTATACAGCGTGCTCTTGGCTTCAGGGGTAGATTCCCATGATTCATCGCTTACATACAACACCCGGTGCTCATCCCAACAATTGCCCTCCTCAATGCTCGTCATCCATTTTCCCTCTCACCTGGCACCCTGTTCAACCCTCAGTTTGTTCTCTGTACTTAAGAGTCTCTTAATGTTTGCCTCCTTCTTTGTTTGAAACTATTTTTTCCCTTCCCTTCCCCCATGGTCTTCTGTTAAGTTTCTCAAGATCCACATATGAATGAAAACACATGGTATCTTTCTTTGACTGACTTATTTCACTTAGCGTAATACCCTCCAGTTCCATCCACATGGCTGCAAATGGCAGGATTTCATTCTTTCTCATTCGCAAGTAGTATTCCATTGTATATATAAACCACATCTTCTTTATCCACTCGTCAGTTGATGGATGTTTGGGCTGTTTCATCTGTTGTTTTCTGAGTTGTTAATTTCAGTCACTCTGACTGGTGTGAGGTGACATCTCAGTGTGGTTTTGATTGGTATTTCCCTGATGATGAGCGATGTTGAGCATTTTTTCACATGTCTGTTGTCCATCTGGATGTCTTCTTTGGAAAAGTGTCTGTTCATGTCTTCTGCCCATTTCTTCACTGGATTGTTTTGTTTTCAGGTGTTGAGTTTGGTAAGTTCTTTATAGATTTTGTATACTAACCCTTTATCCAGTATGCCATTTGCAAATACCTTCTCCCATTTTGTTGGTTGCCTTTTAGTTTTGTTGATTGTTTGCTTTGCAGTGCAGAAGCTTTTTATCTTGATGAGGTCCCAATAGATCATTTTTGCTTTTAATTCCCTTGCCTTCAGAGATGTGTCGACTAAGAAGTTGCTGCAGCTGAAGTCAAAGAGGTCGTTGCCTGTTTTCTCATGTAGGGTTTTTATGGCTTGGGGTCTCACATTTAGATCTTTCATCCATTTTGAATTTATTTTTGTGTCTGGTGTAAGAAAGTGGTCCAGTTTCATTCTTCTGCGTGTAGCTGTCGAGTTCTCCCAGCATCATTTGCTAAAGAGACTGTCTTTTTTTTCCAGGGGGTACTCTTTCCTATTTGGGCAAAGGTTAGTTGGCCATACATTTGTGGGTCCAATTCTGGGTTCTCTATTTTACGTGTTTGTTTTTGTGCCAATACCATGCTGTCTTGATGATTACAACTTGGTAGTAGTGGCTAAAGTCTGGGATTGTGATGCCTCTTGCTTTGGTTTACTTTTTCAACATTATTTTGGCTATTCGGGGTCTTTTGTGGTTCCATACAAATTTTAGGATTGTTTGTTCTATATCTGAGAAGAACGCTGGTGCAATTTTGATGGGCATTGCATTGAATGTGTAGATTGCTTTGGGTAGTACTGACATTTTAACAACATTTGTTCTTCCTATCCAGGAGCGTGGAATGTTTTTCCATTTCTTTGTGTCTTCTTCAGTTCCTTTCATAAGCTTTCTATAGTTTTCAACATACAGGTCTTTACATCTTTGGTTAGGTTTATTCCTAGGTCTTTTATGGTTCTTGGTGCAATTGTAAATGGGCTCGATTTCTTGATTTCTCTTTCTGTTGCTTCATTATTGGGGCATAGAAAGGCAACTGATTTCTGTACATTGATTTTGTACCCTGTGACTTTGCTGAATTCATGTATCAGTTCTCGCAGCTTTTTGGTGGAGTCTTTCGGGTTTTCCATATAGGGTATCATGTCATCTGTGAAAAGTGAAATTTTGACTTCTTCTTTGCCTATTTGGATGCTTATTTTTTGTTGTCTGACCGCTGAGGCTAGGACTTCCAACACTGTGTTAAACAGCAGTGGTGAGAGTGGGCATCCCTGTCGTGTTCCTGATCTCAGGGGGAAAGCTCTCAGTTTTTCCCCATTGAGGATGATATTAGCTGTGGGCTTTTCATATGTTCCTTCTATCCCAACTTTCTAGACAGTTTTTATTAAGAAAAGATGCTGTATTTCATTAAATTTTTTTCTGCATCTATTGACAGGATCATATGAGTCTTATCCTTTCTTCTATTAATGGGATGTATCACATTGATTGATTTGTGAATATTGAACTAGCCTTGCAGCCCAGGAATGAATCCCACTTGATCATGGTGAATACTTCTTCTGATATACCATTGAATTCAATTTGCTAATGTCTTGCCGAGAATTTTTGCATCCTTGTTCATCAGGGATATTGACCTTTAATTCTCCTTTTCAGTGGGGTCTCTGTCTGGTTTGGGAATCAAGAATGAGTCTGGAAGCTTTCCTTCCATTTCTATGTTTTGGAACAGCTTGGAAAGAATAGGTATTAACTCTGCTTTAAATGTCTGGTAGAATTCTCCTGGGAAGCCATCTGGCCCAGGACTCTTATTTGTTGGATACAAAAGAACTGAGATCATATCATGCATATTTGCAGATCACAATGCCATGAAACCTGAAATAACCACAAGAAAAAATTTGAAAAGCCTCCAAATGCATGGAGGTTAAAGAACATCCAACTAAAGAACAAATGGGTCCACCTGGCAATTAAAGAAGAACTTAAAAAAATATATGGAAGCAAATGAAAATGAAAAAACGACAGTCCAAACTTTGGGATGCAGCAAAGGCAGTCCTAAGAGGAAAATACATTGCAGTCAAGGCCTATCTCAAGAAACAAGAAGAATCCCAAAGACAAAATCTAAAGCACACCTAAAGGAACTAGAAGCAGAGCAACAAGGAAACCCCAAACCCAGCAGAAGAAGAGAAGTTAATAAAGACCAGAGCGGAAATAAACAATATAGAATCCAAAAAGAAAAAAAGAGTAGCGCATTTCGGTCAATCTAAGAGTTGGTTTTTTGAATGAAAAAACAAAATTGATAACCCCCTGGCAAGACTTCTCAAAAAGAAGAGGGAACCCAGATAGAAAAAATCACAAATGAAAGAGGAGAGATCACAACCAACACCACAGAAATACAAACAATTATTAGGGAATACTATGGAAAATTATATGCCAACAAACCAGACAATCTGGAAGAAATGGACAAACTCGTAGACATCCACACACTACCAAAACTCAAACAGGAAGAAATAGAAAATTTGAACAGACCCATACCCAGTGAAGAAATTGAATCAGTTATCAAAAAATCTCCCTTTTGTTTCAATCCAGTGAGCTCTGTACAGCTGTCAGGCAAACCTGAGGTTGTTTTAGGGAATGTCGGAGGAGGGAAAGAGCCAGCCTCATCAGGGCAAGAAATGGCAGCTCCAAATCACCGAACATTTGCTGGTCCCAAATCTTCTGTCTCGTTCACAACGCATCACGATCGAAAGAGCGGTTTGTGCTGGTAAACGTTTAGCTACAGCTATCGAGGAAACACACATTTAGGATTCACCAGTTGTGAGAGTGCAAAATCCCCCCACCAAGACCGACTCCAGCTCCCAGGGTCCGAGCTGAGCCCAAAGGATGGAGGCGATGTGGGCAAATGGCCCTGGTGAACCTCAGGGGGCTGGGCTCCTGCCAACGCCACTCACCCCACTTCACCAGGTGGAGAAGTCTAAGCTGAAGACAAGAAGCGATTTGCCAGAAGTCAAAAAATATAGATTATACTTTGCTATAGATTAGCCAAGTAGCTCTGGTGGGGATCGAAACAAGGACTCTCTGATTCCAAAGTTTTTAGAAACAGCATTGGAAATTGTTAAACTGCTTATAACTGCGTGAGAAGTGCTTTATTCTACAGATTACTCAAAAGTACTGACGGAAGAGGGCTGGCTTTTTGGCCCTGCCCGTCCCACCCAGTAGGTAACGTGTGTGTCTCTGGGCGTGTGTTGCTTCGTTTTGTTTCATTCTCCCGAAAGGTTGTGGCAATGTCTTCTAGGAAACAAAATTGTCCTGTAATTTTACCGACAAGATACTTCTAGCTTTTCTTAAAAATCTGGTTAAGATACCAATTGCACTGAGCTGATTCCCCCCATCGTGGAAGGTGAGAAGCTGTGCACAGGCGGTTAGGGATTCCTTTCTTTGCCCTTGATATAGAGCCGGCCATTTCCCCCGTCAATTCTGCCAAACAGTGAACACAACACTGTGAGCCATGGAGGTGCTTTGTTGCAAGGGCTTAGAAAGGAAGAAAGCACCCTACCCAGAGATCCCTTTTTCAAACCAGACTAGCGAAGTGGTGATATTATTAGACCTGCTCTGTGCCCTAGGCTTCTCCTGCCCTCTGGTTCCCGGCTCCTAATTATTTCTTTAAATTTATGTTTCAGGAGACAAGGAAATGGAAAAGTACTCAGGATTTCTTTAAATGAAAAGTACAGGGTGTTTACCAGCAGTCGGCCCAACTTCGAAAGGGCAGTGTTTTCCCAATATGGGCGGGCAGCTTGGTGTCCCCGGGTGAAACTTTCCCCTGATTGGCATTTTCATACTATCCGGCATTAATACCTTCAAGTATAGATTAAAATAACTACCAAAGTCCTGTCTTAGTTCTCTCTGCTGTTTCCTTCATGAGCTATCCGCTGTGCAGTCCAATGGAATATAGAATGTGGATGTGTAAAAATAATCCAAGAGAACTAAACACACATAGACACATTTCTCTGTCACACATGCACGCGCGCGCACACACACACACACCCCTACATACAGGCGAACACACACGCCTCTTCTAACTTTGAGAGAAAGCTAAAAATACCTGCTGTTTGAAATCACTTCCAAGGGTGATTAGAAAGGACCTTTCCCGCTGAGATCAAAGACAGATTTTCTTTGTGTTGAAAGGGGCTTTGCCTGTGGTTGTCATTGTGGAGAGAACGACTCTTCTGGAAGCAGAGTAGATGATGTGTACCGCGGGCTGGTTTAAGCCAGGTTTTGTTTAAAAACAATCTTTTCCAAAGCTATTTATAATTCTTTGGCTGAGAGGAATACAGTTTTAGTGCAAGTGGATGGGAAAAGGAAGCAATTACACTCCGTCATGCAGTGGTCTTTTTACAGAAGGAAAAATCCCGGAGTCAGAAGTGCTGGTGACCCCCTCGCTTACGCTGTCATGTGCACCGTGGCTGGAAATAGAAGACTTAACATTCCTGCCTCTTCGTTCCCACCTCTGTGTTCTCATCCTGCCTCTTCTGTACACCCTGGAGACTAGGAAATGCTGCAGGACTGTTCAGCAGATTGTATCACATAAACTATAAGTAAATTGAAGAAACTGCTCGAAGTACAAGCGTCCATTGGCCAGACATGATTTTCTGGGGGGAGGGCATGATCAACCACCCCCCGCCCGCGTGTGCACTCTGAAGATTATGGGATTTTATCTCCAGGACTCTTTCCCGCTCTGAGATTATATGACTCCAGAATTAACTCACTCCTCCAAAAGCTACACCAAGACCATTTGACCACTTAGTCATAATAGCTATTCCATAATATTCACGAATGAAGGATCGTCTCTAATGGCCTCTTTCTTATTGCATAATAGCTTCCATACACTGAGTGCTCATGACATGCCAAGTACGTGGCTAATGTCTTCACTCATATTACCTCCTTGAAAGTCATTGAATTATCGCAATAAACTTGTGATGATTTATTATATCCCTGTCGAGGATGAAGGAGCTAAGCCTGAGTAAATGTCACTGATATGAACTGGCAGCTACATGACTGTTGGGGCCCACACTCAATCTCGCTTATTATCCACTGTATAAATTCTATGAAATAAACTCATTCAAACTCATCTCTTTGCATTTCATATATGTGTAGGTATTAATGTAGAACATTACATTTCAATTGATGTTTAATTTTTTTTAACGTTTATTTATTTTTGAGAGAGAGAGACAGAGTGCAAACAGGGGAGGGGCAGAGAGAGGGAGACACAGAATCCGAAGCGAGCTCCAGGCTCTGAGCTGTCAGCACAGAGCCCGACGCGGGGCTTGAACTCACGGAGTGTGAGATCAAGACCTGAGCTGAAGTCGGGCGCCTGGGTGGCTCAGTCGGTTGAGCATCCGACTCTTGATTTGGGCTGTCACCATCTCATGGTCCGTGAGTTCGAGCCCCGTGTCAGGCTCTGCGCTGACAGTGCGGAACCTGCTTGGGATCCTCTCTTTCTGTCCCTGTTTCTCTCCTGCTTGTGTGCTCTGTCTCTCTCTCTCTCAAAATACATAAATAAACTTAAAAAAATCTTACTTTCATCAAACAGGGCATATTCTTACTGTGACAAATGCAGGCAAACGATATTGGAGGAAGAAAAGAAAAATGAAAAAGAAGTAAGTGCAAAATGCAAAGACTTTGGAGTTGAAACGGTATATAATAATGATTGATATGTATGTATTTCATCAATAATTAGAAGTATATAACCATGATATCTATATTTCATCAACAATTATATAAAAATTAAATAATTTATATAATTGTATAATATACAATTATATATCATTATATAATTATATTACTATATATATTTATATATTATATATACATATATATACATATATAATATATAATTATATAATAATTATATATAATTATATAATTACATTATATACAATGTCTAATGTATATATATACATATATAATATACAATTATATAATAATTATATATAATTATATAATTATATTACATTATATATATATAATGTCTAATTGCTGCAAAAACTAAGAAGTAAGCTAGAAGTAAGCTTATAGGGATATGATAAGATTATACAGTTGACCTCCAGATCTTGGGACTAATGGAGACTTTATGGACACTTGTAGCTTTAGATTATACCCTCTGTGTGAGAGAGAACATATCTCTTAAGCTTTGAGAACATATGAAATGAGGGTGATGATGGTGGGTGGGAAGAGGAAGGAGGAAGATTTTCCAGAGGCGAATGACACGGCTCGTCAAGGGTGTGGGATGAGCAGTGGTCTGAAGTTTCACTAGAGGAGAAGGTCAGTCTCAGGGAATCTCCCTGAGTCCCATGAGGTGGGACTTTGCTGTTAGTGGGTAAGACATGTGACCCAGAGATCACATTTATGAGTCCATTTCCTGGCAAGCACTCACTACTTTCTCTTGGCTTTAAGTTAAAAAGAACAAGTTTATTGACTTTTCTACCTCAGGAAAAACGTATATCAAATATGCCATCCATTACTCTCATTCCATGGTGCCTGGATTTTCGACAGAAGTGACAGCACACCAAAGAGGGAAAAGCTCGAAGAATGGGGGTTTGGGGTCCGTTTTGAGACTCTATCTGTCACATGGAGATGGGATGAGAGGAAAATGAGACACCATCCTTGCAAGTTTTTTGGACCTTGGTCTCTAGGCAGGAAGTACATCTTAACTGCATATAACCCATTTTATTTTTTAGCTAAGATTGACCTGAATACCACGTGTGTCTGGAAGATGCCAGTGTGTACAAATGCGAAACTGTTATTAACTGAAATTAACTGGGGCTCCGGGCTGGCTCCGTCGGTGGAGCATGTGCCCCTTGATCTCGGGGTTGTGGGTTCGAGCCCCATGTTGGGTGTGGAGATTACTTAAACAAACAAAATCTTAAAAAAAGAAAAGAAATTAACTGAAAGTCCTTCCAAAATTGTTTTCCTTCTATCCTGAAAACTACAGACCACGAGTCTCAGATGTCTGCTAATTTTGTACCAAAAGACGTCTGATCTATTGGGCCACGTGCTTACGTCATCCTGCGGTAAAAGGAAGGGATGGGATTTCACTAGCTCCATGTTCCATCTTTCTGGGTTGCCTGACAGACGGCGATCATGCAAGCCCAGCACGTCATCTTGGAGACGTTTTGGCGGGACAGCCTCTAATGAGATAACGGGGACCTTGAATCGGAATAGCTCTGGACCTTTCTAGTCTGGCCTGACTAGATGCACCACCGAATGCACCCGGGGCAGAGCGACGGAAGGGGCTGTTTTATGTGGCCGTTTTCGGGATGATTCCCGATTGTCCATTGTCGTTTCGCCTCTTTTTTGTCCTATTTGAGCAGCTCTTGCTACTTGGTACCTGTCTTCTGACTTTTCATTTAATTTAAAAAAAAATGCTTCGGTTAACGTTCTGTCACTAGCACCTTTTCTCCCCCCTTGCTTTTTATGTATCTGCTTTGCTATCTTATCTGGTCAGCTAGCCCAACTTTTAAAAACTGACTAATTAAGGTATTAATGCGTCTTTAAGCTCAATATGGCTAAATCAACAGTGGTTACTGGCTTGATTTCCAGCCCAGAGACCATCATAAAGTCTGTTTCCTTACATCAGATGTGTTGATTAATACATTGTAGAATTGGGCTCCAGATTTTTACAACTCACTTAATTGATGAGAGAAGTCAGAGCTTGGGGCTGTATAATTAAGTTAGCTGGAAAATTAATGCAGGGATTGGCTTTGTAATTTGATTGGTTTAAAATCTCTGAGTACACTTACCTAATCCTTTTGAACTAAACTAGGTACCAAAAAAATTATGTTAGCTACATCTCTGGGATGTTATATCTTTAGGGCAGTGTTCTTTTGCAACCTTCGAAAGAAATGATGTGTATACAAAACACAATAACCACTGGCTCTTCAGAAAAAAAAATGAATTTCTTGTTCATTGATGAAGGATGCTGGACTTTTTCCTATACTTTACTTTCTCAGCTGATTATCTAATTAACTTCTGTGCCATAAATAATTATAGCTCTGTGACTACATCTGAATACACTGAAGTCTACTGTTAGGATTAATTAATTGGCTCTATAGGTCAGCGACAACTGACAATTTTTATGCACGGGAGGGGTGCCTAACAAGAAAAATCATTTTGTAGCCTTATGCTGTCCATCAGCACATGGCGGGAAATACCTCCGTGGGAAAAACGCAGAGCTCACGGGAGTGTCTGACTTTCGAGGACCAGAGTGAAGTCTAGATATTTGACTGCTCCCTCCTAATTCCAAATAAACACATCATGAAGTAGTAATGGGATAACCAAATTAATATAATGCCTTCCTGAATTGCTCTCTTTCTGGCCTCTCAGTGTTAGTCTTCTTCTCTCTCGGGCCCCCGCCTCTCAATATTTACACCATACAGACTTCCTGTGTTGACTACAGGGATGTTACTAACGATGCTCTTTTGTGTGTCTACTTCTTTCTTTGAGAGCTTAGTGGCCGAAATCCTGAAATTCGGATTATATCGCGTTCTTTAAAAATAAATGTGTTGGGGCGTCTGAGTGGCTCAGTCGGTTGAGCGTCCGACTTCCGCTCAGGTCATGATCTCATGGCTCATGAGTTCGAGCCTGGTGTCGGGCTCTGTGCTGACAGCTTGGAGCCTGCAGCCTGCTTGGGATTCCATGTCTCCCTCTCTCTCTGCCCCTCCCCTCAGCTTGCAAATTCTCTCTCTTTCTCTGCCCCTCCCCTCAGCTTGCAAATCCTCTCTCCCTTAAAAAAAATGGCAAAACTGAAATGAATAATAAAAATTTGAAAGCACATGTTTATAATTGCCTTAAAGACTTATGAAAATGTGTTTATTTGGAACAGGTGTTTTAAAGCAAGGAAGAGTTGAATGCAGTTGGGATAAACCCAATGTGTGTAGCTAATAAGGTTGTGCTACCGTGGTGACAACCGTAACCTTGACAAAGGAGTAGTGTTTTAGTTTAATCTCGAGGTAAGATGATGTTTGGGAACACAGCCACATTTTCCATTCTGAGTGGTGTTTGGGGAAATGGCTGCAGTTTGCCTGAAACACTGAACGGAGGAAAGCAGCTCTGTGCTGTGGCAAGCTGGCTGCGTTTGTTTTTATGTTTCTATTTTACTTTTGAGAGACAGAGAGAGACAGAGTGTGAGTGGGGCAGGGGTAGAGAGAGGGGGAGACACAGAATCTGAAGCAGGTTCCAGGCTCTGAGCTGTCAGCACAGAGCCCGACGCGGGGCTCGAACTCGCCAACTGAGAGATCGTGACCTGAGCCAAAGTCGGACGCTCAACTGACTGAGCCACCCAGGCGCCCCTAAGCTGGCTGCCTTTTTAAGATCCTGTTGACCTGTTGACTGTATTTGTTCTTTACATTATTTCTTATTTTAATTTATGTGAGTGATATTAAGAGGCTCTCTGAGAAAAAAATTACTCATTGACAACACCTCTTCCAAAGTCTTCTATCTGGTTTGGCGTGGCGTTGGGCACCCTTATTCTGTCTACCCCTTCTCTATTCCATCCTCCAATTACCTCCTAATATTAAGCTTTAAAGGCAATTCTTTGTGTTTCTAGAGAGTGGGAGGGTGGACAAGTTTGTACCAAATGAAACGACACTGATAGAGACCAATTAAATAATTGTGGTCTATTTTTACGATGGAATAGTCTCCATCCATTAAGGAGGGTGAAAAAGCTTCATCTATGGTGTTATATGTATCGAGCTCTGAGAGATTTTGGAAAAGAACCTTGCTTTGGAATTACCATGTTTTGGGGGAAAAGACTATGTAGTCGGTATGTTTGTAAATACACACGCATGGGATGTGTCTGGAAGGATATGAAAGTCTCTGGTTAATAGTGGTTGACATGGGAGGGAACAGGGTAAGGCAGGGCCATGAGTGGAGAGGGATCTCCCCACTCTTCCTTACTGTCACTCCTGCATTTTGTGTCACGCATGGGGACTGCCTCCTCAAAACAAAGACGATGCCCTGTGCCAGAAGGAGCACGACTTTTGTAGTGCGATATACCTGAGGTTTGATTCCTGACCCAGTCACTCGACTAGAAGTGAGACCCTAGACGACCTTTGGAATTTCTCTCGATGCCCATAATCTCACAAAGGTTTTATGACAGTTAGCTGACGTCGTGGAGCTGGAAGCACCCGACATCTGTGAAGACTAATAAATGTTCTTTTCTTTGAAGGCATCCATCAACGTGAAGAGGAGAGTATCAGTGTCTATTCCAGAAATGGGCAGTATTCCAGAAGGGTGGAAGCTGTCAGTGCATGCAGCAGGGCCATCCTGTCAGCACAGCTCTTACCTCTGAGCATTTTCAGAGCAGGGCTCCCTTCAGACCTCAGAAGAGTGGCTGGCACTTTCTGCTGTGTCTGGGCAGGGGCAGGAGTAGAAGCGCTGGCCCCAGTTTGGAGTTCCACCTCGTGCATTACAGAAAAAACGATTTAACTCCCAAGCAATCATTTTTTTTTGTGCTTTGCCCCCAAATGTCAACGTAGATGCAGAGCCATATACAAATTGTGAATCTGTCTCTGTTTGCCCTGACAGTAGACCCACAGAGTCTTTTTTCACTTTTCCCGAGACTTCGCTAGCGCATCTAGGTAAATATCTGTTGGTGATCAATTTCAGACACAGCTCTGAGCTCCTTGGAGGAAACCAGCTTGCAGGGCTATTCTCTCAAGGCAAGCAGTTTTCTTTCACAGTAGCACCGGTTTGTGCCTTATTCATGCAAAAAGGAGAGGAAAGGACCCTATACGTAAATGGTGTGCCAAACAAAAATAAGCCAGGAGAATTCATTTTAAAAAGCGGGGGTGGGGTAGGTAGATGTGTCTGTTGGCTGTGGTCCAGACGAGGCGTCTGTGGAGGACAGGCTAACATTGGTATTCTCACATCATTCAGGAGGTTACTCGTGCTAGAGTCATAGATCCAAAGACATATAAATCTCATTTTAACGCAATGCTAAATATATTATGAATATACACTGATGCAAGCTCTTTTTACAGCGAAAACCAGCTTGTATTCGAGATAACTTCTAAGTTACAAGCTTCCTTCACTAACGTTTTGAGAAAATCATTGAAATGTACCTGCAAACTACTTTCTTTGTAACTTTGTTTTCTTTCTTTGTGATAGTCAGCGAGCCCGGGATTCTCACAAGTATGACTTTGTCTACCCAGCAAGGTTCCTATAGTGCTTTCTGCTCATAAAGCTAGATGTAAGTTTCTCATTGGGTTGGCTGGAAGAAACAAATGCATCAAATAAATGGATTCCATTCTTGGGTTGCTTATGATCTCGTAAGGCAGAGAAACCCTCTCCATAAATAATTATAACGGAAATCACATGCGGTGCTGTTGTACTTCAGCGCTGGAAGGGGCAAACCTCATCCAAGCGTTGGGATGATAGTTCCGAAGATGAATTTTGATCGTGACTTTGAAGACAGTGTCAGTCATTCTTACAAATATTTCATGAGAGCCCGTGGTAGGGAATGTCGGAGAATCTCTGCCCAAATGTATTAATAATATCATATGGAGGATGACATTCACAGAATTTCACAAATCAGTTTATGATTCCAAATTTGATGAATGCAGGAAAGGAGAAGTACTTGCTCCAATGTTACATATGAGGTCAAGGTGAGAGACCTTGAGCAGAGGTCGGAAGACAGAACAGAGTCATCGAGGCCAGGGAGGGAGGGGGTGGCCATTCCAGACCCGAGGGACAAGAGGCGCGAAGACTGTGCTTTTGCAGTGGAGCATTGCTGACTGCCAGACGCTGAAAGATCAGTGGGGAAACAGCGTAGACCGTGAGGGAAGTGGGCACAGGATGCGGCTGGAGAAGTGGGCAGAGCTACAGAGAATATGTGTTGTGATTCTTGCCGTCTATCCCTAGTCCCTTGCCTTGCCTCATGGCACCGACTCACATTCAAACGTTTTACACTTATTGTTTCCCACTTGTCTCTTCCTCATTTCCATCCAGGCTCGGTTTGGCTAACTGCTATGGTATCAGCCCTGGCATCATTACTGCTAATTACTTCACTGGCTGCCACTGTATCCCAGGACCTGATCTAAACACGATGAGAACCGGCCCATCTGATTCACACAACAACCGAGTCCAACGATGACTGTCACCATTTCCTAAGTCACGTAGCTGAGGCACACAAAGGGTGAGGAATGTGCCCCAGGTCACAGCACTGGAATGGAAAGGCCGGCATCCAAGCCTGAAAAACCCCCTCCTCAGCCCCTGCACCGCCGGTGCCTGGAGCCTGCCTGCCACCAGGAAGGTGGAAATAATATGGCAATGAGAAGCTGTAAGACTGGTTTGTCTTTTGTTTACTTCTTTCTTGTTGCCAGGGTAGAGGGACGTTCATGATTATATTTCCTTCCTGAGATGAGCAGTGCTTCTAACAGTGACATATTGAGTTGCTGGAATGGCTGGAAATTTTCAAATAACTCCCAGAAAATGTATAGCGAACAGAAACGCACTCACAGGGATACAGCGGTTGTTGCATCTTTCTACGGCCCGAAGCAAATAGAAGACAACGGAATACATAATGTGCAAATATAGAAAGTAACTAGAATACCAGATTGCATACGTTACGTTCTAAATGAAATACTATTCCATCCCATCCCAACTAGTTGGCTATACTTACTTACAAAGACGATACTACAACTGTTATTCGGAAAACAATGATGACAATTAATGGTAAAGAACATATTGTATCCCAAAGCCTAGCAGATACTCCAGCTGAATGAATGAACGAACAAGACTGAGCAGTGAAAATAAAAGAATTCACGCTTCTCCCTTTGGTAGGCACCTATTTTGATCATTGATACGGTCTCAACTGGAAATATTTTTCTTTCCTTCCTTCTGAAGTCCAAAGCAGTGAGGTCCAGGTGAGCTGGGAAATGACCATCAGTGCTTTCTTGTCCAGTTTTTGTATATCAAGCTCCTCAAAACCACTTTGAGCCCCATATTTATTTATTTATTTATTTATTTAATTTTTTAAATGTTTTCTTTATTCTTGAGAGAAAGAGAGACAGAGCATGAGTGAGGGAGGGGCACACCGAGAGAGGGACACAGAATCCGAAGCAGACTCCAGGCTCTGAGCTGTCAGCACAGAGCCTGACGGGGGGCTCGAACCCACAAACCGTGCGATCATGACCTGAGCCGAAGTCAGACGCTCAACCGACTGAGCCCCCCAGGCGCCCTCATGAGCCTCATCTTTAACATTCTATTTACTAGAAAAGGGGGAGTACAACGGAATGTACCATCTTTGTGATGTACCATCTTTGTGATGGTTAAATCTGTGTCAACCTGACTGGGCTACATGATGCCCAGATAGCTGGTAAAACATCACTTTTACCATGAGGGTGTTTCTGGAAGAGATTAACATTTGAACTTGTAGATTGAGTAAAGACGATGCAGGTGGGCATCGTCCAACATGTTGAGAGTTTGAGCAGAACAAAAAAAGCAGAGGAAATAAGGATTTGCTCCCTGCTTGAGTCAGAATAACCATCTTCTTCTGCCCTCAGGTGCTGGCACTCCTAGTTCTTGGGATATGGGACTCAGACGGGGACTTACACCATTGGTCCCCACTTCTCTGGCCTTTGGACTGGGGCTGGATTACAGAACTGACTTTGTAGCTTGTAGACGGCAGATTGTGACCCCGTAATTGCATGACCCAATTCCTATGATAGATCTTTAAATATATACATGAAGATAGATGCCTTCTTGGCCTGTTTCTCTGGAGAACCCTGCCTAGAACGCTATTTTTCCAACTACTCTTCTTATTAGAATGGATTTCTTTATCTCTCAAGTGCGTTATGTGTCATCTCAAAGGTCCATTGAGTATGCATGTCAATACTGTGCCACTGAGCATGAAGACTGTGTTATCTCACCTGACAAAGGCAGGACCAATAAAGTAGCAATAATTTTCTCGGCTAATTTACGTAGGAATTTCTAAAATCTCTGATCTCTGTAGTGTCCCTGGCTAAGAAGGAAACAAGTAGGTTTTGTGTTTTGCCACACGAGAAACTTAGCCCAAGAGAAATAATAGTATACCACTGAGTTGTTGAAAAAGCTGCAATTAGAGTCTTGTCCCTTTGGTCTAAGCTTGAATGCATTAGCTACTAATCTATATGCCTTTTGGACCAAAAGGGATGGCTCACTATATAAATTGATTAGGCTCTCTCGCTGGGTATTTTTCTGCCATAGGAATTAATCTTTAATTTGCTCATCTCAAAAATGAGCCCTGTTGGATTGTGCGGCTGGGGGAAAATGTCTGGCATTAATAATATGCATCCTTTCAATTAGTCCTGAATTCAGCACATTACCTCCAAATGAGAGTATTGATTAAGAGATGAAGGGCCCAGAAGGTATGCAGAAAATCTTATTAGTTCCCTAGAGGTGTCATAATATTTTTTAAAGAAAAGATCATGCATTGTGCATCAATGTTTGAAGTGTGTTTATGGAACTGTGGTTTTTAACTTTATAAAATAATGTCTCCAGTTGTTAATTTGTAATAGAAGATCACTCAGACTCTCACATTGGGGCATTAGGGTCAACATGATGTCTCACAGGCAGCCCGCGATGCCTCCACACCCATGTCCGCACCAGAACGCCACAGGGCTAGAAAGAGAGGCCACAGTTCGTCACGCTGAAAATATCAAATGACAACCCCTGAAAGCTCTAAATCGGACATAATCTGATACTTAGTGGGAGAAAAATGGATGTATATTAACAAGTCCTCTCCCCTATGATTCTTCTCAAGGATGACGCTGGCTTTGCTTCTAGGTGCAGACCTCGAAGATACTGTGTTTTCACGCTCCCCAAACTCAGAGACGCAAGGTCTACTGACCCCCAAAGCTGAACGTTCCTTCCAGCACCACTTTCAGAGAAGGGAATGGTTCTCTCCTGAAGACTCCTTTCCCACCCTCTGTACAGAAATGAAGACGGAATCGGCCGGGAAGAGACAGTAAGATCAAGGTGAAGTGGCATCTGCACCCTGGTGGAGATTGAAGCCTCCCACCACCCCCACCTCCATGCAAAAGTAGAGGCCGAATAACCCTGTCGGCCGGCAGCACTGCGTCCTGAAAATGTCTTAGGGACTCTCAGCCACATATTGGTTCCAAGCGCCAAAGAGGAAGGCACTGGTGGTGGGAAGAACATATCACTAGAAGAGGTAAGAACTCGTCGGAAATGGGGGATTCCATTCCCTGTTGGACACATCAACGTTGTCTGCACGTGCGGACCGCTAAGAAAGGTCTGACTACAGACAGGCAAACCATGACCGAGGAAATCCACCGACGGGGTTCTTTCAACATGTATGAGCACAAAACTGGTAAGCAGAGGGAAACCAGGATGAGAGGAAAGCATGTGGAGGGCACGATTGCTTCAGCCCTTGTGTGACCCTTCCGGGCCCCCTCTCCCCACCAAGGCAAATACTCGTCAGGAGTCCAACACCGAGCCTCACGGTGTGAGGACGGACGCCCACTGCGCTCTGGCTTACTTCGAGGGCTCCAGACGCTCACCATGCCTGGCCCTCAATGTGGCCACCCCCCTCAGCTCTGGCTCCCTCTTCTCCCTGTTTCAGACACTCCTGCTCTTTTTACCTTCCAGCCCTCTTTCGGACACAGTTCTGTCACGAACCCCCCAGCTCTATCACCCGTGACCGTAAATACGGTTTATTATTGCTCTCAGCCTGCTGCTGCCAGGCTCCGGTGAGCTGAATTCATCAAATGGTCGATGGAGAGTAAACACGATAAGAGCTTCAGATGTCAGGGCCACGAAATTATGAAATAATGTGTTAACGTACTTTCTGAACTGTCCACGCACCGTGTTATCAAGCTATGATCCCGAGAGATCGCAGCAGCTTTGAAACATGGCGTCTTCAGTTTTATTCTTTAGGAATTTTGTTTTTATTTAGCTTTAAAGTACCACCATATCTTCCGAGCTTAGTATATTGAAATTTTATGAGGAGGGACTCTGTGTAAGCACGTAAAATAATTTGAAAAATCACCAATGGTTCTTCCTTCTGATTTTTCTTTTGGCTTAAAAAAATAGTTTTCTGCGGGAATCGTGTCTAACGACGTGTTCTGCAAAGTATGTACCATCTTACAGTTTATATTTTGCTCTGAATATGTATGTGTGTATACATACATAGGAAAGAAATCAAGTTAATTTAAATTGCACAGATTTCTTGATGAAGAAAACCAAAGGTTTCAATATTGTTCTAAATTTAAAAAGAACCAATTTATAATCTTAGAGACTTATCTTAGTCATTGAAGCCACTCATTCATGATCTGCAGATCTCATGTTCCA
Source organism: Lynx canadensis (assembly GCF_007474595.2). NCBI lineage: Eukaryota > Metazoa > Chordata > Mammalia > Carnivora > Felidae > Lynx > Lynx canadensis. Next base: position 136,869,837 of record NC_044305.1, on the reverse strand, counting down.
TGAATGTAAAATAACATCGTGCACTTGCTAATCAAGATCCATAAACAATTTACAGCAAGCAGTCATTCAGGATATTGACTGCTACTTTTCCTGTCTCAGAATTTTGTCTGAAGTCCCCAGATGGAACACGGAAGCTGGGAAGCATCTGTGCAAAGATAGCAGCGGTGGGCAGTGAGAAATCTCTTGCAGAGCATTTAAGGGGAAAGCCAGCCAGCCCTGCCTATACCCTGCTAGGACCCGTATGTGACCTTCTCCCACAAATATATGATCAACTGGGACACCAGCCCTCCAGAGCCGTTCACCGAGGTGGCGAGTTCACAGCACAAGTGTATCATCACTTGTGAGAAGACTCCATCCCAACCAGGTTGGGGGGGGGCCCACATAATGAGTCGGCAACATGGTGGGCGTGCCTTGTGGTGCAACAAAGGGCATTTTCTGTCTTCGTGGCTGGGTGCTTGCAGAGCTTTGAAACTCGGGCTCCCCCAACTCGACACGGAGCACACGGAGAGAAATCTGACATGCGTCTGCTGGAACTGGGATAAGTAATTGAACCAGCGTTTTCTTATCTATGAAAATTTTGAAGGTGAGAGGCTGGTTGCAGCCTGAGATGGCAGGCAAGGAGGTAGTCGCTCTGTGGCACATCCTTTGGCCCAGCAGATGTCATCGAAGTTGGTAGACTTGAGCCATCTTACAGATGCTGCACCAAGACGGCAGCCAACCCAAGTGAGAGTTTGAGGGGAAGGCGGTCTAGAGGCTATTCCCCGGGCAGAAGAGTGAGGACTAGCTTACGATGTCAGGAAGCTTCCTGCACTGACACCGCCTGTTCTAACACACCCCACCAGGGTAGTCACTGGCAAGCTGGGATTAGCCAGGAGACAGGTGCACCAGCAGAAGCAATTAAGGTAACAGAAAATCTACAGGCACTTCATCCCTTTTCTGCTAATATCTCTTTCCCTACTTGACCCTGAATTAGCCAGAAGAGAAGAAACAAAGAGGTGGAAGAAAAAGAGAACAGGCCATCTGTGTTCCCGCCCATAGGAGACCCCCGGCCAACCATCAGACCCAGAGGGGCAGCTGTGGGAGGTGTACATCAAGGAGGGAGACTGAATTAGACCAGAGGACGAAGCACGACGCAGGCTTTGCAGGATGCGTTCACATGTTCAAGTCATAAAATTGGCTGGTATGAGATTATGGAGCCCAAGATGTCCCAGAGTGGCAGAGAAAGGTGGTGGGATTGAGCGCGTGTGCAGGCAGCGGTTAGAGAGAAGCATTTCTCCTTGTATCCAAGTTCAAACTGTTTAATAATGTGCTTCCTAAATGACCAATATTGTTGGCAATTAAGCAGAAATGTGACAGTGAGGATGCTCTGAGAGCCCATCGAAGCAGCTGCTCAATCATTGTCCCCAAGGGACAAATGTTTTACCAAATGCATGGATTTAACCCACCTTTTGACCTTATCCCCGTTCCCTGCACACCTTGCAGAGAGGGAACTGGCTGCATTCGGTGTTTTTCCGGTGACAGGGGATTTGAAGTCAGTTTCAACATGGCCGAGCGGGATTAGCAAATTTTATGGCATTGCCAACATCTGAAGGGGCACGCCGATCCCAAACACAGATGGTAAACGCAGGGCTCCATTCCTGGGATGATGTGGCAAAACACACACCTCTGTGGTGGAGAGGAGTAGAGACCGCACTTGGGGTCATAAAGGTAAAAACAGAGATGCGCATGATGGTCTATCCTGGTAAGAAAGACATTGTTGTCAGTCACCTGGAACCCTGGCTTTCGCCTGTGATGTGGGGGTGTCACGTGCATGCTACACGGAGGGTTCAGGGAGCCCCCCTCATCCTGACCACACCTCAGCAATCAGAAAGAGACTTTGAATTCAGTCAGGCTAAGACAGAGGACTCCCGGGCCACAGCAGAATTTCGAAGCACTCTTCCGTTTCTTTAAGGAGCGCTATTCGCGGGTAGTAAAACTGAAATGAAATAAGCAAAAGTAAAGTAAGGGCCGAGTTCTTGAAAATTTGTGGGTAATTTCATGGGTTTTTAAAATCCTCTTAATAATTCAGATGCTCTCTTCTTCAGGACAGCGAATGCCTCGTCCAGGGTCATGTTGGTGACTGGGTCTTGACCACTCTACATACCAGTTTAGGACGCACGCGTTTCTCACTGTCGCTTCCCGACTGCCCTTCTGCATCAGTCACTCAAGTATTACCTGAATCGTAAACTCATGAAAAGCCAAGTCTCATTGAGTTACGCAAGCCCATCTCGCCAGCTCGTAATTTTCCTCGCGTGGTCCCGGACACACAAGAGCTTGTTCCCTTGTGAGTAGCTTCTGGTCAAACGTGTCATTTCTGTTTCGTTATACATAAATGTTTAGTCACTGGGGGGCTGTTAATCAGAAAAAATGAAAGAGGGGCTCCTGGGTGGCTCAGTTGGTTAAGCATCTGACTTCAGCTCAGGTCATGATCTCATGGTTCGTGAGTTGGAGTCCCCATGTTGCAGGTATCTGTTGTCAGCACAGAATCCACTTCAGAGCCTCTGTCCGCCCCCGCTCTCTGTCCCTCCATAACTCGTGATCTCTCTCCCAAAAATAAAAACATTTAAAAACGTGTAAAATAAAGAAGAAATTAATGAAATGGGAATCACCAAAGAGGCAGAGAAAGCCTCAAGATTTTAAATCTACCTATCGATGTATCCATCCACCTGTCTGTGTGTCTCTTTGTGTCCAAGCCTTGATACAAATGAAGAAAGAACATTAGTCCTGAATTCTGAATTTTATGGGGAGCAGAAAATGATACTTCTGGAAGCAGAGCAGCTCAGACAACATTCCCCCCCACCCCGACCCGGTGGCTGGGACAGTGTGGCCGGGGGGGCGTGGCCAGGATGAGCAGGCAAAGGTACAGGGGAGTCACTCGTAAGTCCAGGAGGCATAATGTGGGAGGGGAAACCATGAAATTCAGAAGTAATAGCATAGATTACATCAAACCTTTAGATGGCCAGCCACACAAAGAAAAATGTCTCTGATCTTCTGTTTCACTTTCAACAAAGAAAAATGAATTCATGGTCATCCCATTGAAATTTCAGGGAATGGGATAGCTAAAATAAGTTTAAGGGAAAAAATGCTTAATGGGCATTAACAGTATAGCACATATTAATATTTATTTAAAATGTATAAAATATACTTTAGAAGTCATTAGTGTGTTATCTTTACTGCATCATTAGCAAGCAAAGACATACACAGTCTTCCAAAGGTTGACCATGACTTTATCTTATTTCCCTTAATTTTGAACTCTCCTAAATCCTTTGTTTGCAACAGAGACATTATATTTTATCTATCATGTCATATCATATCATATCATAATCTATCCATCTGCCACTCATTATAAAAGCCAATTTAGAAAACTGTCTACCAGGGCTGGAAGACAACATAATTCAAATTATGTTATCACAATCCTATCGTAAATATCAGGAAATCTTCTTTTCCCTATTGTTTTGCATCTGAAGCCGGATGAGAATATACACAGTCTGGGTTTTCAATGCCAAACGCTGGCAACGTGGAACTGGTCAAGGGAGTCAGAGATGGGTAAAGATTAACAAACTTACATAAGCCCGGCACTGAGACTCAACTCTCCCCCGTGAAACAGAGCTCACTCCCGGGTGCACAAGCAGAAGTGAATGTGAACATGAAGATGAGGATCAAAGTACTGACTTTACTTTCTAAGCTGAGCTGAAGCACACGGCTCCTCTCAGGCCCAGATGAACTCGGATAATTCAGCGCTGCCCATGCCCCGGTATTCTCTGCGTCACTAAAGACGTAGCAAACCGCAGGTCTCCTCGGCAGGGCAGGCAGGCGCAGAGGAGCGTGTGTGGTGCAGGGAAGACGCTGGAACAGTGAACCCGGTGGTGCGGGAGCCGCTCACCCACAGGGCTTCCTCCGGTCCTGCCAACCAGTGGCCGTCCCTCCATCCGGAAGGCTGAGCGAGGGGGGGCGTTTGGAGGAAGACGCGGGAAGTAAATGCTCCTTCCTTCCTTCCTTCCTTCCTTCCTTCTTTCTTTTTTCTTTCTTTCTCTTTCTTTCTCTTTCTTTCTTTCTCTCTCTCTTTCTTTCTTTCTTTCTTTCTTTCTTTCTTTCTTTCTCCTTTCTTTCTTTTCCTTCCTTCCTTCCTTTCTTCCACTTTCTTTCTTTCTTTCTTTCTTTTTCTCTTTCTTCTTTCTTTCTTTCTTTCTTTCTTTCTTTCTTTCTCCTTTCTTTCTTTCCCTTCCTTCCTTCCTTCTTTTCTCTTTCTTTCTTTCTTTCTTTCTCCTTTATTCTTTCTCTTTCCCTTCCTTCCTTCCTCTTTCTTTCTTTCTTTCTTTCTTTCTTTCTTTCTTTCTTTCATCTCTGAAGACTTGCAATTCTCTCTCTTCTGTGGGAACTTAAGAAATATTGGTTAAATTCTTTCCTCCAGGACTCTCTGTCTTCTTTGCTAAGAGGAAAGAGAAGATGTGATGTGTAATACACTTGGCACTTTGGAATTTCTTTAGATTTACACAGAAGCTGGAAAGATGATACAGAGGGTTTGCATATGCCTCTCACTCGGTATCATCCAACGCCGACATCTTATATTATCCTGGCACAGCCATTAGAATGAAGAAGCGGACATTTGTGCATGACCGTGAACTAAATTCCGGACCTCTCTTCAACCATTTTTAGTGGAGGACCGTTAGGAGGCAGGGGCAGCCTTAGTAGGAGAAGAGCCTCTTCCTGTCGTGAATCCTCAGCCCCTTCTGGAAGGCTCACAGCCTGACAGTGGAGCCAGAGAGCCGGTCAGGCAGAGACCCGGGTCGCCTGATGGATTCAGAACTCAAAGCAAAGAGCCTACGTGTTCTGGAAGACGGAAGGTGTCCTCACACGTGCGGGCCATTATTTTGATTAATAAAATCAATACATCTGCTTAAAGAAACTGGCCTAAACAGGGAGGAAAAACCTGACTTTTCCCAAAAGTCTGCATGAAATAAACATGCCAGTCTTTAACCAGTAAGCTATAGCACTACCACAGAAAGGCGCTAACGAGTTTGCAGGAACAGTTGAGCGGCTGTCACCATGCAGATCCCAATAACACAGCCACAGCCCAGGTAGGAGGCATCCACGGTCAGCATTCCAGAGTGCCTCAGACCGTCACCCACACCCTTCCTTGTCCCCTTCCTGCAAAGTCGACAACCAGCCTCTTATGGATGTCACGGCCCTGGCTTTTCCGTAAAATTTTACCAACTAAGCACGTGTCTTCGATACTTTTGGTTCATGTTGCCAGTGTTTTTAGAACTTGATATGAAACACACCACCAGTAAGTCCCTTCTCGTGTCTGAGTTCTTTCATTCAACGTAGTGTTTGCCGGATCCACCTGCATTAGAATTGGTAGCTTGTCCTCATGCTGCTGTATAGCCTCCCCGTACGTGAGCCTGTACGGATTTACTTATTCCCTCAATGGATTTGTGTTTGCAGCTTGGGGGTATGATTAATAACACGGCCCTGTGTGCAGGCATCTATGCGTGTACCTAGGAATGAAGGTGTTTGGTCATGAGTAAAAGGTACCTTGCACGTAGCATGTAACTTCAGACTGTTTTCTGAACGGTTGTGTCAGCGGAGTATGAAGGTCCCGCAGCACTCGGAATGGTAAACGTGAACCATCCTGAAAGCCGAGTGTTGCAGACTTGTACTCATTTAAAGCGAAATATGACACCGTCTGAGGATCTTGTAAGGCCTCGAAAACATACCTTCTGCACAATAAACCCCTTTAGATCTTCATAAGCAGATACAGCTTGGTGCAAAGAACTCTTTAATTCTCTACTCCTCAGGCCGACCCGGGTGACAGAGCTGAGTTCTACATAACTGTGAGTTACAGACAGAGTTCATCTCTCTGTCTCAGGATCACGTGGCAACCATCAGGGAAGCCACTGTTACAAGATGACAGAGACAGATGCCTGGGGGCGGGGGCGCTCAGTCACTTAGGTGTCTGACTCTTGATTTCGGCTCAGGTCGTGATCTCGTGGTTCATGAGTTCGAGCCCCGCATCGGGCTCCAGCCCGCGCCTGCTTGGGATTCTCTCTCTCTCGCTCTCTCTCTGCCCTTCGCCTGCTGTCTCTCTCCCGAAACAAAGAAATAAAAAGACTGAGGCAGAACACAGCCGAATGCAAAAGGCCAGAGGAAGGTGAAAGGTCATGGCTGCAGAGGCAAACTTTCAGAAAGAGGGGAGACCACTTACGGGCAGGGAAGGATGAGGGAAAGCACTTTGCATACAGCAAGGATGGAAAGGGGATACCAGGCAGGGTGGCCGGGGATGTTGAGGACCCACCCGCGTGAGCAGGAGGGGCAGGTGAACGGGTCTGCTTCACACAGACAAAGGCAGGGTTCACGGGATCCGAAGACACACAGAATAAACAATGCCGCTCATGATGCCTTGGGCTTCTGTCTGATCTGACAACACAGCCTGTCACACACACAGAATCCCACCCCATGCCTGGCAGGGTTTGTGGGGATCTCACGTGGAAATATTGCATTTTTTTTTTCTCGAGAGAGCAGTGAATTGTTCAAATAAATAAGCCATTCTACCCGTACATACTAACTGCCTTTGCCCATTACCAAAAAGCGCAGAAGGCTCAATCACGTTCGCTGGGAGAAAATGGCCACCATCTTGAAAAGTGGAAATGATGGTTTTTGAGGTTGAACTATTTATGCCTCTTAGCTCAAAGTCTAGTCTTTTCTTGTTGTTCTTCTGCCTGCTTTTTAGTCTACCGTGCCCGGTTGTTCCGAAGAGGAAACTTCAGTTTTCAGCATCAAATGATCCATGCTGTGAATTGAATTGTGTCCCCCCGCCAGATGCGTATGTTGAAGCTCTCATCCCCCAGTGTGATGGCACTTGGAGGTGCAGGCTTAGGGAGGTGATTAGGTTCAGATGAGGTCATGAGGGTGGGCCCCCACCCCCCATGTGGGATGAGTGGCCTTCAGAAAGCTTGCTTTCTCTCTCAGTGAGAAGGTGGCCCCCGTAAGCCGGGGCGAGGGCCCTCATCAGGAAGAGAGTCACTGGCCCCTTGATCTTGGACTTCTAGCACCCATAAACGGAAGAAGGTAAGTAAGAAACTGTTGTTCAAATTCCCAGTGTGCGGTGTTTTGCTGTGGCCACCCCCGCTGACTGATAACGGGGTGCTCAAAAGGGTAGAGGAAGACACATGAGAAATAATCTCTCAGATAAAATCCTGCAGAGCAGAAGCTGGGATTTATACGGATAATAAAGCCAAAGAAAATATATGCACATGTTTTTCCTAAGCATTGACTGGCGTGTGCCATTTATGATTGCAAACTAGTGTCTGCCGATGCTTTGGTCTGTGCCTTTTGTGTTTTGAAACTTCAGAACCTAAATCACATCCCTGGAAAAACCTTGGGCAAGTCACTTAACTGTAACATTCTTCATCTATAAATCAGGAATAACTCCCTTATCTCATTGGGATGTAATTAATCTTTGGATGCATACCTGTGGAGATGGAATTTGGTACAATATAATATCTATCGCCTTGATAATGTGGGCTTATAGTCCCTGATGCTGAGGATAACTTTGCTCTGTGCACATTTATACCACCCACAGTTTCTGACAGACCTTGAACCCTTTTCTCTCCCTAGCGGGACAATGTCATGAAAGTATGTTGAGCGGTAAGAGGCCAAATCGTGGATGGAATGAGTAGCTTTAAATTTCCCTCCAGAATGATGCCCTAAGTTGATGACTGTTGAACATCTGCGTTTTTAAAGGGTGAAGGCCAGTGACTCATGGTGGCTGGCGGTGTCACTAGTGATTCCCCGGGTTTCTTGACCTCAGCACTGTTGACTTGGTGGTCAGGTGACTCTTGGCCGTGGGGCCGTCCTGTGTACTGATAGGATGTTTAACAGCATCCCTGGCCTCTACCTACCAGGTGCCAAGAGCATCTCCCCCCCCCATTATGACAACAGCAACAACAACAAAATCCCCCAAATTTGCAAATGTTCTTTGGGCGCTAGCTTGAGAACTAACTACTGGTCTAAATAACAGTCATTGTCCATAGAAGGCAGACAATAAATGTCTGTTGACTTAACTCATGAAAGATTAAGCTAAGTCCTGATCTCTTATGCCTCTTCCTTAATCGTTGAAAATGATAAAAATTGGGGCGCCTGGGTGGCTCAGTTGGTTAAGTGACCTACTCTTGGTTTCCACGCAGGTCATGATCTCAGGGTCCATGAGTTGGAGCCCCATGTGGGGCTCTAGGCTGACAGCTCAGAGCCTGGAGCCTGCCTCGGATTCTGTGTCTCCCTCTCTCTCTGCCCCTCCCCTGCTCATGCTCTGTCTCTCTGTGTCTCTCCCAAAAATAAATAAACATTAAAAATTGAAAAAAAAAAAGAACTTTGGTATATAGTCACACACACACACACACACACACACACACACACACCCCACTGCACAACACGATAAGATAGGTGCCGGCCATCAAATATTTCAGGCAAAAAGTCACTTTGTGCAGCGAGTACAGCAGGTGGGGCAGCAGCATGGATACTGACACCCGGGGTGCTGCAACCACCACCTGGATCCGGGTTACACGGCTGTACATGTGGCGGCTGGGGTGGGGTGGGGTGGACACGTACTGCAGTGAGGAGACTACTCTGGGAGCCATATTTTCTATCCAAATACTAGACGGGTGTATCTGTCCCGCCGTGCCTGTGGCTTGGTCATGTTGTCCGTCTTAACTTCCTGACGTGAACAAGTGCCTGCAAGACAATGGTAGAGTCTCAGGTTCTCGAAGAATGTGGTGCTAATGAAAAATATGAACTACCCATGCTTCACTGGTTGCTGGTCCGGATAACTGACTCCGCAGGTGGCAGAGGAAAGAAAAATGGGTTTAACTGAAGACCCTGAGTTTCTGGCGGGGAGGGGTCCCTACTCTTCGTCTGTGTTTCTCTCGGTAACGACACTGGTCCTTCCCACTCGCAAATCCCTCCAGCTGCCTTACTATCTCAAGTCCTCGAGTGACACCTGCACACCTACTGTCTGTGCTTTCCCGCTGTCTTCTTTTTTTTAATGTTTTTTTAAATTTATTTTTGAGAGAGAGACTGAGCATGAGCAGGGGAGGGGCGGGGAGAGAGAGGGAGACCCAGAATCCGAAGCAGGCTCCAGGCTCCGAGCTGTCAGCACAGAGCCCAACGCAGGGCTCGAACTCACAGACCTCGAGATCATGGACAGAGCCGAACTGGGACGCTGAACCCACGGAGCCACCCAGGTGCCCCTCTGCTTCTCCACTTTCTAGTTCGGGCTCCCTCTGTCACCTACAGCTCCTACCACCTCCACGCAGAACGTACTGGAGCTGCTCAATTTCTTTCCGTCTTCAGATCTGCCACGTGACCTCATTTGTGAGACTTGGGACAGGATGCCACTGCCTGGACATGTCCTCAACCCAGTTTCCCTGACTTGCTGCTCCCCTTCCCTGGCTGTGCAGTGCAGATGACGCTTCCTCCAGGAAGTACGCCCCGACCTACACGAGCGGGACTGGCTGTGCTGTCGTCCTCTGTTCCCCACAACACACAGCGTGTGCTTGTTTTGATGCTTATTATGCGGATACAGCCGTCTGTCTGCCTTCTCCCCACTTTAAAATATAGTCTGTGTGCCTGGAAAATAGCCAGCACTTGAGTATTTGCTGGGCAACAGAATCAATGAACTGATACCCCTTGTAGATCTAGCACCTGTCTTAAAAGGTGGCACTGAATGCCAATCGGCGATTTTTTGAACGAGTAAACACACATACCGAGACTTGGGAATTCAAATTTCGGCTAGCAAAAGGCTGGTCTTCTGCCTCTGGACTCCCACAGTATTTTACATATGCATACATCGGGGTGCCTTCATAATTATACCTAGAGATGGCTTGGTTCTGAGAGCAAGTGTGATTCACGTTTTTAACATCCCTAAATATTGGTCGCCATGCCAGGACCGTAGCCTGGGAAATGCTATGGATAATTTTTGAAAAAAGACCACATCAAAACTGTGAGTATTTCCTTAACAAGTTGTGCAAGCCATCACTTCTGTTTTGCTTTTTCAAATGTGTTCGTAACATACCCGTTAGAAACATCCCTGTCGTCAGGAGCGAAGGTCTCATTTTGTATCTAATTCCAGGGTGAAAGACGTGTTTCAGACTGGGCAGATGACAGGGCAGGAGGAAAAGGAAATGATAGTGTTGAGGAAGGCTCTATCAGTTTAACCGAGTTCCCTCTAACTAGAACTACTGAGTGAACAGAATTTTAGCGCCGTCCGCACTCGATCCTGGTGCCTTTACCAAGTGACTGCTGTGTTTCACGCTTGCACACAGAGCAATCTGAATTTTCAGGCCATGATGGCGATGTTATACATTACCGGACCTGGTTTGCCGATATTGTGTCGAAGGTTTCTATGCTTGGGATTTGGTTTTCTTTTCCTGTGTTGTCTTGGGTTTTGGTATGAGAGCGATACTGGTCATATAAAAACGTTAGGTTTTTTCCTGTGTCTCCTGTTATCGTTTGGAACAGTCGTGTAGAATCAGTATCATTTCCTCTCTAAGCACTTGGTAAAATTCACCGGTGAAACCATCTGGGCCTAGAGATTTATGCGTGTGTGTGCCGGTGGTGTGGGGAGAGTGGTGCATTTAACTACGGTGAAATATATCTGACAGTTATGGGACTATTCACGTTGTCCAGCTATTTTTAGATAAGCTTTGGTAATTTGTCTTGTTTGAGGAACTGGCCAACTTTTTCCAAGTTGTCCAATTAACATTCATAGAATTTTTCATCGACCTCTTTTATCATATGTATTTATTACACGTATTATTTTTGTTGATTATATTTATTTATATATTTATAGTCGTATTTATATCTATTAATATTTATATATTTATAAGTATGTTTATTACATTTATTGTTTTATCATACCTTTAGCAGGTTATACTTTTAATGCACACTATAGTGACATCTGTTGTTAATTTCTTACACTGTCATTTGTTTACTTGTTCTCTCCCTTTTCTCCATGTCCCTTGTAAGAGTTTTATCCACTTCATTGGTATGTTCAAGAAACTGGCTTTGGTTTGGTGGATTTTCTCTAATTTTGGTTTCCTGCTTTGGTATTGCTTATTATCTTCCTTGTACATTATTTGGGTTTATTTTGCTTACCTCTTTCTAACCCACTAACATGGAAGCATTGACAGTTGACTTGGGTCCTTCCTTCTCTTTGCGCATCGGTGCATGGAGTCTGGCATTTCCTCCAGCTGAGCTTTGGCCATCCCATCAACTGTGTGCCGAATTTTCACTTGTGTTTAGTTTAAAACACATTCAAAAGCATTTTCTTTGAGGCTTCCTATTTTACCCATCGACTTTGTAGAAATCCGTTGTGTAGTTTTTGACTGTTGGGAGATGTGTTGATTATTTTTCTACTGTTGATTTCTCTTTAACCGATTGTGGTAATAAAAAAAAATAGTTGATGTGATTCCAGTTCTTTGAAATTTGTTGAGTTTGTTTTATCATGCCAGGGAGGATATTTCTCGGAGAATGTTTCGTGCGCTCTTGGAAACAGCTGCTCTTTCGCAGCCCTTGGGTAGAGGATTCTATAAATGTTGATGGAATTCAGTTCTTTCATATCCTCGCTGATTTCCCATTTACCTGTTCAATTACTAGAAAAGGAGTATTCAACGTTTATTTATTTTGGGGACAGAGAGAGACAGAGCATGAATGGGGGAGGGGCAGAGAGAGAGGGAGACACAGAATCGGAAACAGGCTCCAGGCTCCGAGCCGTCAGCCCAGAGCCTGACGCGGGGCTCGAACTCACGGACCGTGAGATCGTGACCTGGCTGAAGTCGGACGCCCAACCGACTGCGCCACCCAGGCGCCCCTAGAAAAGGAGTATTAAAGTCTCCAAATAATAAAATAATATGTGTGTTTATTTCTTTTCCATTCTATTATGCTTTTTCTTTCCATGCCCTTTGGGCCTTCCTTATTCTCTGGCTAGGTGCACGGAAACTTGGAATTGTTATGTCTCTTTGTAAAACCCATGCTTCGTCATTGTGTGATGCGTTTATTTATGCATAACAATTGTCTTTGTTTTTAAACCCACTTTGTCTGAAATAGATATAGGCACTCTATAGGTTTTGTTTCTGCATGGGGCATCTTTTTCTATTTGTGGACTTTTAACCTATCTTGGCAATGTATTTAAAGTGAGTTCCTTGTAGATAGCAAGTAGTCGGGTCATTTTTTAAAATCTAATTTGATATAATCTGTTTTATAAATTTTTTAGTCAGATGACTTATCTTTAATGCATTGTATGCATTATTGATGCATTTGGATTTAGGTCTACCATTTTAATATTTATTTTATTTTTTCCTTCTGTTTCTCATTTCGCTGTTTTTTTCTCTCCCTCCTTTAAATTCTTTGAACTTTTTCGTGTAATTCCATTTTTTTTAATATTTATATATATTTAAGTTTATTTATGTATTTTGAGAGAGAGAGAGAGAGCAAGGGAGGGGCAGAGAGAGAGGGAGAGAGGAGAATCTCAAGCAGGCTCCGAGCTGTCAGCACAGAACCCGACGTGGGGCTTGAACTCATGAACTTTGAGATAGTGACCTGAGCTGAAGTCAGACGCTTAACTGACTGAGCCCCCCCAGGCACCCCAATGTTATTTTCATTTGTCTTTGATCTCCAGACTTACGTGGAAGAACAGAGTGGAAGAACGATTTATCGTTTTTCCCCAGATACTCACAAGTCTCACTTCTCTCTCTTGTCCCTCTGTCCTAACTTCCTACTGTGTCATGTCCCCTCTTTAAGCGGCACTTTCTGAATGACCTTCCCTTGATGAATTCAGTTAGTCTGTCTTTACTGAGAATGTCTTTGCCTCATATTCATTCCCAACGGCTATTTTTGCTAGACACAGAATCCTGGGCTTAAGGTTCTTCCCTTTCAATACGTTCAGTAGGCTTCACTCCGTTCTGTCCTCTGGGGTTGATGAGAGGCCCACAGCCACTAAGGTGATCATCCCCTGAGAACGATGACCCGCTTTCTTTCTCTGCTTTCATGTTTAATTTGACTTGAATTCTAAGCAATTTGATTACAGTGCATCTGGCCATGGGTTTCTTTTTGATTCTGTCTGTGTGGATTCAATGGGCATCAATGATCTGTATGTTTTGCATCTTTCACCAAATTTGGAAGAGTTTCCGTCATGATTTCATCAACGCAATTGTTTAGCACCACACAGTTCCCTTCTCTTGAAACCTGATGACGTGACTGGTCTTGTACTTATTCCCCAGTTTACTGAGACTCTGTTTAGTTGTTTATTTATCTGGATCAACATCCCCCTTAGTTTTCCTCTCCTCTTCCATGTCCATTATTCTCTCAACTCCATCCAGCGAGATTTTATTTTATTACTACATTTTCTTAATTTCTAAATTTTCTGATTGTTTTTTCCTGATATTTTCTTTTGAAAAAAAATTTTTTTGCTAGTGCTTTTTAAATTCATATTGTTTCAACATGTTCTGGTAGGTTTTTTTTTTTTTTTCGAGCACTTTCATAGCTGGTTTAAAACCCCTGCTTGATGCTCTGAGCATCTACACCATCCCCTCATCGGGGCTGTCAATGGATTGTGTTTTTTACAAGTTGAGATTCTGGTGGTGGTGTTGTTTTTCTTTTCCCTATGATGAGCACCTTTCGACCGTATCCTGTATTTGAGACATGACATTATAGGACTGTGGGACCTGTGCTGTGTTTGCGTCATGAATTTAGTAAGCCACTGACTGGCTTAGTTTTAACCACAAGTTACAAGTTTTAACCCCCATCAGTGGCTGTTGCTCCAGAGCTGGTCAATTTTCAAAGCTTGGAATGTGCTGTTTGGAGCTTTCTATGAGGTTATCATCCAGGGTGCAAGGCCTGGAAGGATGCACAGCCTTTACTCAGTGCGGCTCTCCAAGTCGTTGGCCCCCTAACTGGGACCAGGGTCCTGTTATTGCCACCCGGGAGCGCGCCAGCTTGCAAAGAACGCTGCAACACAAGGTTGCTTCCGCTCCTGTCTTTGCAACCCCTCTGGTCCTCCCTGATTTCCTGAGCCCCCCTTTGCTCCTTCAGCTGCGCACTCGGACGTTAGCTATCCTGCCCAGTGTTGCTACTGGGTCTACGTGTGACGTCAAGCACTGGAAACAGGGCGACAGAAAGTAAGCCACAGAATTGCCAGCTCCCTTGAATTCCACCTCCTCCGATTGGGAAGAGGCTTCCCTTCCTTGGAGTTTCACACGCTGTGCTCCCCTGCCCCCCAACCCCAAGAGGCTCTCGCAGCCCAGGAGCCAAGCCCCCACTCTCGTACCCGCACCTCCCCTCCCAGAACCCTCTTTCCTCATCACTGCCCACTTTGGAATTTCTGTGTCTTGATTCAAGGCTGGAAAACCCAAAAAGAAAAGCAAAATGTTAAACTCATCCCCAGCTGGGTGGAACTTCAAATCCAATACTCCAATACACCTGCTACTATTTGCTTTATAAGACTCCGCCAAGAACCGCTACAGAGATTTGTTTACAGGTGCCTTTGGTGGAAAAGACTGGATACAATGTGCTTACTCCTTCTTTTCCCAAACCAGAACAGTAAACATCACTTCTGAGATACATCTTATGCGTAGTGAAAATTAACTGAATACATCCCGGGTCAAACACAGACATGGCAAGTTCGAGCAACTATGCAACTAATTTGTAAACACTTCCTCCAAAGTCAAAAGTCAAAAGTTTCTATTCAGGGTGGCATGCTAGTGACATTGTCAGTCCTGGAAGAAGAAAGCGACAGAAACTTTGTAAATGGACCCCTGGTCATTTTTTACCCTTGGCGTCCAAGAAACATAACACCAAAATACTAGCTTACAGTACATAATACGGCCTTTGATTTCGTATTTACACCCTCCATTTCTATGATCTAAATACTTAATGAAATTTCCATTGTTGTATACTAATAGATGTAAACTCAACCCTCCTCAGAGCTTTTAGCAGGTTTTGCGGAATCAACATAGTAAGTTGTAGATAAAAAATCAGGCTGTGAAGAAATTTCCACCCTGTTTTCCAGTTTTTCCATGCATCTGTATGATGAGGGAAGAAAAGATCCATTCAAATGCAGATACAGTGCTATATTCACCTGGGACTCCTTTCTCAATGAAAATTCCAATTCAACACTTTTCTCTGTGTTTTCACGGGGACTGAAATTTCACTTGTGTATATTAACATCTGAATCCATTCTGCTTTTTATCAGACCATTGATTTATTTAAAAGCTGAAGCATGGAGTCCTCACAATTCAAACAGTTTTGTAAAGTCCACTTGAGAATATATAGGCAATTTTGGAAAAGCGTAAGAAATCCAAGGTTTCCCCCTAATTAGTCCCTTAGAGAATCACTAGAACAAACAAAAGCATAGAATTTTCACCTCCCAGGTGCCACTTAGCAGAATCCTAATAAAGTGTTACAGATCTTCCAATGCTGTCTTCAAGCGAGCGCAGATGAATTATTTGGGTTATAATCAGGAGATTGGCAAAGGCAGGATATTTAAATAAATATTAGATTAGAAGGACGTGTCTTCATAGAGAGTGGTTACTCCGATTCTCTTCTGATTATGTTTGCTTTTACTCTCTCTTTGGGCCTTATTCGCCACGTTTCTTCCCAACAACATGCAAAAGTTTCCTCTGAATAAGGATATGTGCAAGAAGGGAAGGGAAGGATCCCTCCCGTGCCCTGTGCCGTGTGCTGCATAGTCTCCTTTCATTTTTGAAAGCCAAGTCCAGGTTCTGTGTCCGCGGTGGGAGTTTGACCATGGATTCCTTCCACTGGTCATCATTCTCAGTCCCAAGTCTCCGACGGCCAGCAACGGCGCTCCATCTGAGCAAATGCCGGTTTGCAGTTCACCCCGTTTTTAAATATGGGGGCCATTTATGCAACACAAGAGAGGGGTGCGGGTGTGAACCTGGTGCGTGTGGCTGGGGACAGGGACGGGAGCTGACGGCATTCACACACACAGGCGGCTGTCCCAACTCCTGAAATGTCCTCTGTCATGGAGATGGCTGTCGAACTTGATCGGGGGTCCCCGTGAGAAGCAGTCCAGAGAACCTGAGGCTTCCACCGCAGGACTTGAGGGGCAGATTATTTTAAAAATCACCTTGTTTTCCCCTCCGCTGTTCTCACCTCACGTATGAGTTGTTAGGATGCGGAGATTGCTTCTTTATGAAAAAATATTGAAAGTGCACTCCCACAGAAATATTAGCATGTCAAATCTCCTGCACACATATTCCTCAGGGATTTTTTTTTCCCCATTCCACAGCTGCTCGGAATTGAATTTTAAGGTGATTGTTGTGGACGCTTTTTGCAAAGGTAGACAATGCTTCTTATTGGTAAAGAGGATGAAGCAGACAAAGTTTCCAGAAAGAGTGAAATGGAAGATCTCCCTAACAATGCTGGCGTTCCTTTCTGTATCCCCATGGCCGCTTTATAAATCATCTTTCTCCTGCGTGAGGTGAAACCTGGCTGCTTCCGGCTCATCTCAACTGCTCTGAGCTATAATTCATTTCTCCACCTGGCGATAATGATTGCATCTTGGAGTGGAATGCTAGGTGGCCACGGGAGCCTGGTGATGCAAAATGTTGTCACTGTTCCTAGATGTTGTTGTCGGGTAACAGAGTCACAACATATCAGGCAGATACTGTGCAAAATGATTTGTAGGTGGTTATTTCAGAAAAAAAAAAAAATTGCCTCCTAAAGGTATGTTTCACCAGGAGTCCTTCCATCTATATAATTGGAGTCTGTTTGGTTAAACAACCATTCATATGTTTCAGGAGGCATCCGGAAAACCGTGGGAAGGGCAAACTGACCCTTGTTCCACACCACGTGTGACCCTGTGACGTTCAGGAAGTTTAGCATCCACGTGGACACGTTTGCTCGGAGGAACCAGACCTTTGACAATGGGACGCATGGACTTCACTGTAGTTCTCTGTGTATCACTCAGCTTTTCTCCAGTTCTTGACCTCTGGGTTTACACCTGAATCCCGGAGGGGGGAAAAAGTCACTAAGAATCCTGAACGGGCATGTTAAAATACTAAAACAAAAACCCAACAACTAATAATCGCTATAGATAAAAAGCCAGGAAAAGAAAGAAGAAGGAAATAAAAATATATCCGAAACAAATCATACAAAGAGAAATAAGAAAACAATAAGAACATGGCACTACATCACTGTAATGGGACTAAACAACTCGGTTAAAGGATCAGAGAGTGTCAGTTTCAATACTACACAAGGTTCCACTGCAAGCTGCTTACAAGAAACGTGCTCTATTACAAATATAATACGAGGTTAAACGAAATTGGGTGGAAAAGATGTAACCCAGTAACAGCACTCAAAGAAGCTAGAGGGGCTATATTAATATTTGACAAATTCAATTTCACAGCAAATCACTTTTCAGAGGTCTAGAAGGTCATTTCGCAGTGATAAATGTGTCAGTTCATCAGGAGAAAATAATGCGCCGAAACTCTCATGAACCTAAATAAATTGAGAGACAGTTTATGGATGGCAAGACCCCGTATTGTTAAAATGTCAATCCTTTCCGCATTGATCTATAGATTCAATGTGATCTCAATCAAAGTCCCAGCAAGTTATTTTGTAAACCCTGACAAACGGACTCTACAGTTTACATGAACGGGGTAGAGACACAGACTAGCCACTGCGATACCGAAAAGGAAGAAAAATATTCTAGGACTGACAACATCAAACTTCAGGACTGACTATAACTCTACAGTCAAGTCAGCATAGGGTTGGTAAAAGAAGAAAAAAAAATCACAGAAGCATTGATCAACAGAACAGAATAAGGAGCCCTGAAAGAAACCCACATAAACAGAGTCAAATGATCGTTGAAAGTGGTACAAAGGCAATTCAATAGGGAAAGGATTGTCTTTTCAACAAACAGCACCAGAACTAATAAGTGCCCATAGCCAAAAAAACCACAAAAAAACAGAACATCAGTCCAGACTTTACACCTTTCACAAAATTTAATTCAGTGAGACACCTAAATATAAAAATGCAAAACTATAAGGCGTCTATAATAAAACATACAAAAAAAAATCTATGGTATGGTGATTTAAGATGGAACATCAAAAGCATGGTCTTTGAAAGAAAAAAAACCGGACAATTGGACTTTACTAAAGTTAAAGACTTCTTTCGGGGCGCCTGGGTGGCTCAGTCGGTTAAGCGTCTGACTTCAGCCCAGGTCGTGATCTCACACTCCGTGAGTTCGAGCCCCGCGTCAGGCTCTGTGCTGATGGCTCAGAGCCTGGATCCTGTTTCGGATTCTGTGTCTCCCCCTCTCTCTGCCCCTCCGCTGCTCATGCTCTGTCTCTCTCTCTCTATCAAAAATAAAAACATTAAAAAACAAAATTTAAAGCAAAAAGATAAATTAAAGACTTCTGCTCTACAAATGACATAGTTAAGAGAATAAAAAGATAAGTCACAGACTGTGAAAGAATATTTATAAAATGCATATTTGATTTAAGAATTGTATCAAAATTACTCAAAGAACTAGCTATTTGTGTTAAATAAGCTATCAAGCAAAAAGAAAGAAACAAACAAATACAGAGAGGAATCTTGAAGGTGCATTGCTAAGTGAGAGAAGCCAGTTGGAAAAAGCTGTATTCTCTATGATGCCAATTATATGACTTTCTGGAAACGGCAGGACTAAAGACAATGAAGATATCAGCAGTTCCCAGGTGTTAAGGAGGAGAAGACAGACGCAAAGAAGTGAACCACTGAGGGGTTTTAGGGAGGCGTAACTAAAGTGTATGATTCTCTGGTGGTGGATATATGATATTGTGCATTTGTCAAAATGCATAGAATTTCACAACACAAAAGATGAGCCTTATTGTGTGTACGTTAAAATCAAGTTGGAAGGTTGAGGGATGCTGGGGAGACCTACAGACCGTGCCAACAGATTCCAACGTTATTGCAAATCACGTGAAGAAAAGGAACTGCACGCAAGCACTACCTTCTAGCTGTTAGCGTTATTTCCACAGGAGACCTGGATAACATTCCTCACATGCGTTGTGTGCATATAGGGAGGACACAACATAGTGAATGGTGGCAGGTGGTCAGAGCCGGATGGCTGCCTGTGGTTATTTGCAGATACGCACAGGGAGGAGGCTGAAACGACCCGTGTGGAGGTGGACTGGAGGTGGGCCGATCAACAAGAACTCCTGTATGGGCTAACGTAGTTACAGAAGCTTACTCATGAAAATACTTGCGGCTGTTTGTGTCTACTCGGGTCAATATACACACAAACGATTCCTTGCTCCGTCAGCTCTGACAAACTAAAACAAAGGTGACGCTTTAGTCCAACAAGCCCATCTAGTGCCCAGATCTCGAAGCCCATCTAGTGCCCAGATCTCGGTTTCCACCACCCTTCACCAGTAAAGGGAACCAAAGGGTCTCAGAGAGATGACTGATTCTAGGACTGGAGCAGGAAGTGTGCAAGACGGGCACGTGGTAGTGCCTGAAAGTAAGGAGGGCGCAGAAACAACAACGGCAACTCCTACTGACGAGGGTGTTCCCAAGGAGCACGGGGGCGGATGAAAAGAGCCCCCGCTGGACAAAGCTGGAACAATTTGAGCCGTAAAATGAATAAAGTAGGGTTGGATTTCGGTGCAAAGTACAAAATAAATATCCACGAGTCCATACTGATACAAACAAGTGATTTCCAACTAATAAAGGAGGGAGGAGACATCAGTCTCCCGCTCAGAATTCCAAATAATATACGTATACATATATATTTTTTCTTCCCTAAAACAGGAAGAACATCACCATCCACTCTTCAAGCGTGAGCTGCACAGGGTGCACCTTCCAAAGAGGACAGGGTGGAAACGGGGGGCGAGGTGACTACAATAGGGCAATGTGACACACTATGTTAGCCAAGGGTTCCAAGTCAACCACGACAGTCATCAACTGTGTTGATTATGTGCCCTTGATGTCATACGATGAGGATGGCACTTGATTTCTGGGATCTTATGAATTAAATCCCAAACCCCAATCAAACCACGAGTGAAACATGGGACCGGTTCCAACAGAGGAAAATCCTAGCTGACCAGTATTCCTCAAAATCCTCAAGGTCACAAGAAACAAGAGAAAGAATGAAAAACCATCTGAGCTGGAAGGAACTTAAACAGACGCAACAACTAAACATGATAGGTAATGCTGACGACATTCCGAAAAGAAAAAAAGTCAATTAGGTAAAAACTGAGGAAATCTGAATAAACTGTGGACTTTGGTTTATAATAAAATATCCATATCATTTCATTAACCACAACAGACGTACGATACTAATGTAAGAGCTTAATAAAAGAGAAACTGTGTATGACTCTATGGGAACTCTCTGTAGTATCTTCTCAGTTTTTCTGTATTTTTCTGTATTCAAATTTTCTCTATTTTTAATCTAAGATTCCTCGAGAAAGTAAAGCATACAAAAAATAGTAATAATCACAAAGTAGCCGTGTTGCAGTGCTTTCTCTAACAGCTTATTCCAACTAGTTCTTGATTATTCCAGTATGTCTCAGTTTCCTTTTCTTTTAAATTTCAATAATTACTTGATAGTGCTACTGGGGAGATTAAAATCTCAGTATGGTCCCCCGTGTAGAGTCGACGGCCAATAAGAATTCCTGTGGTTCCATAACTAGAACCATTTCAGAGTAGCCTTTTTCAGAATTCACTGAGAAATGAATATGTATTCATTTGTTTTTATGATTTTTTGAAAATGAATTTTGTCACCATTCAAAACATCTTAAAGAATACACGTCAATGTATTTGAGAACAACTACCTCGGAGACATCCGTAGGCTTCTGAGTCTCTCAGGCAGGTAGCAGATGCA
Source organism: Lynx canadensis (assembly GCF_007474595.2). NCBI lineage: Eukaryota > Metazoa > Chordata > Mammalia > Carnivora > Felidae > Lynx > Lynx canadensis. The sequence goes on along the minus strand of NC_044305.1, from coordinate 136,848,917 downwards.
TGTTGGGGAAATCTGCTCTGGCTTCAGGAGGGTTGGGATTCCAATCCATCCAGGCCACCCTAGTACATCCTGTACTTTTGAAGAAGTGATGTGATCTCTCCAGACCTCAGCTTCCTCTTCTTAAAACAAAGTTAACAATCTTTTCTAGTACTGGTGTGAAAAGTAAATGGAGTAATGCGTATTAGGTATTTAGCACGGTCCTCGGCAAAGCGCTGTTCTGTTATTATCATTATTCGTACGTCAGTTCACGAGCCCTAAGTTGTTTTACTAATAGCTTAGAAATGCAGAAATCTAAAGTAATGATTATATATTCTAAATATGGGGACTCAAGATAAAGAGCTGATTAGTGATCTTACAAAATTTTCACAACTAGTTACTAATTAGGGAGGTGGACCAAAATAGAGATCCTTTTTCTTGCAGACAAGGGATCTTTCTTGTGAAAAAGAAAAAAAAAAAGTAGTGTTCACATTCTCAAATATTAGGCACCATATCTCTTCATGTCTTTTTATAATTTTTGATACGAAGGCTCCACAAACTTAGTTTTGGCTCAGTTATGGTTTAGAAGCCACCCAGATGGTCTCTCTGTTAGACAAATTTTGAGATTAGTTTCCTGCAATTCTAACTTCGCTGTATTTCCAAAAGGATGGATAAAACAGAAAGCGATACGGAACGTCTTACACCACGGAGCCTGCACTACCCCCCTTTCTAATAATCCCCATGCCCAGTGGAACAGGATTGTTGCCAATCAAGGAGTGTTGTTCTCTAACGTTTTAGCGATGAATGTCAGCTCTGAACATCTCTACCCAGAAGCACTGTGAGACCAGCCTGGGCAGGCACCACATCCACATGCATTAAATCCTCATCGGCACACCGATGGTTACCCGACTTGACCACTTCATCAAATCAAAAATTCTTCAAATATTTTACGGGAAAACATAAGCAACCGTGATGGTGAGCGATTTGATGGAAGCCATTATGATAAGTGAATACACGGCTAGTGGTTACACATGCGGCCCTTTTAAAATAAGAGTGAACACCTCATCACATCAGGTGTTCCCCCACTTTGTACTGTGGAGTGTAGGAGGAAACAGAAATGCATTGTTGTTAACAGTAATTATTGGACCTACTGCCTTAAAAGTATTTTCACTTGGGATCAGAGTTGTCATATTTCATAGACAAATGCAAGTAAAGAACTGTATTACCATCTTGCAACGTGTCCTTTCCTTGGGGAAGGACCTCCGTCACTGACTCAGCCATATAATTTACTAAACGTGAGTTGTCCAAGCACTCAGCACTGCTGGTTAAAAATTATTTTTATATTGTATGTAAACTTGAAAATTCCAATCAAAATGAGAGACAGAGGGAGAGAGAGAAGGAGGGAGGGAGGGAGGGAGGGAGGGAGAGAGAAGGAAGATAATGTCTTCCAGATGACAGCTTTCTGGATGGAATCTGAAGCCTGAAGCAAGAGAAAATTTTCATTAACATTCAGATTACATGTCATTTTGATTCACACTCCCTAAGCGAGCTGATTTGGTCGCCAGCCAGCCTTCTCGCAGGGTGATGACGACACCACAAGCCTTACTACTAATGACTCCTTGAGTGACAGCCGGTCTCAGAGCTCCCCATGGCGCCTCTGCCTGCCGGCCCAGTGATGCCAACGCGGCTCCACCCAGGGCCCCTGGTGCATCTTCCAGGCCAGGACAGTCGGCGACTTCAGGAATGAGGCCACCCTCGCCCCTCCAGATGGATGGCTGCCCATGCAGGTGCCCCTGATGCTGACTTCCCAAGCAGTGCATGCTGTCAGAACAGTAGCTTCAGCATCTGGTAATTGGAGCCCTCTGAGGACCTCGGTCTTTCCTCTCAGGGGAGGGGGATTGACCCTTTGCCTCACGGCGTCTTCACTTAAGCAATGACTTCCGTGGTGCGCTATAGACATTCTATTCCTTGTTCAAAAGCCACCATGTTTGGTGTTTTTTCCTATTTTTAATGTTTACTCACTCCAGTTTTAAAAATCATACATATATGATATATATGATATATATTCCACCCCCACCCTGGAATCAAACTGTTTTGTCTACTTACTTGCTTTCAGATTTCAGTTCAGCAAACCACAGCCCTCTCCTCCCAAGCCCCTCCTGCTCAACTGGCGTTTTGAGGCCTGAGCGAGCCCTACCTGCCCTTCCTTTCCGGGGAGGCTGCCACAGATGTCGATTTGGAACAGGAGCGTCAACATCCACGATGGCAGATGTCTTGTTTTGATTCCCTGTGGTACTCCCGAGCACGGGAGAATGCTTGGCACACGGGAAGCGTGAGGGAGCAGCTCTTGGTGAATGAACAAACAAAGAAATGAATGACAAACGTGTACGTCTCACAGTGAGTTTAATTTTGTCGTCCCTGTCTGAGATTTAGCGGGATAATTTTCAAGTGTAGAAAGCACGCTCGTCTCCTGCATGCACCTCCTCCCTCACTTGAGTTCTCCACGTTCATCTCTTTGGAACGAGTCTTGCCTTGGGGAAGCTACAGGCCAGAAGAACCTTGCACCCGGCACCAGTCCTGTTGTCCCGTCACGTACCTGGGTTGCGTTTCCATTCATTTATTCAACTAAGAGGTAGTTACTGAGTGTCAGTAAGGGGCAAGGCACGGTCCTGGACTCCTGGGCTGTACAGGTGAACAGTGAGCATGAAAGAGTTCCCCGTGGAGGCATCTTTAATGAAACATGTAGAAAAGTTCATTATAGTTTAAAGATGCTGGGGCAGAGGAAGTTCTAGGTTAACCGTGAGAAGTTAAGTATTGGTCAGAGGAGCAGGTGACCAAGGCTCCCGTAGAGGACTCTCTTGAAAGCCAGCGGTGGGAGGCCGTCATTCCCTGATACCAGTGACAGCGTGCTCCTCTGCAGTCGAGCTGGAGGTTCTGGGTCATGGAGAACACGTACAAATACACGGTTTACAGATAAAGAAGGTTGCACTCTTTCCGGTTTAAGTCCTTGGACGCCAGTGACCCAGCATAGGAAATTAAATGTGTATATTGATAGCGAAATATAGTAAGGAGCTATTGTAGATCCAGCATTTAGGAATTTCAGTAAAGACACATTTCCTATAAATATCCTTCTTTGCTCGACTGTGGTGATATGCTAATCACTTCTCTCTTTGCCTCAGTTTTTGGAATGCGTGTGTGGGGAAGATTGGGAGTTTGGGAAGAATGACCGCTTTCTCATCAGAAATGTGTACCTTTTCGGGGCGCCTGGGTGGCTCAGTCGGTTAAGCGTCCAACTTCGGCTCAGGTCATGATCTCACGGCCAGTGAGTTCGAGCCCCATGTCAGGCTCTGTGCTGACAGTTCAGAGCCTGGAGGCTGTTTCAGATTCTGTGTCTTCCTCTGTCTCTGACCCTCCTCTGTTCATACTCTGTCTCTCTCTCTGTCTCAAAAATAAATGAACGTTAAAAAAAATTTAAAAAAAATTAAAAACAAAATGAAATATGTACCTTTTCTTGGCATATGAGAAAATGTGGAAATATCAGTCGATTTGGAAGCAAAATAATTAAAGTCAATAGAGATCCACAATTTTTTGGATTGCTGAAATTTTTATCCTCACTAACACTTTGTATTCATGTCTGTAAAATGATGTTGATAATAATAATCGTGCCTATTTACGGAAATGTTTTAGGATTAAATGAGGTGATTTGATAACTAAAGGTAAGTAATTAAACTCTGAACACAAGTCAAATTTTGTCCTCAAATCATATTCTATTCCAGTGATATAGTTAAAGGCAAGATGCATTGCAATTAAAATTAAGAACTTTCTCTCTCACTTTATATTTTTATTATAGCTTCTTCAAAGTGAAGCTATTTAAAAAATAATGTCCATAATGCTTTAAAATCAAAACGAAACGTGGGGGAGACCGTGTGTGGAAATGAGACTGAAAGGAATTATTTTAGAAAAATGGGAATTTTCTGAAATGGAAATAGACCACGTTCTGCAGTAGGAAGTATCAGGCGATATAATTTTTACAGAGTAGACAAGTTCTTGTAAACGATGTTTAAGCCTGTCCACATACCTGGCAGAGATAGGAATTGACATGCTCTCACTCTGGATGAAACATTAGAGTTGCCTGTGATGCATTTTGCTATAGGATGCCTGGCCCCCATGGTAAAGGTGGGCCCTCATCGTGATTATTTCTAAGCCGTGGTTAGAATAACTCCCTGGGTGCTCTCACGTGCACCCTGAATTCAGAAAGTGTCTGCTAATTGATTTCTAGAGTTGTTTCTCACTGGGCAAATCTTGTGCTTGTCGTAGGTACCTGTGCTGAGCAGGGGTTAAAACCATGGAGGACAGCTGAGCATCAGTCTAGATTGCCCACCCAGCCGGCAAGGCAGTCTTGGTGCAGAGCCCTGGGAGCAGATTGATGGAGTTTAAATAGAGCGCTGATCTGTGCCTTGTTCATTACTGCTTTATTCAAGAGGCAAGTATCAGCCAAGTCTTCCGGTCTTTGCCTCAAATAGAGACAGATGCTGACAGTCTGGCCCGCCCACCTTCCCCAGGAAGACGATCTTCATGGAAGCAGGCCAGCAGCGCTGTCCCAGAGTCAGCGACAGAGACAAGGTTATATTCCACATCCACCTATGTAGCGCATCGAAAGATCGCAGAGCCCGGCGTGTATTTCATTAAAACCACCCCATTCCCAGGGCCTGTTGGCGGTGACTGGAAAACATCATTCTCAATGCGGTGGGGAAAATCCTGTCATTCGGTGACAGAAGCAAGATGGGAATTCTGACACCTCGGTGGCAGCGTGTGTTTGTCACAACCTCTTTTCTTTGTAACTGTGCCTCCCAGACTTCATGACACCGAGTCTTGGCATGATCCCCGCCCCCGCCTGCACATTTGCTTCTCCTGAGAATTAGCTGTTTAATTTCTCTGGGTCCTTATTGTGGCGTCTTGGATGTACATGTGCATTAAGCTACTTCTGGGTAAATAGAATCTTGACACAACAAGAGTGCCAACGCGGACTGGTGTGGCTGCTGGCACGTCGTTTCCAACCCCGTATTCCACACTCGGGCTTCATTTAAAGGCTGGGTTCCTTGAAAATGCATTTATTAAGTCTGACCTACTTTTCAAATATTTAATATTCCATTTTGGTTTCCTCGTGACAAAAGCAGCTTCAAGGTCTTCACGTTCTTGCCAGTTTTTAAAGCAAAGATACCAATTCAGCTAATAAGACACTGCACAGACTCACCGTCCCTGGACCACTTTCAAGAGCGGTATTTAAAGCAATTAGCAGTTCACAAGATCCTACGGGTACTCGGACGTCCCAGAGGACTGATCTGCATTTGCTCTTTCTGAAAATTCTCCTTTTTTCCTTCTCTTCACACATGTGGCTACGCTGTTGGTAAGAAGACTCGAAATGCACAGCAGGGAACACGCTCACCACCTTCACAGAGTGGGACCTGCTCACAGTGTAACTGACTCTATTCCTTTGATCAAAATATTCCGACATGGGAAATGACAGACACGCAGGCAAAACATAGATATAAGTGGTTCACCTTGAAGTGAGAAGAAAACAGGGAGAAGAGAAAAAATAAGGCGCAATGCACATTTGTGAAATTTCAGCAATATCTATGTAGGGAAATGGCTCAGCTCATTGCAAAAATAAGGTAACGTACACTAAAACAATCTCAAGAGGGACAATAAAAAATAGAGTTGGAATGGTGTGAGAGAGCATGAGGGGGGTAGGTGGCATAAGTCGGCCCAGAGAAGTGCTTTGCGTGCCATTTTGAACTAGATGGAGTTCGATTTCCCTGGCCGCCAACGCCAAGATAAAACAGGACAACTACGTGAATTCACTCTCCGTAAGATGGGAGCAAACGAGTCCATCGGTTTCGCTGGTTTGGATCCCGAACTCACAGTGAGTTTGCTCCACAGGGCCACTCAACAGGAATTCTTGTGGTCTGGATGACAACGCCCAATAATAAATGCGGCAAAGGGTTCCAAGGAGTCAAAAAGATATTTACGTGAGAGGTCTCTAGCTAGGCAAAAGCTCATGCTTAGTTTTGGGAATGGAAATAAAATAGGTAGTGGGCATTCTAGGCCATCTAAGCTTATTGTTCTGTGTGAAACAAGAGCTACAATTACGCAACTGGAAGGAGGGGAAGGTGCTGGGGGGAGGGGGGTCACTGCTCAGTTACTGCAGAGGAAACCGAGATGTATCAGAGGGGGCTGCTAGGGGCGAGCTTTCAAACAGCAAAGGGCTTTACTTTAATCTCCCGTGAAAAGTTTGAAAACAACTTTGGCGAGTATGTGTGGAGAGTGACAGTAACTCTTACAAAACGCCTTCATCAAAGAGACGACAATTTGCTGACATATCTTTATGTCTTGAACAGAAAAAGGCGTAGGGAAACAAATTATGATGGGCACGTTGTTTTTTTTTTTTATTTTTTTAACGTTTATTTATTTTTTGATAGAGAGAGACAGAGCGTGAGTGGGTTGGGGCAGAGAGAGAGGGAGACACAGAATCCGAAGCGGGCTCCAGGCTCCGAGCTGGCGGTCCAGAGCCCGACGCGGGGCTCGAACCCACGAACCGTGAGATCGTGACCTGAGCCGAGGTCGGATGCCCAACCGACCGAGCCACCCAGGCGCCCCATGATGGGCACAGTTTCAGCACACCAAGCCCTCATGAAGAACTCGCTATTTGTAACGGTACATATTGGCAACGTTCTAATGGTTTTATTAAATAATACGTTGCGGTTTTTATAATAAAGTAACATTAATAAACATGTTTCTGTGTTGTTTTTAGCAGCTTATCTTTAGCGGATGCAAACCCAGTGTAATTTCCTGCGCTGGAAGCGATACAGGTAATACATCTAATCTTAAACAGATGGAATTTGGATGTCACTATTTGTTTTAGGAATTTTTAAAAATTTGAACCATTCCTCCTTTGAGACTACTAGGTTTTCTATTTTGACTCTCAGGTCTTCTGAGTGTCATAATAATCTTCCTATTGTTTATACTAGGTAGTTACATTTCTTGCCTAACGCATTGGCTGGACTTTCAAGAACAATGTTGAATTATAACAGCGATAATGGGACTGATTGCTCCTGATTTTAATAGGAGTTCACTGTGCTTTGCGTTCATTTGGATACTTAAAACCAGTTTTAGATATATTCCATTTATCATACCAAGACATTTCTCTTCTATAACAAATTTACTGACATCTCTGTTAATCAGGAAAATATTTTACGCTTTAAAATTAGTTTTATTGCCACTCACAAAGCGTGGATGGATCTCCACTTCTAACCTATTACTTAGATGAATTATACACATACATTAGGAAACATGCATTAATATCTTTGCAGTATTGGAACATCCTTGTCACCTTGAAATTGTGTGTGCGTGCACGTGCGTGTGCACCTGTGTGTGCACGCGTGTGTGTTCATATCCATGCACATTTAGATAGATATCTAGGTTATCAGTCTCTTAAAAATAATGATATTTTTCTGTGCTTTCAAACTTGAAATGCTTTAGGAAGTATGTATTCCTTGAAGAACATATAAAGCTCCTAAAACATGTGAACCAGGTACTTATTTATAGAATTGTTTTCTTTTACATTTTCCTGGAAAAAATATTTTAGTATATTTGCAAACTTAATAACAGGATTTTAAATAATGTAGAACATTCGTAAAAGTTGAAAATTTTTCTCCTCTAGAATCGCAGTGGTACCCCCCCTTTCCTGCTAAAATTTGTGTGTGTATTCTCTCTCAATGTTTTTAATTTCATACATCAGAAATTTATCGGAGGTCGTATATTTATTCATCTTTTCCTGTAGCATGGGACATCCCGTTTTATTATTTCCTGCTATTCTTCGTAGTGTTTTTCCTGTTTGAATGCATTTGGCTGGCCAGCCCATCAGGACACGGGGCCTGAGGTAACAAGCAACGCAAATTCTCAGTGCCTTAAAGCATCAGATCCCCTTCTTCTCCTGGTCCCCATCCCATGCAGGGTGACAGGAGCGCTTCTCTGAGAGGCCCCGACTCCAGGAAACAGCCGGTACCGTGGTCTGCATCACACAGGGACAGGACAGAATAACTGAGGACACCTGGCCGTCAGGGCTTCGGATGTGCAATGGCACACGTCCCGTGGCCAAAGAAGCGGTGGCAGCCTCTGACCTCAGATGGCTGTGAAGTTCACCATCATGTGCCTGGAGGGAAGCCAGAGACCCTTGGTGGCCAGATCCTGTGGCTGGCACAGTTCTGCTTATTTGCTTATTTGTATCCGGTTTTGTTTGTTTCCCCCAAGGCTGGCTGTTAGTTCAATTTTTAGTATCCATTTGGTTAAGACTTGTGCAGAATTCTTTTCTTTCCCCCAGTGTTCGTTACTTTGTAAATATTCTCCTCTTTTGATTTCCGAGTCCAGTGGCTATATACTTTTTTTGTTTTGTTTTGCTCATTCTTTGGCTTTTAGTTTAAAAGGCCATGACATGAGGCTGAAAAGCTCTTGCTCTCCAGTAGACAAAACGGCTCCAGTTTTGAACTTGAGGCTTATCTAAGTTTGTGTGTCTGGGTGTGTGTGTGCCCAGGTGTGTACATAGGAAAGATAAGTCATTACAATCAATATATTCCAAGATATTTTGAACATTTTCTTGAGATGGAGAAACGGAAACAGAAGCTCAAGTCTGTATGGTTTTCTTGGGAGAAAGAGAGGGGAGGAAGAGGAGAGTTTAGAGTCAGGGGAAGGGTAACTTCAATTTTGTCGTGAATTTGACATGTATCATCATACTTAGTAAACTGAATGTGCTGTGGAAATGCATGTGTGTTAGGGCGTTTGCCCAAAGCCATACATCTAGTCATTCAGACCTCAAGTTTGCTCACCTCTTTTTGTTTGTCTGCATGTTTCTTCTCATTTCACTCACTGGGGCAGAAAAGGGGGAACCTGAACGGATGGAGTTGGGGGACAGCTACTCCCGGTTCGTTTCACTGGGGGGGGGGCGGGGGTCCACTAGCTTCTAGAATGAGCCCGCCCCTGTGTGTTTTGTTCCGTTCCTACTTCAGGGCTTTGCCCAGGTTCCTCTCCTTCCTTTACTGGGCCTTCTTCCACTGCTAATCTGGGGGGCGTCTCTTGTTGCCCCTGACTGCCTTGCCCGTCAAAGTTCTGCCATGCCCACTCCTCAACTTGGACTACGCACAATGTCCTCTCCTCTACCTACTGCCTTTCGCCCCTCACTGCTTAGTGATTATTACTGATAAGTCTATGATTATCAAATTGATACGCTACTTCCGGAACTTGGGTCCACGTCCCAAACATATGTGTCCCGTGATCTATCATATCACCACTTGGATAAACCACCATCAATTTCAACACATCAAAAATTACCCTCCTTCTCTAGTGTCACTCTTCTCTAGGAAGAGCATTCCTAGTCACCTGACTGCTCCTGAGGAAATAGCAGAAATTATCCTTCAGAGTCTCCTGTCTGCTAACCCACCTGGACAGTCGCCACAGACAGCCAATCCACTTCCATCTTCCTCACAGACGTCCATTTGCCTCAACCTCTCAGGTGGCTTCAGTCTAAACCACTGTCCTTTCCTTCGGGCTCAGGGCCAGACATTCCAACCTTTCTCCTTACAAATACGCTTGCCTCTTTCGAACGCTTTCTTCTCACAGAAGCCGGAGAGATTGTTAAAAACGAAAAATAAAAACAAAATAAACTGACCATACTATCTGCTTATGTAAAACTCTCCAGTAGAAATGCTCCCAGGGTGCAAAGCCACCAGCTATGCAAGACCAACACTGTGACCGGGCACTTGTCAACACCTCTGGCCATCCTGTCCCTTGATTAGTATTCTCTTCCCTCATTGTCCATTTTAGACCCCAGACCACCCCTCTTTCTGCTTTATTTGGTGACCTCCTAATTATTATATCGGTCACACAGTAAATATCATCATTCAAGGCACAGAACAGTGTCTATGCTTCTCTGTAGCACTCACAGTCATTATCATTACCTATTTGATTACTTAATATCTATCGCCCCCACTGATCTAAATGCTGCATGAAGGCCACGAATGACCCTACCTTGTTAACTTTATATTCCCAACACCTGGTACCTAGTGTCTGACACATAAGAGGGATTAGAAATTATTTGTCTAATAAATGGAGTACTTAGAGACCACATAGAAACAACTAATGAAGTATATTGGATAATAAAACATCTTTTTAAAGAGAAAGCCTGGCTTGTAGAAATTCCATGAAGGCCCCTTGATATCAAATTAGTCTGAAAATTAATTCTTTCTAAACAGAGTTTCTGACAAAATCCTAAACCTATATCAAGGTTATAAATTCTATTTATCTTTCCATACCACAAGCCAACAGTATTGCCTCCCCAAAGCCTTCCTGAACCTTCCCTCATCTTCTACTGTGAATTCTAATGAATCTTGTTCTTGTCTTATCTGCCTAGTTATCCAAGAACTTCACGAGAGCAAAGACCTTCCCTTTGTATTTAGCTTTCCATTTTGTGCATATTAAGTAACTATTAAACCTCTGCTGAATAAATAAATACATCCAGGATGATTTATTACGGAATACTAAATATCAGGAAGCACTAATGGAGAACCTATTATGATCCAGACATCATATTAGACCACAATTATGCAAAGTGCAAATTAATACAAATAAAACCAACTTGGAGACCTTACCTTAACGACTGCGTCCTTTTGCTTGGGAACACTTTTAGTCTTTATATCTGACACCCATTCTGCCCTGACCAGTGTCCTAATTTGAACACCTCCTTAGAGGAAATAAGAGAATCACACCTCACTCCTGGTAATTGCCAGAGTAATCACATGCATCACAAACCCTAGGACAGCTTATCGAATTAAAAGTGTATGTGCCTCATAATTCATTTTTATTTACTGGAAATTTGGCTTACAACTGTTGTCATGTTGCATATGATTAATTATGCCATAAAATTTGTATGTTCAAGCTTATGTTTACTCCTGTAAGAGGATCCATGCCTGGTTTTCTGTATTCCATGGGGGAGCTCAACAAGATGTGCTGAGTTTTAATTTGCATGATATTTGCATAAATTTGCATTTCCATGCAATGGTATTAATTTTACATAAGAAATACACCTGATTCGAAGGATAATGAAATCTAATCTTATGGCCCATAAGAGAAGTGGCGGTATTGGAAGCAACTGGATAATAGAAGTCGGTGGAAAGTGTGGAATGTGTGTCAAATAATTGCCAATGATTATTCGCCATTGAATAAGCAGTTCTACTTGCAAAACATTCCCATATGTCTCTTCTCCTTTGAGCTTCGTATGAAAATTTTCAGACCAGAGATGACACCAATCTTACCAAAAGGCCCTAGAGGTCTTAGAAGTTAAGATTTACCTCCAAGGTCAAGGAATAGGTTCCTGCAGCATGAGCTCTGGAGCCAACTCTCCAAAGCTGATGCCCCTTCTATAGCTTCCTGAATAATGTGTCCACAGAGCCAAGAAAGATAGGAAGGGAGAGAAGTCTACTAAGGACAAGAACGTTTTAGAAGTCTACCCTTCTTCCCGCTCCTTCCTCTGATGCCCTTACTTCCTCCTTTTCTCCAGACTTGCATTCCCTCTCCCCAAATGCACAGCCCGTTCCCATTAACTGGTTATGTTGAAAGCCGAACTAGCTTTCTAGTGTTTTTTTGTGTTTGAGATAGAGATCATTTTGTGGGATCATAAGCAGGTTGATTTTTGACAACCCTAAAGGCTAGTCCAGTGCATTATCGTTACGTTGCTGTGGGAATAAATCAGAAAGGCAGCTCTGTGTTATGAATCCTAAGTCCCTGCATAGATGAGAAAGAATTAGAATGGGGTAATTAGGACCCCTCCGAGGATAACACTCAGCTCTTTAGATAAAGAATTGAACCGAATAAGCAATTAACAACCACAATAATATCTGTAGACACATTGTTCAGTAGACTCTCTGTACTAAATCTAATCCTTTTGCTAAATTCATAAAAGTTATTGCTAACTTCCTAGGTGAGCAAACAGTTGCTTAAGCAGATTACATAACTTGTCCAAAGTCTCATAGCTAATGTGCTGCTGAGTCAAAATATAGACAGTGGCCTCTCAAATTCTAAAATCACTTTCTAAATTTGATCCTTCACATTGTCGACAAACATAAGCTTGACTAATTGGAAAGCTAGAACTGAATATAAAAATCCTGCCCCATATCTCGCATTTTACAATGACAAGATTAAGGCTAAGTGACATGTTGCAGATTGGATAGCTGGTGGGTGGCCATGTCAGAAATAGAACCAAGTCTTGTTTTCCAGGCATAGTTTGCTTCTTTGTTCCCTCCTGGCCCCAAAGCATCAGGCCGCCACTCTTTTCCTCAAGCTGACTCTAGTCATATGCTCCCTGAGTCTCTGTAGGGATCCTGGTAGGTGACATTAATTAACACAAAAACAGTACAACCCCATTGGTGACTGATGACAGTAGAATATTGACAACGAACAGGAGACACAACGTCCCCCAGAATGTACGACTTTCTGTTGCATCGTAGATTACCCAAGACGCTTATATGCTTGCACCAGTGGGATTCTGGGTCAGAACAATTTGTGTCCCAATCCCAGTATGAGTGTAGATAGGTCGTATGCCCTGGATCCTCTCGTAGGTACCATCGGAGACACAACTCTCACACCTGTGTAGCTGAACCGATAAAGCCCACCTCACAGAGCTGTTGTAAGTAATAACAGTTATAAGTATAACAAATAATGATATGTATCAATGATATATATAAAATAAATGACACTGCTGTTTGTTTTTCTTCATGTGTTTGAATGCAAACACTTCTAGAGCCAGCATCACTGGTTTGTCGAGTACCCGGTGAAAACGGAGAACAGTTGGATACTGTGGTTTAAGTCACTGTTGGGTAGTTTTCCAAGAAAGCTTGGGAATTAGTTGTGCAGTCATGATATGAGGCTTGGGCAATATTTGGTGCTCGTTGCAAACATTTCTAGCACATACCATGAATACTCAATATTTCAGTATTTATCCACCTATTTTTTCTTTCCCTTTCTCCCCCTCACCGTGCAGTGAATGCAATGTTGTCCATTTTGAGAAGAATTGTTATACGATATTGATATGAGCATCCTCACAGTATTGTTGTTACCTTACACTTAATACATTATGTGGACAGTTTTATGTTGTGATATGAAATAGGTAGTTTTTTGTTTTGACTTATCAGGAAAATAATAATGCCTCAGTACATGGCTATTGTGCATTCACTCGTCCCAGCATTGCCACCAGGAAGCCATGATTTCAGCAAGCTGTGCTGTGGAAGGAATGGAGAATCGTGCCGTGGGAGATGCAAATACAATTCAGACAATACACATTGACTGAAATAACCCTATTGATTCATTTCCTTTAGTTTTTGCCCTTTTCCAAGGATGTGAATATGCTGTCTTAACTCATTGTTGAGTGTCAGCCCTTGACGTCCCATATTGCCTTTCCATAGAAATAATTCTCTCCAACTAACTCAATTCTTTTTGCCCAACTCAATATCTTCTTTTCCTTTCATTCTTATTAACTTCAGGATTGTTTGGAGCCACGGTAGCCGGTAGCACAATCTAATTTTCCTCCCTAGCATTCATTCAGCTCAATGGAACAGAAGTTGTCACCGTGAACTAGAACTTGGGGTGTGATTTGGGAAAGACTTATCTTTGTACTTATTCTGAAAGTGCTTGTGGGCTTGCAGGGAAATAGAAACACACACACTTTGATTCTAGTATGATACTGTCACCTGAGAAAAGGGTCAACTGAAGCTGGTCGGGTGGGTGAGAGCAGAGGTCTTGAGAAGAAGGAGCTTCACTTGGGGTTGAAAGACAGGTAGGTGTGATTCAGGCAAGGAAGACATGGAGGAAGAGAGAAAAGGCCCCGTTACAGCAGGAAATCACACACAGCCCGAGGAGATACAAGATACCTGGCATTTCTACAATACCAAGAGGGGGTGGGGAGTGTCGGGGAAGGAGGGTCCAGGGGGGCTAAAGGGCTGAGCCCAGACCCCTGTAAGTAGGGGTTATGCTGATATTAGGTGTTCTCCTAGAGGCACCAATGGATAAATTAAAATGGAAGCTGATGTGGTTTTGGAGTAGTGGTGGGTCCAGAGCTGATGGCCAAGAAAGTATTCCTGAGACGTCTTTGTGGCAAAAAGGTGATTTTATTAAATCATGGGGACAGGACCCGTGGGCAGGAAGAGCTGCCCTGGGCTGTGAGGAGAGACTGACCATCTACTTGGGATTTGGGGGAAGTAAAGGCAAGGGGAAGTTTCCATAAGGACTTTCATATGCTCAAGAAGACTCCCAGGATCCTGGGGGCCCGGCTATTGTCAAGCTAGAGTTATTTTCCCCTCTAACAAAGCATTAATGTTAAGACAGCTGGGAGTTCCTGGAGGAACGGACACTCCGCCAGCCTCAAGTATTTGCCAACGGGGTGCAGGTATTAGGAAACTTGATATTGTCTACCATTTCCTTTTGCCTTTCTTTCCCACATCAGCATCTATGAGTGAATGCCACAGTCTCGTGTAACCAGGGGCGAATAGGTAATAAGGCAAGTGACGACCCCATTTTATCTTAAATTAACAGAAGGGAAGGGGTTGGGACATAATTTGGAATTTTGCCAGAGTAGCAAGGCTGAAAACGCTAGACTTCAGTGGACATCACTGTAAAATGATACACGTGTGTGGTGTAATGACAACAAACGGCCAGAAATCCAAATTGATTGCACATGCCCACGGTGTATAGTGTGTGTGTGTGTGTGTGTGTGCACGTGCGCGTGTTTGAAGCTCACAAAACCCCAATCAACATGCTTCCCCTGCTCTCATCCTTTTGCTTCAAGGGGAGAAGGTGTCTCACCAACAAATGTATTTCTCAGTTACTCTAAGTAGCCCCTGAGGCAACCGTGACCTCTAGGGTAAACACTGACCAGGCTTATCTCTATTCAATTTAGGAAACAGAATGAGATGAGGGAAAAAAGAGAATTGTTTTCAGGAGGGTGTAGTTCAGAGACCACAATTCTGAGCTTTCAGTCTCCCTGGGGCCACGTGGCAGGCAGTGGCCTGGGGGGCGTCACCCCCTAATGGCGTGGGGAAAATCAGATACTCTTGCTTTACCTTAGTTATAAAATGCCGAATCTCTGGCTTATTCTAATGAATACGTGCATATTAACAAAAAGAGATACAATACATTGAAAGAATAACTCGATGGCATATTTGGAGTTAAAAAGTCAGCTTTAACCATCGTACTATATAAATTAAGAATGGCAAAACAGCATTTTTTATTCATGACTAGCTTATGTAGTTTTGTAACCCTTACCCAAAATCATACTAACGTTTAATTTGTTTATTCTTTAATATTCTTATCTTCAAAAATGTTTCTGAAACTTCTGGACTCCTTCGTTCTTAAATCCGAGTTTATTCCTGAGACATTCACCACATGTTTCTTTGAAGAGACTTGAAAAGATGGTCAATTGTTCCAAAAATAAACTCAATGACTAATCTCTAATGTTTAAGTATAACACAGAACAAGTTCATTGTCTTGTTATTACTGTTTCAAATATGGACCTTTAGGTATACAGTCTTAGAGGGCTGGTCTTTGCCCAAGACTATACAATTGGGAAATTAGGTTTAAAAAATTTGATCTGTAAGCAAAATACTAGTAGGAAAATAAAAGGATGCTCCTAAGGTGGTATGCTGTATTCATATAAAGATTTATTAACAAAGGGTAAGTAGATACATAAAACTCTTTTTAAAAAGTGGTTTTGAAACATCTCTGGCCCAGGAATTTTCATCTTCGGTGTAACTTTGTATGAACTTACTTTGAATTTGCATATATTCCGGGACACCTGGGTGGCTCAGTCGGTTAAGCATCCAACTTCGGCTCAGATCATGATCTCACAGGTCACGAGTTCGAGCCCTGTAGTCCTGCTCTGTGCTGACAGCATGGAGCCTGCTTGGGGTTCCCTCTCTCCCCCTCTCTCTCTTTCTCTCTCTCGAAAATAATTTGAATATATTCTGACATGTAAGCCAGAATAGTTACTGAACTGGTTAATATCTGCAAGAGAATTATTCATAAATTAATTAATTAATGAAAACACTTCTTTCACACACACATCCAATATTATTTTTGTGCGCCGTAATCTCTTTTGAGTGATGAAGTTTTCAAAGACGAACTGAAATTAGATCTGCTCCCGACCACTACGGAAGTACAAAACAACATTCTAGGAATCCTCTTTAAATATGGTTTGTGTGGTTTGGGTGCTGTGTAGGCGAGCTCACGACTCACGGGCGGCTGAATGCCTCTAGAGCAGACAGAGAAGGCAATTTTCTGAGGAACTTTCAATTTTTTTTCAAACCGATCAAATATTTAGGTACACGTCATCTTCTAAATAAAATGTAGAATCAGCTGGCAAGCTCAAAAAATTGATCAGAGATTCCCCAATTTCTTCTAACCTAAACGAAACCTTGAAAATTGAAATTATAAAGAGATTCGTATATGTGGCAAAAAGCATGTGTGAAATAAATTACCCTTAGAGTGTAGATTGAAAGCATGCTCAGTAAGGTAAGAGTTCAAGTCCTAGGTGCCCATTTGCGATTCTAAGTTTTCCAAATGGGGACCGATGTTGTGTTCGCATCAGTTGGGAGACAGAGTTAACAGATGGGTGCTGACACTACAGGTGGTGAAGTTGGAAGATTCTTTTAAAAAATTGTTTTTGGAGGCGCCTGGATGGCTCAGTCTGTTAAGCGTCCTCCTCTTGATTTTTGGCTCAGGTCATGACCTCGCGGTTTATGAGATCTAGCCCCAGGTCAAGCTCTGCACTGACAGCAAGGAGCCTGCTTGGGATTCTCTCTCTCTCCCTCTCTTTTCCCCTATCTCTCTCTCTCCGATGATATTCGTTCAAGGTTACTATTTTGAATGTGATTTCAGTTATTTTGTAAAATAAAAAAACACCATCAGTATCTATGTCTTATCAATTATGGGGCAATGCTATATGTTAAAAAGACTTTTAAAGAAAAACCTGAATCTGTTATCAGTTACGAGGAAACAGAAGATAAGGCCAGAGAGGGAGGGAAACCAGAAGAGACTCGTAAATACAAACTGAGGGTTGATGGCGAGGTGGGGGGGGGGGTTGGGGAAGTGGGGGGGTGAGGGGGGAGGGAGGGAAAACGGGTGATGGGCTTTGAGGAGGGCGCTTGTCAGGATGAACACTGGGTATTGCACGTAAGCCGCGAATCACCGGGTTCTGCTCCCGAAACCAACACTACACTGTGTGTTAACTAACTTGAATTTAAATATGCAAAAAAAAAAAAAAAAACTAAAAAAATGAAAAGAATACATGACCTCCACTATTTCAGCTGCATTTAAACAACTACCCCTGATTCTTTAACTCTGTTAGGTCACTTGAATCTCTGCAAATGTTTTATTCAATGCAAAAACGGAGCCAACTCCCAAAGCGCTGCCCACTGGAAAGCTATTTTAACAGAAGACCAGCTTAAAATAGGGTCGTTTTACGTGGAGCTTCAAAATATTTCTGACACCTACGTTCTGTAATCACATTCATCAAAACACAAGGCCTTCTTAATACTGTCTTTTGCATTCGAATGTACCCTACCCACAGGCTGTTCTCCATTAACCCTTCTTCCACAATTAGCCACTTGAAAGCATCCTTCCCCCCTCTTCCCTAAGCGGTAACGGGACCCTTGAGGGCCCGTTGATGGCGACCTGCCAGAGTCAGGTAATCTCAGCGGGCAAAGGTTAGTCCTAATTAGCGTGGGGTCCCCGGGATGGTGTGACTGGTACTGTCACAAGCAGGAAGTGCCTTAGACAGGTGGTTTCAAAGGCAGGCTATAAAGGAAGCACGGCACCTAATCAAGTCACCAGAGACCAGTCGCCGCACGGATTCTGATGCTCTTTCTGAAGCTGGCCTGTTCACAGAAAGTGGGTCTTCTCTTCTCCCTGGGATAAATGTGAGCCTAAGTCATGTCACTACGACCTTTGAACATATGGGTTGATCTTCAACCGCCTACCCGCTAATTCCCAGTGAGGGACCCACGCGAGGTGACGGTCACAACCGTTACCTTCATGCCCACACCGGTCTTTCTGCTGTAGTTTCACCTAGAAGCACGTTGTCATCACGTCAGTTGCCAACGTGATGCACCGTGGTTGGGTAATTGACATTTCCTTCGGCACTAATTTAAACGAATTTAGTAAGAGCAAAGACTAAGGATGCCCAGCCCCAACTGTTCTTTATGTGTTTGAGGCTGTCATTTTACCTCCCAGTAAACAGAGATTACAGGTTATGGTCAGTTCCTGATCTGAGCACCTAAGAAATGCTTTATTAGTGACCTGATCAAGAATTTGCTGGTGGGCCTGAGTGGCTCAGTCAGCTAAGCGTCCGACTTCGGCTCACGTCATGATCTCATGGTTCATGGGTTCAAGCCCCACGTCGGGCTCTGTGCTGACGGCTCAGAGCCTGGAGCCTGCTTCAGATTCTGGGTCTCCCTCTCTCTCTTCCTCTCCCCTGCTTGTGCTCTGTCTCTCTCTCTCTCAAAAATAAATAAATATTAAAAAAAAATAAAAGGATGTGTTTTCAGGAATCCGGCAAACTGCATGATTAGTAAGAATCTCTTTGCCTGCAGCTCTCTTCTCTGCTTGGGTTTCTTTTGAATCCTGTCTTACTTTGTTACATTTTCAAGTGACTGGTAAAGATTCTTGAACATTCGGCTCTCCATGATTCTAGACTGAAGCGTCTCAGGCCTTGCTGGGCTGCTGTCTTGGGACACCCCACCAGGGAACTTCCTGTCTGGACAACAAAAACTCCGTTCATTCTTACTGTTCACCTTCCTTCTGATTTTTTCCCAGCCATGTTTGCCTACCTCCTACCACACAACAGGCTCATTTCTCAAAATGGGTCTCTCTCCCATCAGTCAGCATTTGCTCCAGAAGGCTCTGCTTCTGAGGGTCCGAATGTGCCCCTGGCCTGCACAGGAGAGCGCTTGTCCCGGGGGCCCTAGCCAGGCACTGGTTAGCAGTGGGGACCCCACCCTTAGAGCATGTTAGGGGAGAATATAGCACAGGTTATCAACCAACAGTGCAGGGGGATGGTCAGGGCCCAGCCCAGTGACTCAAGTGTTGTGTGATTCTCCATCTCACAGAGACAACTTCTGGACTCTTGGATCCCACCACCTCCCATCTCAGCAAGCTTACACCTTCGGCCCTCCGCCCTCAGCCAAAGTTGGCAGCAATCCCATGTTTCTCACGCCTTGAGACGGCGCGTCTGTGGGTGTGCCTGTCCCCATGGATGGGACTACCAGGTGGCCTCATGGATTCATCCTGTTCCTGACCATCCAGACCTGGGAGCCCCCTTTTCATCCAGGAAGACACAGCTTGGCCCCCTCTGCCATCACCTTCATGTTTTGAGACACCTCTCTTAATCATTGCCCCCACAATCCTTATCTGTAGAATGGGGACTGTAAAATCATGGTTTTAGTTAAGAAAATGGTGCATTGCGTACAGTATGCAAGTCAAAGTGTGGTATCACTATTGTTAAAGTTCCTGCCTTTTTTCACATGTGCAAAAAAATATGTATCTTTCACCTTTAATGGTGGCCCTTCAGTCAACACCCGGGAGGGGGAACGCTTGGGTGTTCACTCTGACTAAAGCACTCCTGGGCTCATTTACATCCCACACTTACTCTCACTTCAGAAAACAGAGTATCAAGCCAGAGATTTCAATCTAAACTCCCAACCTTGGTTCATGTCAAATGTTTCCTCTTCCTTCGGCAAGAATCCACCCACCTGGAGGTTGAGGGTGGTCCTCGAGTTGGCATTTTTCTCCAGGGCCCTGCGATGAACCCCACATGACGGTGCCTGGACGTTGGTCCGCGTTTGCAGGGGATGACATACCCATCAGATGCCTCCTTCTCCTCCAGGGTCAGCTTTCCTTCTATCTCCATTCACGTGGCCAGCGATGCACACAGCACTGTGGTGAGGTCTCAGCCGTGACAACTGTGCCCATGGCCTAATGGACTGACGCCTGGGAGGTGGGCTCGGGCCAATGGGAAAGCCCTTCTTGGGGGGAATCTGGACTAAATAAGACTGTCTCACTTCACGCTGAGTCTGTGGCATGTAAACCTGGGACGTGGGGTCTGGCACAGTCCTCCCCTTTCCACATAAACAGAGACATGGAACCCCATCGTGAGCCGGCAGGAGAGCAGGAAGGGGGACAGAATGGCATGTGCCGGGGGAGGAGAGGCCAAGAGAAGGATACGAAGAGTAAAGACCTTTTTGGGCCAGTTCTTACCTCCTTAGAATAAGGGGTCCTCTTCGGCTCAGCTTACTTCAAATGGATTACGCTATTTGTCAAAAAAATAGTATGCTATTTGACAAAAAAAAAAACACTGTTTTTGTCCAAAATAACTGCCATCAGCTGTTTCCCTTGCTTTCCTGTGTAGTTAATAATATAGTTACCTACCTCACAGGGTCGCATGTGGTTCTAATGGAATGATATGGAAGGGCTAATTAAAAATGGCTGTATATATATGTATATACACATATACATATTGAGCACAACAAATTGAACATCTGCTTGAAATAAATATTTCTTTTTTCTCACTGAAAATAATCTTGGGGACTAGATGTCTCCAGCGTATTTCTTTAAAAAATATAAAAAGACTGTAGTGGAGATTTTGTGCCTTGAACATCAACACTTACATGCTTAATTAGATGTAGAGGGTGGTGGCTAAATTCTAACCATAGTTTAGATTTTACAGGGAAAGTGTGAAATAAAATTAAATATATATAACTTACATGGAACTAAATATACACGCATAGTGTTTTACCTCATTTCTGGAAATGGAGCATAGTAGGAGAGACATCCAATAGATTTAGGCTCTTTTGAAAGAAACGAAAATGTCACATCACCTCTGAAAGAAAAGCAGACTATTCACTAAATCAAATTTAATTTTCTTTACTTTGTTCCCTTGATCTTGCCACATAACTGTCGTTTTTAACTGTTGTGTTTAAAAAGAGTCAAAGATTTCTGGGGTGCCAGGGCGGCTCAGTTGGTTGAGCATCTGACTCTTGATTTTGGCTCAGGTCATAATCCCACGGTCGTGGGATTAAGCCCTGTGCTGGAACCTGCTTAGGATTCTCTCTCTTTCTTCCTCTGTCCCTCTCCCCTGCTTGCATGCTCATTCTCTCTTTCTCTCTCTCTCTCAAATAAATAAATTGAAAACTAACTAACTAAATAATTTTAAAAAAGAAAAAAAGATTTCAAAGTAGCATAAAGTTTACTGAAGGATCTCCACGTAAGAGATCTTCTGGAGCACAGAATACTAAATATTTTGTAATCCTTCTCCTGAGGGTTTGGAACTGACTGCAGTGAAGCTCCTGGAAGAAATATGGAAAAGGAACTAAGTGTGACAGGGAAGCAGAAATCACGATATTATTTGTTCTGCCTGGCACCGAGGGAGTCAGGAAAGGCCTGACCGAAGAATGAACGTAGGAGAGATTAATTTACTTGCTTACACTCTATGTGTTCTAATACATCGTGAGATGATTCCTTTTCAGCTGTACTCTTGAGAATGAATACAATTTTCAAAAAAAAAAAAAACCCAAAGGTCAGGAGAGACGTAGTACATACAGAAGAAACATGGGTAAAATGTTACAGACTACCTAATGAGAAATGGTAGTTTCAAATGGTTTTCTTATCAGGGATGCCTTGGTGGCTCAGTCGGTTGAGCGTCCGACTTCGGCTCGGGTCACGATCTCCCGGTTCACGGGTTCGAGCCCTGCGTCGGGCTCTGTGCTGACGGCTCGGAGCCTGGAGCCTGCTTCGGATTCTGTGTCTCCTCCTCTCTCTCTGCCCCTCCTCTGCTCATGCTCTGTCTCTCTCTCTCTCAAAAATGAATAAACTTAAAAAAATGTTTTGTTTTTCTGTCATAACATGATGTAACTCATACTGCTGGTAATGTGGAATGAATGAATGAATGTTTATAAAAGCCTAATAGATACATAAAATTACCCGTATCTGTACCATCTAGACCTACGTTATGCCTCTATTGTATTCTAAATAGTGTTTTGCACAAGTTGACATGGTGTATATCTGTTTTTGTGTTGCCCTTTGATTAACATGTTAAGGTACATTATTAAGTCAATATAAATGTAATGTTTGCACAGTGACCTTGAAGACTAATACGTCATGAGTGTATATCCGTATTTTTACATATGTTTCTTCTCAGCTACCTCCTTAACTTCTCTGTAGGAATTGCTGTAACTTGCATGCTTCCCAGCACGATGCGAAAACATTTTTTCAATAACCTTTGCAGTTTAAATAACAGGTGTTTTATTTTATTATTGTTTTATGTTCTTTTCTGTAATTAGCAAGCAGGTGAGGTTATATACAAAATTTATATTTTGCATGTGTGCAGTCTATATGATTTAGGATATGTTCTATTGAATTCTCTGTAAAACCTCATGTGAATGCGTTTAAGTTCCAAAACACAGTTCCTGGGAGCAGTCTGTATGTAGGAAGGGCTCCTTTGCCTTAAATTAGCTTCTTCCTGTAGACTAAGTCCTGAAAATTTTGTAATTCGAGAGAATACATATAGTGTAGGCATAAGCTTCAGAAAAATCCCATTAAGACACAAAATATCACTCCCTTAACACTCTCATTGTTTAGCTAATATGCATTTATGTTTAAAAACTTAAAGTTCTTATGTATAAATCCCTGGGTATCAGACTCTCTTGTTGTATGTTGGAGACTTGGGGTTCTGAATCTGAGAGACTTGAACACGAAGCCTGCAGAGTGAAATTTGACATTGGATAAATCACGTAATACCTTTGAAGCTCAGGTCCTTCTTCAGTTTTAAAGACAAAAGTTACAAAAACTCCTGTCTTATATTCACGAGTGAAACATATAATAAATGTAACAATAAATGTAAACAAAACAGAGCACCTTGTGGTAGGTATTAGTTGTCTCGTGAACTCACGAAAAGGAATGGTTCCAGTAGGAGAATATGTTATTTCATTTTTCTGATTTTTCAGGAAAAAGTGCCCTACACCTTTTTCTTCTTCTTTTTCTTTCATGGCAAAACATGCTGTTATCTTTCTGTCTCTTTTTCTCAAATTGGACATGAGTTATGTTTACCAGCCCTTCTTTTTGCTAAACCCATAGTTAGATTTTCATTTCAGATATCGTATCGTTCATTCTTAGAATATCCTTTTTTTAAATATAGCTTCATTTTCCACTTAAGATTCTTTGTGTGCCCACTATGACCATAATACCATTCAATCCTTGGTCATGTTCATAGTGGCTGCTTTAAATTCCTTGTCTGATACCTCCAACATGCGGGGGTCATTTTAGGGTCCGTTTGCTGTAACTTTTGTTCTATTCACCGGTGTTCAAATTTCCCCCTATTCTCACAAGTCTCTTACTCTTTTTTATTGCAAAGAACAGGTGGGTGTGTTCTTCTAAGCAGTCTGAATTTATTCTGGGAGGCAGGTACGTCATTGTCTGATGGCCTTGAACTTGCGGATGCTTGCTTGATCTCACGCTCTGTTAGGGTGGATGTTGGGAAAGCCCGAGGTGTTTCTTGAGCTCCTTTGTCTGGCTATTAAACTCCAAGTCATGATTTGCTTCTGCGGTGGTCTTTGCTCTGTTTCCGTCCCCGTCTTGCTGCCTTTCTCTGGGTTCCTGGAGTCTCCACAGCACCCTGCAGTTTAGACATCAGCCAGGCATATTATACAGAGATTTTGTGGCTTCTCCTCTGTGCCTTCCTCCACCCAGGGGGGGTTTCCTCATTCCAGACAGTCTGACATCCCCAAACGTGGTTCTCCGATGCTTCAAGGCAGAATGACTGACTGTAACTTGCGTCTAGTTCCACACCGATACTTACATGGATGGGATTGACCCGGAAGTCCTCTCAACGAGAGAAGCCATATAAATCTGGATGTCACTCGGTGACCAGGCTCCATTCTTTCAAAAGCCAAATACCCCTCAGTTTACGCTCAGTGGCTTCAAATAACAAATTTAAAAATCCATTTTGAAGCGTATGTTGTGTCCCCATGTTGTAGGACTTTTCATTTCCCAGACTGTCAGCCTCCTGGCCTTGTCCTGTGCCATCGTTGGGAGGCGTTGGGGAAGGTGAGGTGTGGAGAGAGGCTGGAGCTTATGGTTTTAAAACAGCATGTCCTATGTTCTTCGTTCAGCGTATGTGATCACATTAGTGATCACAGAATCACCTCACTGACGGGAGAGCACCCACGATGGAAGAACGCTTTCTTGCAATTTTGTTGGGCACGATGCCTGTAATTATTAGCTACCATGTTGGTTAAACATGAATTTCCTATAGTAACTTGCTCACAGTTGTGGAGCAGACACAGAAATAGTATCTCAAAGATGTTTTATACCTTTATAAATATTTTACCTCAAAGATACATATAACTGTTAGCATGTTAACACGGTCGGGGACTAGCAAAAATCTGAGAGGTAGACCTACCATCTTGCAAACAAAAACTAGAGTGTTTGTCTCATGTTTGAAAATTTGTTACCCTCAAAAGCATACTTTTATGATGTCAAATGTAAAGAGTGACTACATCTGGGAGAATCTTCTCATTTTGGAAACAACAACAACAACAACAACAACAACAAACTGACTATACTTAACCCCAGCAAGGTCAGCGACTCTAATCCTTTACTGACCATGGTTGGTTGTGAGACCCAAAGAGAGGATGACCCCCCCTGCGTGTTGCCTCAGGGTCCAGCCGGACCCTAAATCTGTGCAGGCCAGGTTTCTAAGGTTCTGCTGGCACAAAGACCCCTTTTGAAGAGCATTTTTGGGACATGCGCCATGGAAACGATAACCTTGTGAGTTGTTTGATGATCAAGTTCCGTGTTTCGGGTGAACCTCATCCAGTCTCCACTCTGGGGGAAGTACTGCATTCCCTTGTGATGCTGCATGGCAGCCAGGCAGCCACGTCTGAGAAAAAGCTGGTTAAATAAAAATGAATCTTTCTTAACCTTTCACCAGGATAGCCATTTATTTAGCGTTATTTCTTTTTATGCTGAACCTGGAGTGTGAGATAAGTTTACACGTTCCTTCTCTCTTTCTCACTCTAATATCGAGAGAAGAGCAGAAGCATATTTCAAAATAACAATTGTGGGCAGTATTGATATCATTAATAAAAGCGTCCTTGCTAGATCGCTTGTGAAACCATATAGTGAACCCCGCAAACAGAACTTCATTGTCAGGAGCAAAATGGAAACCACGTCACGTCCTTGGGTAACAGATGAGTTGACAGATGGGAAATAATGGCTTGAGTTTCCTTCTCTCCCATCATTACAGGGGAAGTACGGGAGGGTCAGTAACCACATTATCCAAATAGAAGTGCAGGAAAAAAAAAAATTGATCAAAATCTTCCTGCGGTAGAATTTCTCTTTAATTGGCTAAAGGATCTTCTTATTAAAGCAATCATTTTGCTTGATGGACAAAATGCACTTGGCCCATATGATAAGTGAACCTCACTAACAAGAATCTCTTTGAAATACAATGGTAATTCTGTCATGTTTCTCGAATCATTTTGTTAAGTGTCAAACACTGAATTGATTAGCACATGGTAATATATGAAAATTAGGGAATCCAAATGGATCCATTGTAAAGCTTCATAAATGTATCAGAGTCTGCAATCTCGGGGTTGTGGGGTCTTACTGTTTCCCCTTGGAATAAGCAAAGACTACCGGCGTTTCAATTAAATTCTATACCTGGACTGGGGTATCTCTTCCGTATCACTTGTTTTCCAGGATCCTTAAGAATACGTAGCAAATATTGCAGATGGAACTCACAGTCTGCCCGTCAGTAATCCCGTGACATTTGATGCACTCTGAGATCCCACTGTAATGGCAGCAAGGTAGTAACTTTTTTAAAATCACGAAGGTGGAAAGAGTGGAAAGTGAGTACCAGTCTGAAAATGCAGCTCACGTAGGAAGGTTTTCCCATGCACACGGATTGGCAGAACGACGTGTCCAGGTCGGGCACTGAAACATGATGGTTCACCTGATGATCAGCCGAGATTTAAGGGGAACTTATAACAAGAAAAAGGGACAAAAGATAGGGGCCCCTGGGTGGCTCAGTCGGTTAAGCCTCTGACTCTTGATTTCAGCTCACGTCATGATCTCACGGTTCTGAGATGGAGTCTCGTATGGGGCTCCAAGCTGGATGTGCAGCCTGGTTAAAATTCTCTCTCTCTCTTAAAAATAAAAATAAAAATAAAAATAAAAATAAAAATAAAAATAAAAATAATAAAGGATAAAAAGTAAACAGAAAAATTAATTCTTCAGAAAAAGCAGAGGTAAATGGATATCATTCTATTTTTAATGTTTATTTATTTTTGAGAGAGAGAGAGAGAGAGAGACAGAGCACGAACTGGGGAGGGGAAGAGAGAGAGGGAGACAGAATCCGAACAGGCTCCAGGACCCAAGCTGTCAGCACAGAGCCCGTGGCGGGGCTCGAACTCATGGACTGCAAGATCATGAACTGAGTCGAAGTCAGACGTCAACCGACTGGGCCCCCCAGGAGCCTATTCTAAATAGAATATGTGGGAAGTTTTGAGGAAAAAAAATCAGGAAAGGGACAATTTATTTTTTTAAAATATTTTTTTCAACGTTTATTTATTTTTGGGACAGAGAGAGACAGAGCATGAACGGGGGAGGGGCAGAGAGAGAGGGAGACACAGGATCGGAAACAGGCTCCAGGCTCTGAGCCATCAGCCCAGAGCCCGACGCGGGGCTCCAACTCACGGACCGCGAGATCGTGACCTGGCTGAAGTCGGATGCTTAACTGACTGTGCCACCCAGGCGCCCCAGGAAAAGGACAATTTAAAGCTGAGAAAGAATGGGGCGCCCGGGTGGCTCAGTTAAGTGTCCGATTTCAGCTCAGGTCATGACCTCACCGTTCAAGAGTTCAAGCCCGCCATCAGAATCTGTGCTGACAGCTCAGAGCCTGGAGACTCCCTCGGATTCTGAGTCTTCCTCTCTCTCTGCTCCTCCCCCACTCTCTCTCTCTCTCTCTCTCTCTCTCAAAAATGAATAAACATTAAAAAAAAAAAACCTGAGAAAGAACCATTTACCAATTAAGCATATAATTGCCAAGATAAAAACGTAACAGGGGTCTTGGAATATAAAGCGAAGAAAAATCTCACAAGTTAGAAGGATTAGAGGAAGCCACAGAAAGATGAGGAGAATGAAAATAAAACAGAACAGGGGAAGAGGGTGTCCTGATTTGGATTGTGTCCTCTGAAAATGAATGTTGAAGTCCTCGCTCTCAGTACCTCAGAATGTGACCTTATTTGGAAATAAAGCTGTTGGGGATATAACTGGTTAAATGAAATCATAGTACTGTAGGTGGCCCTATCCCCAAATGACAGAGAGATGGGGACCTATGGGAGAAGCCGTGTAGTGACAGACACAGGCTTGGAAGGATGTGGCCATAAGCCAGGCGACCTTGAAATTGCAGGCAACACCAGAACCTGGAAGAAGCCAGGAAAGCTCCTTCTCTGGAGTCTTAAGAAAGAGTGTGGCCCTTCAACAGTGGCTGGCACAGAGAAAGCTGAAATGAACATAAGTGCACTGGATGACGGCTGAAGGGATTTGGGGAAGGCAACCGAGTAAACCTTCATCATGGAAGGATGTGAGCAAAGAGATAATGTCTACAGAATAAATTAAAATGATAGCAACGTTATCTAGAGAAGGAAAAGGGTAGAACAAAGAGCTGAAAGAGTTAAAATTGTCCATTTAAAAAAATATTTATTTCTTGAGAGAGAGAGAGAGAGAGAGACAGAGAGAGGCTGAGGATGGGGAGAGGCAGAGAAAGAAGGAGAGAGAGAATCTCAAACAGGTTCTGCACTGTCAGCACAGAGCCCCATGCAGGGCTCGAACTTGCGAACCATGAGACCAGGATCCGAGACGAAATCAGAAGTCTGACACTTAACCTACTGAGCCACCCTGGCGCCCCTAAAATCAGCGATATAGAAGGAATGAGAAAATCCGTAAGTAGGGCTGGGAAGCAGAGGGATAGTATTTGTCATGAAAGTTTTATTCGTTACTTATTTTTAATCATAAGCATTAGTTTCATTAAAATATTCATTATAGGGGCGCCTGGGTGGCGCAGTCGGTTAAGCGTCCGACTTCAGCCAGGTCACGATCTCGCGGTCCGTGAGTTCGAGCCCCGCGTCAGGCTCTGGGCTGATGGCTCGGAGCCTGGAGCCTGTTTCCGATTCTGTGTCTCCCTCTCTCTCTGCCCCTCCCCCATTCATGCTCTGTCTCTCTCTGTCCCAAAAATAAATAAACGTTGAAAAAAAAATATTCATTATAAAATACTTACAAGATCAGAATAGTTATTGTGAAATGCCGTTACTACAATCATTTAAAAAATTAAGGTATTTATTATAAAAGACATGACATTTTTGTCAACAGAACTTGATGCACCTGATTCATAACGGTGGGCAAGGTAAATTCACATTGTGGAATAGAAATTCTAACATCACATTTAGACTTCTCTCAAAGGAAGAAAGGAGAGCTTTGGGTATTGAGAAGTGTCCTCGAGAACTTTGCGGCACCTGTCAGTTTGTGAAGAATTGGATTGCAACCAGAATGACCCGGAGTGACGGAGCGCAGACTGATTTCACAGAGACTGATGAGCTGTTGACTTCATTTTTCCCTTTCGTCTTGGACGCATGACTAGACTATGCTTTTCAGCTTCTCTTGCAGAGAGGTGCGGCCGCACGAAGAGAAGGTCGGCAGGACCCACGTTCTCCATTTCCTCCTGGACACGCGGCAGCGTTCGCTTTCCTTGTCACCCCCAGGACGGCTGGACGGCTGGACCGAGGATGGCAGAGAGGGCATCTTAACCACCCCACTCTCTGACTGGAGTCGATTCAGAAGTGTGGTTAACAAAGCATTGAGAAAACGACCGTCCACATGGCCATTGAGACCCAACCCAAATGGAGGAGTGCAAGAGGGGGATGGCTTTGCGAGTCAAGCCTGATGGCACCAAGCCACCTTTACTTGAGGGACAGAGCCTTGGGGACAAGCAAGCCATGGAACAAACCAGCAGGAGAATGTCATCTGACGAAGAACTTTGAAGAACCCATCGAAAGGAGATTTTTTGATTGACTGTTGTAGCATCAGCACAATATCTGGACGCCTAAACCAGCATCAGCAGGTACTGAGCTTACGAAATCTGGTCTCTCCAGGGAAGAGCGCTCTACTCAACACCCGCTAAGATCATTCCAGTAAGGATACTGAGCAAGGAAGGGTCTCCCAGAGGAGGATAAGGGCGCAATAGACAAAACAGACAGACTCTTTTGCTCTGGAAGCAGGATCGTCTCCTAATCAAGGATTTCCCCACGTCCAGGGCAGGGCCTGCCACGATGCCATGGACTGTTCCTGTCGCTTGTCTTCTGCTGTCCCTTTTCTAAGCGAGTTTCTCCCTATTTCACCGCTGTATCCTGTTGTGTGTGTGTGTGGGGGGGGAAGGGTGTGGGGATCTGGTGGGGCAACTTTCATTTCTCGCCATCTCCTCCTGAGTTAGTAAGCGTACTGACACCAGCCACTGTGCATTTTAGTGCAGACCTTTATTCTAGTCATTACCTTTTACTGAGCAATTATAGTAATTTTTATGAAGACACTAAAGGAATGTGAGGCCCACTGATGCGTGTTGGAGGAACAGTGAACGCTGACCGTGGTAACACGGACTCTCATCCTGTCTCTGGAATCACTCGCTGTGGAGTGTCTCCACCCAGCCTTGGGGACTTAATTTTTTCATCCGTAAAACTGGGAAACAGGAAGTGAAGGGACAGAGCCGCTGTGGCTGGGAACTGAACAAGAATCGGCACATATCCCAGGGCTGGGGACCCAGTAGGTGTCTGCGTGGTAGTCACCCATGAAGAAGAGGAACCGTCTCTAAACAAGGCTTGTTCTAGAAAAACATCCAACTTGCCTCACACTCACTCGCCCTAGAATATTATGTTCCTTTCTCTTTTGTTCTTCTGTCTTCCAGTTTCTAAGCTGTCCAAAGATCTTGCAAATGCCTTGTCAGTACTGTCTCCTCAGTGCTTCCAGCTCTGCAGAGTTAGGCTTTCGTTTGACATGAATATCTGAGATCTTTAATTACATGATATCCTAGAGAGCAAACAAGTAATTTTATAAGAGGAATGGTAACGCACGCATACTGCCTCCCAGATGTTTTAAAGCTCTCCAAGAGATATCTACGTCCTTGGTCTGGGACAGTGTCTTATCGGTATTTAAATATACCTGTTTACATATTTCTGGGATTTTTCTGTAGAACTATTAACCCCAGTTATTTCTGACATCTATGTTTACATAATGAGAAAAAAAAAACTTTCCTACAGGAGTATATTTTACAGACAGAGATCAGTCTGTTGAATTGAGTCCCTGTGATAAACATTTTAGCATATGTTTTAAATGTTAGGGCACCTAGATGCGATTCATTTAGTATAGTATGTGTATAAAATGATACAGCAAAGACATCGGGATAAATTAACGGATAAATTGCTTCATTGAACTAAAGAATACAAAATATTTAGCATGCATCTGATGTCAATACATTTATTAGAACCTAAGATGGAAATATTTGACCTTGAACTTAAATAATTGAAACTCACATTTCTTTCTGTCACATTACATCCTTATGCTATCACGTAATAAACTGGAGTTTGTCTATAACTGTACTCTTACTTAGGCATGTGGTTAAAGCCTTAGAAAATTGAAGTTTTGCTATAGGCAACTTTGGGCTAGTCTGTAATCAAGCTGGTACCTTAAATGGTGCACGAGATTTTTTACCAAAACCGTCTCCCGTCTGACAGTTCTTAATAAGGTAAAATATATTCCTTTGGCCACAGGTTTTGTTCAGTGATATTTTTTTTTCACAATTGACAAAAATAAAACTTACTTTCTAGACCCTCTTGGAGACTTTTGCATTCAGTATGTAACCCAGAATGTGGAGGTCTTGAAAAACCTTGCCGGGGCATCCGGGTGGCTCAGTTGGTTGAGCGTCAGACTCTTGATTTCACCTCAGGTCATGATCCCAGGTGGTGGGATCGAGTCCTGCGTCAGGCTCCGCGTTGAGCATGGAGTGTGCTTGGGATTCTTTCTCTAGTTACCTCCATCCCTCTCCCTCGCTCTCGTGTTCTCTCCAATAACGATAACAATAACAATAACAATAATAACAGCAATAATAATAGGGTGGACAATTAGTACTTATTTGTAAGGTCCTACAGGTTATGAGATTTAGGAATCGCTCACAGCCTGAAAGAGACTTTGTCAGTGATGTTCCTACATGAAATATTTCAGATGCTACCTGATGTCCTCGCACCAATGACAACTGCTTCTACCCGTCTGCGTTTCCGGTTCAGGTCCTGGCCCTTGAGCCCCCGCAGAAGTGTGAGGAGCTGAGACTGTTAACTGCCTCCGGGGTCGCACCTGCCCAGACAGGAATGGATGAGGGCACACAGGCTCTGCCACTTACTCAACCGAAATTTCTGGGCAACTCTCCCGATGTCTATGGGTCTCGGTTTTCCCCATCCTTAAATATGGGAAGAGGAAGAGGGGCAGGTATGTGATGCAAAGGTCGATTCCCCCTCGTGACGCAATGCAAGGCCATGGAGATTCCATGCAGGAGGGAAATGCAAAATTGCTTACATTGCAATCGAATTGGAACACTGGTGCTGAGAAAATATTCTGCTTTTCTGTCTTAATACTTTCAAGACATCAGACATGTTACTTAATATTCCCCATCATCCAGAGCACAATGAATAATTATAAATTCCACGTGTCTCAGCAGGGCCTGGAATAGAAACAGAGCTCAAAAATGTCAGGTCCCTCCCTATCACTTTTGTTTCCCCTTTTATGTCAAATATTTGTCTTGGTTTGTAAACTTTTAGATGTAATTCTTACGTCTCCACCCCACAAATGCATACAGGGCCGTAGTATACATTTTTCATGCTTTCCCGACAGTGTCTGCACATAATAGGTGTTCAATAAATTAGTAAATACTAAATAACCTGCTTCATCTCTACTCAGTTATCACCATCTCCAGCTACAAGCATCCTCTACTTTGGGGCTCATGGCGGGCCGACTCCTGATCACCAGCACCTGCGCGGCCCCCAGGACTCGCTCCGGGCTGAGCTTTCTCTGACCACTGCCTCTGTCCATCCAGATGTCAACCCAAGATGGCTGCCTCTGTCCGTCCGGATGTCAACCCAAGATGGAGCCCGGGGACGGGCCCCACCCTCCACTCTCCCGTGTTTCCCTCCCGGTTAGCCTTCCTTTCCCCACCCTCACCTACAGCTTTGTAGCTTTGTCCTGACAGATACTCCCGTGTCCCCCTCCCCACCCCTCCCCACCCCTCCCCACCCCCTGGCCCTCTGGGTGGACCCCCCTCTCTTCCCCCCCCCCCCCCCCCCCCCCCCCCCCCCCCCCCCCCCCCCCCCCTCCCCCCCCCCCCCCCAGTCTGGCTCACCTAGCAGCCATGACCAGTAGCGACTTTACGCCAAGGAGCCCACCCAAGGTCTGGGAAATTCTCTTCCATTCCTTAACAAATACACTTTCTGAATCTTCGGTGTAATCCTGTCACGACTTTGCCAGATGTCATCAGCTGAAGACCTCATCTCATACCTTTTTTGGGGAAAATAGAAGCAATCAGAAGTTTATTTCTTCTTATGAGTGTCTCAAAACCCACAACCCTCCTTGCATCCCGACCCAAATACGCTCTCCAGTGTGGGTACGAAGGAGGGTGGTTCTCTCTAGTCTTCTAAAAACACGTTACCATTGTTTATAACGATGATTCAGAATTATTGTTTTTCGGATGAAGAATTTGAAGATCCGATAATGTAGCCAAGGTTGTAGAGCTGACCATTTGCATTCTAGATTTCGTATTCAAGATTAGAAACAGAAACTCCATTATTCCGAACTGTATCACACAGTCTCCTGACCCCTAGGGCTAGTGTTCTTATGTTGCAATTTGGATACGATTTTAGATTAATGAATGCCTGTTCAATTTTACCCTAAGGTACAATTGCTTGTGGCTCTTAGCTTAGAATCCAGCAGTCAGCAAATTGCACCCATGAGTCAAACCTGGCCCACCACTTGTTCTAGGAAATAAAGTTTTATTGGCACACAGCCACCTGCACACTCATTCATTCATGTATCGTCTATGCTGCTGTGGCAGAATTGAGTGGTTGCGATGGAGGCCCACAAAACCTTAAATACTTACTTCTGACTCTTTATGGAAAAAAGTTGCCTGGCTCCTAGTCATCTCATATGACTCTATTTCTTGTAACACAGAAACGGGGTACTGCGAAATAATAGCAAACTTACAGAAGTCTGGGGGTCAGGTTATGCCCTTTCGTCAAGTGCAAATGTTTTAGGCCTTTCTACTGCTCCCAATTTCCACTCCTACTTTTGTGTACAACCTCATTATAGGGCAGGGCTGGCTCGTTCATGTGCCTTCAGGGCAATTTCTCAATGAGCACAGATGCAGCAACCCTATTCCTGTGGCTTTCCAAGTCAGAAAAATATTGACCACTATAAATATATTGGCAGGGGCAGGGGTAAGGCGTTGACATCAAGAACTTAAACTGGGCATGATTTCAGTCTTGAAAGAGAATTTAACGAGGAATTCCTTCACTTAAAATCTTTAATCCTCTATATTTACTGAATCTTCCAGTTTTCCACAGCGAAAGGTGAATAAAACATGGCCAGAAGCTCCATTTCTTAAACCCAAGCAGCTCTTTTGGTCAAGTTAGAAAAGGAACACGGAGAGGCGCTTGGATGGCTCAGTTGGGTAAGCCTCTGACTTTTTTTTTTAATGTTTATTTATTTTTGAGAGAAAGAGACAGAGCGTGAGAAGGGAAGGGACACAGAGACAGGGAGACACAGAATCCGAAGCAGCGTCCAGAATCCGAAGCTGAGCTGTCGGCACAGAGCCAGAAGCGGGGCTCGAACCCATGAGCCATGAGATCATGACCTGAGCTGAAGTCCTACGCTTACCTGATTGAGCCACCCAGGTGTGCCCTCTGACTCTTGATTTTGACTCAGGTCATGATCACACAGTTTGTGACATCAATACCTGCATCAGGCTCTGTGCAGACAGTGTGCAGCCTGCTTGGAATTCTCTGTCTCCCTCTCTGTCTGCCCCTCCCCGGAGTGCACTCTCTCTGGCTCTCTCTCAAAATAAATAAATAAATAAGCATTAAAAAAAAAAAGAAAAAAAAAACGAGAGAGAGAGAGGGAGAGTCAGAATGAACGTGGCCACTAGATTGCATTTATAATCGAAGGAGAGTGATCAGCATCACAGTTTATTTATGAAGAACTTTATTCAGTAATCTTTTTTTTGGTTTGTTCGGATGCCCTGTATGTTTCTCTTATTTCATTTCTGTCCCTCAACTCCTTTAAGGAACTGGAAATAAATGAGCAAATTGACAAAGATGTGTTGTAAAGTTTGTTTTTAGACCCTGTTCATATCGTTCCATCAAACAGCCAAGTAGATGTTCCCCAGGTGAAGAAAGACCACCCTCGGGGGGCTGCCTCAGAATCTCCCCGAAGGTAAGAGCTTTATTCCTCATGCCCATGTTTCAAACATTGTAGTGAGCATAACACGAACAAGCGCCTTCTCCCTCACCTGTCTTTACCAGAATGATATTTTCTCTCAAGAGGATGGGGAGAGTGGGGGTGTGTTTCCTCCTGCTCCTTATGATGGACCTGTGCTGCTTCCAACAATAGAAGTCACCCTCAAACTGGCAGAAACCCATGCGTCTGCATCTGTTGAGAGGCCCACTTGGAATATACAGTTTCCAGAAATCAGCTTTAATTGTGGGCCTCCAGTGAATAGAGTCAATTTCCATGACTGTAGGGCCTCTCAGGCAATATAATAAAATAAGTCATCAACAGGCTTGACATTCCCCTCTAACAATTAACTCCAAATTACATATTGTAATAGTAAAACGGCATGGTGGAAGGAGAAAGCTCTCTAGTGAAAAGGTACGTGCTTAAATTCTATTGTTAATATTTAGTGGATGTGCTACATTGGGCAAATCACTTTGCGTCTCTGAAACGCACTTTAAATTTTTTTTTTTTACCACCGAAATGATAATAACCCATAAAACTTGGTGTGGAATGCAGACAGGAGATCCAAAGTGCAATGTGAAATAGAAAACCATATTGCATTAAATCGAGCAAGGAATAAATGGACTTTATTATGAGAATTGTATATGTTTATGTTTAAAAACATCACACCCAGTTGTACAATGGATCATACAGCACTAAAAGGGTTATGTGCTTAAAACGGGGTGACCATGGGCATCGACACCTATCCAGAGACTTTTCTCTTCCAAAGGTAACCTTTTGTCAGAGACGTGACTTGCCAGATGTTGGCATGCTTTGATTAATGTAACTTAGGTAGGGCATGATTTATAAAATGCATTTGTTGTTAATAAAATCCTTCCCAAATGAAAGACATTAAAATTTGTGTACTTTTTTCAGTTAAAAAAAAAGGAACTCAATAGGACTATATTAATGATTTGGTTTCTTATGATTCTGTAAACAGTTATTAAATAGTTAATAAGTCAACAAGTACAGTTAATAAGTCAACAAGTACAGTCAACAAGTACAGTTGAGTGTGGTAGGCAGTCCCCCAAAGATACAAAGGGGGATTAAGACAGCAGCTAGAATTAAGGTTGCTAATCTCCAGACCTTAAAATAGGGAGATTATCCTGGATTATCCCAGTGGGTCTATTGTAACCATAAGGGTCTTTACGTGAGAACAGTCGTGCCAAGTGATGTGATGTCGAGAAAGATTCAATTGGCCATGTGGGGCTTTGAGGATGGAAGCAGGCCATGAGCCAAGGAATGCAGGTGGCCAATAGAGTCTGGAAAAGGCAAGAGAGTGGATTCTTCCTGCAGCCTCCAGAAAGCGATGCATCCAATCAGCAGCTTGGTTTTAGCGCAGTGAACTCCATGCCAGATTTCTGATCTACCGTAAGACAATGTTTCTTTGCTTTTTCCAGCAGCCAGGGGCATAGAATAGGCTGAGTTACATGAGTCTTGCCTTTGAAATTAAGTACCTGCATACCATGCAACTCTTAGAAAGGTGACACCACAAACAAATGCAACAGTTGAAATCAACTGCACTTGTGTGAAAAGTCCCCCAAAGTCTACCCTTCACAACAATTTTATGTCTTGACTTCTTTGATAGGATATTTTTTTTGTTAATTTGGGAGAGAGGGATAGAGTGACAGCAGGGAAGAGGGGCAGAGGGGGAGAGAGAGAGAGAGAGAGAGAGAGAGAGAGAGAGAATCCTAAGTAGGCTTCATGCCCAGTGTGGAGTCTGACCTGAGCTGAAGTCAAGAGTCAGATGCTTAATTGACTGAGCCACCCAGGTGCCCCAATATGGCACTTTTTATATTCTCTCACCTCTGATTAATTTTTTGCTCATATCCCCTATTTTTTTTTCTGGCCCCCTAACTGGAAATATCACCAATCCACCTCTCAGCTCTGTGCCTACTCCTTTCACTGGTGTCTCTTCCACCCTCAAAGCCTATACAACCCCTTCCATCTTGACGGAATCAACCACCGACCTCCAGCCCTGCTAATGTGCTCAGATTGAATCCCAACCTTTCCAAGCTCTTCCCCATCCCACCCAGTCTACTTTGTGTGTCTCTGGAAGCAAAAATTCAACATGCCCTAAATCAAAACCTCAACCTCTCCTCTCCCTGTGTCTTTGTTCTCCAATATCTCCTGGAGCAACACCTTGATCTTCTAAATTATTGCCCCAAATATCAATGTTTTACAATCCGCCCTTTGACACTTCATCGGCCACTAAATCACACCCTTGCAAATTCTCCAACGACACTCATTTCTTTCCTGTTATAAGATTCCACCAGCAGAGCTTTGTTTCAGCTCGTCTTCCCACCTTCTGTTGCTTCTTATCCCAATCAGCACTGTATTCTAAGTCCATTATAATTAGGAAAGCATTACTCTTTAGTCTCCAAGTCTTCATGGATTGCCCGTCGCCTTCCAGATAAAAAGCCTGCTGCTCACAGTGACATCCACATTTCTATCATTTTGAGCTAGTGTTTCTTTCCATATTTGTCTCCAGTTACTTCCTGGTACATCAGAGATTCCCAAATATTTTTGTCTTAGGACTCATCCATACTCTTAAAAACTGTTGACAATATCAAACATCTTTTATGTGTGTTATATTTATAGATAGAAATTAAATATAAAAATTTTAAATTACTTGTTTGTTAATTCATGTAAAAGCAACCCTACGTTCATTATATATGAACATAAACTTTCTCATAAAAAATGATTAGAATGGGGCGCCTGGGTGGCGCAGTCGGTTAAGCGTCCGACTTCAGCCAGGTCACGATCTCGCGGTCCGTGAGTTCGAGCCCCGCGTCGGGCTCTGGGCTGATGGCTCAGAGCCTGGAGTCTGTTTCCGGTTCTGTGTCTCCCTCTCTCTATGCCCCTCCCCCATTCGTGCTCTGTCTCTCTCTGTCCCAAAAATAAATAAACGTTGAAAAAAAAAAATTAAAAAAAAAAAATTAAAAAAAAATGATTAGAAGAAGAAGAAGGAGAAGGAGAAAAAGAAGAAGAAGGAGGAAGAGGAGGAGGAAGAGGAGGAGGAGAGAAGGAACAGTGACATTGCTTTCCATTTTGGCAAATCTCTTTAACATCTGGCTGCATAAATAAAAGCTGGATGGTCATATATGCTATTGATTCAATTCATTGTCATATGTTAATTTGTTTAAAATACAGAAAATTCAGTTTCACACAAATATGTAGTTGGAAAAGGGAGAGCTATTTTAATAGCTTTTCAGATGTTTGTGAATAGTCTACTCAGATGCAAAAGAATTTACTTTTCTTAAAGTTTATTTACAATGCAGAATCCAAAACATATCAATTAATGCTTTGTAATATGTTACCTTAAATTCTCTTGGTCTATTTTGCACTTAAATTTTTTTTCTTAATATTTATTTATTTTTGAGAAAGAGAGAAAAAGTGTGAGTTGGGGAGGGGCAGAGAGAGAAGGAGACACAGAATCCGAAGCTGGCTCCAGGCTCCGAGCTGTCTGCACAGAGCCTGATGTGGGGCTCGAATTCACAAACCTCGAGATCATGACCTGAGCCAAAGTCGGGCATTTAACCGACTGAGCCACCTAGGTGCCCCGGTCTGTTTTGCACCTTGAGTGGGTCATTTATTGATCTTGATTTTGTAACATCATTCATCGGTTATTTGGAAAATACTGGTTCACTGAGTTAGGCTCCCAATTGTTGACATGCTTCATTAAATAACATCTAGACACCACATTCATCGTAAGAGCCTTGAAGCATTGGGAAGCTGTCAGGGTCATGATGGCAAACATAAATTTTCCAAAATACTAAATCCCTCCTGCATGTGGGGTGGCGATGAACGCCGTGATTTCCCATATGCTTCAGAGCTGGTGCTTCGACTCGCGGGAAGGCATCAACATTGTAGCCCTTGTACCATCAGTGTGAATGTCAGTGAAGGTAAAATGGTGAACAGTGTCTTAGTGTTATGGTGCAAACAGTTTTGACTGTGTGGTCCCCCCGAAAGAAGCTTGGGGAGCCTCGGGGGTCCACAGACCACACTTTGTGGCTTCCACTCTGTAGTCTAATTTAGGGCCTTGCAAATAATTTTAATTATTTTCACACACAACCATGTGAAGACTCAACATTATGAAATGTAAAGGAATTGCTTCTGTTCCAATGGGAGCTGGAGATACAGAGATTCATCTCCTTATCTCTTCTTTCCCTTCCCTCTTTCCTGCTATGACCCCATTATGACCTCAGAGGTAGCCATCTTGGCAACCGGAGTATTCATTACCACCTTCTGTGCCGTTGCTTGCTCATTTCCCTCGGGGGAAACACCCGAGCCCCAAGACAGAATGGTTCTCATACCCACTCTGGTTTGGACCATAATTATGACTGGGCCTTGACCCCTCTTTCTGCAGTCAAGTCTCCTCCGGGACAGGATGTGCCTTCCACACGTTGCCCTCCAGAAAACACAGCGATGGTAAATAGTTGTTGACTTTCATGGCAATTTTCCCTAGAAGAAAATCAGTTTCCTGGGGTGTTCAATTCTTTTCAAGTTGCTGGCACGTTCAGCTCAAGTACTACGTAGCTTCTCATCTGGAGAGCCTTTCCCTCATTTGGCTCTCGGAAAGGCTTCTTGCCGGAAGCTGATTTTTCTTAGAAAGAGTTTCCGAGCAGAATCATCCCTGCTTTAAAAGTTATAATTGGATGAAATTATGGAACTGTTGCAGCGACCCTAATTATAATCTAACACCCCACCATTCCTTCTCGCCCTGAGGCTCAGTGGTCAAGCACATTTCTCTGGGGGATCTTCAGCAGAGCTCCTGTGATGGCTTCCTGAGAATTTTCAGAGTGTTCTCCTCATTGCTTTCGGGCCATGTCACACGTGTGATCACTCTTCCTGTCTTTGAGTCTTTACAAATTTATGGACACTTGCTGGTGACCTTGTCTACAAGGCTGGGTGCTTAGAATATGTAAGAGGCTCCCTGCCAGCTCAAGTCAACCATTATGCCATCATTTTCAGAAGGCCTGTGTGACTGTCGATGTGTAAATAACAGTCAGTAGAACCACTCCAGCGTGGCTTAATTTGTTCCATTTCTAAGGATTCAGAAACTACTCATTTATGTGAAAAATGGAAGCCTTTAACTGTTTCAGGGGTAACGGTTGTGTCTGGAAGGGTAAGCATGTGACAGGCAAGAAGAGGTTATGGTTTAAGAGCCCGAGACTGGGGGAACCACCCCAGTTGTTGTGGGGAAGATGTGGAATGCAAAGGGCTACCCTGCTTCACCAGTCCTAAGGGTACTTCCGTAAGGGAACGGTGGATGGAAGACAGCACTGGAATCAAGAGTAAAAATGCAAGTTGCCATAAAGTGACTGCCTTGAAATCAATTTTCCTTTCTCTCTGTCTCCTACTAAGCCACAGAACTGGACATTTGGCACCAAAATGTGAAACAGAAGCTTACCCTCCCTGATGCACAAATAATGACAAGTTTAACACACAAATTTTGAATAGAGGGAGGATTTAAAAAATTCCTAAACATTATATGAACAACATGTTGTGTATATGGAACATAAGCAGTCATGGGAATGTTTCCTGGCTTCGGAATTTCATCTGCTGGTATTTCAGAGTCTTGCAAATTCTTTCGCACATGTCAACCTATGTCTCACTCCGCCCCTGTGAGGGAGATATTGTTTGCATTTCGGTTGAGTTGTAAGTTTCAACATCAGGTTCCCATAGCGCGTCAAGCAAGGGTGACTTGGGTTGTCATTCTGGAGTTGGACAGTTGAGGACCTGCGTGGTGGCTGCAGAAGATTATCAGAGGCCAGACGTCTTTCTTTCCCTGACATCACTTGCGTCTATCGTCGAGTCATCACAAGACTATTCCAGGCCTAGACACGGATCTTAGTTTCTGGCAGGAAAAACGGGGGAAAGGAAGGAAGAACAAGACAGTTGACTTCCTAGATGAAGCAGCCCATGCTGCAGGGCATTTTCCGGAACTGATGCTAATGCTTGGTTCTGACAACATGCACTTGACCCCACGTATTTGCGGGGGAGACTGAACACTGCATTACTTTGCCGTGTGCTTTGCCATTCTGAGGAAAAGCAGGGGCTCTCTTCCTACAAAAGAACAGCTACCGGAAGTCACTCTGCACTAGTCATTCTGCGATGGAAGCGGGAGTGAGAAGCCACATCCTTTTCTCTCATTTGGCCACGTTGTACCTGAACTCACACTGAGGACCAGTATATTTTTTATCATAAACAACCTTTACTTCTTTCAATTGTCTTTTACTAAGTACCCTCATTTGAAAACTTAGGGAAGACCTTGAAAATTACAGGTATATTTTCCATTCCTTTCATGGTCCAATCCTCACTTTGGACTCCAATGTTCTTACCTCTATTGGAGCCACTCTTAAGTCTTCTCTAGTTCTAAACTTCGCCTGTACTCACATTAACATTCCAAAACTGTGTGGAAGTCACTGCTCACTATCAGACAAAACCTATCCTCTGACCCCGTCAGATTTGTTCACTGTTTCTCAGGGCACCGACACTTTCCAGTGTTTCAGGATGAAAGGGTCCCATGTCATGGTACCTGAAGACCTCTGAAGAATCAGACATAAATCTCCCTGAAACAATATCCTCAGATTAGAAATTCTGGTTTTCCACTAGTTAAAATCAACTAAATATGAAAGACCATAATCCAAGATTAGCAAACACTACAAAAAGAGCCAGCCTCATGCATGAGGATTCGTGGGAAATGTAAGCATCACATTTGGACTCCTTAGTATTGAAATGATAAGATACATATTACTTAGTATTGTACAAATCAGATATATATATATATTTTTTTCAAAGCTTTTTTTGTCATTTAGATAGTTTCTTGTCGCCCAAACTGAGGCAACAACAAGAAGCTATCCTAAATGGCAAGAAAACTTTGAAAAATAACCAAGCACTGGGGCGCCCGGGTGGCTCAGTCAGCTAAGCATCTGACTTGGCTCAGGTCATGATCTCATAGCTCGTGGGTTTGAGCCCCATGTCGGGCTCTGTGCTGACAGCTCGGAACCTGGAGCCTGCTTCAGATTCTGTCTCTCTCTCTCTCTCTCTCCCCCTCAAAAATAAATAAACATTAAAAAAAAGAAAAATAACTGAATGCAACGTGTATATATATATATATATATATATACACACATACAAGAAAGCTTTGAAAAATAACCAGATACAATGTATAGATAGATAGATATAGGTGATATAGATATTGATATAGATACAGGTATAGTTAGACAGAAAGAGGTGAATGGATAGCTCTAGATCTATCTGTAAATATATATGTGTGTGTAATATACATACATGCATATTTAAGAGACTCGATGACTCAATTAATTATTAAACAGCTGATTAAACCAATGAGAAAAAGCATATGCACAGATAAATCTGCAAAAATTTCCCAGAATTCAGCCCAAAGGCACAGGAGTCAGAAAATATGAAAGAAAAATGAAGAGCTAAGAGGATCGTGTGAGAACTTGTATCAAACATCTAATGGGTATCCCAGCAGCCACACTACAAAGAACAGAGGGTTGGCAGTACTGGAGGAGGTGATTAGAAGAGCTTTTTTAGGGCTAATGAAATACATAGGTCCCCAGTCAGATCACAGTTGCAGGAGGAACAATGTGGACCAGGAAGATACATAAAAGGAAAACTCTATTTGGACTATAATTATAGTGAAACCACAGAACTCAGAAGTCAAAGAGCAATTGGAAATAGAGAAAAGACAGATTTCTTACCAAGAAAAAGGTTTATAATACACTCCTCAATCGAATAATAGAACCTCGAAGAGAGTGGACAATTTGTCCTCAAAAAGATGAGTTACAAACAGATGCCAGTTATCAATTGTGTATATAGAAAAGGATGTTATGGATAGAAACAAAATACAGTAAAGGTTTTGCGATGGAAATAAATGGAACGAATTACTACCAGCGACCGAATCCTTGGAGAAAGATAACAGCAAGTGTGCAGAGACTTGGGGTCTGTGGGGGGGAAGAATCCGCATAATTGATTCTAAAGCTATTTTGTTATTCAAGACGGGCTTAAGAATGAATGTACTTTATAAATGGTTGATTATGTGTGCTAAATTAAAGAGTAACATATATAAGCATAGATATTTTACATTTTTCCAGGTAAAGGAGAACTGAAATAATATTTTTAAAAACTTGATCATGTGTGAAAAGGGGGACGATGGAAAAAAATGTATTGAAAAATCATGACAATAGAAAACACAAACTAAAATGGTTGAAACAAAATGTTCATTAATGCAAACAAAGACAAATGAGGAAAACTCTACTGAGATTACAAAAACACCTCAAACTTAAAAAAAATTAGTAGGGGCGCCTGGGTGCCTCAGTCAGTTAAACATCTGACTTTGGCTCATGTCATGATCTCGTGGCTTGTGGGTTCGAGCCCCGCGTCGGGCTCTGTGCTGACAGCTCAGAGCCTGGAACCTGCTTCGGATTCTGTGTCTCCCCCTCTTTCTCTCTCTGCCCCTACCCCACTCGTGCTCTGTCTCTCTCTTTCTCTCTGAAAAATAAATGAACGTGAAAAAAATTAGTAAGCGAAGTTACATATTGCTTGTAAAAGACACAAATTAAACTATCAAAAATTGATAAAAGTGAAAAACAAAGATACACTTGGCAAATAAAAACCAAAAAGACTTAGTAAATGTTAAGACACAAAACAGGAAATACAGCAGGAAGGTCATTTGCAATCCCTTCGGGGGCGTGGCCAGCGCCATCAGGAACCCTGTTTTCAGAAGGACCCCTGTGGAGTTTTTTCTATATTAGTCAGTTTCAAATTTTAAATATTGAATTTAAGGTGGTTGCTAGAGAGGACAGGACAGATAGGTGAAGGGGATTAAGAGGTACAGACTTCCAGCCACCAAATAAATAAGTCACAGAGATGAAATATACAGCGTAGGGAATATGTAGATAAATTTGCCATAACATTGTAGGGTGACGGTTGGTGACCACACGTGCTGTGGCAAGCTTTTCACAATGTACCAAACGGTCGAACCACTGTGTCGTCCACCTGAAACTAAGCTAACGTTGTATGTTAACTATACTTCGATAATAAAATAGCAATTAGAACAGTGACATTGTAAACCATATTACATTTGCAATTGTCTTCGTAACTGAAATCCAGTGGAACATACGTTGGGGATCTGGAGCTTCAGCTCACACGTGCTCTTGACTTGTAGGGAGAGGTCCTCGGGTCCTCACACCTGTCCCCTGCAGTCTCGGTCCCCTCCCTCGCCCCCCTAGGTCATCTCAGGACGGGATGCTCACACTGGGCCGTTACCTTCCGCCCCCAGAGGGACGTGGCAACGGGAAGGGTGGGCACGCACCCCACGCTGTCTTAGGGCAGAGAAGCAGGGCAGCACTGTGGCACATTTGGCAGTGCCTCTCGCTCACACTCAGTCCAGGCACCTGTCCCGTCCTGCTGTGAGGTCGTAGCAGGAGCCATCCTTCTACAGGGGGCCAGCGGGGAAGGCCAGTGGGAAGAAGCTATTAACGTCCTCACCAGTGGCTGGGGTCCTACACGCCCCTCTGGCACCGGGGCCCTGCTTCACAAGTCACATCCCTTCATTGGGTGCACTGATTAAATGGCTTCAAATGAGCCAAAATGAAAATACGGCAAAATTACCACATAAATACCACATCCAGCATCATACTGCAAGGTCTCATTACATCTTTCTTCTCTCAGGCTAGGTTAGGACACCCGGAGGTTAAAATGATCCATGAACACAGAAAATAAATATCAACAAGTTTGATTTATTAGATATACAGGAAAATATTGCGCCCAGCAATTATCGAATGCTG
This sequence comes from Lynx canadensis, assembly GCF_007474595.2. Classification (NCBI taxonomy): domain Eukaryota; kingdom Metazoa; phylum Chordata; class Mammalia; order Carnivora; family Felidae; genus Lynx; species Lynx canadensis. The sequence goes on along the minus strand of NC_044305.1, from coordinate 136,804,395 downwards.
TTCCAGGCCATACATAAAACATTTACAAAAATTTGCCAGAGGCTAGGCCATAGAGTAAGAAATAACAAATTTCCAAAAACAAAACAAAACAAAACAAAACAAAACAAAACAATACAGTACAGAGCACATTCCCTGAAAACAAAGCAATTAAGTCAGAAGTTAATTAAACTTAGAAAAACAGAACTAATAAAAGCCCCACAAGCTCCTTGGAGAAATGGCTGATTCTAGACCTGGGTCAAGGAAAATGAAAATGTGCCTGGATCATTTAATATTTCCCCAAAGGAAGGATGTGCTCAGAAAACCAAAGTATGGGGTATATTGAAGGTGCACAGGAGACAAACTGAAGTGGCCCCCAATGGCCGAAGGTAGAACAATTAGAGAAACGGTAAGTAGCACAGTCTTGGATTATAACCAGAAGTATAAAATCTATATCCAGAATCCGTAATGATAAATAAATGACTGAATAAATAATTACGGGAGAAGAGACAAATCTTCCATACAGGAGAATTCCAAATAATGTATGTGGATAGTCACTCCTCTGGGAAGTGATTTAATTCCCTACCTCAAGGCCCATTCTCCATCTCAGTGGGGTGGAACTTAGTATCTTGCCTCAAAGAACCGAGTGTGGAAGGGGATACAGGAGAGACTCTATGGTGAAGAAATATGGCACATTTGCCATTACCCAGGTGGTCAAGGGGATCATCTCTTAGGACATCATGTTGACAACACAGACCCTTGACATGGTGTGATAAGAGGGGCATCTCTTTTCTGTGGGACTCTTCCCCCAATCCTGTAACCCAACCTGACCATGTAAACACGTCAGGCAAACCCAAACTGAGGAGTATTTTAAAAAATACCTGACCTCAAAACTATCAAGATGTGAAAAATTGGCAAAATCTTAGAAACTGTTGCCCAGCAGAGCAGGGTGAAGAGAATGGTGAGTAAATGTAATGTGGGTCTCAGATGGGATCCCGGGACAGAGGAAGGGCGTCATTTAAAAAAGGAAAATTTGAAGAATATCTGGCTTTTAGCTAATAATACTGTATTCATGTTAGTTTTGTGTTTGTCTCAAATATACGCATCTGACATACGGAATTCTCTCTACTGTACTTGCATTATTATAAACCTACAAGTACTGAAACTATTCAGATTCTTTCAAAAGTTTATTTAAATAATTAACATCCTTCTGATATGATTCATCAATGAAATAAAAAGATAAGACACACGGGGCGCCTGGGTGGCTCAGTCGGTTAAGCGTCTGACTTCTGCTCAGGTCATGATCTCGCGGTCCGCGAGTTCGAGCCCCGCGTCGGGCTCTGTGCTGACAGCTCAGAGCCCGGAGCCTGTTTCAGATTCTGTGTCTCCCTCTCTCTCTGACCCTCCCCCGTTCATGCTGTGTCTCTCTCTGTCTCAAAAATAAATAAGCGTTAAAAATAAAAAATTAAAAAAAAAGATAAGGCACAAATAATATTGCTAGTGAAAAAGGAAACAGTTGCAGACACAGCTAACTTTAAAAAAAATAGGAAAATGCCATCAAAAACTTTAGGACATGATTAGCATATAAAAATGCCACGGATTTCTACATTGATTTCGTATCCTGCAACTTTACTGAATTAATTGATCAGTTTTAGTAGTTTATTGGTAGAGTGTTTAGGGTTTTCTGTATATCATATCGTGTTGTCTGCAAATAGTGAAAAAATACAGACAGCCAACAGACACATGAAAAGATGCTCAACATCACTCATCATCAGGCAAATGCAAACAAAACTACAATGAGATATCACCGCACATCTGTCAGAACAAGAAAGAACAAGTTTGGCAAGGATGTAGAGAAATAGGAACCCTCATGCACTGTTGGTGGGAATACAGACTGGTGCAGCCTCTCTGGAAAACGGTATAGAGGTCCCTCAAAAAGTTAAAAATGGAAATACCATATGACCTAGTAATCAACCTACTGGGTATTTACCCAAAAAATACAAAAACACTAATTCAAAGGGCTACATGCACCCCTATGTTCATAGCAACATTATTTACCATAGCCAAGATATGGAAACAGCCAAAGTGTCCATCGTTATATGAACGGTTAAACAAGAGGCAGTGTATATGCACAGTGGAACACTATTCAGCCACAAATAAAATGAAATCTTGACACTGGTGACAACATAGCTGAGGCTAGAGAGTATAATGCTAAGCGAGATAAGGCAATCAGAGAAAGACGAATGCCATATGGTCTCACTCATATGTGGAACTTAAGAAACAAAACAAACGAGCAAAGGGGGGCAAAAAAGGAGAAAGAGACACGCCAAGAAACAGACTCTTAACTACAGAGAACAAATTGATGGTCACCAGAGGGCAGGTGGGTGGGGGTGGGGGAAAGGTGATGGGGATGAAGGGAACACATCTCAGGATGAGCACTGAGTAAGGTAGAGAAGTGTTGAATCACTGTATTGTACGCCTGAAGCTAATACAGCACTGTATGTTGACTACACGGGAATTAAAATGAAAAACTGAATAAAAAATCTTCAGGGCAGCCATTTTGAAAGTTTAAGTGAAACAGGCAAATTCCTAGAAAGCGTATAACTTAAAATGGGTGACATGAGCTACCCAGAGAAATAATTATTTAACATTAAGCAAGTTGAATCACTAGCTTAAATGCATGCCCACAAAGAAAACAAGAAGCTGAGTGTCTGTGGAAGTGATTCCATTACAATTTCTCACAATAAGCAGATCATTCCGTCTCGTAGGAACTTTTCCAGGGAATAGAGAAGGGGACACTGTGCTCCTTTCGATTTCTGAGAACGGTGTAATCTTCTTCCCCCAACCAGACTGGGAAGATAATACTGAGCGCGGCAAAGAAGAGATCATTCTTGACTAAGTGCAGAATGAACCTCAATTAATTTTTAAATCTTTAAGAAAACATAGCAACCCAGATAGTTCAATTCATACCCCCAAAACTGTTAACTTCGGTCACATCGGGCTTACCCAGGATTACACGTGCGATTTACACTTAGGAAATCTGTAAATGATTTTTACTCTATTTCCCGACTCAGGAGGGCAAACACATTCAGTTAACTCTTGGGTCTAAACCGGACTACACTAGTGTGAGTCACGCCTTTAAGAACACTTTCTGGGCTTCTCCTATAAGATAGGGAGAAGCGGTGGGCTCTGTGCAGGGACAGAAGACCCAGAAGCAGAAAATACACTCCTTGCTCCCAAGGAGCTTGCAACAGACCTAGGGAATACAAGTCACAAACGGATAACTAGTGAGGCGTGGGTTAGATACCAGCTCGAGAGAGAAGTGGACATGTCACTGAGTCAAACAAAGTCGAATGTCAACTAATTGGTGTTCTTGCCTCTAGACTTGTCCCATCCAGATACTTCCCTTACACACAAGGGACGGATGATTGCTGCTAAACATTCTTCAGAAGCCCCTCAGTAAAAAATAAATATAAAAGAGGAGAAGAGAAGGGGAGAGAAGAGAAAAGGAGAGAAAGGAAAAGAAAAGGAAAGAAAAGAAAAGAAGAGAAAAGAAAAGAAAAAAGACAAGAAAAGAAAGGAAAAGAAAAAGCTCTCTTATCCCTTTCATACAACCTAGGGTACAATTATTACCGACCTACTAGATGCCAAACACTCTGCTTCAGTTGAAACATACTGGTGTGGTGGTGGTGGTGGGGGGGGGAACTTACTAGAAATTCGAGAAAGGTACAAAGTGATCATCTTTAAAAAATGCCCTGTGTGTCGACATCGAGTTATAAGGAATGATATATCTTTAACTACTAATATAATACGTAACATGGCAGTTGTCAATTGCGAGGAAAGGATTATAGCAGTTACATTCTTTTAAAGTGGTTAGCACTAAAGAATTTCTGTGCCTAAAGTCTGAAGAAGTCAGCAGCAAAAACACATGATGATAGGATTCATTTTTCTTCAAATAACAAAAGTAATATATCCTCATTAAGGAAGGAAGAACACACAGAATAAGAAAGTGAAACAATCGTGTATAATCCCCCTATCCAGAGAAAACTGTTCTTTTTACCTTTACTATATTCCATTTGAAGCTCTCTCTGATTTGTGTATCTTGCGGCATTTTCATGTTTTTCTGTCTATAGGGAGTTAGATAAATAGATACTATGATATGTGTATGTATATATATGTACACAGAACAGTTACGAAATTGAAGGGTTTTCCCTTCTTCCTTTCTTTCGTGTTTCTTTTAACTAAAAAGTCACTTAGAATAGAGATCTGTGGTGGAACTCTGCCGATGACAATGAACAGGAAGGATGAAGCCCAAGGCTAAAATTGTAGCCCCTGTCACTTGCTTATATCTTTAATCAGTAATTAAAGGGTTTTGCTGGTTCCATTCAATAGTAGCATCTTTCTTAATGGCCTGCAGCCATTCAGCTAGACCAGTGATTTAATCATTTCATCATGCCACCAGCTTGATCTGAAATCCCTTTGTAGGATCCTTTACAGTTTAAAGAGGCTTATTCTTACGTTAGAATGATCTGAAGGGTCCGAGATTAAGGTCTAAGAAAATCTCATGTATTTACCCGGTATTGAGCTGAAACCTGGAATATACATACTAAAGTCTCTTCCATCCATGAAGAGGAAGCAGTTTCGAGAGCACGATGATGAGTACGGCGTGCTAAGTGGAGATTGCCATCTTCTAAACGTTTCGAAGGCCTGGTCATTTATTCTTGTTTTCTTTTATGCCCTCCCACAAGTTAGGTTACCTTTAGAAATGCATATGCTTGTCATCAAAACACAACTTTATCCTCATGTGGAGTCGATGTTGAGTTTGCCTTTGCCGAAACCATCTGGGAAATCTAAAGAGCTTTCGATATTTTTATATAATTTGCAGGCATCACTAGTTTCCATAGGACTGCATTTTTGCCTTTGACCTCAGAGATGGTTACTATCAAAACAGTATAATAATAGATTTGGATTATCGTAAAAATGATAATCACAAAGTATTTGATGTCTCTGTCAATGTCATAGGAGAATAAAACTTTATCATCGTTAAGTCCTGAGGCAGCAAAAATGTTCTTCTTTACAGTTGCAGGTAAGCCAGAAAACCTGGTAAGACAAAATAAAAGTGTCCCAATTGGATTTTAGCAAGTTGGGCTTCTCGCCTCCGTTTCCGATGAAAACCCTGCTCATTTCATTCACTGGCCCACTGTGTGGATGCAGGTTCATTTCCTGCGATGTTTATATCAGCTCAGGGAAAAAAAAAATGTATTTTATATAATGATCACATATACGCATGTGTATGTCTCTATATGTAAATACTGTACATATATGTATACGGATGTATATATCACGGTACACAAATTTAAAGTCGTGCAGCATTTGAAAATACTATCTCGGTACACTTTGGCAACAAAATGGCATTAAGGGTCGTACGTTAGTATCTCCATCTTACGAATGAGAAAAGACAGACGTCTACGGCTAAATAATGTGCCCATAGGGGGCAACATGTGTCACACAGTCCTTTTCACCGACTCACAGTCTGTGCCATCAACACTATGAAGTGGCTTTTGGCCCCACTGTATAGTTAGTTAACTTCCCTCAGTTTACTCACGGGATTAAATACACTCCCCTAGGTGTGGCTGGTCCATGTGGGTCCACCATGAGCAGGAGTCAAATTCGTTCATGGCAATGATGTGTTATAATCATTATTGTCGCTCTTTTGAGTCTGGATGTTTTGACCGATAAACCGTGAGTCCCGTAGACTAGGCACAGTCATCGTGACTCGACCCCCATGTTTCCCACAACTATTGTTCGCTGCCACATAAATCTCAAGTGTCACCTGTGTCCCTGGCCTCCTTATACAAAGCATTACCTCCCAGTAGCCCTTCTTCATTAAACTGTCAACATAAAATGACCCTCTTTTTGTGTTTGCTTTGTGTGATGAGTCTGCACTCAGAAGGTAAGTTCTCTACGTGTCTTCTTCTGAGGATCTCAGCGTGGAGAGCAAGCCTTTGCATATGGCAGTGCTTGGATGGACCATCGCAAACTAAAAAAAAAAAGATGCATTTTCTGTTTGCTTTTAAAGAAGTGTAGAGGGGCGCCTGGGTGGCTCAGTCGGTTGAGCGTCGACTTCGGCTCGGGTCATGATCTCGCGGTCCCAGGGTTCGGGCCCCGCGTCGGGCTCTGTGCTGACAGCTCGGAGCCTGGAGCCTGTTTCGGATTCTGTGTCTCCCTCTTTCTCTGATCCTCCCCTGTTCATGCTCTCTCTCTGTCGCAAAAATAAGTAAATGTTAAAAAATAAATAAATAAATAAAGAAGTGTATAAACCTGAAAAATTTTTTTGAACAGCAGAACTAAGACCCATTTTTGGTGTCTGCTACCTTCACACACTATGCTCTTTGGTCACTTAAAGACCAGCTATGGGCTGCGCCACCTAGATTTCTTCACAAGAACAAAGGAGGCTCCACGGGAGAGGTGCTAGGTACATACTCTTAATGATTCTTGAGATCAGCGTTATCGTTCACATTTTACATATATGCAAGATGAAGCTCACATGTTTTAGAAGCTGGCAAAAGTTACACGTGTCATTAGAAAAAATATAAATCCAAGGTTACTCTTCCTCCAAAGTACAAGGCTTTTCATTCTCCCATGCAAGGTCAGAGAGACCCTAAAAGCATCTCACCTCCCATCGCTCCCATCGATGTCAAGGGGCACCCGTGGCTGCAAGAGGGTCCCGGCAGCAAGGTTCACCTTCCTTCATGCACAATTAGAACTCCAAACAATTAAATTTTGCCAATATAGTTGTCCTTATCACTCAAACATTCTTTATAAGTACTCAAGTGTTTAACCGTTGCAAAGCTTCTAAGTATACCAAGCATTCCATGGATGGTTTTCCTTTGGCTCAAGACTCACCAGAATTTGAAATTGGCAAATCCAGTTGACCTACCAAAGTTTAATTTTCTCTCTGGAAAATCCTGGTCTGAATCAATCGATGCCTTCAAAGTCAGCTCCTGATGACCAGCATTCATCTAACTGATTAAGGGAATGACACTAACGATCCTTCCCACAGTAATTAACTGTTTTTCTCCTCTTTGGTAGTGTTCTTATTCATTCACCATCCAACCAAGTACCTAAAGTTTGGGAGGGCTTTGGCTAGACTATTAGCGCTTTTGCCTCCAGCCATAATATCTCCCCAAGTCCCAGGCCCACAACTTGTAAGAAGAGATCTCAACAAACCTGAAGCTGTGCGGATGTGATAACCACAAGCGTGTGAGGCTATAAACCATGTATTTTAAGAATTCATTAAAGAAATTCCAACTCTTTAGCTTGATGGAAAACAGGCCGAGGAGAACACGAAAACTAATTTCATGTGTCAAGGAAAATCAAGTGGACGGACGCTCTCAGGCCTGAAGGATTAACCGAGAGCAGTTGCAGCTCTTGGGAAAACTTTCCCTTCAGTTTAAAACATAACTGCTAAAAAAACCTAAGTTGTCCAGAGATGGGAGAAGAGGAAGTGAGTTTTCATCTAGTACAAGAAGAAACGCTTACTTGGTGACCACCACGTGAAAAGCAGCGTGCCGGTTGGTTTTTCGTTGTTGTTGTTTTAGTTTTTGTTTTTTTCATAAAGACCATCGGGAAACTAATGGTGTGCTCCGTTTTGGGGGTGAAAAACAGAGTCACAGAAGCGAGGCAACTCACCTTCAACTATTCAGCTAAGTGACGACAGAGCTGGGTTCAAGCCTAGCCCACCGCCCTGCCCCTCCTGCCCTTCCATTCCCACGTGCTGGTCAAGGTAGAAACCCCCCCTGCCCAACCCAGGACTGTTTCTTCTGCGAGTAGACCTCATGGATTCAGGTTTGTACGGGCACAGGTCTTGGCTCCTGATGATGCTGAGGGCTCTGGTGCCCCATCAGAGATTTTCTTGGAAGTCTACTTGGGCGGGACAAGCGTGCTTTGGGGCCAGCGCTGGTACAGCTGGTTTATGATGAAATAGGGGAGCTCTGTCATCAACTAACCATTAAAACAACCCTTAATTCCAGGCTCGTAATTTTGCAAATTGAAAAAATGATTTTATTCATATTGTTTTTTTGGTACTCGAGACGTAACAGCAAGAATTATAACTGGCCCAAATCTGGCAAAAGGGACAAATAAATCTGGTCTAGTTCGTGTTGCAGTTTCACCTATGTTATTAAAAATCAGCAGTTTGTTAAAGTAACAATCAGTAGCTCAAAGAGAGGAGAGTCGAGGAGGGAGACACAATATGGCAGTGAGTTTATTCCAGGTTTGATTAATGGGCAGATATGGGCTTGCTGTTCTGCAAGGCAAATTCAGGTTGAGCTGAAGTTTGGGGGGGGTAAGAAAGCTCAGATTTGAAGCAAAAATGCCGTGTTATGAAAGAATGAAAGAGTCTTTGGGAGATAGCTATGGTTCCAAAAGTCTGGCTTTCACCCAAGATATCTAAGTGGGAATAACCACTGTGGAACTGTCTGGAGTCTGGGAGCCCCGGGGCAGAAGGACTCCCAAAGTAGGCGGTTCAAAATCTCCCAAAGCCAATCGTTTCTGATTTGCCACAGGCGATTTGTATAGTACTCGGCCTGTAAAACAAACTCATAGGCTTAAACGTGCATCCCTAACTCTGCCAAGTACCGTGGGGAATGCAACAGAGGGTACATGGGGTCTGTGCTCTCAAGCAGGTGTGCTGTACGTGGAGGGAGAAATAGAGAGAAAGAAGAGAGCCAGGATATCTCAGCAGCCCTAAGTGAAGTGATACATAATTGGAGATTCACTAATAATAATAGGATTGCCCAGTAATAGACAGTGTTCCTATATGTCACATATTGTGCCGGCTCAAGGATTAAGAGTGGGTATTAGCCTCACTTTCCTGGGAAGGAACAGAAGCACAGTAGCTAGTTTGCTTAAAATCACCCAGGAACTGATCGTGCTGGAGTCGTAAACGAGAACGGCTGAGCCCAAAGCCCGTGTTTTTTGCAATCCATCATGTTGGAAGGGACATCTTCAGCCGGAAGGATCACAGACGCTGCTCTTGTTGACTGTCAGAAGCCAAGGTGTAGACCTTACTCTCGACTGGCATGTTTTGGAATGCAGGCTGTCCTAAACTTTATCCTGAGAACCACCTCGATCCAACATGCTGTTACCTGTAACTCTCTCAGGCACAGATGGTTCCCAGCATATTGTTCACACCTCATAGGTATCTGTTGCACGTTCATTTTATTGTACGGTGCCGACCAGAAAGTGCTCACACGAACGCCATACAAATCTTCCAAAGGAGTCGCCACCTTCGTTTACAGGTGTTTAAGCTGGTGTTACCCAGCACTATGTTTTTTCTTAATGCTTTTCTCTTTTACATTTCTTGACTAAACTTAAAGTGGTACAAAACACAGTGAAAAAAAAAAATTTTTTTTTTTAAGTAGTCTCCATGCCAGCGTGGAGCCCAAGGTGGGGCTTGAACTCGTGACGCTGAGATCAAGAACTGAGCTGAGATCAAGAGTCAGACACTTAACCGACCGACCCATTCATGTGCCCCCAGAACGAAACTTTTTGAAGCTAACTAAAAAATTTTCAGGGGCGCCAGGGTGGCTGAGTCGGTCGAGCGTCCAATTCTTGATTTTGGCTCAGGTCATGGTCTCACCATTTGTGAGACTGAGCCCCCCCCCCCCCCTGCCCCTTTGGGCTCTGAGGTCTCAGCACCGAGCCTCCTTGAGATTCTCCCCCTCTCTCTACCCTTCCCCTCTCGTACTCTCTCAGTATGAATAATAAATAAATAAATACACAAATAAATAAACCTATAATAAATAAATAAACTATAATAAAATAAATAAATAAATAAACTATAATAAATAAATAAATAAATAAATAAATAAATAAATAAATAAATAAAAAATAAATGCGGTCATTAAGGGGTAGAGCTAGGATTTGAATAAAAACCATATGGTTTCAGAAATTTCTCTTTTCTTCCATTCACAAATATCAATCTTTATGTATGTTTGGGGCTACACAGTTATACCCATGTACCTGTGTGAGAGATATAGGTGTGAATACTTGTACAATCACATGTCCACATGAAAGGTGGAACACCTGACTTAGGACTAAGCACCAGCTTAGTATTCAGGACCTGACCTCCTGGGACCAACCCACGTGCCACTTGCACCCTGTGATTGCCCACCATTCTCAGGTCCAGTCCTGCAGGACTATTTGGGGTCTCCCACCCCATCCGACCTTTGCCTGTTGCAGACCAGCTGTACACTCTCAGCCAGTGGTGTTCTATTTACTCTGCCATACATAACACAAATCCTACTCACTCGTTGAAGTTTCCTTTAACCTTCGGCAACAAAATGCTTAATTCCTTGGTTCTCCCAAACTACCGTGTATGTGTCTTTACTGTACCATTGGGTTAAGCTTTCAGTATATTTTTGCTACCGGCTCTGGACTTTCAGGGGATAAATATTTGTTTCTCTGTCCTCATCAATAATATGTCCATGATGCAGCATAAGTGCTCAGCACAAGTCGGGTGAGTGAAAGACCTCCTCAGTCTTTCCTTACTGGGGGTCGATGGTCGTGATGGTCAATGCCCTCCAGCCAAGAGGTCAACATTCACGGCAACCTTTGGTTTTGTCACTGTGCTTTTTTAGGTCTTGAAATGCCCTTTCTCTTTCCACATTATTTTTATTTTTGTTTTCACGTTGGTGGTCCTGTCTTTAGATTTAGTTCAATCCATCAATATTAGTTCTATAAAATTTCAGGAAGTTTGAAAGGTTCTAGGGATAAAAGAAGATGTTGATGGCAACCCTACCCCACCTCCCACAAAGTTCATAGTTAGGAGGGAGGCACAGCAGTTACAGCAGAATGTGGCAGCCTCCAGGGAAATGGACTAAGGACCGTGATGGACTGTCTAAGGGATTAGGGAGAGCCTTTTGCAAGAGTTGACACTTGAGAAGCATGTCGAGGAATGAGTTGTTAACCAGGTTCCCAAAGCAGGTGGGCAGTTTCCAAGTCCGCACGGTCTCTGTGTAGTCCAGTCTCCCACACCCAACACAAGGAGTTTGTAAAATACACTCAGGGAATCCACATCAGCATAAAAATGAATTTTTTGTCTTAATTTTGAAGGAATTTTATGGTCAGGCTCTTAAGATATTAGTTATGGTTGGCTAGGCACTCCCAGCAATCCCTATAGGTGATGTAGCTAAGCAAGCATGGAACAAGAAAAATTAGCATCTGAACCGGTACAAACAACGAACTTTTTAAAGATTAGGAATTATAGGTACAGTAAACAGTGAAGTTGACAGAATGTATGTGTTGTGGACCTATCGCCTGTTGATTATAACTTTGCTGTTCTTAATTTCAAATTTTGGATCCAAAAGGTTTTCAGGACTCAGTCACTTACGTGAGCCCCCAGGCTTTGCAAATCCCCATGTAGACTGCCTGATGGCTACGGGACAGGGCCTGGAGGCTGGAGAGATGCGCCCACGGCAGGAAGAAAAAATTTGATGGTGAGGGCAGGCAAGATAGGCGTCTACATTAGGAAACCGTGGAGGTTTGATATTACTGTAGATTAAGTATAAAAGGCATTTTCCCCAAACTCACAGATTGTCTCTGTAGTGGTAATATCTAGTTAATATCAGAGTTTTGCGTCTCTTGCTATAAGTTTGTAAAATTTGCTTTCTGGAGGCTTTCCTTTGCTCTCTTACTTAACCGCATTGTCTCTCTCACACACTATGTTTTTTTTTCTCTGAGATGCTAAGCATTCCATGCCTTCCACCAAGTTGCACAATGTACGTATTTACTTTGTCTATTGACTCAATGTCTGGGTCGAGCCTAGAAGTGGATGTCTCTGTCACGAAGCTCTTGGTCCCCTTCCTTACTCGCCACCTGTCATCGTGTCTTGCCTATTCCCGCTGACATCAGCTCCTAAAGCCACGCCATTCTGTCTTTATCCCAGTCAGGAGAGAAGAGTTAATGCCTTTACTTCCGGAACCCACCTTGTTTAGGTTGAGAAAGGCTTTCTGGTTTCAGAACACCAGGAAAACAGTCTCTATAGAAAATAAAGAAAAATTATTTTCTAACATTCTTACTGTTTTAATTGCCTTAACTAATCTTCTAGCCAGAAAATCTGTCATCCAAATGATATCAATTTAAGACTGATTCCTTGGAGTGCCTGGGTGGCTCAGTCTGTTGAGCATCCGACCCTTGATTTCAGTTCAGGTCATGGTCTCGTGGCTCGTGAGATCGAGCCCCACGTCGGGCTCTGTACTGACAGCCTGGAGCCTGCTTTGGATTCTCTCTCTCTCCTCTCATCTCTCTCTCTCTCTCTCTCCCTCTCTCTGCCCCTCCCCTGCTCGAGTTCTTTCTCCTCTCACAATAAATAAATAAACATTAAAAAAAAACTCATTTTCTGACCTTTTAGAACATATGTAGGAAAACTCTTTCTTTCTTTCTTTCTTTCTTTCTTTCTTCTTTCTTTCTTTCATTCAAGAAAGCTATATTAAATGCTATTACTCTATTAAAAAATATGGTTGTCTCACACTATTTTAAAAAGAGCCACTTAAATTAAAAAAAACATACTATTTTGAGTGCATTAAAGTTTATATAGTGAGATGACGCCTATATGATTTTGTTTACATACTAAAATGTCCATGGCATCAATGATGAAAGGGGTTAAAAGCGTTACACACGATTTTACTCATATATGTGCGTTTTTTGGTGATTATATGACAATACACAACATTTTCAAAACAGCCTGAATTTAATAATAAAAGAGAAAACAATAGTTGTGTAACACATATACAATGATCAGCTACTGATTTATTATTATTATTATTACTATTATTTTCAATGCTTTAGTTATCAGTACAGTATTGAGGTCTCTTTTTATAATGAGATTCCTATGGAAATAGTCACAATTGTTGCTGTGGAATGACTCCAGAAAGGAGACGGATCAGAGATCACTCTAGTGTTGTCAAGCCTATGACTTGAGTCAGTTCAGAGAAACTTGCTGCAAATGGGTCATTTATTACCGGCCAGGGCATTCTTTGATCCTGTCATTCTGTCTTCCTTATCCTTTTATAGTTACACCCATCTTCTCTCTCCCTGGCCCCTCTCAGCAATTCCCAGTGACCACTGCCATTGAAACCATCGGAAGGGACGTGTGATGGAAACCATGGGGGCTTCTAGAGACAGGGAGCGCCTACTGCGTGCCGTCCAGGCGAGCTCCTCACACGTGCCAAGGGGACACGACATTAAGCCATTTTCTCTCACAATGACAAAGCAACATGCCTTCATGAAAAGGGTCACCTTCTGGTATTAACCTGCACATTTCGAGAACCATATTTGTATCCCGGAGGGTGGAGAGAAAAACCTAAAGTATGAGTTTTACTTCTGTAATGTTTCCCCAATATAACAGTATATCTAATGTTTGATATATTGGTCAACTTAAATTTCCACAGCTTAAAATTGCTTGCAAAATTTAAAAAAGTAAGTATAGATTTAAATTGGATTTAAATCTTTAAAAAATACCATTCTTCAAGGTCTTCATATACCAATCATCAGTCCCCGGGGTCCTCAAAGAAACAAAATAATGATTATTTTTCAATGCACAGAGAGATTAGTTAGAAAGTTGGGAGTGCAACTACTTGGTTTATTAATCAATAACAATGTTGAAGAAACAAGATGCTTATAAGGGTGCAATTAATGTAATTCACCTCTTCAGGCACGCTTATAAAAGTCAAATAGCTCACAGTTGGCATACAGACATCCAGAATCACGCTTCCTGGTTTCGTGTGGACTGAACTGATTCTTGACTCTCTCGCCCACACGCCAGGGTCTCTGCTCCGGCCAATATCTGTTCTGCTAAGCCTTACATTCCCCAAATAAGAAAGATGTGTACTTTCAGGTATATTAAAAAAAAAAAAAATCAGAGTCCTGAGATTGTGGCAATCAGATGAAAAATGGGATAAACTTGGGGTGCCTGGGTGGCTCAGTCAGTTGAGCGACCGACTTGAGCTCAGGTCATGATCTGCAGGTCTGTGAGTTCGAGCCCCGCGTCAGGCTCTGCGCTGATAGCTCAGAGCCTGGAACCTGCTTTCGATTCTGCGTCTCCTCTCTCTCTGCCCCTCCCCTGCTCATGCTCTGTCTCTCTCTCTTTCTCTCTCTCTGTCAAAATAAATAAACATTAAAAAAATTTAAAAAAAACGGATAAACTTTAGGTATTTCCTATCAGAGTTAAAAAAAGGGGGGGTAGTGGTTGAGATGTTGAAGAAAAGGGGCGCACTAGTGGCTGCTTAATAATTGCCAAAGTCATGTGAACAAGGACAATATTAACTGACTGACCATAAAGACGTCTTGCCAAGTACTATTTTACCCCGCTCACTTCTGATTCAATCCAAGTATCCGGATACAGTCACCGCCCCCCTACTTTTCAAACGCTCCCTTTGCGTCGTTTTGTTTTTTATAAAAGACCTACGTTGATTCCTCTTGTCCCTCAGGGCAAGAAACCTGAAGAGAATTTTCATTTCTAGGGACAAAAAGGCTGAAAGGAGAGGAGAGTGCCACGTTGGTACCGCGGCGAGCTGTCTTAGCGGCAGGTGCACCTGGCCCGCCCACCTCCCCCAACCACACCCCGCGTCTCAGCCTCCAGCCCCAGGGCTCTGAGCTGGTGTCACGGCGTGATCTTGGTTCGGTCTGGACATCTGTCAGCAAGAGATGTCCGAAGCTATCAGATATATCTGAAAGAGCTGTTTTTTCTTCGCGGGACTCTGGGAAGGGTGGTGTCCGGGAATGTTGAAAAAGGTTTCCCTGTAAGTTAACGTCAATTGTTTCTTGCTTTGTGTCGTTTTGGCTTAAGGAAGGTTTCATAGGAACACTCTACTTTTGGACAGAGGGGGAGGGGGACCCGTATCTGGTTACCTATCTGTAAAAATCAGTAGCGTGCTCAAAACTGGTTATCTGCTGACCTTCTTCTTGCCAGCTCTCCCACTGCGATCCGCAGGTAGAGACTTTTCACAGTCTGACCCACAGGGATTTCCCGGTGGTTTGCTCCCCATTTTTTGGCCGGCTGCTACACAGGCCCCTGTCTTCTCCACATGTTGCCCCTGTAACCTAGCTTAGACGAATCCTTCAGGGTGGCGAGTCCAAATTCTGTTCCCTACACGTGCACCTTACACATTTTCAAGGTCCAGCCCACATGCTTCCTCCCGCCTGAAATATTCACGGACACCGTCAAACAGAGTATCGTCTCCTTCCCAACCGCTCCCGGCTGTTTCTCCGGGCCACTCGAATGCCTTATGGCATTACTGATGGGCCCGTATTTTGCTATATGCTCCTCAAGGGCAGCGCTCGTAGATTCCTCCTAACACATGTGCCGTGCCTGTGGTGACGGGTCAGAATATTCTTGCTGAGTAAACGTGTTCCCACAAGTAATCATAATAATTCTCACGTGTGAGTGTTTTCATATATTAAACTAAGTATTTCCGCCTTCCCTGACGTATTCCTAACACAGTTCCTGTAAACCTAAGACTATGAAAGCAAATCATGAAAACCGACCCAGAAGAAAACTTACACCTGTAAGGAACCTTACATATTACATTGTTCAATGTGAGTTATCCTTTCCCAGATGCAGAAGCGAAAGCTCAGAGAGGAACGGAAATTTGCCCAAGGCACTGAGAAATGTGAGACCCTTTTACGCCAAGAGCATATACTTACTCTCAAGGAAAATCCCAAGCTTCTGATTTAAAAGAACGTGGATAAATTAGGAGGATGTTATTATACAACCAAAGGTCCTTAAAAACAACGAGAAAAGAGAGAAGAAATCTGCAGACAGGCCCGTGTCTGGGGTCCCCATGGATTTAAGCACAAATGACAACCTGGTCTTCCTTCCTGGGCCACGGCCCCTCCTCTGACTCAGAGATCGGTGGACTCGAGGCCTCTCAGGTGTATCACCTCGGACCAGGGTCACAGGACCGACGGGCCACCCCGAGTCACTCCAGCTGATGCTCAGGAGAAACTTCCCGTCATCGTGTGAAGATTCAAGCAGGATTTGTGGGCCTGCCTGGGCCTTCTACTCATTTGCAGTGGATTTCTGTAGTCTCGTAATTCTTCTCTGCAGGTTACACCTTTTGTACTGATGATATACTCACTATACGCATCCAAATGCAGAGAGCTAGAGACCATGCGGAGATGTTTCTGGAAGCCCATCCACCAGACACTTAAACGTATTTGTGAACATGTATTCATGACTGCCAACAAGTCCCTGAACTGTAGGCAAGACCTGAAAATTGAGACAGGGAGGTTGAGTGCAGAGGCGTGGGAGAAAGCACACCCCCCTGGGTCGTGGGGGATGGACTCTGGAGTCAGGGTGAAGGATAAAGGCAGAAGGTGTGCAAGACCAAGGGGGGAAAGTGTGGTGACAGCAGGCACGGGAATCCCTGAAAACAAATACAGTCAGCCGTGACTTTCACCAAGGGCTGTCCTAAGCCCAGATATGAGCGACCGGCTCATTCAGTTCCAACCAGGAGGTTTTACACAGATGCCTACTTTGCAGGTACACACTCATCAATTCAGGGGTCACAGATGATGGGGACTCACAGATGCCGAAACAGATGGCGTTGGAAGGCACGTGTCCCAAGGGTCCTGGTGCATGAAAGGCAGGTCTAGAAGAGAGGCCGTGCCACCGCCCCGCCGCTGGCATGCTGTGTTAACCCCGGCCGCCCCTTGGCCACTTCAAGAGCCGAGCCAGATGGAAATTCAAACTATTGACACTCATTCACTTCCGCCTTCCGTCGACAAATGATTGTTGATTATCTACTTTGTGCCGGGTTCCATTTTAGGCGCAGGAGATGAAATGGTAAACCGAATGGAAACCAAAAAACAAAACCTCTGATATCATGGAGTCTGGGTCTTAGTAGGGGAGGAAGGCCCTAGACAGGTAACTCATGAGTCACTATCAGGTAATGATCTGTTTGAATCCAAGAGCGCTCTGGAGAATTACCCGAACTCTCTCCGGTGCACAGACAGGAGACGGTGTTGGGGAGTCAAGGCACAGGCAGGAATCGTGTCTCCTGAGCTGTGAGTTTCCACTTAGATATTGATAATCACCTGCCTCCTTTCGCTTTGCTTTCAGGGAAACTGAGAGTTAAATGTGTGACTCAAATCCTGGATGCCCATCAAGGAGCCGACAGTACGGTGTTTGATGTATCAAACTCATTACAACATTGTTGTTTTTTTCCCCCACTTCAATTTCCTCTTTTTAATTTGATTTATTAGAAAATCCCCCACTCTCTAACGTTCATTGGTGAAAAAAATTTCATACTCCCTAGAAATGACTTATTGATGTTAGTTAGACATGGCCAACTTTAAATAGACAGTGTGGTTGCACGTTTAAATGGGAAAACGGAAGGTACTTTGTAATTGAGGGAGTGCTTTTCGTATTCAATTTCCTTAAAAAGTCGGCACAGTCATAACCATCTTATTTTCTGCTTGCTTAACCCAAACTGTGAATAAGCCCGATTCTGCAAGCGGGATCTGTTGAAACCTCCA
This sequence comes from Lynx canadensis, assembly GCF_007474595.2. NCBI lineage: Eukaryota > Metazoa > Chordata > Mammalia > Carnivora > Felidae > Lynx > Lynx canadensis. Next base: position 136,786,878 of record NC_044305.1, on the reverse strand, counting down.
AGAAACAGGTCAAGAGGGTACCGGGCTCAGTCTTTCCCATGACAGAGCCCAGTGTTGCCAGATTCCTGGCTGATCCCATGTTGAACCACACGCTTTCTTCCCCTTGGAACCACCACACTCTGATGCCATAAGCTCACGCGTTGACACCGCTCTATTCCTCACGTTGGCCGTCTCCTCACGTGTGAGTTTGCTGGCCCTCCGTGCTTGGAATCAGGTCTACACCGAGTTACCAATCCTGACTTCCGAGGGACATCTTCAAATTCGGAAAGGTTGGTGGCTAAAATCAGCCTTAGAAAGGAAGGTCGCTGGCCAAGGTCTTCTAGACTTTCTAAGTATGGACATAGAAGTGATCTCTTGATCGCCATTAACGTACTATATTAAGGGGCCAGAGATGGAGCCTGAGAAGGATTCGGCCAGTTAAAAGTTATTCTTACCCTGGCTATAAAATCACGTCCAGCCGGCAGGACATTCCCTACGGATCACAGGGAGGAACACAGAAGGTCCTTCCCTTCCACAAGATAAATCTGAAATGCCACAAATAACAAACATAAGAAAGCACTGTAGAGTCGAGAGTAAAAAAAGTCTCATTATTAAAGGTCTTATCTTTTAGGTAAAAGTTATGTAACTTTTCACTTATTTCAAAAGATGGTTAACTTGGTTTTCTCACTGTGTAAGTCCATGTTACAACGGTAGATACGAATGGAATTTAAATGTCAACCCAAAGCCCCCAGACACAGCGTTTCTATTTCACACTGACATAGATTAAATCACACGGATTGCACTGAGAGAGGTAAACGATTCCCTTGAAGGATATTCGGCATGCTAGCATTTTTGATTTGAAATATTAATTGTAACACACTGACTCATGGTGGCGGAGATATTTGCCAACCTGACACGCAATGGTTTTCAAATTCTGATTTCAGAGGGACAATGACTAGAGGTAGGTCCTGAGACGGCATTCTGGAAGCTCTTTAATTGACATTCTGGGCACCAGGAAGAAAAATCTTAAGAGGTATGTGCAAGTAAGGGTGTTTCAAGTGGTAGATGAATCGTGTAATTAGGGAGATATCTGGAGGAAAATGTCAGTCTGTGGGGAAGTGTGTGAATGTGGTTAAGACAGCAGAGACAGAAACCGCATCGAAAAGGTGCCTGTTTGCAAGAGAAATAATAACGATCTCAGAGGAAGCCCTGCTCTAAAAGTCCTGGCTCCCTGACTTCTCTACCTGGGCTGCGCATTTCATTTAGGATTGTAGTTCCTTAGTTTGAGACAGAATCCAAAACACAGAAAGGGGAGACGAGGAACAGCGTGTACAGGGTTTAATTAAAGCCACTTAGAAAGCAGAGAGCTAACACAGACCCTGTCTGGTTTTCCAACAACTTTAACCTCCCAACTGTCTCCTAATATATTATTAAGTTACATAATCAGTACACGTTCTTTCTGTAACACCAAGAGCGTCGCCTTACAGAAGGGAACATGCGCTGATGATGTGTATACACGTGAGTGTGTGCTCACGTGGGTGTCCCTAGGTGATGGAAGGCTTTATTTCACCATGGAGATGTTCACATTGTGAGCCATCGCTCATGCTCCGTTCCAGCTTTCTATCCGGTTCTATCTCTGAATGTATTCATTCGAACATTCATTCGGTATTTTCAGATTCCTAGGGCTGCTGTGCTGGTCGGTGAGGGGCACATAAATACAGCACATTCACCTTCCTCACAGAGCTCACCACGCAGACAAGCGGACGTGTGTACAGAGGATCGAACAAGACGTCACAAGAGATGTGCTTGTGAGCACAGATCATGGAGGCCATTGCCTTAGCTGGTTTGTTACTGTAACAAGTCTGAAAGACATTTATTTGTCACGGTTCTGGAGGTTGGCAGTCCAAGATCAGGTTGCCAGGGCGCTCAATGTCTGGTGAGGGTCCCACTTCTTGGTTCACAGACGGCCGCCTCCTGCTGTGTCCTCACAGTGGGGAAGGGACGGAGGGAGCTCTCTGGGGTCTTTCATAAGGGCACTAATTCCGTTCACGGGCCCGTAGCATTCAGCGCACAGCAGTCATCACGATAGACTTCCTGGATGAGATCATACTTACTTGGGTTTTCAGAAAGGCAGCTTGGCGTAATGGAAATAGCCAGGATTTCATAGTCAGAGACCTGTGTTTAAGTCTACCTGTGAGTCATCTGACATTTGGGGAGAATATTCCTCTGAACCTTCTGTTCACATCTGTCCAGTGCAGAAGCACATATCCCTGAGTGGGGACGTGCACTCAGTGATTTGAATGTGTGACCGCAGAGGTAGAGGGCACGTGGGGGAATTCTCAATAATGTGCCACAGAGTTAGCACTAATTATAATTCTAACAGGTAGAGGTTACCACGTAGCAGAGGAGAAGGGAGGGAACGTTCTTTTTTTTTTTTTTTTTCAACGTTTTATTTATTTTTGGGACAGAGAGAGACAGAGCATGAACGGGGGAGGGGCAGAGAGAGAGGGAGACACAGAATCGGAATCAGGCTCCAGGCTCTGAGCCATCAGCCCAGAGCCTGACGCGGGGCTCGAACTCCCGGACCGCGAGATCGTGACCTGGCTGAAGTCGGCCGCTTAACCGACTGCGCCACCCAGGCGCCCCAAGGGAGGGAACGTTCTTGATGGAGGTAGTCGGCTATGCAAACCCTCAGATGTGAGCAAAAGGACAAAGATTGAGCTATGCTGCCTTCCACTCAAGGGGGGTGCTGGGCACAGGGCTGAGCCCTTACAGGGCAACCAGGCAGGGAGGGCCTTGCACACCGCACCGGGGGAATAAAAGTTGCTATGAAGACAGCAAGAAACCAATGAGAAAGTTGAAGAACAGAGTGGTGTTATCAGACTTCTGTTTGAGAAGGACGCTCTGAGAGTTCAGTGTAGAGAATGGTGAGCATTGGTGAAGCCAGGTCTGGGACAACCATTAGGCGGTCGTGGGAGGTGTGGAGAGGGCATCTGGGTCAGCATACCTGGAATAAATCAGAGAGATACATCATGAGCAGAATTGCAAGGTGGGATATGGAGGGTGGTGGAGAAAGGAGGTGGAGAAAGAGTCAAGAAGGACTCTTATGTCCAACTTGGCCCGTGGCTGGAGCCCATGCCTGAATGGAAAAGAGACATCATGAGCAAGGGAAGAAGATTAATCCACTTTGGCACAGGTGGAGTTAGAGCTGCTGTAGGATGTTCAGGTAACAGTACGTACACATCAGGAGCACGAGAGAGGGGTGTGATTATGAACAGAGACTCATGGGTGGGCAGCCGGCATATGGCGATTGCGATCCAAGGCGGGGCTGATACGGACTCATTTTGTTCCTGTGATAGGATCTTCGGTGTGGCCCCATTTGAATCCAAATAAAACTTATGTTGGAAGGGCACATTGCAACAGACATCAGTTTGCGGTCACAAAACCGATTCGAGGCTACCCTTGACGTTACCCGACAGGCTCCAAAGGAAGCTTTAGAACATTTAATATTTACCCTTTTTCATTCTGTGCCTAAACCACTTGCTTACAAAGGACCTATAATTGCTGAATTATCACTTTTTGGTCTGGAACCTCTCTTCTCATTAGTCATATTAAGTATATGACTATGCTTTTAATGTTGCTATTAATAAAGAAGTAGTTATTATGGAAAAATTCCACTTCCAAACCATACAAGTAGAATAATAGATATGCAAATCTCTCGAAAAAGAGCTCAAGCCTCGTGTGTCTTGCGCTAAACCCCGTACTTCTTACATTTGTGTTGGCTGCCTCCACCTTGCTTTGGTAGAGGAGGACTTGTAAATCAGAATCCATAGTTCCTTCCTGCCACTATGTATAAATGTGTATCTTAGTCTGGGTCATAAATTTGACTTTTTTGTGTTGGTAACTGATAAAACAATTCACATATGACTCACAACTCTTGGAATATTTGGGCGATTGGTATTCCCGTCAGGCATTGGGTGAATGAGGAGAAACCCAGAGGAAGTAATTAATGATCGCTGCCTATCAGTTCTTTTTTTGTTGTGTTAATGTTTATTTTTGAGAGAGAGAGAGAGAGAGAGAGAGAGAGAGACAGTGTGAGCAGGGGAGGGGCAGAGAGAGAGAGAGGGAGATGAGAATCCGAAGCAGGCTCTGGGCTCTGAGCTGTCAGCACAGAGCCTGATGGGGGGCTCGAACCCACGAACAGTGAGACCTGCTCCAAAGTCAAATGCTTAACCAATCGAGGCGCCCAGGCGACCCTCTGCCTATCATTTCTAAAGCTTGGCAACACCATGTTCTGGGCCTGTGGCTTTAGAACACACATCATTTTACATGATTTAATTTTCCTCAACACACTCACTGTATTTTTGAGAACACGAGAAAATAAACTGGCAGATTGAATCTATCACCAATTATTGATAGACTGATTCTGTAAAGATCCCTTGGGATTTGCCAGCTGCTGAGATTCAGAGGCAGGTGGAAGCTTGTGCAAAAAACCACACATGCCCACAGTCTCTACTCGGGAGCACACTTCCTTACTGGACTGATGAGATGATCTCTATTGCAAGAGGTTCATTTTTCTAACTGACGAGGCATTGTGTTTTCAGTGTTAACGGGCTAGGTTGGCAATCTGGTTCTGCTATTAATTAACATAATAATTAAGAAGGCAATATTTTAACCGTATCAGCTTGTGTCTCGCTTGAAAATATAGAACCTGAAACAATAATTTATTTCTAACAATAATTTCTACTACTAGAGAGTGATGTCTTCTAGTTGCGTGTAAATTAAAAAGCTGTTATCGCCAAGAGATGCGTGCACTATCATTGATCAGAGATGTCCATTGCTTTTACCAGTGGCTGGATTATGTCTCTCGTGCCTTCATGGGTTTACAGATCAGTGTTCCGGGTGAATAACACAAAGTCACCGTGCTGGAAGACGTCCGTTTCTTCTGGGGCCAACACGACCAGGTACAGCTTACCAGATGTTGAATGGGAGCCCTAGCAGAGGAGTGGTAGACGGGGCAGAAGGACAAGGCAGGAAATACCCCCTTTTGGCTCGATCATTCTGTTACTTATTCGTGCCACGTATACATGTTGCCACTTTAATGTAGAAATTCAGGGGGGCAATATTGGGATTCCTCAGTTTTTCTTTCAAACATTTATAGGAACTTTGACTTGAATTTAAAAATATAAAATAATGGCAGGCAAATAAATGTAGTGTTACATTTTATTTTTATGAAAAATGAAATATCCTTTAAAGGCATTGGCATCTGGTGAAGCCAGTGTCTGCTGGGTGTGGTCCCTGTGACGCAGTAGCCCTCAGAGTGTCATTTACACAAGCTCTATTACAGCACTTTTCAAACAGAAGCTCTTTGCCCCCCAGTGGATATTGGGCAATATCTGGGGACTTTGGGATCGCCCCAACTCGAGGCAAAGGGGGTGCTACCGGCCTCTAGTGGGTGGAGGCCACGGTTGCTCGAAACACCCTGCAGTCAACAGGACAGCCCCCCTCTCAACAAGGAATGGTCCATTCCAGAATGCCGATGTACTCTATGCACCATATCTTTGCAGGCAAATCACAGAGTTCACGCTTTGGACCTGTCCCTGTTAGAGTTTAAATGCAGAGCCCGGGAACCTGATAACAGGGGTAGAAATACGCCCCATCTTCCCAGGGCCATATTACGTACAATTTTCCATCTGGCTTCCATGCTGAGGCCCACAGAAGCCCTGAAGAATAGATTTATTGCAGCTTGTGCAGGACCTAGCCGTGGAGAGCTCTGCCTGAGTATTTATTGAATTTGGCACAGGCGCTCGTTTTTGTTGGATGTTTGCGTAGAGTTTTATTAATTCAACTTTTACCGTATTCCAATATTTTCGGTTAATATGGGAGTTTAAAATTCGTGGGCCATCTGCTTTAGATGCTGCAAGGTGTCTGCTACCAAAGATTTGGAAAGATGCAACGCAGGAGATGCGCAGGTTGTCTCAGGAAAATAAATAAAAAATTAAAACGCCGCACTTGCTATTGTCCAAATGAATTTTCAAAACGAATTTTCAATTTTTTGCTAACAAGCCGTGTGAGCATTTAAATCAACACAAAGTGCATTCTGACGCGTAATGTCTACAGAGAGGGGTCTGTATCTGTGTCCTCACATGCGTGCATTTCACAACAGCAAGAATACTTTTCGTTTAATATGGATTTCAATAGCAATGTGGAGCACATAGGACATTTGAACTTGCCAAGAGAAACGTTGACGTAGAATCCTTGCACACGTGTGTTCATTACAATTTACTGACACGTGTCAGAGATGTCTTTTTTGAGATGCGCTGATTTGGCGAATAAGCTTGAGGGGTGTCCTAGGGCTGGGACACGTGGCATTTCCATGGAGCTTTCTAAGACTCAAGAATTCTGGTAAACTCGGGTCATCTGCTCAAGTATTATTTCTACAGAGATTTCTCTGAAAGACCTTCTTAAACAGAACCCTTGGCCACTCTGTATCTGTCTCACTCTGCTTTTTTTTTTCTTCATTGCATTTGTTACTTCTAACATTGTATTCTAGACATGTTCCATTATTTTCTGTTGTCTTCCCCACTGAGCATGTGCAAACTCCCAGAGAACACATTTTATGTCCTATTAGCCATTGTCTCCTCAGAAGCTAAGGAGTGTCTGGCAGTAATTAAATGCTACAAGAAGTGTATTAAATACATTTTAGGGAGGGGCGCCTGGGAGGCTCAGTCGGGTGAGCATCCAATCCTTGGTTTCAGCTCAGGTCATGATCTCATGGTTCATGAGATAGAGCCCCAAGTTGGGCTCCAAGCTGAATGCAGACCTTGCTTGAGATTCTCTCCTCCCTGTCCCTCTGTCCTCTCCCCAACTCGTGCTCTCTCTAAACGAAAAAAAAAAAAAAGTAATAAAGGAAAGAAATAAATGAGATTAATTTAGGGGTACATGAGTGGCTCAGTCTGACTTTGGCTCGGGTCATGATCTCACCGTTTGTGAGTTCGAGCCCCACATCTGGGCTCACTGCTATCAGGAGAGAGCCTGCTTTGTATCTTCTGTCCCCTTCTCTCTCTGCTCCTCCTCTGGTCATGTGCACCCTCTCTTGCTCTCTCTCAAAAATAAACAATTATAAATAAATAAATAAATAAATAAATAAATAAATAAATAAATTTATTTTAGGGTGAAGCTTCACAATTTTTATATACACAAGCAATAATAATAATGTTTTAAGTACATCGACCACTTACTATGTGCCAGGCACATTGTGTCAAGTGTCTCACTTAATGTCATCATGGCCCGTGGAGGAAGGTGATATTAGTAACCCCAATTTGTAGATTATAGAACTGAAACTCGGTCAAGTTTAGTAATTTGCCCATCTAGAATGACCAAAAAGGGGCTCCTGGGTGGCTCAGTTGGTTGAGCGTCCGACTTTGGCTCAGGTCATGACCTCCTGGTTTGTGAGTTTGAGCCCCGCGTCGGGTTCTGTGCTGACAGCTCAGAGCTTGGAGCCTGTTTTGGATTCTGTGTCTCCCTCTCTCTCTGCCCCTCCCCTGTTCATGCTCTGTCTCTCTCTGTCTCAAAAATAAATAAATGTTAAAAAAAAATTTAGAACGACCAAAAAGAACGCAGGTAAGATTTGAACCAAATACTTTGATTCGGAAATCTGAGACTCTAACCATTTATGCAGTGAGGTTGACCATCAAGTTAGAGCTCAACTACATTTATCCACGTACTGGAGGTGGTAAAATATTGCTTGCTTTTACAAAAATCACTTTATGAGTACTGTCCGAAGAATTTGCGATAATGACAATGCTCACGCGTTAGGATTTTACGTATCGTTTCTCTCTTTAAACATGACCAACTTAGCTCTGGTCACCAATGAACTCTCAAATAATGCATCCTCCAAAGAAGCACACAAACGCTGTGAGCTGCGTGCATGTGCATATATTTGACTTCGGAGTCATCCGACATGCTCCTTTCCGGAGCTCCTGTCTGAATTAGAGGCTCTGAAGGTGGGGCCTGTGTAATTCTGATCACACTTGTTAAAACACTGGGTAAGGAGAAATTCTTGAAATGTTACACCAGTTGTACAGAAAGAGATCCAGCCGATACGTGATTGTTTTATAATTCTATGATAAAATATATGGCATATTCCCTTCCAAACAATCTCGGGTCAGTGATCAATTTCGCTGATGCAAATCATTCTCTCTTGATAACGTCCTTTGTTACACTGCCCCTAGAAAGCCTGGCGATTCCAATAACACTGGCCTGAACTCTGCCTGTGTTGATGCTCAGTTGGATGCCACCAGTCCCACTGGCTTCTCATGATCGCAAGCCCATGACCTATGGGAAACCAGAACATTTTAGAGACTAGTAAAGTTAGTGTTATTTCTTCATTTAGCATCAGTCTAAGTTCGTTTGGATGTCATAGTATGTTTAGCATGCTGCAGATGTGAAAAGATGGATGTTTAGAACTTGCTAGAACATTTTGACTTACATGCCTTGAAGGTTCATTTGACCCCTTATTATTTTAATGATCTTTTAAATATTCACTAATTGACATTAAGATTTTAATCACTTGCCATCCCCACATGAATGCTTCATTGCTTTTTAAATTTGGAGGACTGTTGTTTCTTTGCAGTGTCTGGTTAGCTCAGTTTGTACAAAAACTATCAAGGCCTCAGTTTCGATCTGCATCTTAGTTGCAACCAGTGGTCTTCGGGATGTGATTTATTATTCACCATAAAACTGGGCAAGGGGCAGAATAGCCAATGAGATTGGAAAAACTACGCAAACACATGGCAGTGTGGTTATTACAGTAATAGTGTATCCCACAGTGACTATAGTAATGAATGAAATCAGTATAATATTATCGGACTGATGTTTCCATGGACTGTTGAAGTTAATCTTCCCAACTCTTCAGTAATATACGTACTTTTCGGCACCTGAAGCTCAGTTGTCTCTCTTTCACACAGCTTGCTGTGATTGGGGAAAAATAATTGAAATTGTGCTGTGCCCATTTCTGAAATCAATCCATTGGGGCCCTTATTAATCTGAAAACTAACGCTTCACCAGAACAGATACATATTGACAAAAGTCCTTTTCCTTCCTACCTCTCTGCACAGCTCTTGGGACTTTTTACTTTCAGTCAGTGTTCACCTTTATTATTAATCGCTTTTACTAAGTCGGTGTCGAAGGAGCTAAATATATAGTGGTTTGGTTAAAAGTTTATCTTTTTACAAAAGCAACTCCATAGAAAAAAACAAAAACAAAAACAATGAGGCTACATGAGTTTTCTGCCTTATTCTCTGATTCCAAACTATTTTAAATGCTTTTTATAATTATTATTAACTGCAGACCCAGTTGAAGCTAAAAAAGAAAAGGTGTGGGAATAAAGTTTTCAGAACTATCCAACTTGTCTCTTACTGTGGCAATAAATCTTACTAATTTAACCTAGAGGAAGATGATGTCATTTTAGGAATAATTTACATTTCTTTGATTATACCTCAAGCAAATGTTGTGCATACGTCAGTGATTCTCACAGTGATTTCCGCACTCCAGCCCTCCCACCAGGAGGATGATACTTTCAGAGGTCCTGTGAGATAGAAAGTATTTTCATAATGATACTAAAATGTACACCAAGACCCATAAAATACCTAGGAATAACTTGACCAAAGAGGGTCAAAACCTATACGTTGAAAACTATGGAAAGATATGAAAGGAATTAAAGAAAACACACAAAAAAACGGAACGACATTCCATGCTCATGGATTGGAGAACAAATATTGTTAAAATGTTGATACTACCGAAAGCGATCTATACATTCAATGCAATCCCTATCAAAATAACACCAACATTCTTCACAGAGTTAGAAAAACAATCCTAAAATTTGTATGGAACCAGAAAAGACCCTGAATCGCCAAAGAAATCCTGAAAAAGAAAACCAAAGCAGGAGGCATCACATCCCAGACCTCAAGCTATACTATAAAGTTGTAATCATCAAGACAGTATGGTACTGGCACAAGAACAGACAGATCAATGGAACAGAACAGAGAACCCAGAAATGGACCCACACACGTATGGCTATTAATCTTTGACAAAACAGTAAAGAATATCCAATGGAAAAAGACAGTCTCTTCAGCAAATGGTGTTGGGAAAACTGGAGAGCGACATGCAGAAGAATGAACCTGGACCACATTCTTACAACATACACAAAATAAACTCAAAATGGATGAAAGACCTCAATGTAAGACAGGAAGCCATCAAAATCCTCTAGGTGAAAGCCAGCAAAAACCTCTTTGACCTCAGCTGCAGCAACTTCTACTCAACACGTCTCTGAGGCAAGGGGAACAGAAGCAAAATGAACTATTGGGACCTCGTCAAGGTAAAAATCTTCTGTAAGGTGAAGGAAACAATCAGCAAAACTAAAAGGCAACTGATAGAATGGGAGAAGATATTTGCAAATGACATATTGGATAAAAGTTATTATCCAAAATCTATAAAGAACTCAATACCCCAGAAGCACATAATCTAGTGAAGAAATGGGCAAAAGACACATGAAAAAATGTTGAACATCGCTCATCATCAGGGAAATGCAAATCTAAACCACATGAGATACGACCTCACACCACTCAGAATGGCTAAAATTCACGACTCCGGCAACAACACATGTTGACGAGGGTGCAGAGAAAGGGGAACTCTTTTCACCTGCTGGTGGGAATGCAAACTGGTGCGGCCACTCTGGAAAACAGCATGGCGCTTCCTCAAAAAATTAAAAACAGAACTATCCTCGGACCCAGGAATTGCACTAGTAGGAATTTATCCAAAGGATACAGGAGTGCTGATTTGAAGGGGCACGTGCACCCCAGTGTTTATAGCAGCACTATCAACAATAGCCAAAGTATGGAAAGAGCCCAAATGTCCATTGACTGATGAATGAACAAAGAAGATGTCATGTACCTATACAATGGAATATTGCTTGGTGATCACAAAGAATGAAGTCTTGCCATTTGCAACAATGTGGATGAACTGGAGGGTATTATGCTAAGTGAAATAAGTTAGAGGAAGACAAATATATTATTCCACTTATATGTGGAATTTAAGAAACAAAACAAATGAGCATAAGGGAAGGGAAGCAAAAATAATATACAGACAGAGAGGGAGACAAACCATAAGAGCCTTAAATACAGAGAATAAACAGGGCTGCTGGTGGGGTGTTGCATGGGGGGAAGGGCTCAAGGGGTGATGGGCGTTAAGGAGGACACTTGTTGGGATGAGCAATGGTGTTATATATAAGTGATGAATCACTAAATTCTATTCCTGAAATCATTATTGCACGGTATGTTAACTAACAGATTTAAATTAAAGCAATAATGATAAGAATAAAATAAAACACACAATAAATAAAGTAAAATATAATTGCCTGTTTCACTGTGTTGCTATTTGCTCTGGTGGTGAATTGCTAGTGCCTTAGTTAGAATCAAACTGTACTTTCCACCAGTTATTTTGTTCACCTTCACGCACCAGGCAGAGAGGAAAAAACAAAGGAAACACAGTTTGATGTAAGGATCTCCTTGAAGAAGCAGTATACATTTTTCACACTGGAGATGTATCTAGTTAATAGTCTATGTTACAAGGAGCGCCTGGGTGTCTCAGTCAGTTGAGCGTCGGCTGTGGCTCAGGTCACGAACTCACTGATTATGGGTTTTGGGCCCCGCATCGGGCTCTGTGCTGATGGCTCGGAGCCTGGAGCCTGCTTCGGAGTCTGTGTCTCCCTCTCTCTCTGTTGCTCCCCCGCTTTCTCTCTCTCAAAATAAATAGAGATTGAAAAAAAATTAAAAAAAGTAGTCTATGTTGCGAAATGATGAGTATGCTTTTAGTATTTCTCCTGCATGACAAATACAGTGTGATAAACGTTGAGCTTTCAAGTGAATAACTTGTATCTGTAATAATCTAAAATAATGTAAAGACAATTCAAAATGTAATATAGACATATGGATTGTGCACAAAGTTGATTGGTATGGTTTCTGATTCCACTTTGCAACCAGATATCAAACTACCACTTGCTGGGTTTTGGTATAGTATTAAGGAAGGATACCATCAATTATCGGAAAGACCATTAAAATACTCCTCTTTTTCCACACCTTATTTGTGTAAGACCAGATCTTCTGTATATGTTTAAAACACAATAGCATATAAAAACAAATTTAGTGGAGAAATAGATAGAAGAATCCATATATTTCAATTAATCCAGGTACTAAAGTGATTTATAAAAACACGATAACATATGCATGCTTGAAGTTGGAAATGATTTCTGGAAATAGCTGTCCTCTCATTAAAATAACATAAATATCTCTCTCTCTTAATTTCCATGTCCTATAATGATAAATGAGTTTATCTACTTTCATATTACTGTTGTGACCCCAAAATTGCTTTATGGAGTATCAATCTACCAGAGAAGAAGAGACAGATGGACAGGATGTGCCATTTAAGGCCAGAGTACTTCAATACTTTAATATTATCTCCCCACAAGGACAACCAAGAAGGCCCCAGGTTTCACACGGGAATCTACAAGCCACTGGCTCCTCTTTAAGCCTGGGCTCCTGGATGATCGGGAGGAACAGAGTTTCCGCCACATAATATGTGACACGCATTGTGAAGGAGAAGTAAACTTCCGTGCATTAGCCACTAAAATCTGGGGATCATTTGTTACTGCAGCATAATCTAAATTAACCTGACTAACAACGCATTTCAGTGACGTGGGGCATGGGGACCGAGTGGTGGCCGAGCTGGATAAGTTGAATTCGCTGAAGAGTTTGAAAGAGAACAGTTAGTGATTCCTTTATGGCGGGCATGCCTAAAATGATAGGAATACACTTCTTGAGACTTTACAGGCAATAAGTGAATTTTTAGCAAAGGATGTATAGCTGATGAAACAAATGGGATGCAAGTTTCTTCTGGAACCTTCTGGCATGTGCGATTTGGGCGCAATGCTATAGACTCAGACAGAACCGAGTGAGTCCTGGCATGGACCATTCAATCACACGAACATGAGGAATTATCAGTTGTCTCAGCTTCAGACCCTCTTTCAAATGCAAGTAATACTTTGAAACCCCGGGGTTACTGGGAAGATGATAATAATAAATGAATGAGAACATCGAGAAGATCGTGTAGACTATGATGAACATTTAGAATTCATTCATTATTGATAACCTTTACTCCAAACATATGCCCAGAAACTTACCAAGATCTGTAATTATTTCTTACCAATTTGTAACGAAGTGCAATTCAAGAGCCTGTTTGGTTAGGCACTAGCATAGGTACAATAATCTTGACACGTAAGATTAAACATTCGCTTCCATCTGCAAAGGAGTTTGACCAAAACTTTATTTTTTCTAGAAAACTTCCTCCTAAGCCCCTCTTACAGCTGCTGGTGTGCTGTGAGTTCATTTACAGCAGGTGGCCTTGAAATTTTTGGTTCTATTTCCCCTCAGAGTAAAATGTGTTGCTGTTTTTGTATTTCCCATCATTGGAAATAAAACGTGTACTCAGATACCGGATTCCTTTGTTTCTGTTTCTTTGCATTGTCTGCATAAACAGCTCACTTCTGCTTTCAGGGACCAAGCCCAGAGGAAAACAAGCTCCCACCATCAGCCAGCTCCACGGAACAATGGATCCGGGGAACAATGTCCCACCTGAATTAGGGAATGTGGCCACTGGAGTCTATCCCTTTGTGGGCATTGCTTTGCTACAGGATGTGGGTTCTGCCACTCAGTGGGTCCGGACAGAAATAAGACAGTAATGTCCTATGAATCGTGATATCATGTCTGCTGTCCCCAGGAGGCAACTATACCTCAAGAGTTCCTTCTTCTGGAAACGTAATATGGCGATCTGCAGAACAATGGCATAAGTAAGCACGACTCATGTACGACACATGGCCAGTAAGCCCATAGGAGACAAATTGCCCTACTTTGAGGCCAAATTGGTGGTTTTTTTCAGCCTCGCTGAAAAGACTGCATTGCACAAGGGCTTCTTGCTGAGAAGGAGAACCTCGAACCTCAAGGCAAGCCGCTCAGGATGTGGTTGTAAGCAGAGTATGTACTTCCATGGCAGGGAAACTTGCGTTCCTACCGTCTGGCTGACGTCTACCAGATGCATGAAGTATCTCGAACAGTGTCTGGACAGAGGCTGAGGAGTGACCCAAAGAAAGAGGACCATTTGGGGCCAAAGAGGGGACAGCAGATGGAACCTGGAGAGGTCGGGAGACCGATCAGGCTTTGACACTAAGAGGCTGCTAAGGTGAGCGTCAGATGACAAGAGGATGGGTCAGGAGGTCCCTGCAATGTGCCAAAGTGTGTGCGAGGAGCTCTGGAGAGAAACAGAATGGAGGGGGGTGCGGTTAGAGCCCCATTTTCAGATGTCTCTTGCTCTTCTGCCTAAGGTTTAGTTATTACCATATACTCCATCCATTACCTTCAGATTTATGTGAGGACAACTTTTACGTCTTTCCATGATTATGAAATAAAACGATTCTCTGACGCTTAGAATTGCAAGGGGCTTATCAAGGGAGAAAGCTTTTCTTTTCTTTTCTTTCGTTTCTTTTCTTCTTTTCAACATAATAACATTTTATAAGTAAATGAATAATAAAGTATTTTTAACAGAAATATTAAATATGTCATATTGATTTTTTTAAATATGAAATTTATTGTCAAATTTGTTTCCATACAACACACAGTGCTCATTCTAACAGGTGCCCTCCTCAATGCCCATCACCCACCCTCCCCTCCCTCCCACCCCCCATCAACCTTTAGTTTATTCTGTTTTTAAGAGTCTCTTATGGTTTGACTCTCTCCCTCTCTAACTTTTTTTTCCCCCTTCCCCTCCCCTATGGTCTTCTGTTAAGTTTCTCAGGATCCACATAAGAATGAAAACATATGGTATGTGTCTTTCTCTGTATGACTTATTTCACTTGCATAACACTCTGTGGTTCCATCCACGTTGCTACAAAAGGCTATCAATGGCCAAATTATGGAAAGAGCCTAATGTCCACCAACTGATGAATGGATAAAGAAATTGTGGTTTATATACACCATGGAATACTACTTGGCAATGAGAAAGAATGAATATGGCCTTTTGTAGCAACGTGGAAAGCTTTTATTTCCAAAACATGCATGGGATATTAACTTTTGAAGGGAGCGGGGAGGGCGATGCCATTAGCGGAAGGGGCTCTAATGCTCAGGAACGTCAAGGAGACGTCGTGCTGCCTGTGAGTGTGTGTAATTGGATAACAAGACAGGCAGCTTACTCGGGCAAAATTGCCTGAAAGTTATCCAGCAGCGTCTACTAGAAGCAAGAATAATCTTCCAGCCAGATTCCTGAGCACTCACTATAGATTTTATTATTGATAATAACAATTATAACCCTAAACAGTTAGAGTTTGCCTGATGAGATTTATGTAGTTACAGATTTATTAAAAATCATACATCAACACAAATTTACATGGGAACAATCAAACCATATGCAAGATGAATTACGATGTGCTGATGGGTTGAATGACTCATGTAAGGAGGACCTGGAATCCAGAGGAAGAAGAGATTTGAGCTTTTGCACAGCGTTTGGCTTGAGAGGATAAGAATCTCTCAATTTTTTGAGAGATTTGGAGAGATTTTGAGAGATCTCAAAAATGGTTGAGTGTTTGTGGATGGAGAAGCAGGAAGGAAGGAAGGAAGGAAGGAAGGAAGGAAGGAAGGACCGGTGGAAGGAAGAAGAAAGAACAGGGAGGAAGGAAGGAAGGTGGAAGGAGGAAGGAAGGAAGGAAGGAAGGAAGAAACAAAGGGAGGAAGGAAGGTGGAAGGAAGGAAGGAAGGGAAGGATATGGCTCTGGAGAACCGGCATTGTGGGACTCACAGGGTTGCACCTGATCCGCTGGGAGGGAGGTCACATTAGAACGTACAGAGGTGTCTGGAGAAGGTCACAATGACGAGGGGATCATGTAGAGCAACGTTTCCATGTCCTTCGGGGGGGGGGGGCAGAAGGGCTCACCGTGGGTCCTGTACGGTAGCCCAGAACAAAGGCAACTAACCCACGGAGTAAACGTGCGTGCCGCGGAAAATGTGCGTGAGGTGCCTCAGACTTTTTTTGAGTGGCTCTAGTTAACGATCCTCTGATTTAATATGAGCTGTTAAAAAGAATCACTGCTTTTCGACCAAATTATCATACCCCTAAAAATGCTCGTCAGCCTGTCAGAGCTGTGCCTGCAGCTTGAACCCTCCGATGATTTAACTTTCCCTCAATATTCCATCTTCTCGTCATAAAAGTGTAGATAAATAACTCAAGTGCAAACAGAATTCTTTTACCTCTTTTCAGGGAGCTGCTCTGAGTGCCCAGGGCCCCTGTGCCCCTCGACTCTGCAGCACAGTTTAGCGTGAGGATATTGGCTGAAAAACCCAAGCATTCTGCACTAGCAGATGGGGCGTGTGGCCATTTTTGAAAGGAACAAATGTATGAATTTAATTAGGAAGGGATTTGACAGGCTCCTTTCCTTTGGTTGCATAATTTTGGAGACAATTGGGATAAAGTGCATTTTTTTTCCCTCTCAAGATAACACTACTGTAGCATTTTCCCATTTCTCCCTTTTTCCCCCCGATGTTTTTACATGCCTGCCTCGGTTTCGGAGCTCATAAATGATATTGTTTATGCGACTTTTTTTTTTTCCCCGAGATCTGTGGCAGAGACCGGTCGTGTCTGTAACTCTTCCGACAGGAGACCCACTTGGCATGCAGGCACTTAATTATGGCTGGCCGAGTGCTAACAGCAGCCTGCCTCTGAGACCCCGTGCCTCACCCCACCTGAGCAGTTGTCAAGGATGTTGTGAGGCCGAGGAAACGCACTCTTTTCAGGGGGCAGGTCTCAGCGCATTATGTGATTTTTACAGGGATATTTTAGAGGTACAATCCTTGGCCTTGCAATATAGGAGAACTGGGGACAAAGGAAACGCCCTTAATGTCAGCCCAGTTCTTGGTGCTGAGCAGCACAGGTTGTACAGGAATCTGTGTGAAGAGAAGGTGTAGAGACCCCTCTTCGTGATGTCCTTCATCCACAGAGGGTCGAACGACGAACCTCGGGCATAAACGTGCCTAAAGCAAGGATGCTTTTGACTCAGCTATTTATTTTAATCTGCAAGACAGATACAATACCAACCCATCCACAGGGCAACCTGAGAGCGGTTGATTGCGATAAAATCTGTAGAAAGGCTGGACGGCCCTAACATGTAGAGGGCGTTACGTGAGACTTTCACAGGCCCTGGGCTTGGAGGCGCTCTCAAAGCGTGGGCAAGGCGACCTGTCCCTGAAGGGCTACAACACACCTGAACGGCACCTGACAGCCTAGGTCTTTTGTCTTCTCCGTGACCTGTCGTCATGTCTCGTCTGTCCTTTGAAACCTGGTCCTTATATGGGACGGAACTGTGGGTGGGGCACAGACAGTAGATCTTGGTGGCGGGCTTTCCAGCTTCTTCCACATCGAGGGAGATGACAAGAAGGTCAAGGGAAAAATACTGCACACCCCGCTGACCTGGAAAGTGAAGATGGGCGAATTACTTTGTGTGTTCATTGAACAAATGCATATCGAGTAATTGCTATCTGCCAGCCCCTTGCTCGATATGTTAGAGGGCAGGACAGATACCATTCTGCTCTTCTGAGGCAGAGTGATCGGCACACATCTATAATAAAAGAGTAAAATATCAAATGTACGTAATCGGGACTTTGGGGAGGAAAACAGGACAGCGTGAAAGGGAAAACGCAAGATGGGTGGTGGGTGGTCAGGAGGACATCCCTGGGATCGTAACGTTTAAAATGAGACCAGACGACATAAAAGGAGCCAGCCGGGAGAAGAACACAGAGGCGGCCCTTTTTACACTGAAGGCACAGCACGTACCTAGGTCCTGAGTCAGGGGAGTGAGTCCCACTTCCGAGGAAACACGATGCCAAGTAAGCCATTCCAGAGGTGAGGTCACACGGTGTGTCCTTGGGCATGTTAAGAAGTTTTCTGGTCTGTGGACGAGTACTGGAGGGTGATTGCTTGAAAATGCGAGTGAGGCCGTTGGCTATGAAATGAGAAGAGATGGATGGGTTGAGGTTGGCACCCACATGGCCAGTAGGATGTGTGGAGTGAAGGAAAGAGGTTTCTTCAGAAATACCTCCGAATGTTGAAGCAACTGTAGGGCAAATGCTTTGAGATTGGTGTGTGATTGCCCGAGACCAGGTATACTGTGGGACAGGAGTTTTAAGATGTAAAAGCATGGAAGGATGCATTTAAGAGGGTAGAAATGAGGATTCAGTTTCAGATATTATAACTTTGAAAATCGGAGAGGCATATTGGTAAGATGTCCATTGGGCGCGGGAATCCGAACTCTAGAGTTTGAATTTTGTCCGAGTGTGAGGTGTGCATTTTGGACCTGCCAGATACCTAAGTGGTATGTAAAATTATCCGAGGCCATAAAATAGGAGAAGGGTGGAATGACAGGACAGAGCGGGGAGAGGATTCAAAATTCAACCGGCTTCCCAAGTCACTAGGAAAAATAGGAAGAGAAAACAAACGAAGGAGAGAACAGCCATAGGAATCAAAACCAGGAGTATGTGAAATCCTGAGCTCCAAGAACAGCGATTTAATCGGGAGAGATAGTCCAGTGCGTCAAAAATTCCTGAGAGAATAAACAAGAAGAAATGAAATGGCTTCAAATATCATTTACTGGATTTGACAACATGTGAACGTCTAGTCACTTTGTCAAAAGCCATTTCAGGGGAGCCAGCAGTTAGAGGGAATAAGGAAATGGGAGGAATCGAGTCGAAAACCCACTCGAGAAGCATGAGGACAAAGTGGCTGCGAATTGAGGAGAAAGGGAGGTGGACCATTTGGAAGGAGGGCGGTGGAGCGATGTAGTCAGAGTGGATGGCACTGTGAGGCCGAAAGACAGTTGTCTGGGGATTCCAGAACGGTGTGCGCGTGGGGCTTATGCAGATGAGTCCCTCAGGAGCCAGAGGGCAAGCACGCAGGAGGAAGCACAGTATCCTCAGCCATCCGTCAGTGGAAGGAAGAAGTCGATGGGTGCAGCAGGGGTAGATGGAGAGACGTCTAGAGCAGGGGTGTCCAAATTCTCACTACCACCAACACCCTTTCACTTTCCCTACACAAAGCCTATCTTTTAAAATATTTCAGGGGCGCTGGGTGGCGCAGTCGGTTAAGCGTCCGACTTCAGCCAGGTCACGATCTCGCGGTCCGTGAGTTCGAGCCCCGCGTCAGGCTTTGGGCTGATGGCTCAGAGCCTGGAGCCTGTTTCTAATTCTGTGTCTCCCTCTCTCTCTGCCCCTACCCCGTTCATGCTCTGTCTCTCTCGTCCCAAAAATAAATAAACATTGAAAAAAAAATTTAAAATATTTTATGTGCAACACTCACTTGGTTAATTCAAGTAGCTTCTTTTTCCCCTAAAAAACCAATGGGTCAGTGTGCAGCATAAGGTGAATTTTGCTAAGTATGGAAATATGTGCTCTTACGACTTAGCTCGTTTCTTGGCCATCACTGTGGCTAACTTGTCTCTAGTGTGAGTATCGCTGTCTCAGAGGGAATTTCGCCACTCAGGACGGAGGTAAATAGGAAGAAGGCGAACGTGTTTTCAAACGTTTACTCATTTTTGAGAAAGAGAGAGAGAGCATTAGTGAGGGAGAGGCAGAGAGAGAGGGAGACAGAGAATCCAAAGCAGGCTCCGTGCTGAACAGGAGAGAGCCCAAGCGGGGCTCAGACTCACAGACAGTTGGATCATGACCTGAGCCGAAGTCAGACGCTAACCAACGGAGCCACCCTAGCGCCCCAAAAACGGACACTTTGTGAAGGGTTACAGGTGCCTGTATCCCTAAGCCCAGTATCCGCTTCTGAGCAGCAGATCAATAACCAATAAGGGGAAAGGCAGAGCCTGCTAACAGGAGACCAACGGGAGAGGCAAAATGCACCTGACAGTGACTCCCCAGTTCTGTGCGCACAGCCCCACACTGAGCCTGAGCCATAACCCCACGACGACGGGAGCCGGCTCCCTGGCACTGTGCCCCGTGGGCGTTGTTGCTGGGAAGGTGGCACCAACTAGACTTCCGGGGTGCCATCTGTGGGTGGACCGCCTGTAATCATGACCATCACACGGTGCCGCGTCCTCCGGAGCTGTGATGTTGCGTCTTTGAGACAGCGAGCGCAAGTCAGAGCGACTCTCCTTCACATCGCTCTCAGTGACCTGCTTGGGGGAACCATGCGGTTTCCTTTCCTGAAACTCTAGCCTTTGGGGTTAGAGGTTCCACTTCCATCAGGGAGCAGGTATGCGTCCCAGTAAATTATAAGCTACGGCTGCTACCCAGGCACTCGATGTTCCCCATGGAAAAGCACCAGCAAACACAAAGAGGAAGGAGTTTAGAGTGAGGGACTCTCAGAAATTGTTCTTCTCCTTTCCAAATTTTGAAATTAGCAAGTTATATGCAATCCGTCTCCAGGAACTTATCTTCAGAGTTAAAAATCAAAGACCGCACGGCATAAAGAGCCATTCTGCTTGACCTTACATATAAATTCCAGGGTTGGTATTTCATTTTAGACTTGAGACTTGTGGCTCAGAATAGTGACTACGTTTTTAAGAGTTTCCTTTTGTCGTAATTCTTGATACGAAAATGGTTAGACTTGGGGTGTGTTTAGCAAGTGAAATGATGTAATACACTATATAAATGATAGACACATGATGCCTATATTTTCAGCTCTGATTTCAGGATCACAGAAAAACCCAAAGTGTGGAAAATCTTTAATTTCTGGCATCTATCATGAAGCAGGTTATTTTGGATATAAAATGAATAAAAATACCAAATTTCCTCTGATGGCAACTGTGAGCATATTTTAAATACTATTCCCTGACAGTGCAACATGTTCAAAATGGTCTTTAGCAGGTGTTCCTGAAGCAAAAGCTGTGTTGCTATAAAAGCAAGTAACAGGAAATGGTTACATTAAAACAATGTATAACAATAGCGAAATATGAGAAGGAGAATGAACCGTGGATAATCGTGATTTGACTCTTTGGTGCCATGATGTTTTATCATCCACGCAAAAGAATAGTTTATTTTGGGTCATAGTTTTCGCCAAGATCTAAGTGAGTTGTTTTCCTAATTTGAAAGGTAGAAAACTGTCAGTGATAAATCATGAAAAGTAAAATAAAAAATAAAATAATGGAAATAAGTTATAAACTACTATTGATGTAGTAATATACAATCTCTAATATCATGTTTTTATTGAAAGGAGCAGAAGAGAATACTCTTTGCAACCTGCTTGGTTTTTTCATTGAGTTCATGACGGGTAAACGTGTATATTAAATATAGTTCAACAGGGGCGCCTGGGTGGCTCAGGTTGGTTAAGTGACTGACTCTTGACGTCAGCTCAGGTCATGATCTCACGGTTTCGTGGGTTCAGCCTCCGTTTCAGGCTCTGCGTACTGACCATGCAGAACCTGCTTGGGATTCTCCCTCTCCTCTCTCTCTGCCTCTCCTCTCTCGACCTCTCCTCAGGTCATGATCTCATGGTGTGTGAGTTCGAGCCCCGTGTAAGGTCTCTGGGCTGTCATCTGAGAGCCTGCTTTAGACCCTCTGTTCCCCTATCTCTCTGCCCCTTCCCTGCTTATGCTCTCCCTCTCAAAATTTGAGAGAATATTTATTTTATTCTCAAAAATAAATAAACAAAAAAACCAAAAAGACTATCCTGTAATAATAGCCTGGAAGAGAAAGACAAATCCCTAATTGCAAATTATCATCTCATTATATCATCATTTAATTAATTTTACTTATATCTCAAAAGCACATAATACACAAATAACAAAAAATATATATGTAAATGGTATAAAACAGATGGCTAATACTTTACATATAAATGTTATATCCTTTTGTTATAATATCCATATATAGCTGTAATAATAACAAAAATAATGATAAAAATACCAATTAATTAAAATATCTATTAGAGACAACTACATAAAAAGAAAGAAAGAAAAAGGAGAAGGAAGGAAAGAGAAGAAAGAAAGAAAGAAAGAGGAAAGAAAGAAAAGAGAATGAAAAGACTTTTACTTCTGACTAGAAGAGTGAAGATTTTTCTTCTCTCAGCAAAGAGCTAGAAAACTGGAAAACTTTCAGATGCAAATACGGTCAGATCTTGGACAGCAGGCAATGCAGATCTGGGATCCTGGAGAAAGGGCAAAAAATTAAATAGTCCCAACATTGTTCTGGCTTTGTTCTTGAGATACTTTCTGCACACATTACCAGAATGGGGAACCAAAAATAGCCTAGTATGAAAGAATACTTACTGCGTAATTCAGTTTACGTATAATAAATCTAATAAACAATAAATCCACTCTGTAATAAAATTCAGTTGTTCCCTGGATGCGGTAGCAAGAGACCTACTGAGAAGAGAAACAGAAAAATTCACGTATGAGATGGAAATATTCCATTACTTCAGATGTGCCGTGTTTATGCAGGGGCGCACATCTCCTAACTACCCAGCTGCATTTAAATAGGATTCGTGGGGCTCCTGGGTGGCTCAGTAGGCTAAGTGTCTGACCTTGGCTGAGGTCACGGGTCTCACAGTTCGTGAGCTCGAGCCCCGCGTCGGGCTCTGTGCTGACAGCTCGGAGCCTGGAGCCTGCTTTGGATTCTGTGTCTCCCTCGCTCTCTGCCCCTCCCCCGCTTGTGCTCTGTCTCTCTCTCTCAAAAATAAATAAACATTAAAAAAAAATAAAACATCGCTTCTCGGCCTTTTGGCTAAGATCAAGTGTAAAAAAAAATAAAACAAACATGGACACGGGTGTGCCTGGGTGGCCCAGTGGGCTGTGTCTGACTCTTGATTTCGGCTCAGGTCATGATCTCACAGTTCCCGAGTTCGAGCCCTGCATCTGGCTCTGCACTGACGGTGTGGATTCTCTCTCTCTGACCCTCCCCTGCTTGCTCTCCCTCTTTGTCTCAAAATAAGTAAATAAACTAAAAAATTTTTTTTAAACCAAAACTATAAATGAATATAAATCAACAATTAATCCAAGTGTTAACAACTGTATGCACCAATAAACTGTAAAAGTAAATAAGGAGAAATTAGTGAGTTATGACAGAAAATTAGTAGGACTGACAGTGCAGCCAAAAATAATTTTTGGAATTTTTAGTAAATGAATGTCCAACAAAAACAAAAAAGAAAAGTATCAACATATCATACTGAAATTGATTAAGGCTATATAACCTAAGCTACAGAGGCATTTAATAATTCAAAGCAAATGTTGTACATAGATAAATGTTAGCCAATTTTAAATATTCACTTTCTAATATAAATTTAAATTAATGAGCAACACAAGACACGTGTTAAATATTAAATGTGGCAGTAAGCCCAGAAATTATTTTCAAAGTTTGCAATGAAGTGCCTCAAACTGCACAGGTGCATACAGGATTGTGGGTTAATTCCAATCAAACTTTATAGAAACACATAAGTCACATCCTGTTTCAAAATAACCAGAGAATTAAAAAAGAGCGCTGGGTGTTGTATGGAAACTAATTTGACAACAATATCATATATTAAAAAAAATAAAAAAATTAAAAAAAAGAAAAAACAAAAAAGAAATTGGAGTTCTCTTAGATTCATTTTATGAACCATAACAAAAATGTACCACTGGTATAACCTACCTTCACAATATGGATTCAAAGTCGTAAAAAAGTTACTAGATGCTGCTGAAACCATACAATAAGACCAACTGAGATTTATTGCAGGAAAACAAGCCTCACCGAACATATAGGACCATCGCAATGCATCCAGTAGGTCAACAAGGTGCCACAATACGTTGATAAAATCAGCAAGTATTTTTTTTTTAGTAGCTTTATTTAATATCTTTCCCAAGCCCTACAACACATCCTCTGAAAGTACACAATTCAATGCTTCTTCGCATATTTACAGAATTGCGTGATTATCTATTCACTATCATCCCTATCTACTTTTAGAATATTTTCATCGCTTCACGCCATTCACAGCCATTCCTCTTTTCTGCCAAATTCCCCGAGCTCTGGGCACACTAATCCATATTTTGATTCCATACATTTGCATACACTGGGCATTTCATATAAATAGAATCATACCACACACGGTCTTTGTGACTGGCTTCTTTCATTAGGCATAACGTTTCAAGGTTTTTCATGCTGCAGCTTGTATCTGCGTTTCATTTTTTATTGGAGAATACTATTCCGTTGTACGTGATCTCCGCATTACCTATCCAGGATCAGACAATGGACATTTGAGCTGTCTCCATGTTTGACTGTTACGAAAATGCTACTATCAACATTCGGGGACAGGGAAGGATGTTTACGTGGATGTTTGTTTCCAAATCTCTTAGAGAGATACTTGGGGGTGTGGATTTAGAAAGTCATCTGATTTCCCTATGTTTAGCATTTTGAGAAATTGGCCAACTGTTTTGTAAAGTGGCTGCGCTTTTCCAATTTGGTTGCCTTTTGTTTCTTTTCTTGCCTGATTGTTCTGGCTAGAACTTCCAATACAATGTGGGGACGGCCTGGTGAAACCGGGCAGCCTTGATGGGCCGATGTGCTCCTCGTCTTAAAGCTGTCAGTCCTTCAGTGTGAACGTGTTAGCTGTGGCATTTTCCTACATGCCCTTTGCTGGGTTAAGAAAGTTCCTTCCTGTGTCTAATTTCTGAGTGTTTTTGTCACGAAAGAGGTTGGGTTTTCTCAAATGTTTTTTTTTTCTTTCCCTTTTTTTTTTCCTGTATCTCTTGGATGGTCATGTGGCTTTTGTTCTTATTTTTTTAATGCAACGCATCATAATTGGGTTCTGGCTGTCGTAAGAACCTTGCATACCCGACATAAATCCCACGTGGTGGTGGTAATCCACACGATCCCTTTATGTTCTGCTGGATGAAATTTGCTGGCATGTTGTTGAGGATTTCTTGGTCTGCAGTTTTCTTTTATTGAAGTACCTTTGTTTGGGAACAGGAAAATTCTAGACGCACCACCATGTGCTGGAGAGTGATGCTTCCTTAGATTTCTGGGAGGATTTTGTGAGGGACTGGTATTCTTCCTGGGATGTTTGGTGGAATTAGCCATTTGAATTGCGAATTCGGTTGGGCAGTGAAACCATTTTAGCTTTGCTCTTTCCTTCATGGGAGGCTTTCATACGAATAATTCGACACTTTCTGTGGTGGGTATGTTTGCATTTTGTATTTCTTTATGAGTCAGTGTCGGTAGTTTTGCATTTCTAGAATTTCTCTTTTTCATCCAAGTTGTCTAATTTGTTGGCGTAAGTTGTTAGTCGCTATTCATCACAATCTTTCTGAATTTCTGTAAGTCAGCCCCAGTGTCCCCTCTTATGTTTCTAATTTTGATGGTACATGTCTTCTGTCTTTTTTTTCTGGTTTGTCTTGCTGAAAATATATCAAGCGTGTTGATCGTTCCCAAGGGCTTACTTTGCATTTTCTTGATTTTCTCTATTGTTTTTTCTTTTCTTATTTCTTTAATTCCTGCTCCGATCTTTACTTCCTTCCTTGTTTTCTTAAGGTTTATTTTGTTTTTCTTTTCAGTGTCTCAAGGTAAAAAATGGTAGGTTATTGATTTGAGGTCTGTTTTCTTTTTTAATACAAACATTCCCATTGTAAATTTTCTCCGAATAGTTTTAACTGCATTTCATAAGTTGGTATGTTTTGTTTTTCATTTTAACGTATCCTAAAATATTTTATAATTTCTCTTCTAGTCTCTTCTTTGACCAACTGTTTTTTTAAGAAACATATTTTATAATTTTCACATACTTATGAATTTTTCAAATTTCTTTCATCATGGTGATTTTCTAGTTATATTGAAATTTTAGAATATACTTGTATCCATATCTATGTCAATATTTTCAAATTCAGAAGTCTTGTTTTACAGGCTTGAATGGATGTTACCCTCTGGAGTGCTCCATTTATGCTTGAGAAGAATTTGTATCCTGTTTTCTTCGGGTAAAGTGTTGTGTCTGTGTATGTTAGCTCTGATTGGTTTCTATAGTGCTCAAGTCTTACCTAAACTTGTCAATAATCTGTCCAAGTGTCTTGTCCAGTATTTAAAAGTGGGCTATTCGTGTCTGCAATTATTACTGTGAGTTTTCTATTTCTCCCTAAATTGTTCTGTTTTTGATTCAAGTAATTAGAACTCTGTTGTTAAGTATATGTGTATACACACACCACACACACACACACACACACACATATATATATATATTTCATTATTATGAAATGTCCTTTGTCTCTCTAAGAAAGTCATTGTTTATGGTCCAGTATGTCTATTGCAAGTTTGGCTACTCCGAGTCTCTCATGCTTTCTGACACTGATATCATTTCTGATTCTTTTGTTTCCATATCTGTTTCTTTGATCTAAAGTATGTCCCTTGTAGAGCAAGAGAAGGAAAATCATCAACTTTATTACAAGAAAGTTATAAGTGTCTAGTCTAGCAAATGCTTCTTTAACATGATAAAGAATACCTACCTCAAGCAATTTGATAAAATCAAGAGTCTTCACTGAAAAAATACAAACATGTCTTCTAAATACAGAACCAAGAAAAAATGAATACTGAAGCTGCCTTGTAAAATGATCTACTCTTGGTCATTGGCTGATGCTGTAAGATTATTTCCTTTTTTCTCTTTCTTTCTTTCTTTCTTTCTTTCTTTCTTTCTTTCTTTCTCTCTTTTTTTAATGAGACAAAAAGTTTAAATTAGGAGGAAAAAAAAAAACTTAATCCCATTTCTAGTACTCCAGATTCCTGTTTCTCCTCTGCTTTTCTTCATAGTTCCTATAACCCCTTAGTAGTAGATGCTATTCTATTTGTATTTAATTATTTATCAGCTGTCTGTATTCTTCTACTAAAATGTTAGCTTCAGGCAACAAGAACTTTCTCTCTGTTTTTTTTCCCCTTCTGTGCCCCAACGCCACAGACGGAGCCTGAAACATAAAAAACGTTAATAAAAAATGTGTGCAATATGTGGGTTATTTGAGATGAAATAAATCCTACCCTAGAAAATAATGAAGTAGATCAACCAAAATTGTAGAATACCAAGGTTCAATAAGATGGTTAGTTTCAAATAGCTATAAAAACTAGTGAATTTCTTATATGTAAAAATTAACTTTTGCAAAAATAATGGTTCTCAGCAGCAAGATTAAACGCGTCTGAGAATGAACCTAACTGCAAATACAACAACATGCAGAGGAAACTTCAAATCAATATCAGGAGGCATCTAAAACTCAATAAATAGATGCACCGTGCTCCTGAGTGGGGAGAATAAATACTGTTTTCTCACAAAATTAATCTATGTATTTAGTGCAACCACCTTCAAAATCCCAATGAATATTTTTGGAAGCATGAGGAAAATCCCTGAAGCCCACCTGTGATAACGAATCGATAAAAACATCGAGAAAAGTCATGATTTGGTGGGGGAAGTGGCAAGATTTGCATTCTGTGTATTATATGATGCAAATAAGGATAATTAATAGCATGTTGTCAGGTGAAACTGTTGCCTCGATAGGCAGGCAGATCAGTAAAAAGGGCTACGGTGTCCCCAAGCCATCCACCTGCACACGGAAATTTATATGATAACGTCATTTCAAATCAGTAAGGAAATATCAATTATTTCAACCCATGACAAAATAGTATAGATTCTGAACATGCACTATTTTCTAAAATTACTTAGAGATGGGCGAAAGATCTAAATGTGTAAACAAGAAATGAGAAAATTATGATTTTTAACATAGGTGAAGATTGGTTTCATCTCTGAAACCAAACTCCAAAGCAGAAGCTGGAAAGAAAACGATAGATACTTTTGTTGTGTGGGAAATGTTCAAAAACAAATGGATTGGAACATATGTGTGCTGCCTGTGATTGGCAACTTATAAAGATCCTGAAAATACATAGAATCTTTCTAAGCCATCGAAACAAGTATGGACCCAACTGACAGAAAAGGAACAAAATACGTTGGGAAGTCACTTTTCAGAAAAATGGAGGTCAGCACAGCATTGCTTCTAGATTCCCCTAGAAGGAGCGGGTTATTGGAATGGGGCTGTAAGCTTTGCCAGTGACAGGCCTGGGACACCACAACCTTGGGTCTCATACCTGATCAAGGAGTACCTGGGAGCTTCCTCAGGGACCCGGCAAAGCAGGGGTGATTTACCCACAAAGCGTTACATTTGCTTCTGCCCCGTAACCAGCCGGCCTCCCCTAAGGCCTGTCTCCTTGGCTAAGTTAATCGGAAAGATATAAAAGGCATCATTGTGTTCGTTTCTCCAGAATCCATCATCCACCTGAAACACTCCATTATATGAAAAAGGAATTTCTCACACCATGCAAATGATCAATAATCATATGGCCCAGTAATTAGAAATATAAAAAGGGGCATTTTAAAACTACTCCAAGGGCAACCGTAAAAGAATACCGCCCTGAATTGAGAAAGATGAGCGGGTCCAGCTTGCACACATTGCTGGTGTCTGTGTCAGCAAATGTGCTCACCAGAGTCATTTACAGATTTATATCCTAGTCCATTAAAATGGCATATTCTTTACTTCTTTCTAAATTTATAAATGTTGAAAATGTTTCTTTGTTTTTGAGCGTGAGAGGGACAGAGGGCGAGTGGGGGAGGGGCAGAGAGAGGGGAGACACAGAATCCGAAGCAGGCTCCAGGCTCTGAGCTGTCAGCACAGAGCCTGATGCGGGACTCAAACTCACAGACTGTGAGATCATGACCTGAGCTGAAGTCGGATGCTTAACCGACTGAGCCCCCCGGGCGCCCCGCATATTCTTTAATACATCCATTCTACTTGACACATTAATGAATGGGGGAAATGTAAGAATGTGCAGAAAGTTGAGTCAGAATGATATTAATTGCATGAATGGCCAGACTTAGACAAGACTTCAAATGCTCTACCAGTGGACTTGCACAGGGGTATAAACCGAGAGGAGACTCTGGCCAACCATGCAAAGCATTATTGAAGTTTATAAATTAGCATGGAAAGTAGCCATGATACATGGCAGAGGGAAAAATCCGTTTCAAAATTATATGAAGTTTGTTTTTATTTTACATAAACTATCGTATTTACAATGTCTTAAGATTACTGCTGATACTTGCATCACACGGCTTCTTATTTTTTATTTTAAATGATTTATTTTAAATGATATTTTAAATGATCACCTTTACTTTAGTAATTTTAAAGTTATTTTTCAAAATGCACTCGTTACATAAAAGCCACCTTGTTAAAGAAGCGAGGCTGTGTGTTACAAGGGATACGTGTTTGCCCAAGTCGTTACGTGTGAGCTATTCACAATAACGTAAGGGATTACTGAGGAAACTGGTTTTGTGACTTTTAGTCTATTTCTGTAATTTGCTATTTACTAGGAAACGCTTACTATCACCGGGTTTACCGCTATCGTTAACCAACAAATGGTCCAATTTTCAAATGCGTGATATTCTCAGAGGATTACTTTCCAGAGTCGCAAACGTCCTGATTGTGAATCTCATTTTAATTCCCATCCTGTTCAGTTCCCGTCTCCCTCCTCTTGGCGATTTTCAAAGAGCTCATGCTGTCTTCACGTGACCTTCGGCTACGTTGATCATCCACCGATCATTGTGATGAGGAAAATTGATTTAAAAAACCGTTCTAAAACATGATGATGTGCCATGCAAGTTTCGTTTCATTTTTAACAATTGTCTCTAACAATTTCTGTGTGAATTCACATCTTGCCTGCCCCCCGGGAGAATACTTTTCTTCGCCCCCGGGAAGGGTAGCATACAGATGGAACATTCACCGTAAAGAGTAACACGCCTCTCGAAGATCAAGCAAACCCTAGCACGGGAGGAACTTCGCAAGGGATAACGCCAGCTGACGCTGACGCGGCCTGTGCTGTTTAAAACGTTCTCTCATCTATATAATTTGAGCCTCTGTTTCAATCGCGAGGCTTTATTGTTAAGCACAGACTATACCCAATGAAGAGACCTGGGGAGCGTTCACGCCCATAATCGGTGATCGCAAGGACTAAGCTAAGAAAGCAAGAATCATAATATCTCTGTTATTAATTAAAAACTGGGCTCAGAGGGGTAGCGCGATGTCAGAGGCCCCGCCTGCTGTCAGCAATGGTTATCTGAAATCAAGTTAAGATGGGAAACTGAATATATTTAATGTAATTATGTGGTATGTTCACTCGCTCCTGTAAGTGTGTTCAAGAGATAGAAATAACGCCTTCAAGGAGTGTCACCTCCATCTTGGGGACGGACACAAAAGACACGGGGTGTGATTACGATGTGCTCTACTGGAGACGTGCACAAAGTGCTGTGGCCGCACAGGGAAGCTAGCTCTGACACACACACACACACACACACACACACGCACACACACGCTCACACCCAGGCACAGGCTCTCACACGCATGCTCTTACGCTGTCCCACTCTTCCCCACGGCAAGTAAGGTGGGACCAGAGGCTCCACAGGGAAGATGTGACTTGAATGGGTCTGGACAGACGGCAAAGATGAAAAAAACAATTTTTTTTTTGATGTCTATTGATTTTTTGAGAGACAGAGACAGGGCGTGAGCAGAGAAGGGGTAAAATCGAGGGAGACACAGACTCGGATGCAGGCTCCAGGAGTGGGGCTCGAACTCAGGAACCTTGAGATCATGACCTGAGTCCAAGTGGGACACTTAACCGGCTGAGCCCCCCCCAGGCACCCCCAGGCAACAAAGATTGTTCGTGGGGACATGGGGTTGGTCACTCTTGGGCAAAGGGAAAGGGTTCCAAGAAAAGAGCCGAGCTGTGACAGCAGTCCACCGTTGGTAAGAGTCCCAAAGAATTCCAAGAAACAAGGACAGGAGGGGAGGGAAGGCCGGACTCTGGAAGCCAGTGGAGACCCAGAAACGCCCACCCCCCGCCCCCTCCATAATTCCAGCCATGGACCCTGCCCCGCTCCTCTCCTCGGAATTCCTCACCACAAGGCGAATCACACAGTTTATTTTCCCCCCAGAGGGGCCTGGCTTTTGCTTCGGTCGTTAATGAATCCCTAGTTTCTACGACGACGCCGGCCATGCAGGAGGTGCTTAATAAATGTGTTACAAACGCAGGATAAGAGCCAGAATAAAGGTACCTTATGGGTTCCCGTTCTGGCTGTATCATTAGACGGCCGTATGGGCTTTGGCGAGTCTGTCTGAACTTTGATTCTCTCCCTTTAAAAAATGGGAAACTCCTCATGATGGGAATGCTCGTAACAGCTGATCTCGTGCGACTGCTGGGGAAGCGAATTACACATGCAAGCCCTCAGCCACGCGAGTGTCCGACGGCCGCCGATGCGAGCGGGACGGCGGTGCCGGTGACGATCAGGACAATGGCAAGGTCACCAGGGCGTGCCCGACTTCCGGTTTGGTTGGTGGTGGCGACAGCGGTGCCATCGTTTTGCTTTCTGGGGACCGAGAAGACGCCTGCCGTGGAATGGCTTCCAGGGTCCGCCCCACGGCCCGCTGGGCCGCACCAGCGACCACGACTGATAACCGGGCCCAGAGCTCCTCGTCTGGAAACGAGAATTCACTCGCAAAGACGCAAACCTGCGATTAGCTGCCTGCGATAGGTTCCCGGTGCCTACCAGCCCCGACGCGGGCAAAAACGGCCCAGGGTGCTGTGTGCGTGCGCACACTTTGCTCCCACGTGTGCCACCGACGTCCCGGAGGGAGCACACGTCTCCGGCATTCTGTTCCGGGGACCCCAAATCACGTGGGCGTCATTGCTGGTAAGAGCCACTGCCACGTGGGCCGCGATCGGACCCGGTTTTGTGACGCACTTTGGATAATAACTAGGGTCTCTGGCCTTGATCTCTGCGGGCCCCGGGTAGAAGCCCGTCAGGTCACGAGCGATCTGTCCTCCTGATTCACACAAGCCCTTTTAGATCATTTACCAAGTGGATCCTCTAAATTCTCAAACAAACAAAAAAATTTCTAAGCCAACAACGAGTTTGCTCTCTCAGCAGCGGGGTCTCCAAAATACACAGAACCTGCTGTACAATTCATCCAGCAGGGGGCACCCGACCAGTGAACAGGACAGACCCCCCCAGTTATCCACACCTGCTTCTGGAGGGGCTCTCAGGGGGCCCCACCTCAAACAGGTCTGCGTGAGGCGTTGTGTTCCCCGTCCCCCAAACCATTGTCTGACTACCCCTTCTCACCTCTCCCCCCCCCCCACCCAAGTATTTGCCCCATGAGGTCATAAGCCTGTTATTAGCCCAGACATGGAGGGGGGGCAGTGCATGAAACGAAGGAAGAACAGAGGGAGCAGATGAACTGTCCTGGGGCCATCGGGGGCTTTGCCAGGAAACGTGGCCAGAATTTCTCACAACCTCCTAGGAAGCTGACTCATCTGGAAGAGGGTAGCAAGGAGGCCGTGCATTCGGTGTCCCCTCTTAATGTCATTTTAAGGTCACCCGGGAGGAGAGTCTGTCCAGCCGCTGACTGCGCGTGAGAAAGGAAGGCTGTGTTCTCAGTGACACAGACGAGTTGTTCCACACGGAGACGGGAGTTCTCACCATGTTTTTTGATAGCAAACCCTCAGGTATTGAAAAGCCCAGCTCCTCGGTGTCTGGTATCCTGAGACTCAGCTTGTCTGAGGCGCAGTGTCACGGGAGACCCTTCTCTTTGTCGTTCCCCCCGTAGGGCATTTCCTCACCTTGCTCATCTCCCGTCGCACCTCCTCTTGGGAGGCACGGGCCAGCGTGGGGGTGACACCCTACGCTGCCTCCTAATCGGCCGCCGTGGCTCGCTGTATCTCTCGGCTCACGTCCTGCTCCAGAAATAGAAGCATTTAACGCAGACCAAGCCCCTCCAGTCCCCCTCCCTGACTCCCTGCCCGCGTCCCTTCTGTCCCAGAGACACACACAGTTGCAGGTGGACGACCTCCTCTCCGGCAGTTCCGCAAAGGTCAGAAAACTGAGACGCAGAGAAAAGAAAATGCCAACCTGGGAATTACTGAATGTGTGTCCGTGCAGAAGGCCAGGCCTTTTAGAAGATAAATATCACAGATGGAGAGAGTGCTCGGGGACCTTTGTGTTGTCACAGTTTACTGCGAGATTTATAAAGTCCACGCTGCTGAATCCGGACTCCAGTTCAGCACCCGGACATCCTCGAGGCCCAGCTTCATCTGTTTGCTGCCCCAGACCTATTGCCTCCCTTCCTTCCGCCTCCCCATTTCTGGGATTTGGGGTTCCGTTGACCCCCGCTGAGACGGAATGTTCCTTGCTGGGTTTTTCAACTGTGGCCAGGAAGTTGGGGTCATTTTCTGAAGGAAAATAATTTGCCTTCTAGAAGTTTTTAGTAAAAGAAGAACTCTAGAAAGTAGGTTTTGTGATTATCTACGTCTGGGAGAAAACAATCAATTAGGTCAAGGTCTCTGCCACTAACCAGAGGCAATACCAGAGGAAGGAATAACCAGAGGAAGGAAAAGAAGTGGCTAGGCTACATCCGGTAGCTGAAATTTGGGAAATTTCCTCTCAGCTGGATCAGAGAGGAATGTTCCTCAGGAGGGTCACTCGAAACACATCTTGCACGTTGGTACCTGCAGTCGTGTGTCTGACAATGTATTCCATTCTTAATACCGACCTCGGCATTCGTGTCCCTCCCGTCCCCAGGTCGGAATTTCTCCTGAGAGATCAGACAGCAAAAACATATGGAACTGAGGGCGACGGCCATAACTGGCTTCCCAGCTTCGGATACCTGCCGTGACATCCACACCGATCCACTGCTTCAGGCCTCTGTTTCTCGTGGGCCAGACTGAACCCAGAGTGTAAACCAGGATCCCCTTAGTGCTGAAGAGCGTCTGGAGAGGGAAACGGAGTCCTTCTGTGAAAACAGTAACGTTACCGCTGCTTAGCGTCTACAGTGATCAACCGTGATCATGCCGTGTTGGGGACATAAGTGTTTTATTTGACAGCTAACTGCAGGCTAACGAACACACAGAGCAAAGTTTTCGTGTAAGCGTCTTAAAACTTACTTCCTTGTGATAGAAGACCAGATAAACATGTTGACCTGCTTTCTTCTAAAAATCAAAATGCCTGTCAAAAATCATTCTTGTCCTCTCTGTGGTTGAGTTAATCAAAACTTTGCAGTAATTTGAAACACACTGAGAATGTACTGATTTTACAATAACCGTGGTTTTCCAAAACGGGCTGATGCCGACAAAACATTTGTCATCGGCAGAGTAGGGGTAACGTTGGACAAGTGTGTCTAACTTGAGGGCCTTTGTTGACATTACAATTTTTGACAATTTATCTGATATTTTGTTGTGTTTGGTTTTATTCTCAAGTGAACCAGACAACTTCACTATGTATTCTCTTGAGATCCAGGGGAAATTGTCATCCTTGCAGGCGTTATCTTCAAAAAGAAATCCTTATGCTGCACGAAAATTTTTTGTAACATTCAACTTCTTAGACTGTTAATTCCTAAGTGGTAGTTTATCTTCTTGGGGAAAAAAAAAAACCCTCCTAAACGATGTTTTGCTCTTAAGATGTCACATTGGGTGGTGAACGGTGAACCTTACCGGGGCCAGGGGCACATACACTAAAACAGAGCAGCACTGGGTGCGTGCAAGGGTGATTTTTCTCCCACACCGTTCCACGGTGAAACATCACTGCCATTTTAATTGCTCTGAGCCTCTGTGCCAGTTCCAGTCATATTTTAATGCCCAATCGACCATGAAGCTCAGAATTTTCACTTCATGGCCTCATCAACAAATTGATCCCTAATTTCCATATGATTAAGAGAAAAATGCCTCTTTTGTAAGAGACTAGCCCTATGTCCAGCAAAGTGATACATGAAAATAAGAAACAATTCAAGTTGGCTAATGAAAAATTTAATTTCTCTTCACAGAGGTATGACACAGCCAATCGTCCACATTCACAGGGCTTGTGTTGCATTTTCTGCCGTGTCAAGAGAGGAAGAAAAATGGAGCCATGAACTTGGGTTGTAATAGTAGTCCTCCTCACCTGGGTGTGGTCGTGCACCTGTGAGAGCTTCATGAGTTCTCATCTGCCCTCTCCTTTCCTGGACCCCAGCCGCTGGAGAAGCTTTAAAAAATATCTTTCATGAGGAACAAATGCCATTAGCGTGAAGACTGTCTTCTATGGTTTTGAGGCAAGATATTAAGGCAGACATTTGCATTTTCCAGAGACAGGTGCCAGAATGTAGCGAAAGAGAACATAGTAAAAGTCTCCAAATGAGTGCCAAAGGCTTTTTACTCGAAAGGATGTCTGTCGAGTCTGTGCACTACATACAGTAAGAAGAACCTTGGCCCCTGGTGACCAAAATAGGGGTAAGAAGACTGCAATTCAGCGTCTGCATGGGCCATCACCTCTCCAGGCGAAACAGTACGGAAGAGGGGACCATCCCCTGCCCTGTCACTGCTGTCACTCCGGTGCAGCTGGCCGGGTGACTGCCTGGTAGGTCCTCTAGGTGGCCGCTGTTATCGGGGCACCGTGGAATCGCCCGGATCCGAGGCCTGCAGAAAGTTCACTGATCCCGATCTCCTCCTCAGGCTCGACTCCAACATCGTGGAACATTTTGTGTCACTTGGCACTGTGTTTATTCTAGAAAATGGAATAGAAGAACAATTTGTCTTGGCCTTAAGGTATTGCCATTTCCCTTTCTACTGATTTTGTAAACCAAAATATAAAATATGTAACTATGTGAGGGTATGGGTGTTCACTGAAGTTATCACGGTAGTCATTTCGCAGTACATAAGTCCATCCAATCGTTATTGGCGCGCTTTAAACTTATACAGCGTTATATCTCAGGAAAACTGGGAGGAAATAAAAATGTAATCTTGCTTGAAAAGGCAAGACTCACTGATTTCTGAAGATGTTGATTTCCTTCGGGCCAGCCACGTAGCCTCTTTGAGCCAAAGTTCCTTAAACTGCGCAAATAAAACACGGGGCTGGTAGTCTTTCCGTGTATTATAGGCTGTCGCATCCTCCAGAGTTGAAAGGTTGGGTGTAAGTGGTTTCACTGGGAACCGTGTTCTGATGTGCGCTTCTCCAAAAAAGAAAAGAAAAGAAAGAGAAGAAAACCAAGAATTAATTACAAGCCATGAACGACAAAATTAGAAACAATATACACACGCACGTGCACGTTCCCGCACACACACGCTGACCACTGCCAGGGATTCAACACTGTTTAACTTCTCTCACGATGCACAGAACCACTAGTGACTTAGAATGTCCTGTCTGCAGCCCTCCCGCCTTTCTCTCTGTTGTTGAAATGGCCAGGGCAGCAGGCACCGGCCCCGTTTACTTACACTTAGAAAACTTCGGGGTTTTCTAGAAGTGTTCAAAGATTTTTTTTTAATTATTATTATTTCCTTGAAAAACAGGATTTCTGGGGCTCTGCCCTCTATTGGCTCAGAGATGTATTTTAATAGACCCAATGTATACTGAGGACGGGTCTCAGATTTGGCCTCCTGCGTGGCCACCCGAGATGTATTTATTTTTTTATTTATATTTTTAACCGCCTTTGCCCCCGAGGATCCCATTAAAGTGAAAACGAGCACAGGGAAGACCCGGGCTGCCAACGTTGGCCTTCTGTGTCCAAGACAGAACTCTCATCGTCCAACACGCTCCTGGAGGCCGGACAGAGCCTCAGGGCACCGCGCAGAAATAAAACAAACAGATGGAAGTTTTGTTTGCATTGAGGGTCACGGGGAAGGCTGACCGCTCCTATAGATTTCCTTCTTTGTACCTTAAAAAAAACGAGGGTAGGTACAGAAAGATAAGGGCTCTGGGGCGCCTGGGTGGCTCAGTGGGTTGAGCGACCGACTAGGGCTCAGGTCATGATCTCACAGTTCGTGAGTTCAAGCCCCGCGTCGGGCTCTGTGCCGACAGCTCGGAGCCCGGAGCCCGCTTCCGATTCTGTGTCTCCCTCTCTCTATGCCCTCCCCCACTCATGCTCTGTCTCTCTCTGTCTCAGAAATAAATAAACATTAAAAAAAAATTTGTTTTTAAAGAAAGGTAAGGGCTCCGCGTGCCAGCAAAGGGCAGGCGACCAAACAAAAGATAATGCAATAGTTTCCTGTGGCCAGTAGCGATGCCCATGATTGTAACATGCAATTAAATGCAATTAATAAGCTGTAGGACCCGGACATAAAAGCTGGAGATGGAGGCATTCCAGGATTGCGGAATCTGGGGTGAGAACTAGCAGGACACCGCCTCGCTGTTCGAAAAGGTCCATAAGGCCCGAGTGAATACATGGTGAGTCCTCTCGTGGCAGAAAGAGAGATGATAGCTTTCTCTCTCCTCTTCTCATAAGGGCATTAATCCCATTATGAAGGTGGAGCCCTTGCTACCTCATCACCTCTTATAGACCCTGCCTCCTAAAAGCATGACCTTGGGGGTGAGGGCTTCAGCCTACCGATTTGGGGGCACACAGACATTCAGTCTGTGGCAGCTTAGGTTCCTTTAAATTTAAAATGGGCTTAGGGGTAAGCCAGGAGAAGACTGTGTGATAGGACTGTTTTCGGGAAGTAGGGTTTAATGGTCCCTATGTCCTTCTTCTGGATGTCTCTGTCAGTCTGAATGCC
Organism: Lynx canadensis; assembly: GCF_007474595.2. Classification (NCBI taxonomy): domain Eukaryota; kingdom Metazoa; phylum Chordata; class Mammalia; order Carnivora; family Felidae; genus Lynx; species Lynx canadensis. Next base: position 136,749,253 of record NC_044305.1, on the reverse strand, counting down.
TGGTTTATGCTTGGGGGTTTCTAGGGCATTCCGAGTTACTTAACTGTTTTCATTTGGAACGGCCAATATGGGGGTGACAACCAACGGCGATGAGAATACCGGTATAATAGCAATCGAACTCTTACTCCAAGGCAAATATTGTGGTCCACACCTCATATGAAGTGCCTCACTACACATTCACATTCCCTTTGGGACATGCATGTCAGGAACCACGTGTAAGGAATAAACACACTGAGATAGGCATGTGTTTTCACAGGAAAGAGCTAAATGGAGAGGTGAAGAGGTATGTCTCATAGTGGACCATTAGGTGATTTCGTAGAGCCAGGAGGGCACTGTTATTGGAGCCAAAGAACAGAGGCCAATGCCCCCCTCCATTTCTAGTCCTCTCTGTCCTTTGTGTCAAAGTCAATTATGCCTATTGGAATGAATTCCTTGACTCTCTTACCTTGAATGTACTTGGCTTCCTTAAATCATGGAACCATCGCTTGGAGAAAGGCCCAGGGAAGTCCTCTTGCCCATACTCCCAGACTGGGCCCCGTGGAACCAAAGTGCGTGTGAACGCGTTCGGAAATGGCCATGCGTCCTGCATGTTCCACGCAGAGTGCCAGACAGAAGCACCAGGATGCTTTAATGCCTCAGCAGTTCCCAAAGCACTAAGCTCTATGTTTATGGCATGTGATTCACTGGTTCACCATAGAAATGACGAGAACATGAACAGATAGGGATTTCTTCAAGGTAAACCGGAAAATCAGGGGGAGAGCAACGGATTGTCTCCAAATATGCTATTGATCAGTGCCAAATAAAAACCCGTTTTCTAGTCACCTCTAATACAGACCTTTTGAAGAGTTTAATATTTAGTTGGCGATATTGTCAAATGATACAGAGAGACATTTTTAAGTATATGTGGATTTTATTCCATGGATTTTCATATGATTACAGTGACTTCTTCTTTTTTCTCTTCTCCTCATTAACAGGCACTTTATTCATTTAGTCTCGATATCAAGGTTAAACAGAACTCGACTGCACTTCAGCCTTTATATTCACAAGGTTAAACGTAACATATGCTCCGTTCTTGGGCCCTAATTACGCTCCTAACCATTTGCCTCGTGTATCATAACTCCCGAGTATGCTGTGAGAGGAAGAAATTAGAAATTTAACAATTTTTGAAAGACTCAAAATCCAATTAGATAATCATCTGATTTATATGCTAAGTCTTCACAGTGAAGCACAATGTAGAAAAATGAGCTGTAATTGTTTTGGGAATGTTCCAGAGACACCAGAAAGACATCATTTACAATAAATTATTATGGCTTCCTTTTCCTTGTTGTTTCTTTATGTATTGTAATTACAATATTGATTATCTCTGAAGGATTAGTCCACGACTAAGTGAACATAACCTGCTTTGCCTGGTTAAATCAGCAAACGCTACACGTTATTGATTCTTCACATTTTGTACCAATTACTAACCAGAAAGTAACTGATCACACATCCTGAGCTTCTCGGTAGATATTTTGGATTTATGAGAATTCCTTCATGCTAATGTGAAACCCATTTTCCCCAATGCAGGTGGAATGCTTCACTGGATAAACAATTCATCGAGGCTGGCATTTTGGTTGTTTTCTGTCTGCTGAGAAACAAACACTGGGAAGACCTATAGAAACGCACAGATTTTAATATTCACACTCGTACCCTGACCAAGTACCATAGACATTTAAGGGCAATTCTAAAAACTTGCTTAGTATTTCATCCCAGAATTTCCCTGAGGAAATCCCCAGGTCGGAAGCACTGTTCGCACACTCTCATTGCAAGAACGTGGAGCCTTGAGTTTCAGATTCTTCTTAGAAAAGTGGCGGGGTAGCCTGACGGGGGAGCGTGGCAGACTGACCAAGATCACGCACTGCCAAGCCCCAACCGAGGGCTCACGATCGTGCGTCCACTGGGGGCAATGCGGTGGCTTAGTCTGAATTTGTTGTTCAGCTGGATGAAAAGATAATCCTTAACTCTGTAGCTATTTTTAAATGACTTTCCTGTTCAAGTGAAAGGAATCCTCCCCAGTCAAGCAGGTGCACTGACATTTAATGCAAAGACTACCTCTGGGGCAGAAGGAATTATCCATAATTCAGGGTCCTTTATGCAGACTTCCAGGAGCCTGCGAAATACTTTTCCTTTTCAAATGGTTGCATCACAGACTCATTTTCACACTCTAACCATTTCCTGGGGTTTCCAGGGTGTCTTTAAGTTTATGTATTTTGAGAGAGAGAGAGAGAGAGAGAGAGAGAGAGAGGGAGAGGGAAGGGTAGAGAAAGGGGGACAGAGGATCCGAAGAGGGCTCTGTGCGGACAGCAGAGAGCCCGATGCGGGGCTTGAACTCAAGAACTGCAACATCATGACCTGTGCTGAAGTTGGGCGTTCAACTGGCTGAACCACCATGGTGTGGTGCCCCCACACCATGTGTCTTTCAAGTTCACATATTTTCACTTCTTCTTTTAAAATACCCTTAGGCTAAACTTAATATGCAACGTATTTAAAAGCATAAATGAACCCACTCATGTGATTTAGAGTCATAGGTCATGTTTGGTTTTATAGAAAATGACATCATTTATTTTTTTGAGTAAGAACATTGTAGAGTTGCCCAGCCACAAATTGTAGGTTTTATTCCAGATCCTCCACAGCTACACTGAGCCTTTCCACTTAAATTATTTTTTCACTGGTGGAAGATTGAATAGAGCAATAATCCTCCGAAATACTCTGAGGAGACTTTACGTATAAGAAGTCTAGAGAGTTCTGCAAATCCTTATTTTTTAAGATCGATATAACCGGTGTAGGTTGGTCATGCGTGCATACGTACACACACATCCATGCATACACTGGTGGCCTTTGTTGCTGGCTGTGCACGTCGATGTACCTCTTGTGGATAAAAATGGCAATGGATAGCAAGAGTCTTTCATATTTTTACACTTTGACAACCCATCAATTGCACTCTTAGCAACTGATTCAAACTAATCATTTAATAGAAAAATCAATGTATGCAACGGGCATGTTTTCCCAATACTATAAATAGTAAAATATGCAATATTGCAATATGTTAAAATTATGATGATGGGGTCCATATAGATGAATAGAAATTGGGACACTTTGTTCCAGGAAAAGAGTAGATATGCTACTGATTTCAACTACATTAAATTATGTATATGTTACATATGTATATAACTTACACATTAACATACTGAATGAAAGTTCTTGTCTTTGGCTGGTAAGATTACATTAAGCATTTAAAACATCATACCTTATTTTGTTTCCAGTTAAATTATTAATTTTAAAAAGATAAGTGATTGGGGCGCCTGGATGGCTCAGTTGGCTGATCATCCAACTTTGGCTCAGGTCGTGATCTCAGGGTTCGTGGGTTCGAGTCTGCATCGTGCCCTGTGCTGACAGCCTAGCCTGTTTTGGATTCTGTGTGTGTGTGTCTCTCTCTGCCCCACCCCTGCTCATGCTCCGTTTCTCTCTCTCAAAAATAAATAAACACTAAAAAAAATTTAAAAAGGTAAGTGATGAAACACTGGTACTTTGTGGCTAAACATATTATAAAGCAAATAAATTTAAAAGCACTAACAACAACAACAACAAAACAACCCGGCATCATTGCATTTTATTTATAACATGGCCACGAATGTTACTCAACGTTTTCTGAAAATTGATCTGCGTAAAAATCGTGAGATAGGACGTAAATAAAAGGGCAGCGTCATCTGCCTGAAGATCAAAGTTGAGGTGCTGAAGGGGAGCAGTGGAGCCCTGACTTCTGTCTTCCCAGAGCAGGGCTGTCAGATTTCAGTCCTCTGCTCCTGACATGTCCGTGCCCCGCAGCCCATGTGGGAAACGTCCCCAGAGGGACACTGCTCTTTGCTTCGCAGGGTGCATCAAGAGCCGGGAGTGTTACTGATCCGACACAGGCACCGGGACACCGCGGGATCGGATGTCCCCCAGGCCCGTCGAAGGGTGCACTGTTCAAAGAGGAAAACCATGCAGGAGGTGAAGTGGTCAGCATCTTAGAGAAGGACTTAGAAGGGCCCTCCTGGCAAGAACGCGCACAGGCACGCTGGAGATGTCACAGCGGCTGTGAGAAGACTTTACAAGTACGCAGAACTTCGATTCGAACCAGGGGAGCCCTTACAGAGCGAGATTTCTGTTTCCACTGTCCGGAAACCCGGCTGGATCTCTTATCAGGGAAAAGGGTCAGTTCCAAAGGCCGCCCTGAACGAAATCGCTTTCCCCCGCTGACAGCGGGTGAGGGTAGGTCTCGTGCGGCAGGCAGGCCCTGGCCAGTCCCTCCGGGGATCTGGGAAAAACTCAGCAAAATGATCAAATTTTTGTTTTATGGAGAGGAGGCAGAAACCCTCCCGGCCTGCTAACATACTCTCGCCTCAGGAGTCTGAAGGAAAGATGGGTCTCAACTTGTCCCCCACTAGGGACCCAGTCAAACCCTTGGTGATTTTCATCAGCTGTCAGGAGCGGGCAGGTAGTTTTGCAAGACGAGGCAGGAAATGAGGCTATTAAATTACAGCCTTTCTCCGAGGGGCCCTGCCATTCTCCTCCCCCTTCCTACAGATGTTCTATCAAAGGAAGTCATTGTGGCCATTTATCTTGCCAAACTTAAAATACCTTCTCCAGAACTAATTTTTCCCTCAGTACTTGAGGTCTTTGTCCTCTCTGTCTTGCCTCCCTGATCTTGTATGGATCTAAGATTAATTTGCACTAGCCAGGAGTTCAACAACAAAATCAATTTCAATTGGGTCAGACGGGGTCACTCTGGGCTCGGCAGTGTGAGGAAAGAAATAGATGGTTATCATTCTGGAAGCACAATGCTGAGGGCCGGTAGGAAGAGAGAAGCGGCACATTCCCATAAAAGCAGTAAATAATTCTTTCCAAAGCACAGAAACAACCAGGAATTGGGCTTATTTTCCATCAGTGTTTCCAAAAACCATACATGAGCAGGTAAACTATGCCCTCGAGGAAGTGGAGAAAGTCAGCAGGTGACATTGGGCACACCTTTGGAAGGTCTGCCATTGGGCTCGTCACTGGTACAGCCACTGAGTGGGTCTCCTATCCTCCTCTTAGCTCATCATGTGTTTAAATTCAATGCATATTTTTCTTATAGGAATGTTCTCTGGCAATGCCCACAAAGCATCTTAAGATAGGCCTTTATAGGGCAAACGTCCTAGAAACAAAAGCAACAATGGTTGTGTTATCCCCCCCACCGCCCCCCCTCCCCAGCCCCGTCACTGAAAGGTCCCATCAGTAGAAAGGGCATTCAGGGAGTACATTGAAACAAAGCCAGGTACATCATTAGGTTTGGCGTTTACTTGGTCATCGAGGTCAAAAAATCAAGAATAACAAGATTTTCTCTGTTTCTTCCTTAAAAATGTTAAAACATATAATGGTTCTTGACAGTTTACTTAGTATAAAAATGTACCAGTGTCATAGAAATATTCCTTATTACTCTTTACTTTCTTTTTTTTTAAGTCTATTTATTTATTTTGAGAGAGAGGAAGAAGAGAGAGTGCATGTGAGACTGGGAGGGGCAGAGAAAGAATATGTGGGGAGACAGAGAGAGAGAGAGAGAGAAAGAGAGAGAGAGAATCCTAAGCAGGCTCCACACTGTCATCACAGAGCCCAACTTGGGGCTCGATCCCACAAACTGAAATCATGACCTAAGCCGAAATCAAGAGCTGGACACTTAACCGACTGAGCCACCCAGACGCCCCACCCTTTACCTTTCTTAATTCAAAATGGATTAGTGGACACCAGTTGTGTAGAAATGCACTTGGTGGGTATTTAGAACAAAGAAGAGAAGAATGAACCATGGGTCTTGTTCTCAATGAGCTGTATCAGAACGGTCCCACACCTAAGAACTGGGGGATTGATAAAATGAGATCCCTTTCAGTTGAAAAAAGATAATGTGTTGTTATGTACACGTATTATTGTGGGTAGTTGTACGTATAATTTCATTCAACTGACACAGGGGATATTGGGAGATTGTTGAAACTGTGGTTTCAGTTGCACAGATCAAAATCCATCCCAGCTAATTTAAGCAACAAGGGCTTTATTTTAGGCTGCCGATCGTCAGAAGGACTGAGGTTTTGGGGTGGAGCCTGGCAACATTCAAGCTGGAGCCATGAAGGGAGCCCCTGGCCCTGCCACACTCAGGACGTCGAGGCTGATGCATGAAGCCATGGGCAGCCAACGCCTCCCGGAGCACGTCGACAGAATACGGGGCTCCTCCCCTTAGATCCATTGGGAAACCCAATATTCCGAGTAAATCCGATCGGCAGGACTCCCACCACCTCTAACCTCAGCTTCAGCTCGTCTGAGCAGTACAGTTGTTATTTTTGGAGCCTCTACACTCCTGCAGGGGGTTGGGTCAGCCATCCAGCATTAACTGCCACACTGGCTATCATTCCAGTTCTCACGGAAGGGGCAGAATTCAGGGAAGGTTTCACTAGAGCAAATACCTTCTCTGGCCCCGAGATAGCGGGCTGTGAGTCCAACACAAGCCTAAAGCCTCACACCATTCCGTTTCACCATGCAGCCCGCTGAGCCACCAGGGATCCAAGGATATGGCGGGTTATAAAATCCGTAAGTCTAGGGGAGGTACACACAGCATATGTGGGCTAAGGAAGAGGAAGATACTGGTTTTGACTGGGAGGAGGAAAGGCCTGGAGCTGAGAATCGCAGAGGCGTTCAGACGAGTCCAGTCCTTGGACGTGTTCTTTGAAAGCTGCCTAGAACCTAAGCATGCCCGTGAACGGGAGAGATCCTTCCGGGGAGAAAATGAGCACAGTTGCTGTGTAAAGGGGCTGAGGCAGATCATCGGGACAAAACACACGTCTCGTCACAGTAAAGGCAAAAGAGGGGGAGGGGAGGGGGAAACGTGTGACACATGCACACCCTGGTCCCGTTGGGCTTTGGTCCCGTTCGGACGCCTCAAAGCTCCGGGAGGCTTTGAGCTTGGCGTCCTCAGCTTGATGCTTCGGGAAAATCCGTCTCTTACCTGCGCTCCTGATAACGGAATACGGTTTTCCCACAAAATCTGTTCCCAACAAACCAGAATTGGCAGCTGAGCAGGTAACCACAACTGGACTTGTCTCCTCGTTTGACCTGGATGCATGGAAGGTGATTCTCGGCTAGAAAGTTAGGGTCCACGTGGTCTGATGCACAAGTAACAACATTCTGCGGCCTGCAAGCCACTCGATTCGACCACCGATCGTGACCGTATCAAGTGTAGGGAAGGGAGCCTCTGGAACTCACAAAAGGGAGAAAGAGATCGAGCAAATGTGAAATGTGACCATCATGCGTTGGTGAGTTTCTTCATGACAAAACATATATAAGGGGCTGTGGCCCCGTATTCGGAGGGATATAAAGATAAAACGCAGACTGAGCCCGCCGCCTAGCCCTCCCGAAGGCACTCGGACTTGCTAACACGGCACAGGCCATAGACGTGGGGCCTAAAGAACCGAGGGGAGATCCAGCCCTGAAGAGGCCAGCCCCAGGTGGCAGGGTCCTGAAGCCAAATCACGTCTCCTGGCGAATATACGTTCTGCCCAAGGACATTCTAGAAGCAGGGAGGCAGCAAAAAAGAAAGAGACCCCCTCGAAAGGAGAGGTACCTATTCTGTTAGGTGTAGAACTCGTGTGAGGCACACTGCTCCCCGGAGACATGCACACGCCTGTGCACACAGGCAGGCACGCACACACACACTCCTACACGTGTGTGTGCACACCAAGCGCCTAGAGTCGATAATGGCATAACAAACAAAAGCTGGACCCTGGCGCTTGTCCTCGGCCCGGTGCATTTACAAAGGGCCATGAAAGCACATGGCCACCGGGAGAGCGTCCCTGGGGCTGGGCTTGGGGAGGTAGCCCTCATGCCGGCCCTTTCCCTGGTCATCCTGGACCCAGGGCGGAGCCAGAGTTACAAATGAGAAGGACAAATGCGAATGCTTATTGATGGAAATGAGAACAGGAATAAATCAATGACTGTAATGGGCTCTTATTTTTTAAGTTTTCAAAAATGTTATTAAATATTATTTATTAATGTTATTTAATTTTATTATTTCATTTATTTTAGAGAAAGAGAGAGAGAGACAGAGCATAAGCAGGGGAGGGGCAGAGAGGGAGGGGGACACAGAATCCGAAGCAGGCTCCAGGCTCTGAGTGGTCAGCACAGAGCCTGACATGAGGCTCGATCCCACAAACCACAAGATCATGACCTGAGCCGAAATCAAGAGTCAGATGCTTAACTGACTGAGCCACCCAGGCGCCCCTGTAATGAGCCTTTTAAAATACACACTTGCAGGGCGCCTGGGTGGCTCAGTTGGTCAAGGTCCGACTTCGGCTCAGGTCGTGATCTCATGGTTCTTGAGTTCGAGCCCGCGTCGGGCTCTGTGCTGACCGCTCAGAGCCTGGAGCCTGCTTCGGATTCTGTGTCTCCCTCTCTTTGCCCCTCCCCTGCTTGCTCTGTCTCTCAAGTAAATAATAAAACATTAAAAAAATCTAAAGAAACTAAAATACACGCTTGTGACCGCAGAACTTTGTCACTCACACAGCCATGCCACACCCTCTTGGCTCACCTTGTCACATCCTTAGCTCACCTTGCTGACGGGCAGGGGGTGGAAACAGGAAGGACAGTTGAATTGCTGTCCGTCAGGGACAGATGCAGGGACATGGAGAGAGGAGGAAAGCCGCAGGGCACCGCACGAGCATGTGGGAAGGAGGAAGGAGGGTGCCGTGGCTGTGAGCAGATCTTTTATAAAATAAGACAGGTTTTCAAGGATTTTATGGCTCAACATTTATTTCCGACACGCGTCCTTCCTCTCTGTCTCTCTCCAGGTCTTACAGGAGACGCACCATTGTGCTAAGGTGACACCAGACGTGGATGCCCGTGTGTTGGCAGGAAGCCCACGGGCCCCTGGACACACTGGGGGTTCCGTATCTAAAATAACGATAAAGTAAGACTGAGGAAATATTTCCTTTAAAGAGAAAAATGGAGAACTCTCACAAACCCCAGGAGACCAGCAACGCTAAAGTTGGCAATGGTCATCGGAGTCCCTCGTCTTTCGCACGGCTGATGTAGTCAGGTAGAAACACCCGGATTTCTCCCACGCCCACACACAAGGACAGGACCTGGTGCCACCCTCCTCCTTTCCCCCACCCAGCTGGCTCCTGTGTCGACAGAACATCCCCACCGCATGAAGCAAACCGTGGTGCTCTTTAAAGTACGTGGTTGAAAACGCTAAGGTGCACACACGTGTGTGTACCTATGTGTACGTGTGCATGGGTGTGTATGCCTGAACCTCTACATACTCATGTGCACACACACGCATGCACACACACACACATTGATATATACAGTTTCAACAAAGCTTGTCATCAAAACATGACGGCACTTTTACACATTAAATACACGGAATTTTTGAAGTGATCTAATGATGGCAGGAGAGCAGAGGAAGCAGGGGACCCCACACACTGCCGAGAGGAAGGGGAAACGCCTTTGTGGAAGCTCATTTGATACCCTTTGCAGAAGCATTAGTCATACCAGCGCATGGAGAGATCTTCTGTTATTGGGGTTTTATCCTAAGGATAAATAAGTACTTACGTTACAGATCTACCTACGAGGATATTCACTGAAACTCTGTTTATAATAAAGAGATATTGAAAACAACATGCTTAATAGTAGACATTTGGTAGTGCATACTTAAAATGGGATATAAGCAGTCTTTTAGGATTATATTATATTTATAAACGTAGCCACATATAAAGATAAAGAATGAAATCAAATAAAGCTTATAAAACAGGTTGTACACTATGAATCCCTTTTTATTAACATAGGCATAAAGATCCGGAATAGTGTTTATCATAATAGCTGTAATTATTTTTGAGGCGAAGAGACTCAGCTGATTTTTATCGACATTTCACTTATGCGTGTTTTCAAATATTTTACTATTCACAAGTATATTGATGTATGACTACGACGGGCTGATATAATTGCTTTGTGTTACATATCAGCACTCCGCTGGTCGCCTCGGCAGGAACTTCTTCAACTTCCTCTTTTCCTTAACATGCGAGCTCCTTCAAAACCTGGTCATAACTTAAAAAAATCTTCATTACAGTTTATGTCAATATCTTGACAATATATTTACAGCAACGACATGTTCTTATGAGACAAATCTCGTAAAGCTATAGGAACCGAGATGAGTACCTTACCAGAGTAAAGGGTACATTGTCCATGGCTGTCATTAAAGGGGGAGGGAATCGTTGCCTGTCCTAGGTCACAAAAAAGTTATATTACTAACAATCTGGAATTCTCATTTGGAGGCCCTTTCTGCAAGAAACTTCTCATATGTTGGCATACATGTGCCTATGTTTTAAAATTTTTAATGTTTATTTATGTATTTAGAGAGAAAGAGGGAGAAAGGGGGTGGACAGAGAAGGAGAGAGAGAATCCCAAGCAGGCTCTACACTGTCATCACAGAGCCTGATGTGGGGTTTGAACCCACGAACATGAGATCATGACCTGAGCCGAAATCGAGAGTCGGATGCTTAACCGAAGGAGCCACCCAGGCGCCCCTAAGCGATAATGAATTTAGCAAATAATAGATAATCTAGGTATTGAATATACGGTAATCCTACTCTTATTATCTCTCATAATCTCTGTGTCCTTACTCTGACCGCTTCACTCTGACCTTGTTCATCCTCACTCACCAACTCATCAAAACAAGTATAAGGTAGACCAGCCGAAGGACGGGCTTCGTAAGGCTGCGCCCCGGTGCTGATGGGGTGAAGGACAAATGAGCTGCGTGTCAGCCTGACTCACGAAGCAGGATCATTACCATCATCGTCATCATACGAGAACGTACAGCTCTGTACATTAGTAGGAAGCCCTGTTGCAAGATCTCCCATAGGTTGATTTATACACGTCAGACAGCAGCCCTGTAGCAGATACTCTTACTGTCTCCATCTTACGTATGAAGAAACGGGGCCACGGTACACGTCCAGTAAAGTGTCCAGACAGTCTGGCTCTGGGACCTGATGTTCGGCCACCTCTTCTATCTTAGAATCACTCTGAAGATAACCCAGGAGAGAGACTTCTTCTCAATATGCTCCCGTCATTTGATCGCGTGTTTCTGTTGTGACTTTATAAAGCACAAGGACACTTGGATGGGAATGGGAAAGGGTTTCTACATTCCCTTCAGAAAAGATTGGATTCGGGTGGACCCAAGTTTAAAATACCAGCCTTGCCTCTCATTAGCTTTGTCGCTTTGGCCACAGAAAAGTGCCCCAGTTTTGTTACATAAACTCAGGAAATTACAAGTATTTCTTGAAAACAAATAAAAACGTCTATGAAGAGTCCTACCATGATGCCTTACAGGAAGACCATAAGTGCGTGGCGCCTCCTCCAAGAAGTCCACCAGGAGCTCAGAGAGGAGTGTGCAATGACCTCCCACAGACGGTGCCACTGGAGTGCCCACCCAGCCCCACTCCTCCGGACTTCATCACAACACAGTCCACCATTCACTAAGCTCAGCCGTGATCTCACTGTCCACTTTTCATGCCGTGGACTTAGGGGTCTTAGATTTAAGCATCCTTCCAACACTTTCTGGGCACATCTGGTTATTTCCACCCTTAGGTTTATTTTTTTCCTCCTCCTACTTGTAAATAAGGTATCTTTATAATTGTGTCTGTGCAAAGGCTCACTTGCCTTGCTCTCTGTGGCTACAAGGTAGGACCCTGAGCCAGTCTGAGATTCAAGGGGCAATTCTCCCTTTGTGTCACCTCTTCCACTAATACACGGACCAGGGAGACTGCACGGCTCCCTTCACCGCCAGCAGCAGCCGGGAGACTTGGCTGTCGTGAGTTTGGCATTTCTTCCCTCAGTTTAATGCTCCTTTAATTCTTTCTTTTTTTTTTATAGACTTGACAAATTAGTGTCTCATGAGATGCTTTATCCACAGTCAACCGTCCTTCATAAAACCATGACACTTCCACATCTTTGCGAGTTGCCACAAATAACAAAATCCACGTTTAAAACATGTATCATGCCATCCGGTTGTAAACACTTGATGGGAAAAAATGAAAATACTCCTGAATTGATGGAGGTCTTCAAGAATATGTTGGCATTTTGTGGGGCACCTGTGTGGCTTAGTCCATTGAGAGTCTGACTCTGATCTCACTCAGGTCTTGATCTCAGGATCGTGAGTTCAAGCCCTGCATTGGGCTCCGAGGTGGGCGAGAAGCCTACTTTAAAAAAGTATTATATTACATACATATATATAGTCATTCTGAATATATTCCTAGCATTCTAAAATAGACTGGAAGGATACAATGCCAATATCATGGTAAAAATATACATATGTGTTTTCTTTTTAATATGTGACTTAAAAAATTTTTTTAATGTTTATTTTTGAGAGAGAGCAGGGGAGGGACAGAGAGAGGGGGAGACACAGAATCTGAAGCAGGCTTCAGGCTCTGAGCTGTCAGCACAGAGCCTGACGCGGGGCTCAAGCTCACGAACCACGAGATCATGACTGAGACAAAGTCAGACGCGTAACCCACTGAGCCACCCAGGCGCCCCTAATATGTGATTTTCTACGGTCTTAATTTTTTTTTTCTATCATGGTCACTTAGGGCTCCTATCATAATGTAATATCATCTGCAACACGTGCTTTCAAACCCTAAACTGAAAAAAATTCACAAGATCTTACGTAAGGGGTGCGATAGTTTGCAGGACTCCAGGAAAGGCGCGCAGGAAAGCAGGAGGGCCGTCTCCTCCTCTGGTTCGGTGCGGCTCTCTTGCAGACCGCGTGTGAGCTCCGGACCTGGGCTGGAGCTGAGTGCGTGGCTTCCAGCCAATGGCAACAGAGCGCGAGGTTCTGGCACCGTGTTTCTAAACAGAGCCAAATTAAACCGCATTATTATACTGTTAGTGATAGTACAACTTCCTAGAAAATTAAGTGTTTTGTTATTACAGGAATGCACTGGCAATTAGTAGATGTGCTTGATTTAAAATTTTAATATGCTTATTCAGTGTTAATATTGCATGATATTATCCCGCACAGCTTCTGTCTTTGGCGGTTGTGTTTCACTAGAACGATACCTAGAGGCAGAAGTGATTGACACACGTACGATAAAAAATCGTGTGAACAGCAACGGTGGGTGTTTGGTTGTTTGCGTTAGAAGAGGAAAAGCCTTAAAAAATGCGCCCGCTTATAAGAGGAGTAACGTTACCCTGTAAAAAATGAGAGCAGTTGGTTGGAAACACAAGCTTTTTTTTTTTTTTTTTTTTTTTGAGTTAGCCACGTGGGAATAAAGAGGAAGAAGATGTGCCAGAGGGAGGGGCTGGCCACTGAACGCACCATTTCGCCCATTCACCAGGCCAACCAGAGGGCTTAGCTGGAAGTCCGACTGCAGGAGTTGGGGACTTGCTGCTTTTGAAGGGTTGTCTTCTATCATTTTGTTCATGTTTTATTTATTTACAAAATTTTTTAATGTTTATTATTTTTAACAGAGAGAGAGAGAGAGAGAGAGAGAGAGCATGAGTAGGGCAGGGACAGAGAGAGGGAGACAGAGGATCCTAAGTGGGCTCACTTCAGAGAGCACAGAGCCCGAAGTGGGGCTCGAACTCACGAACGGTGAGATCATGACCTGAGCCAAAGTCAGATGCTTAACTGACTGAGTCACCCAGGGGCCCCATCAAGGGTTGCGTTTTAGATGAATGTACTCAGCTGTCCGTCTCACCCACATGATGCCAGCATTGACAGGGTAAGACACACATCTCCTGCCTTGGGGTTCTTCTCAGTCTGATTATAGGTAATCTGTGAATGCAAAGGAAAGGTAAAACCCTAAATCACTGTCACAAAAGTCCCAGAAATTCCCTTTATTTGTGTCCCTAATCCCTGTGACACAATACACCCCAAACTGGATGTGGGGTCTAACCTGAGTCCTTGGCATCTTCAGGAGCCTAGATGGTCCAGCTAAGGAGAATTAAGTGTCTCCGTGGGACAGGGTCCCCTAGATGAGCAGGAGGAGAGGTCATGCCAGAGACCCAGCAGGAAGAAAAGTTATGCGAGAGACCCAGCCGGATGAAGGTGGTTCTTGGGATGCCATTTCAGGGCAGGAAAGGTTAGCTGTGGTGCAGCTGGCTTTAGCACATCCCATGGCTGCTCAGTGGAGCTCTTGGGTGGTGAAGTGACTGTCTTGACAAGGGGCCGGGGTGCAGCCAAGGTGTGGCAAGACCCTCTGTACCTGGGTCGCCACTGGAGAGAGACCTCAGACAGAGTGGTGCTGTCCTGGGCTGGCTTCCTGCTCACATCCTAGGGACTGGACAATCAGGGCCGTGACAGGTGATGAAGAAAGGAAGGAATTCAAGAACGCTGAGTAGCGCAGAAAACAGCTTGAGCTTTGCAAGGCAACTCTATCACCACAGAAAGCAAAAAATCAATGCAAAAGCAAGTACAAACCACAATTGAGACAGTCATAGCAACAGCCTTCTGAACTCAGGGAAGCATGTCGTGGGAGGAGAGTGTGCATTTACTCACTGTGTGTCATGGCGGGGGAGCTCGGCTCGGTACCCCACAGAAATCTACTTGATTTATACCAACTTCGGTGAAATAGTTGTCGCGTTTTAACTACGGAGCAACGATACTGAGGGAACCACTAGTAAGTACGTAGTCTTCAAAGAGCAGGACAGAACGTCGCAGGGGCCTGGGCTGGAGCTCAGAGGCCGACATCTTGTGCCATCCATTTTCAGTTGCGCGTGCTTCCAAGGCCGTACCTGAAAACATGAGAATAAGCCACTTGGTATTTCTATGCAAAAATTATGTTGATGATCACATGTTACGGTGCATACATAAATCGTCTGAAAAGCAGAAAACACAGGATCAGCTGGTCTTTTTTTACTTCACTTATTGTAGTAAACGTATATAACATAAGATTGCTGTTTCAACCATTTTCAGGAGATTGCTTTCATTCCCCATATTCCATTTGCTTTTGCAGCCTATAAGGTTGCTGCGTGAGGCATGGTCCACGTAGTGAACAAAAATATGATTATTTTATTTTGGTTGCAGGACAGGAAATGATCAATTGTTGAAAGGAAATCATTTCCAGGCAGGAAGATAGGATGTTTTGCCCAAAATTAGATGTGGAAGCCTCGTCAAAAGTCATGTAGTTCAACTGAGGTATAAATAGATTAAATGTCTTGCTAACACCACACATTTAGGTGGTAGCACATGATTCCGTGGAGCTTTATGAGCTAAAATTTAAACTTTTTTTTACATTATTCATTTTTGAGAGACAGAGCACAAGTGGAGGAGGGGCAGAGAGAGAGGGAGACACAGAATCCGAAGCAGGCTCCAGCTCTGCGCTGTCAGCACACAGCCCGACGCAGGGCTCGAACTCACAAACTGAGATCATGACCTGAGCTGAAGTCAAGCGCTTAACCGACTGAGCCACCCAGGCGCCCCTTATGAGCTAAAATTTTAGCAAGACCCATAATTTACCTACTTCAGGGAACACCATGAGTTATCTATAAATTAGTGGTAGCTAGCGGTCTTGGAACAAGTGTTTGGTAAACTGTTCTGTGTATCTTGTGCTTGGGTGGTGACCTTCACTCAAGGTCAAGTCATGGGAGTATAGATCAACAGAACTTTTTTTTTTTTTTTTTTTGAAAAAGAGCATTATAAAGTATCACAGTAATACTTTACCATAAGCAGGGCTTTTTAAGAAATGATTCTAGCTTCTCAACAGTCTGATCTGATACTAAAAAGCATCATGGTTTTGTCCGTGTTTTAACTTTATTGGAACTGGGGTTAGCCCCTTTTCTCTCCAAGCCAGGGCCAGACTGCTGAGGTTCAACCCAGGCAATCCCATGGGGTCCCACACTCAAGTGGACCCCAGGCTTCGTTAATGCCGGAATTCTTGATAATGGCATCTCTGAGCTCATGTTTGTAAGTGAAGTCCAGTGGGATGGTATGGAAGGCAGGCGATCAGAGGATTGGCAAACAACATGGTCTAGCATCTTGCCACCTCATTCTCTAAAGTGTCGGTGATGCCGGCTTGAGCACAGGATTCTGGACAACCCAAGCTGGTAGGTGTGGGATCTCAGTGAGACTCAAATCAATACAGGCTAGGCATGATAAGTCTACTACTGAGTAAATGGGGTCACTGACAGCCCAGGTGGCCATGCTTTCTGTGAAAACCAGAATTTGCTGGAGGAAGGTAGTGGCTTATAAGGGACCGGGGAATGACCAAAGAACCCATCGTTTAGTCTTCCTTTGTCATTTCATTTCTCCCGTGTTGGCCAACTACTTAGCACTGAAAATAATAGAGAAGGAAGAGATTGGTAGGATATGTGAAAATCAAGAAGTGACATAAAAACAGTTGAGTTAGTTTTCTGCAGTGTTTTCCACTGATTTAGTGAGAATGAAATATGAACTATGGAATATGAATGGTGCGATTTTTGTGATTCCACATACAATGAAATGTCTGGTATTTGCATCTAAAAACTTTACAGTTAGCATTGTACAATATAAAGATGAATGATATATGCTAATAATTATAACTTAAAATTTTCTTTACCGAGGGCATTAAAGAAGCAAATAAAATTGCTGTAAGTTGAACAGAGACCACAGAAGAAAGGGCAAGATTTATATTTTTAGTTCTATAATGGCAAGATCTTTTTCTGCTCTTTGAACACGGGGCCCACGTTTTCATTTGCACTGAGCTTTGCAATTATGCAGCTGGCTCCGCTCAAGCAATGTCAGATCTGACGTTGTTGAATGTTAAATGTGGTGATATAGAGTGCTGATTTAAGTACAAGCACAAATGTGCATCAGATCTAAATTAGTCCTTCATTTTTTTTTAGTGTTTTAGTGCAAATAAAAAAACACAAATAGTTTGCTTTCGACACAATCCAAACATTAAATAAGAACAAGCAAAATACCACTCTAAATATGATTTTATTTAATGAACATAGCTTTAATTTTATCAGTCCCCCAACCTACCTCCCATATAATGTAAAACATGATCCCATTAGTGATGAGCGGGGCCTTTTCTGTGTCAGTCTGGGGACGTTTCCTAGTCCCATGGTTATGCCTTCTTCTGTTGTCTACGGACCAGCCTCGATTTGGATCTTCTCTCAGTACCGACAGGATGAATATTCATTTATTAACTAGCTCTCAGGCACCCCCATTTCTACCTTTAGCTTCAATCTAAGCAAAGCTATCTCTGGAAAGTTTTATATAGGAGTTATTTTTTTTAAGGCATATAAATAAATACTTAACTTCAAAATAAGAAAAAAAGTATGTAAAGCTCCAATTGTACGTACTGCAGGAAATCCTTCTCCACTTGATTTCATGTGAATATTTGCTTATGATGGGCAGAGGTAAAAATTAGCGTGCCAACTTTTTAATCGTGTGCATTTCGTTAGGACCAAAAAAAATAAAATCAAATAATAGGTTGGTTTGCGCCTCTTGGCAGCCCACCCATAATTCATTTAAAATCTGATGATGATTCTTATACAAAGGATTTTACGTTGATGACTTGCTCTGACAAGGCCTAACCAGAATTGATTAATGAGCAACAGGCGGGAAAGAGAGGAGTTAGCCGGGGCTCTGCCCGCCTCCAGCCACCATGGAGAGCTCCCATTGGCTCTGCGGCACTTCCTGGAGGGACTCTCCTCCTCTGCCTGTCTCTCTGGGAAGATTCTCTCTTCCCAACCTGCCCCGACCCATGGGTAGTAACCACTGTTAAGCAGAGAAACACGTGTTTCAAGGAAAGCAGCCTCACCTCTTCCTCAGAGTTTCTCTGGCGGTTATCTCAGGGACGGACAGCTCTTTTGGAAGATTCTCCATGGCCTTGAGCTAAATCTTTTCCCTTGAATATTACCCCTTGGTCCTTACTTCAGTTTGGGGGGGAGGGGAGAGAAGAGCTTCCGGGATTGTTGCACTGCACTCTAGCTTTTCAACCATCAAATATAATTATGCTTGCCCCGCCCCCCACGCCTCTCCCAGGGCAAGCTCATCAGTCCCCGCTCTTCCTCTGCTTCTGTGTTCTGTGCACACTCACATCTCACAAGGAGAAGGAAAAAGCTTTTCTCCGGGTGCCAAGAAACGCTGTAGTCGTTGTCAAACCGGTTCTAGCAATGGATCGGCTTTGCAAACACATGAATTATTTGCCTTTTGCTCATGAAAAGCCAGCCCTGACTGTGATGTGCAGGGTAACCAGGAGTGGCTAGCCGCCCGGCCAGTCTCTGCTGCCTCTTGCTTGGGGAGGACGCTGATCTGATGAAATCCAGGGACGTGGCATTAACTAAGTCAGGGGCAATTGTGACCTTCCGAAAAGCAAATGCAAATGCATTTTTGCCCTGACTCCAAAACACATCGCTCTGCGCGCAGCTAGAAAAGGAGGTTTCGAGAAGCCCCTGTGCGCCCCGTGTGAATCCATGCTGACACACACAGCATGTACTTTTACATCACATTTTCTTGCCTCAGACGGGCTATTGGCTTCTCTCCTTTTACTGTAAATGACCCACTCAAAGCTTGAAGCTTCCAAGATGGGTAATTGGAAGATTAACAATCTCACTCTTGGTTAATTGGCAAGTCAGCATTCGTTGGCATATTCAGCTTTACATGCAGACACCTTTATCTGCCGTATGAATTCGCAGTTTTCCTGAACTGAAAGCATTGTCTGCCGCTGTGCTAATCCACAGAGGAAGGCGCTTTTTCGGAGCAGAGGAGTTCAACCAGAGGCCAATCCTGGAATATACGTGAGGAAGGGAGAGAGAGCAGAGGAAGAAATCTCGCTCTTCCATTGGAGAGAAATAAAAATAGCTGTGAATGTCATCATTTTCAAATTGGTGCGAGGAACTAGGAGACGTGACCCAAATACCAAGCGGTGGCAGGGCGCAGACCCGCCCGATAAGGGCCTGATAGGCGTGTGATTAGGCGTTATTATCAGCCCCAGGAGGGCAGGGCAGCACATTGCCCATCTGCTTTCTTTTCTTTTCTTTCTTTTCTTTTCTTTTTCTTTTCTTTTCTTTCTTTTGTTCCTTTCTTTTTCTTTTTTCTTTCCGTCTTTCTTTGTTTGTTTGTTCTTCTTTCTTCTAGCCTTTCTTTCTCTGTCTCTTTCTCTCTTCCTTCCTTATTTTTTCTTTCTTTCTTCTTTCTTCGTTCTTTCTTTCTTCTCTTATCTTCTTGCTATTCTTCTTCTTTCTTCTTCTTTCTTTCTTCTTCCTTCTCTTTGTTTGTTTCTTTCTTTCTTCTTTCTTTCTTCTTTTTCTTTCTTTATCAATTATTATATTATTATGGATGTCTGATCTTATTTATATGTTACTATTAGAAAATCTCATTTTGACTCAGGCTGAGAGGTAGGAGTTCTCCGAGAGGACAGCCTCCGTCTCTTGGCCAAAACTTAGTCTATTTCATAGCCTCTTTCTATTTTTCTTAGCACTTTCTTCTGCAAGCCCCACCTTTGCAGGTTTGTCTAGAAGGGAGCCCGGAAGCCAGGCACATCTGTGAAATTGTAGGGGAGATGGTGTGGGTGAGGGGGATGAGCATTTCCCCAACCCGGGCTGTCTTAAGTACGGTTTTCTCTCTCACAGAAAAGGAGCTGAGCTCTTGCTTACCGTGATAACAATGGAACATCTGCCTGTTCGTTTCATTCCAGAAATCTGAGATTCTCAGCACGGTCCCCTCCTTCCAAAATGACAGCTGATACGTGAATGAAAGACCATGCACTCGAACTGGGAGCTTCCCACATCGCTGAGGGCACTGTCTTCACTTTGGACCCCCGGACCCATGCTGCGCGGGGACTGTGGGAAGGGGACATGCGTAGATAGACATGTTGCACATCTGCAATAATGACAGGAATTTCGGATGAAAACTACATGATCAGATTTTCGACTTGAATTTTCGTAATTGGAAAAATTACCCATCATACCGATAAGGCAAAAATCGCATATATGTTTTGAGAGTGGATGCTTCACGCAAGTCCTTTCTTCGCTCTTTCTTCTAGAAGCTGCTGAGGGCAGTACATCTGCACTGAAGGAAACCAGGCCTCCACTAAAAACTTGGTTTTATAAAGGATGACTTTACAGGCAACTGAGCACAAGATGCGCACCTGCATGTCTGCTGGTCAGGACCCGGGGGCAGGGACTGGGGTCTCCTCCAGCTTGGAGCCCCGCAGAATGTGTTTGGGGGCTTGTAGTTCTCTGGGACTTCCTGGAAACTTCTCTGCTTTGGGGGAAACAGTGAAAAACCAGGCACTCTTGACGAAAGGAGTTGCTAGTTTGAGTGACAGGACAGAGACAGGGTGGTTGAAAAGCAAGCTGAGGGGGGGCGGCTGGGGGGGCACGGGAAGAGGGTCAGTAACGGCAGGAAGAACCGCTTCTCCCCGGCAGACATTAGGCTTCCTGTCCTCAGGGGGCCGGCGGCCTGCAGCAGGGAAGGAGCTCTTGAGGGAAGGGCCGCCATGTCAAGATGCACATCGTGATGACGGCCACATGGCAAAAGGTGACTGAGCTCCGCACACCAAGTGTTTCCCGCATTGACTTCAACTTGATTGCTCTCCACAGACACTCTCCGGGTTATTCCTGAAGGCTTTGTTTTGATTTCAACATAAAGTTTCAAGTCTCATCTCCTCGCACACTTGTAAAAGCAAAACAAAGAAATTGTGTTCCAGTATTCAAACAAGTTTGGCTACCATGCACAAGTTATATGCTCTCCAAACCTCTTTTCAATACATTACGGCTTTGGACACATGCATTAGAGTTTATGTTTTTTTTTGTTAAATTCCAATCTTCCAGTCTGGCCACAGAACTCTGCAATCCTCCGCGTTGCCTTTGCGGCATTCCACGGTAAACTCCTCCCTCGGTTAAACTGGAGTCTGAGATCTATTAGGAGGTTGAATTACAATTTTACTGGATGCCATCCAGCAACCCACATTTTCTTTCTTTTCATTTTGCTCCGATGATGGTTATGACCATTGTTTTTCCTGTTCTCCTTTTCTCTGGAAGACACGCTCTTTCTCCTCTGCATCGGTACTTAATGCCACCCATATCAATTAACAGTCCCCAAATGCTTCCCAAATAATTATCCTTTCACTATGCCCAAGACTGGCCAACAATCTGTCAGAAAACACAATAACATCCATGCAGAAAATATATAACACATACATATAATAACACACACACATATACATATACATACATACACATATACATGCATATACGTACATACACATATATGGGACAGGTAATGTAATGGGACAGGTAATACATCTGCCTTGCTGTAATGGGACAGGTAATACATCTGCCTTGCTCCCGTGTGTGTCCCCTGTAGAATTTAACTTAGTACACCGAACATACAGCCAGTGCTTAGTTGTTCACACTTCATATATATATATATATATATATATATATATGCTTTAAAGCATATAACACACACACACACATATATATATATATATATATATATGAAGCATATAAAGCATAAAGCATATATATAGAGAGAGCGGAATTACTGGGGAGTGGGGAGTGTAACTCTGGGGTCAGACTGACTGCTTTCGGGCGTGCTACGGAGCACGGCCAAGGTCTGGATTTATGCTCACCTTCCTCTTCAAGGGGAGACGCAGTTTTGAGGCACACGCCCAGTGTGGCTGGAACAGGCCCACGGTGTGGCTGGAAGTCTTGGTGCCTTCTGTGCCCAGATCACCGTGTTCTTTCGGCCCGCGAAACGTCCTTCGGGCAGGTCGCCGCCACAGGGTCACGCATCCCCTCCCTTGGGGTGTACACGGCGGATTTTTCGCCACGTTTGTCCGAGGCTGAGCCTGGGAGGCCGGCCTGGCTGGCAGTGCTCCAGCCCGCACACCGAACGTGGGTGGTGCCGCCTCGCAACGGCGTGTTGTTCCTGCTGCCTTGACAGCTGCTGGGAGACTTTCTATTATCATCCCGCTTTAGGAAGATCACGGCATGATGAATCACCAACTTGCTGTGCGAACTGCGGCGGAGGCAGCGGTAGATGGGACAGCATCTGGATTCCAGGTGTGAACGCGTGTGGTGGGATCCTCAGCAGTTTCACATCTAGAGGAACACAGCCTGAGTACAGTGTCCCCCAAAGTTCGCGTGCTGTGAGAAAGGAAAACACATTCTGTGTTTTGAGACCCACGTCCTGCCACCGTTCACCTCTAAGGAAGAAGGGAACACATCTGAAAACTCAGGGGACGTTTTTGAAATTTAAAGCAAACTTGAAAGGGAGAGTAATTGTGCTGTCGACATCCCATTCTTCCGGGTAAACGTGACATTCTATTGAGGGAGATCGTCAACTGTTTGTTCAAAAACCCAAATAAGGTGACAAGAGCCAAAAGCTCAGACCCTTCTCCCTGGGAAATGCACAGGGCGTGCGTAGATACTCTGTGTGGACTCCCGGGTGTTTGGAGTCTCTGATTTTCTGGTTATTCAAACGCTTCTTCCCGAGATCTAAAAAAAGGCCAGACGACTTGAACTTAACATGTTTGACGAGAAACTCTGGCAGGGCAAGAACTCCAAGTCTGGTTTCCTGGGTCCCAGGGCACAGCCCCCCCTTCGGCATGGAGACGGTGAAAGAAATGGGTTTCCATGGAAGAGAGCGGACAGTCACAATGTTGCACCATGCGCCACACTCGTCCCTTGAGGGCTCCGTGGACGCTCATGGCCCCTATTCTGCTCGTGGACCAACAGAAATATGGGCTATGCTCTGAAAATATAATGGGCATTCCCTCATGACAACTTCTCATCCAGCAGCTGTTCTTTGGAGGAACAGAATCTAGAGGAATACGCAAAGGTGTGGACTCAAGCGGTGAGAAAGATCGCCTTAGACACAGACTAGTAAAGCAGGGTAGGCGGCCCTACAATCCAAGGCTGCGTGCCACAGAGACTTTGCACCTGCACCTGTGTATGTCCCTTGGTTTTCAGCTCACAAGTACCTTGATGATTTTTGCAAGCATCTCTTCCCCCATCTCTGTTTCCCCATTAGGTTCAAAATGCAGTCAATAGTTTGCATTTTTTGTTTTTGAGATCTGTATGAACTGGGAAGTGCAAGACGAGCACATGTCTGTTGACTTGGAGAAAGAACCGAGTGCCCTGTGTGCTTGAGTGAAGGGACCAGAACTCGCTCAGGAAGCACAAGGACGTGACTGGTATCTGAGACTTTCTTCCAGGGATGATTGTGTCCCCCACCTCCTCTTTGGGCTGACTCCATTCTTTGAGAAGCTTCCTTGTTATTCTGTGTATGTCTAGTCACAGTCATGGTGACCTCTGCCGCCATTTCCAAATTCTGTAATTCTTACACGTTTTCTAGCAGATAAGGCCCCGATGTGTTAGCCAGCACTCAGACCCCTTCACAACACAGCACCGATTTGTGTGAGTCCCACACCTCAGTAGCCCATGCATGGATCGCTATTTCAAGCAAACTCTACCAGCCCCTAAAGAAGTCAAACCTCATCATATTTCCTCTGAAATTGTCTTCCTCCTCCCTCTTCCTTCCTCCTTCTCCTCACTTCTCTAAATTGCTGTTTACATTTAAGATACATTTCCAAGTCTATCTGGAAAACCCATAAGTATGTCCGTGCTATCTTAAGCTACTGGGATGCCTTCCTCTGTTGAAACTACTTTCAACATCTGTATCAATATCATCTGTAGTTGTAATCTGGAAGGACTGGAACACCCCGGTCCTGGGACAGGGAATACAGCTGCCTTGCTCCTGTGTGTGTCCCCTATAGAATTGAACTTAGTACTCCGAACATACAGCTGGCGCTTAATTTGTTCACACATCGTTATCTCATTGAATTCCCGTCACTACCGTGGAAGGTCGGTATTGCTGGCAGCCCTTTGTAGACGAAGAGGAAGATCTAGGAGGCTAAAGTAATTTATCCCGGGGGTGGTTTTCTTTGAGGACATTTCACACCGGTTGTGCCTCTAAGACCTGGGTGTCTCACTCCGTGGTGCTGTTGTGTTGGAAGGAATGGTGTTGGATGGTTGCTCAAGTGACAAGACCAACGAGGAGCCACCTCTCTGCCAAGTGGTCGCAATACTCTTGATTTGCAGCTTCCAGAGCCCAAAAAAGTCATGTTAAGGACACAACGTATTACTGTGTCGTCTCACAGTATTAACTTTTAAAGATTATATAATTAACTTCCTCTGTGTTAACAATTAAGGACAGACACACAATCAAGTCACGGAAACATCCGCAACGCTGCAACGGAGGAAGTGATCCCCTGCGGCTTGGCCATCCAGTGCCTCTGCACATTTCCCGAAATGCCGTTGTGCCCCCACTTCACGGGTGACCAGCAACCCAGGAAACACTGGAGAACGGGTGGGAAAGAAACTCACTGAGCTGCAAGACTGCCTCAAGAGAGGGAAAGATAATGGTGCCCTTTGTTGTTTGGGATCTGTCCCTTTAGCAACTGGAATACGATACTTTACCTTCTCCTTTTGTCTCTCCTCCCTACCTCCTTTACCTCCACTCTTCTGTCCCACTCCTTCCTTTGGCCTATAGTTTACGAACATTCAGAAGTTCTTGTAAACTTACAGCACTCCTTTTCCTAAACACCTTACAGAATTACAGCATGTTGGTGCAGAATAATGCGAAGAGAGACTGCATACATTATCTAAAGCTTCACAGACTGTGAAGTGAAGGTTTAACCATTTCCAGGTGAATTATAAGGAAATGAAGATTTCTACTATTTGTCTTACTTATTCAATTGATCAATTTTCACGATGAATGTGTTTTTTGAACTAGGCGATGCATTTGTGGTTGAAGAATGAAACGTGCCCTAAAACACACCCATGGTTTTGCAATTGCATGTTGCTGCATTCAAAATGAGTGTTGTCACTTTAGTAAAACAAATTGCACCTCAGCCTGGAAATATCCAAAATTAGACCTACTAATGCGATCCGGATGACATAATTCCATTGCCTCACAAATTTTCAGATTCACAAGTAATTGATGCACAAGGTCTGCCTCTCTTCCCCTTGGATACAGACATAGCCCTCATCGATGAGATCCGTTATTTTTAAATATCACGAGGATATGAATATAAATGGTCAGAGATCACAGAAAAGAGTATAGAAGACAGTGCACAAGATTCTTTACTTTCCATCCTAGAAGTAAGAAAAATAAACACGTCATTAAAACCAATCATCCTTTCATGTGTTCTTACTCCTCCACAACTGCTTTGTCGGGTGAAGAACACTGAAGAAACCAACAGGTAGGGTTGTTACATGTGCAACCACACGTGTGTATGCGCACACATGCACACACGTGCACACACACACACTCACACGCTCGGTGTTGGGTTTCCAGGCTCAGTGACCCTCTCCCCTGGAGCTCCAGCTCCTACACCTCCCCCGCTGGCTCTCGGGTGTTATAAGTTCCACCCCTGCCCTTGGCCCCAACCCTCAGGTGGTCTTTCCAGGTGCTTCTGCCATGACCGGTTCTCAGCTGTTTATAACAACTTCTCTTGATCCAAAATCACACCAAACAAGAAGAAAAGCATACTTCGGGTGTCCTCACTGGAAACTGATACTATAGATGTAGAACTTGTCCGCTGACCCTGGCGTGGGCAGAGGAAATACCTGCACCTGAGCCCTGACCTGCTTCCTGTGCGCTGTGCTAACTCGGGTAAGTCACCTCTGCTGTTGGGGCCTTGGTTTCCTCTTTCATTTAAAAAAAAAAAATTCTCCTGTCTGCTTAAGCACTCTTACGAGGACCAACTAAGCTAGAGGGGAAGACGCAAATAAGGGGTCCTTGTCCCCTGGGACCCACTCACTGTGTGCGCAGGGCAGGGTCACGGTGACTCAGCTGACCCAGAAAGGGCACCGCTGCCTCAGTGATTTAAAGCCCCTTCCTTCCCTCCGTCAGTGACAACCTGTCCCAGCGGTGGCCACGAGGAGATGAGCCGCTGGAAGCAGGAAATAGAGCCGAGAGCTCTGTGCCAGGATAAAGTGGACCCCAGAGAAGAGAGAAAACAGCTTTCCGATGATGATAAGCAAAATGCTTCCGAGTTTAACTGTTTGGAAAAGCAATTTCACAACTATGACATAATGGTGAAGTATGATCCTCCGATGAAAAACCTATAAAATATCATTCCAACCGCCAGCTTTGGGATGCATTTTATAATGTTTGTGGTGGGTGATTTACTAGATATGAAAGTATCTTTTTGTAATATAAAAATTACATGAGAGCTATCATCACACCAAGACTGCAGCAAACAGTTTTTGTGACACTGTGAAAATGCACGCACCTCAACAGAATATGAAGAAGAGTGTTACGAGGCATTCGATGTACTGTGAAAAACGGGCTTTCGAGTGAGAACGATCTTCCAGAAGCTACAGCCCAGAATAATTCCGGGAATATTTACCGAGGGCCCGAACATGGCAGGGGGTGTGCAAGACCCTGTGGAGAGGACAGGACGCCTGTCACTCTGTCACTGAGTGTGAGGCACTGTCATTCATCACGTCCAGGACCCCTCAGCACAGCAGTTTCAGACATTTATGGTGGGTGGGATGATAGTGAGTGTGCTTCTTTAAGATCCTAGCGAGATCTGTGGATTCTGACTCCACTGACCCATAGAAATATCCCCAAGTGTTCAAATATATTGATTCTAATTGAGGAAGAAGCCATGGGACCAGGTCAGGATTCCCCCATCTGGGAATGCCTTTATATATCTCATTTTCCCACATTGTCCTTCGAGAGCTAAAATCTATGGGGCGCTACTCTCCTCCGGTAACACCTGTCTTAGTCTGCTTGGCTGCTATAACGAATACACCACAGACTGGGAGCCTTGAACAATACACCTATTTTTCAAGTTCTGGTGGCTGGAAGTCCAACCTCAAGGTGTCCACAGATCTGGCGTCTGGTCGGAGCCCTTGCTGGTGTGCAGATGGATGCCTTCTCATTGTGTCCTTGCATGGCGGAGAGCAGGGAGAGAGAGAGAGAGAGGGAAGAAGCAAGCTCCCTGGGTCTTTTCTTACAATAATCCCATTCATAGGGGCCCCACCTTTATGACCTAATTAGCCCCTAAAGACCTCATGTCCAAATACCATCCTTTAGGGGGTAGAATTACAACCTATGAATTTTGGGGGGATACAAACACTCAGTCCATAACAATAGTGTTCTTCAAATCTGCGTTCTGGGAACCATATCATGGCTCTGGCAGGGCATTCTCGAGTTTCAGCTGGAGCCTACAGTCTCCATCAGACGCATGAGGTCTGCCTCCTGTCCTAGTATTTTCCAGATTAAAAGTTTTTGCGATGATGTGTCCGAAGCCCTTGGTTCGATGAGCCCCAGGGTTTGTCACCCAGCAATTGTTGTAAACCCTGAATCAGAACACTAAGTCCGAGTCTCCTGGGATCTTGGGGTTGTTGCTTGACATCCATAACCTTTGCTCTCCCATTTGGATGATTTATTTTAACAAAAAAGCTGCGAGTGTCGTCTCTGTGGTAAGTGTTGATGACACAGAGAAAAAATACACAGGCTCATTTATGGAAAGAAAATGGAAATGTGTTAGGCACTTTCTGCACTGTGCGATGTAATTTTCAAAGGTTGTTTTCCTTTCTTTTTTTCCAGCTAAGCAAACCAGTTTATGAAGGTTAGGTGACTTGTCCAACATCCCTCTGATAGCCATTGAGTAACTCATCGAGCCTGGATCCCACCCGAGTTTGTCTGAACACAAAAAAAATTGCCATTTTCACGTAAGCATACTCTACGATGAGGTCTCTTCCAGCACACGTATGAAAGTCTGTGGCTTTAAACATGAGCTTGTCTACCTCTTCAAGTAAAGCTAGATGCTGGATATAGAATTCCCAAATGTGTTTAGTGCAGCATTATCATTCTCAAGTTAGTGGAGGGGAAAAAAAAGGAGCCACAAACTAGTAGCTCCAGCTATTAAATCAGGATGATTACAAAGATGTTTTGCAGTCTATAAAAGTTACTACAGATCGGTCCTGTTAAAATCCCTATTTATTTCTCTTGCACCAGGAAAGGATAAGGGAATTGCTTTTTGCTAGAGACAGAATATGATACTCTCATCTAAGGGTGAATACAGTCGCAGCTGGGCCTTTATAATTGTGACTCATTTAAAATGCCTCGTTATTAAAACTGGATTGTTTTGGATTGCGACTTTATTCAATTGAGACAATTATGTGTTCTGTGTGATTCAAATCAATGATTTCAGGCAGCAGTTGATTATTTCAGCTTAATTTGTTGTGCCTTTTGCTTTTTTAGACAGCCATTGGATATCAAAGTCTGAAATTAGATTGTAATTTCCTTGTGTGGATATTTTACATGTCTATTGCATTAGCTTTCATAAATGTCGCGATGCTTCTCTATGTGAGTTCATGCACAAGCTCAGGGAACATCGATCCGCTAACAGCGCAGATCTACACATTTCTGTGCAGGAGCCTCTGTCCTCTGGAAGGCGGCACTGTCGCTGTGGCTTTGGACCACTTAAGCACGCTAGGTCAGGATCGGCTCTTCCTCTCTGCCATCCCAGTCCAGAGCACTTGGATGAAATACGTTGCTCTCTGTGGGTTTTCCTTTCTACGCGTTCCAGGAGGAAGCGCCCAGAAATCGGTGGAACACCCGGGAAATGGTGCCATGAACAGGAAGCAAGTACCTATCTCTGCAGGTGGAAAGTGCCCAACCCTGGCTGTCCACGGTGCACAGGGGCGAGGAAACGTATCACAGTAAACCGGTCCTGCCTCTGACTTATTCCGATGCCTGCAGGCTGAAGTGAGTCCGGTGGGGGGAGTCGCGGCCCCACGACACCACTTGCCCGCTTGCCCTGCAGGCGGTTGGTATCCATTTCCGCAGCTTCTCCCTGGCACGCCTGGGGGTGGGCCGTGACACCACCCTGTCCTTGTGTGAAACCTTGCTTTTTCGTTTTTGAAAGTACTTTGTTTTTGTTTGTTTGTTTGTTTGTTTTTTAAATATATGAAATTTATTGTCAAATTGGTTTCCATACAACACCCAGTGCTCATCCCAAAAGATGCCCTCTTCAATACCCATCACCACCCTCCCCTCCCTCCCAACCCCCATCAGCCCTCAGTTTGTTCTCATTTTTTGTTTTGGTTTTTATTTTTTTTTAACGTTTTATTTATTTTTGAGACAGGGAGAGACAGAGCACGAACAGGGGAGGGTCAGAGAGAAAGGGAGACACAGAATCTGACACAGGCTCCAGGCTCCGAGCCGTCAGCACAGAGCCCGACGCGGGGCTCGGACTCACGGACCGCGAGATCGTGACCTGAGCTGAAGTCGGACGCTTAACTGACGGAGCCACCCAGGGGCCCCTATTCTCATTTTTTGAAAGTACATGAAATCACGAGAATGTAAAACTCACCACCGGCACTGCGAGGGGCATGCCTACTAGTCCCTGACACGTGCTGTTTTCTACTGGCGGGAAATGGGGTGGTCGACGGGGCAGGTTGAAGACATGTACATATGCCAAGAATATGCATGTTACTAAAAAAATCATATTTGCAGAAATTATCAGCTCTGTTTTTTTTTTTTTTTAATGAGATTAAAACTATCAGACACTGCACGGATAAGAATTAGCCTAATTGGAATTTGAATTTAAAAAAAAACACCAAACATCTGACTCCCAAAACTCCTGCCAGGGGGTCTCAAGTTAGGGAGAACATCCACACCCAGGCAGGTGTCCGGTCACTGAAAGCTCAGGTTTCATCTGTACTGATATGCAAGGAGCATCAGTGTGTATTTTCTTTTCTGAGAAAGGGAGCACGGGCAGGTACACAGCGGGGGAGGGGCTGTGAGAAAGGGAGGAGAGAGGATCCCGAGTTCCACTTTCAGCGCAGAGCCCAACGTGAACTGAATCCCAGGATCCTGGGACCACGACCTAAGCTGCTCACTCAACTGACTGAGCCACCCACGCACCCCCACGGAACAGCAGTGTTTTAATGGAATGTGGGTGTGGTGAGCTCTCAAAACCCCTTTCAACTTCAAGGGCAGATGCTTTTATTCTTGATTGAGCCTTCTGTGGAGGATGAGAACTGGTATAAGAAATGTATTAAGAAAGTACCGAGACTTCAAAAAATCTAATCTTGCTTTCTTCCTTTTTTTTCTTTTATTTAAAAAAAAAATTTAATGTTTATTATTTTTGAAAGAGAGACAGAATGAGAGCAGGAGGGGCGGCAGAGAGAGAGGGAGACACAGAATGAGAAGCAGGTTTTAGGCTCTGAGTTGTCAGCACAGAGCCCGATGTGGGGCTTTAACCATGAACCGCGAGATCATGACCTGAGCCGAAGTCAGGTGCTTAACAACTGAGCCACCCAGGTGCCCCAAGGCGACCCTCTTTTTTAATTTATTCATTTATTTGAGAGAGAGAGAGAGAGAGGGTAGGGAGGGACAGTGCACAGGGGGAAGGGGCAGAGAGAGGGAGAGAGAATCCCAAGCAGGCTCCACACTGGTAGTGCTGAGCTGTATGTGGGGGCTCAATATCACGGACCATGAGATCATGACCTTAGCCAAAATCAACAGCCAGACCCTTAACTTACTGAGCCACCCAGGTGCCCCTAATCCTGTTCTCTACAATCTCACATTTAGACCAAGAAGTTTCCATAGAAATGACTCACTGCCCTAGGCAACCATGCAGCTTAACCAGACATTGATATGACTGTGCCTACAAACGCAAAATCCAAGTTCTCTGCTACTTATGGAGAAGTATTCATCCACAACTTAAAGAAAAAATTATATCAAAATAATGAATGCTTGACTATTTAAATGAGGTTGGAGAAGAGTCACTAACAGAGGCCCAAAACCATCTCCGTGAATCTGACGTGTGGAATGTGAGCTGTAGACTGTACCTAACCAGGTAGCAGATGTTGAGCAGGAAAGATACGCCTGTGTCAATATGCAGTCTACACACAAGCAAATGTTTGTATCCCTGTGTTGGTTTTCCATCAGAAAAGTCACAGATTGCGTAGGAATCTTTTCCACGAGGTAGGGAATTTTTCTAACCTGGAGTGCGGGTGGTTTCAGGATGGGATCAAGGCTTAATTCTGTTCCATTTTTTTTTTAATTTTTTTTCAACGTTTATTTATTTTTGGGACAGAGAGAGACAGAGCATGAACGGGGGAGGGCAGAGAGAGAGGGAGACACAGAATCGGAAACAGGCTCCAGGCTCTGAGCCATCAGCCCAGAGCCCGACGCGGGGCTCGAACTCACGGGCCGCGAGATCGTGACCTGGCTGAAGTCGGACGCTTAACCGACTGCGCCACCCAGGCGCCCCTATGGCTTACTTAATTTTATTTGCTTGCTCTTACCCAAGAAAATTCCTAGGAAGACTAATATTTTTTTATGATGTAGCAGGTCGGCAGACACGTCTGATTCTTTCACATCTGTCTTTGCCTGTTTTCTGTCTCCTTGGCCGCCGCTCTTGTTCATCTCCTTAATTACTTCTCTAGACTTCCGTAATAATCTATTTATAACACTGCCAACAAGTTCCACAATTAAATATGCAGCTGCCATAGTTTGAATTTCACTTGCGCATCGTACCAACTTTCTGGAAGAGGGGAGCGGGGGAACCCCAGCGCTGTCTTCACTGTTTACAAGATCATTTGAAACTCTGTAGCCTGATATTTAGAGTTTCACGAAAGTAATTCCAGAGCCGAAGGGCAGTAGTTGCTTCGTGTACCCCCTCCCTCACCAAACCTTCTTGTGTATTTTCTGAAGCACATAATCGGGGGTATGTATCTTTCTTTTTCTCATGGCTTCAGGTAATACCTATGTGCTTGTATCTCCCAAATCCTGAACTCAGATTGCTTATGGACAGACATGTAAATGTGCTGCCCAATTTAGATGTTTGATGAGTAATATACCTTCAAGATCCCTATGATTTTTTTTACAAACATCAGTCCACTAGTCCAAGCCACAAATCCAGTGTCATCCTTGATTCCTGTTTCCATTCTCGAGTATCCCTGACTGTGTGTTTTGTGAACACACACTTGCTCTCTCCCCATTGACTCTGTTGTGTGTTCCCTACTATCCGGCTTCTGTTTCAGTCCTGGATGTTTCTCTTGTGGAACAGAGATGGAGTTCCACCCTCCACCAGAGTGGTATTTCCAAAACGCAGATCTGATCTTGCCATTAAAACATGGCCCGAATGTCTTAGTGAAGTTTAATTTGTGTGCTCAAAGTATTTGCTCTTCACCGCCCGTTACCCACCCCTGAGCTCCATTGTTGTAAATTTCTTCAAGCTTCAGGATTATTCTTACGCTCTGGGGACAAGGGCATCACACATTTTTTTTTTCCCCTTTGCCTGGAACACCGCCCTCTATGCTGTTCTCAACCACCCTTTAGACGTCTCCTTAGAGATGCTCTCCTCCAAGGTTTATGTGGTGACAACACAGCTGGATTAGATGCGCCCCCTTCCATGTTTTGCTGGATCACCTGCCCTTGCTCCAACCACAACATGTATGCAACATTCAGATCACTGTTAACTTGTCTCTTTCCCCACTGGAAAACAGGCTCCCCAAGGGCAAAGTTTTAAGGTTAATTCAGTGTTGTTCCCTAGCACGCAAGTGTGGCATCAGGGACACAGGGAGACTCAATACATTTTTTTGTTGAACTGAGTAAAACGCTTACTTGTTCCCAGGGCACCCACTGGTGACTCATTGTTCCTGTGTTTGCCGTGCTCTATCCATTCAATGCTTTCACCTCACGCAGATCCCAAGAAACATCAACAACATGTGTTACTTTTATCCTTCTCTCGGAAGTCCTTCCTGAAGACACCAGTTCATCGTGGTCCTTCTCTTCCTGGGAAATCCGCAGAACCTACTACTTAAAAACATGTTGGCATTTTGTTATATCCTTTCTAGCTTCTCGCCACCACAGTAAGCTTATGATCTTCCTGAAGGAAGGTTTTGCTTTACTTCCCAACCCACACGGGCGCGAAAGAAAATTTTCTCTTTGTCACATGACTTGCAATTACATGGTATTTTTCAGACTTAGAAATACCAACAGTTTCCTCCGTAATCCTCGGAGCGTTAAAACGGCGCAGCCACCAAAAGGCACTGCTGTTTTCTTTGTTTCAGAGTCTGAAAATGTACTCATAAGTTGTTTGCCTGTTGAATTCCCATTTGCAAGCAATTCAAGGTCCACCCTTTGATGTTAGCTGTGTCCCAGAGGAAGGAGACACACTGAACAGATTAAGAAGAATATGTTACGCAACATCAGGTTGACATTGATTCTTGAAGATGGTCCCAAATACGGACTGGGATTAGGCCAACCCAGAGCCAAGCCCAGGAGCACCCATGTGAGCACAGATGTAAGGTCTGCGATTCAAATTTTCTTTTCTTTGAACTACAACATTGAGTTATGCAGAACCAAGCCCCTGAAAGTCCATTACCAATTTAGGAAATCTAACCCGTCAACCAGCCTGGTACTGGGGGACATCAAGTATAGACTGTGATAAGAAGTTCTCCATTCTACTCTTGATGGTTCTGAAAGAAAGAACTCTTTTTTTTTTTTTTAATGTTTATTTATTTTTGAGAGAGTGACAGAATGTGAGCGAGGGAGGGGCAGAGACAGAGGAAGACACAGAATCCGAAGCAGGCTCCAGGCTCTGAGCTGTCAGCACAGAGCCCGATGTGGGGCTCGAACTCATGGACTGAGGGATCATGACTTGAGCCGAAGGCAGATGCTTAACCGACTGAGCCACCCAGGTGTCCCTAAAAGAGAGAACTCTTAACAGAAATTAAATTCCTGACTCAATTCCTCACATTTAATATATATCATTAAAATTCAACTTTCTGACCATGGCATGAATTTAGATCACCAAAGGAATGCTCCTAGAGCTGCTGCTTATGTTGAGCAAATTTATGGTGATGTAGAGAAAACCGTCATATTTCCCCTTACTAACTCATCCGCATGTTCAAGCCAGAGCTTACCGCCACCCTGTGTGTATCCACTCTGATCCCCTGGAGTTAGACTTTATCTTCCTCCAGCGACCTCCACCCTGCGCCCCACCACCCAGGGGACAGAACGCATGGCCGTCAGCTCCCGCTGTCCATCAAACGAGCGCTCGGGAGCCAGACTTAGACTGTATAACACAAGCTGATGGATGGACTTCTGTTTAGAAGTATTTTTTCAAAGCCAATTACAGTAAAATCTATTTAATCAATTCATGCCTTACCTACAATGCACAATGAAAACATGTCTGAATGTCTCCATTTTAGTTTCTATTTTCCAGAACATCTTTTTTTTTTTCCTAGAGAATGATGCCTGTCTGAGTGAGTTTTATGGTAAAATTCTATTTATATATTTGTTGTACATTCATATCATGTATTGACCATAACCTCTGCCATCATGCATTTCGAGATTGGATCATTATTTCTGCTAAATGTAGTGTTTTGTTTTTTTTTTTTCAGTCAAATTGTGAAGCTTGGAAGTGTTATCGTGAGTAATTTAAACAGTTGCCAGCATCATTTTGTATCGATTGTTTAAGTAGTTATATGCATGGGTGTTCAAAAGACTGATCATTTCTATTATTTTCTTAGCAAATCCGTAAGAAAACTGAGAATAAACCCCCTCAGATATCCCAGAACTTCTCCATTGTGCTGAACTGGTTACTCTGGGCCAGGAACACGCTTCTTCTACACTGGCCCAAGCATTTTGCAACACAGTGGTATCTCTTTATGCCACTGATACCATGGACAGCAAGGCCCTGGAGTGGACAGTTCCAGGTGAGAACAAATCTCCATCCAAGGATCCTGCTCTGTACAGGAAGTATACAGGTGGGTTAGCACAGGATTCTACCCCCGCTCCCAATCATCTGGGTCAGGAAATTGCAGTTTTATTCCAGAACTCTAAAAAACGTCACTTAGTCAAAATTATGCATTTGGTACGCATCTATACTAAATATTTCAAAGGCAAACTTTTATTATTTCAAAATAAGAAACCTTTTGGTGCAACATAGCCAATATGTTGAATAAGCACAATTCATATGATAAAATGAAGATGCAACATCATTTCTACTTCCCTGTGTGCCTTCAAAATATTTTCTCTGCCACTGGTTGATAAAATGAAGAGATCCAAGGACATTTATATTTACCTTGAATGGAGAGTGCTTTCCATTAAAAAAATACAGTATTAATTCAGAAACAAGGAAAGAATATTCAGAAAATAATTATCCTTAGTATAATTCGATATAGGGTTATCTAACAAATATGCATAAGAGCTGCCCATGAAAAGTTCCAAAATGATGATTGAAAGAAATCCAGGAAAACCTAGACAAGTGGAGAGATGGTGTATCTTTATAGACGGGAAGATTCAGTTCTGTTGAGATGCCAGTGATCCCCAAACTGAAGTCCAGGTCTATTAGGATCCCAACAAATATTCTAGAAGAATTTCCAATCGTGGGATAGACAAGCTGTTCATAAATGTTACTCAGAAAAGCAAAGGAACTCAGAAGCCGAAAACAGCTTTGAAAAAAGGAAAAGAAAACAAAATCAAATTTCAGAACTCACACCGGTCATGTTTAGGGTTTGTTATAAAGCTACAGTAATAATGAGAGTCTGATACCGGCGACACCTTTGACACAGACATCAGCGGATGGATGGTCTAAAGATGACCCACGTGTGTGACTAGTTGACTTCTGACAAAGGCACACATATAATTCAATGCAAATAGGATAATCTCTTTCACAAACAAAACTGGAATGCCTAGACATTTATAAAAGAAAAAGGAAACCTCCACCCATAACTTTATATTAGAAATACAAGTAATTCAAAATAGTTCCTAGAAATAAATATAAAACCTAAAGTTATACAATTTTCAGAAGAGAACTTCGGAGAAAAACCTCCGCAATCTTGGAATACAAGATTTCTGAAATAACACCAAAAGTAACATCACGACAAGTAAAAATGGACAAACTGAACGTTGTAAGAACTAAAACCTGTCACACTTCAAAAAACCCTGTTAGGAACATGATGTCAACCAACAGAATATGACACAATATTGGGAAAAACATATTTGATAAAGGACTTAAATCCAGAGTACATACATAATGAACTCTCAAAACTGCAAAATTAAGAAAATAAAACCTTAAAAATGGGCTCATGATTAGAGTGTTTTCACCAATGAAAATATACAGATGGCATATAGGGACACAAAAAGATGACCAACTTCATCACCCCTTAGGAAACTACAAATTAAAACCTCAATGATATGCCTATGAGGAGGCTAAAATTGAAAAATAAAAGAAATAGACCTGACCGTACTCAGTCCTGATGAACGTGTGTAACAGCTGGGACCCTCACTTGTTGCTGATGGGAATGGACAATGGTACAGCCACTCTGGAAAACAATTTGATGGTTGTCTATAAATTTTGACATACACTTGTCATCATGACCAACAACAGCACTCTTGGGTATTTACTCAAGAGAAAGAAAAAAGTAGGTTCACCCCCAAATTGGTACATATATGCTTACGGCATTGTTATTCACAATTTCAAAATACTGGAAACCACCCAAAAGTTTTCGACTGCGAATAAATAATAATCAAACAGAGCCCCAGGCACAAGATATAATACCTCTCATTCATGAAGAGGAGGACCACTGACCCCTCCACAAATGGATGGGTATCACTTGTGCTGTGCTAAGGGGAAAGCCAGACCAAAGGCTTCATACTGTGTGATTCTGTTCACAAAACACTTTGAAACGAGCCACGCTAAGGGGCAGGAAACAGATCAGACTTTGTGGGTGGCCGGAAGCAGGGAGGACTCCGCGACGGAGGCCCAGGAGGCACCTGCTGGGGTGCTGGGACACTTCCACATCTTGATTTTGGTGGTGGCCACCCATCACTATGACTTGTTAAAACTCACAGAACTGTCACTAAACATCGTGCATTTATTGGGTGTCGATTTTAATTCACAACATCTGACTTAAAAAAAATTGTGGATTTAAAGCTTCAGAAAAATAGAGAAAAGGTAGATAAAAACAAAAGCAACAGTCATCCCAAGTGACTCTGAAAATGTCTTACTTGCTTATAATGTCTACACACTTCTTCCTCAAATTTCTCCCTCACGTTTTGATTGGAATTATTTTATTTTTTGGATTACTAAAGTAAAAACATTTTCTTTCCAGTAGTATTTTATCTTTTATTTTGTTTTATTGAGAGTGGGACAGAGACGGCATGAACGGGGGAGAGACAGAGGGAGAGGGAGAGAGAGACAGAATTGTAAGCAGGCTCCACACTCAGCACAGAGCCCAATGTGGGGCTCAATCTCACAAACCGTGAGATCATGCATGACCTGGGCCAAAATCAAGAGTCGGACAGGATGCTCAACCGACTGAGCTACCCAGGAGCCCCTGAAGTAGTATTTTAAATAATACTTGATTGGCAATCAGGTAGACAAAAATTAGTACAGCTTGATCCGGGAAAAACACATGATACCTACCTTATTGAGTGGCAGTGGACCTTCAGGAAGAAAGATTTACGCATATGCTGCAAATGACCTATTTCCTGTGTTATTCTCAGCACATCTGTGCAACTTTGGTCGAGATCAGATCACGATTTTGAGATCCATATCCCCATTGGAAGGGATTTCTAGCAATTTTATTGTGTGGCAGGGTGGGGTTAAAGGCATCCCATGGCGTCCTTTGACATTTGAGCACAACCATTTTGCTGATGACTGGTTCCTTTTCTTCCCTCCATCCCTAGATGCAAATCCTAGGTTTATTGCTAATAAAGTAATTTTGTTCAGACCTAAGGTAAAACAATTTGTGGGAGGAATTCTACCTATCCTATTTTGGAAGGGACTTTGAAAGGGAGAAGCAACAGAAGGAGTGAGCCACAGAATGGATTCTTCCAGGGGAAAGACAGAGGAAAAGCCATTTTCTTGTTTCCTCTCCATCAGAAAGTACTTGGGAAATCTTGGGGGAAGTGGGCTTCTTGCTGGACCCTATTTCCATCCTCACAAAGATGCTGTTCCTCAGGAATCCACCAAGCCCGCCCCCAGCCTGGCTAACTCTGGGAGTTAATGTGACAGCCTTCCAAGAAAAAAGGCATCAGAAAAACATTACAGTTTAAGGATGATGCTTGAAATGGTCAAGGGCAACCTTTGTCATTGAGGCTGGTCAGAGCAGATGACGTTAATAATAATTGCTAACACAGAGCGCGGGGCTGAATGGTTTTTGTAGAGTAGCTCACTTAATCACGGCATCAATCCTCAGGATCTGAGGATCCCAGAAGTTCTCTTGCACAACATTACAGCAGCTAATATGTCTCATGCCTGTGACCTCTAAACCTGCTAGCCAAGAAACAAATACACATCACATACAAAAAAAAAAAAAAAAAGAAAAAGAAAAAGAAAGAAAGAAAGAAAGGCCTGAACTAAGCCTCATGGTTCTCACCTATAAAATCTCAGTAATGATGTAAATAGAAGAAAAGTCAAATAGACAAGCAGTTACTGAGTGAGTACTGTTGCCAACATTTCACAAAAGGTTTGGGAGTTTCTAGGAAATGTAATGTCGTTAATTAAAGATACTCATTTTTATGATTTGGTGATACACATCAAGTGACACAAACTATGTGATGGATACTATGTGGCTCATTTGTTTATTTTTTAAAGCTGTAGAATTTGTATTTAGCCACCATTATGAGGAGTATGTATTTTTACCAGAATAAGGCTCGTATGGCTTCATTAAGGGCACAAGATGGGGAAGCAGTAGCCTCTAGATCTGTTCCAGCCTCACAAGTTGCTAAACAGTATTTAATTCTGTGAGGGAGGCAGTCCTCTGATTTTGCAGAAATACATGGCAGGCTATTTAGCTCTATAAATGTGCATGTATTTATGGCTTGAAAAGAGAATCTTGAAAAGGAGAAAAGCTTTTCACAGATCTCAGGAAAAAAAAGTTTCAGCGGGCTCAGAGGAATAAGACGGAATCTTGAAAGAGAGTAATTATATTCTTCCTATCTAATTTGCCAAGACAACACAACTAATAGGAAAACAATTTAAAATGGAAACACTCCACCTGCGGCCAGAAAGGGACCATTATTACAAAGAGGATCTAATCCATTGGGTTTAGAGTACATATAAGCAATGTTACCTAGACATGTAAAAGCAGGATGTTCTGACTGTGGGGTTCTCTGATACGTGACACAGTTTTGAACTTGTAGTAACACCCAACCGTAAGGTAGCTGCACAAGGAGTGAGTGGGTTCTTTTCTACAGAACACCAAGGAATGTGTGGAAAGTTACGGATGAGGGTGAATTAGTCTCCTGGGGCTGTTACAACAAGTGCCTTCACTGAGTGACTTACTGGGAATTCATTCCCTTACACTTCTGGAGAAGAGAAGTCCAAGGTCAAGGCATGGGCAGAGCTGGCCCCTTCTGTATCTCTGTGTCCCCTTTTCTTCTTTTTATAAGGACACAGTCAGACTGGGTTAGAGCCCACTCTCTTCACCTCATCCTAACTTGATCATCTGCTAAGACCCTTTTTCCAAATAAGGTTACATTTACTGGTACTGGGGTTAGGGCTTCAACAAAGGAGTTTGGGAGAATTCAACCCATAACAGGGGACTTTCATCCAGCACAACTAGAATGAAGAAATGACAGGTCTGGTTGAAGGGGAAAGGATGTGTGTGTGTGTGTGTGTGTGTGTGCGCGCGCACGCACATTTCATAGCCCCACCAGACCCCATTCTTCACCCCCTTTTTCTGACACAATCACAGCCACGCGCTGCATAACAACAGAGTCACAAATACAACCACGGATTGCTACCACGGATTGCTAGCCGCGTTTCAAAATTAATGTTTACTACGTGAAACACACAATACAAGCCTCAAAATATACAATACAGATCTATGCGATCAGATTTCTCTATAATTTTAAGTGTTCACAGCCTAGTTGAAAACAAACATCTCCCACACAAAGGCAGCCGATAGTGAAAGGAGAAGGAAACAGGTCAGACATTAAAGGGCACAGAGATGATTCAGTGGAAGTAAAATCACTTTCAAATGCAATGATTATCCAAGAATTTACAAAAGATACAGAATTAGATCCAGGCCTTATTAGTAAGATTCATATACAGACAAAATGAGGAAGAAGCACATTGCTTAATTTCTTTGATCCTTGGGATTTGTGGCAGGGATTTATACCTCCCCTTTCTTCCACAGGAGCACAGCAGCAGAGGAATAGCCAATGGCCCGCTAACCACATTTCTCAGCTCCCTTGGGTATGGCCCTGGGAGCAGAATGACACCTGCTGCTTCCTGTTCTGTACCTGAAGACATCAGGCGCTCCTTCTGCATATTCTTTCTTTTTGTTGATAACCGATGCATGGAAATATGGAAATGCATGATTTCTAGGTTTGGCCATTTGAAAAGAGAGACGCTCCCGCCCAGGGTTCCGACGCAATCATGTTGGAAGCCACCTCTGTCCCCAAGTAAGGAAGAGAAGCAGACCCACTGCCATTTTAAAGTATGCTCCTCAGGACTTTGGCTTTATCTAAACCACATTGGGTCTCATTGTTATGACAGTTCAGCCTTTACACTAGATCATACAATGTGTTGTCTATGTGTTAGGATGATATATGAATCCATTTTTTAAGTTTGTTTATTTATTTATTTATTTATTTATTTATTTTGAGGAGGAGGGGCAGAGAGAGAGGGGGAGAGAGAGAATCTCAAGCAGGTTCTTTGCTGTCAGTCCAGAGCCCAATGAGGGGCTCAAACCCACGAACTGTGAGATCGTGACCTGAGCCCAGATCAAGAGTTGGACGCTCAACTGGTTGAGCCACCCAGATGCCCCAAGATGATATATGAATCTTACACCACATGTGGAAGCCCTTTATAAACCATGAGATGATTTGCAACAGGTAATTGCTGGAACAGGGAAGAGTAACTTCCAGAGAGTTGATGATGTCGGCGAGAACAAAAATTGAAGGGGGAAAGGGTGTATTTTCATCCCCTTCAGATTTGGATATACATTATCATGAAAGAAATAAAATCTTATTGGGGCGCCTGGGTGGCGCAGTCGGTTAAGCGTCCGACTTCAGCCAGGTCA
This sequence comes from Lynx canadensis, assembly GCF_007474595.2. Lineage (NCBI taxonomy): Eukaryota > Metazoa > Chordata > Mammalia > Carnivora > Felidae > Lynx > Lynx canadensis. Next base: position 136,708,147 of record NC_044305.1, on the reverse strand, counting down.
CGATCTCGCGGTCCGTGAGTTCGAGCCCCGCGTCGGGCTCTGGGTTGATGGCTCGGAGCCTGGAGCCTGCTTCCGATTCTGTGTCTCCCTCTCTCTCTGCCCCTCCCCCGTTCATGCTCTGTCTCTCTCTGTCCCAAAAATAAATAAACGTTGAAAAAAAATTTAAAAGAAATAAAATCTTATTAATGATAGTATTGATGCCTAATTAAATTTAGAATGCCACCTTTACCCCTCCCTCCTCATGCACATGAAGGAGGCATGTCACGAAGTACTTTCTACTTGGCAGATGAGGGAAATCAAACAGTAAACAGTTAAGAAAACTGTCACCCACTTGTGGTGAAGCATTTGTGGAGGGACCGCAGAAAGTTCCCCGACGTCCCGGCCCTCCAGGCCCATCCGGAAACCTCTCTCCCATCTCTGCACAAACTCCATCAAGAAGAACAACTCACAGGGGCGCCTGGGTGGCGCAGTCGGTTAAGCGTCCGACTTCAGCCAGGTCACGATCTCGCGGTCCGTGAGTTCGAGCCCCGCGTCGGGCTCTGGGTTGATGGCTCGGAGCCTGGAGCCTGCTTCCGATTCTGTGTCTCCCTCTCTCTCTGCCCCTCCCCCGTTCATGCTCTGTCTCTCTCTGTCCCAAAAATAAATAAACGTTGAAAAAAAAATTTAAAAGAAATAAAATCTTATTAATGATAGTATTGATGCCTAATTAAATTTAGAATGCCACCTTTACCCCTCCCTCCTCATGCACATGAAGGAGGCATGTCACGAAGTACTTTCTACTTGGCAGATGAGGGAAATCAAACAGTAAACAGTTAAGAAAACTGTCACCCACTTGTGGTGAAGCATTTGTGGAGGGACCGCAGAAAGTTCCCCGACGTCCCGGCCCTCCAGGCCCATCCGGAAACCTCTCTCCCATCTCTGCACAAACTCCATCAAGAAGAACAACTCACAGGGGCGCCTGGGTGGCGCAGTCGGTTAAGCGTCCGACTTCAGCCAGGTCACGATCTCGCGGTCCGTGAGTTCGAGCCCCGCGTCGGGCTCTGGGCTGATGGCTCGGAGCCTGGAGCCTGTTTCCGATTCTGTGTCTCCCTCTCTCTCTGCCCCTCCCCCGTTCATGCTCTGTCTCTCTCTGTCCCAAAAATAAATAAACGTTGAAAAAAAAATTAAAAAAAAAAAAAAAAAGAACAACTCACAGATCGCAGTGGGCTTGGACGTGAAGAGTCACTACGTAGAGACCCAAAAATGTAGTTTATAGAAATCTTAAGCCTCGGAGGGTAAGAACTTTCCACCCCACCTGTGGTAACACAATGATTTGTGAAGGTGATCAAAGCGATCCTCGAAATAATGGTCCTTGCCTGTCAGAAACCTCACAAGGAAACTTTAGATACGTAAGCACAGACCCACGTAATGCCAGGTGAGACAAACGTGCCTCCATTCCCATCAGATGTCCGTAAGGAATTCTCAGTGACGTTCTCTTCTAAGCAGCCGTTCGCGACATCAAAACTACTTCTCAGTGTTTCTCTCGCATACACTATCGACTTTCAAGTCAGAAATGCACGGAGGATGCTTGAGGTCCCCTTCATCAGAACACTTTCCTTATTGTACAGTTTAAAAAGTGTCCAGAAGAGCCAGTCCCGCGTGAAACTGCTCCATTCGGGCAAAGGACCAGCGAACAGAAGCTGCTGCTGCTTTTTTTATTTTTATTTGTATGTTTGTAAGCTATATTTATTTTTGAGAGAGAGAGAGAAAGAAAGAGAAAGCGGGGGAGTGGCAGAGAGAGAGGGAGACACAGGATCCGAAGCGGGTTCCAGGCTCCGAGCCGTCGGCACAGAGCCCGACGCGGGGCTCGAACTCAGACGGGTGGGATCATGACCTGAGCCGAAGTTGGACGTTCAACCGACTGAACACCCAGGCGCCCCCAGAGGCTGCTCCTCATTCAGGCCGAGGGAGGGAAACAGGCTGTGGGTGCAGAGACGTTCACCTGAGTAGGCTCTTTGGGACAGTAACGGATTCTCTGGGGCTGCTGGCCTGGCTCGGGCAGGGGATAGATAGATAGTCTGCCGGGTGTCTGTAAGGTAGACGGCAATCGGGTGCAGGGTCAGAGCAGGACGCGGAAATGTCTCCATCAGCAGGCCTAGATGCTCCAGAGGAAATTAAAGAGCGGGGGGAGGTCTTCAGACAGAGGTAATTATAACAGAGAGGAAGCCTAGGATCACAACATCTGCAGGGAGGCAGAAATAACTCTCTGGGACACGTGATGAGGGAATAATCATAAAGACAGCGCAGTAGAACGAGCCGAGCGGCTGAACAAATACACGGAAGGGTAGCCCCGGTGTGGGGCTTGTCGGGCTGTGTTTAGGCAGACAGAGAGGAAATGGAGGTTGCCAGATAACAAGAGCGAAGAAACACCGAAGGGAACGTACCAGGTCCCTCGTGTTAGTGGCACATAATTCTTCTTTATACCTATCGGACTAGTGTGTGAGAAGGCTTTACCCAGTTCCAGTTACTGGGGATGAAAAACTGAGATGATTGCCAGATAAAATATAGGCTATCCGGAGAAATTTTAGGTAAACAATGAAGAATTTTGAATGTTAGTATGTCCCACGTACCGACGCTAACACTTTGCAATATTTGCGACACACTTACAATAAGAAGGTATTCATTGTTTATCTGAAATTCACATTTAACCTAGTTGCCCTGTAGTTTGATTCGCTAAATCTGGCGACTCTAATTGGGGACAGAAGCAGAAGAACTGACTCCCCGCAGCCAGGCCTGCGTAAAAGGTGTCAGCGCTTACGGAGTGTGGATATTGAAGATCAGAGGCTTAGATGCTATTTAGACTCCTACTCAGTAGAATTCTCGGTCCCGAGGACATAGTCTGGTATCAACATTCTTATTTGCCTCAAGGAAATTAAAGAAGTCCTAGGTCTTCAGGGTCGATCACACAAACTATCTGAAGCTAAAATCAGTGACCGTGCAGCATTCAGCAGTTCCCCTGCGATGATAAATATGATAGGAGCTTCTACAAGGTTCTCAAAGATGGATTTAGGTTCCAGCGTAGCCAAGACTTTGTGGAGGAACAAATGATAGCGTGTTACGTGGTCATATGTATTCAGGGAAGAGAAGATAGAAAGGAAAGAGGCATTCTTGCATCGGATGTTCGTAATCTTCCATACTTTTCTGGTGTTCCCGCGCTGAATCAGATTCAGTTCAGCAAGTGGCCCAGCATGGTTGGGAAGGTGGTGGTGGCAGACAGCTGCCCCGTGATGACTATCACACTCATTCTGACTCTAACAAAGCCCTGCACACACGGTGTCAGGTTCCGTGCTTACAGGTCAACCCCTGCGACCACTCTGTCTCCCACACACGAGCTCCCATGAGCACAGATCACATTTAACAGAAGCAGCAAGAATGGTGGGAGAATGGCCTCGTTACTCGTATGAGTTACGTGCTTAGTGTGAAACCAAAATACAAATGAAACGCAAGGGCTCATGGGCGTATGATAAAGCTCCCCAGCATGTCAACCCAAACAATGAGGACAGCAAGGGGAAGTGTTGAGAAGATTGGGCTCTTGAGGGAAAGGAAGCCATGAGGAAAAGCCCCGGAGCAGACAGGAGGGTGTCAGTAGACAGAGAAATAGAACAGCGCGAAGGAACACAATGAAAAGAAGTGGCATCAGGGGACAGGCGGATGGGGCGTGGGAGGAACCTGGGGCTGAAGAGGTCCCCAAATGTGGTGGCCTGGCTGTAAAATGATGGGACGTGGGAAGCGTCATGAATACGAAACAATTAAAAGGAAGATCATTACGTCTTGTGCTGGGGAGACTCATCCGCGTAACAGAAGAGAAAAACAATTGTCCGATATGACCGGGCGTCTGGAACAGAAGGGGCCAGAAGAATGAGGTTCCCGGAGGAGGGAACAGAGAAGTTAGAAAGGAAGAGAGAGTCTGAAGCGAAGATAACTTGATGACCTTTGCTGGAGAAAAACCAGTTTGCAAAGGCAAACTGATCTCAGCAGTTCAGTGTTGTGTATTTAATTGTGTCATTGTGTATTTAATTACCGTTGTATATTTAATTGAAGAAGTAGTTATTTTATTTTATTTTATTTTATTTTATTTTATTTTATTTGTAGCCCCCATTTAAACCAAGTTCTCATTTAAGAAAAACTCACAATTGGGGCTCCTGGGTGGCTCAGTTGGTTAAGCGTCCGACTTCGGCTCAGGTCATGATCTCACGGTCCGTGAGTTCGAGCCCCGCGTCGGGCTCTGTGCTGACAGCTCAGAGCCTGGAGCCTGCTTCCGATTCTGTGTCTCCCTCTCTCTCTGCCCCTGCCCCGTTCATGCTCTGTCTCTCTCTGTCTCAAAAATAAATACTCATTAAAAAAAATTTAAAGAAAAACTCGCAAGAATGCTGATAGCCGATGACCTTCGGTTGTGTCTTTAATGAGCTACTGTTTTGAAAATAAATATAGCATCTAAAAGTAGGAGTATCCAAGGAAACCTGAGATTGATGAGTACAATTTTGTCTCCCTACTTCTAATGTTAGCCGAATGGTGACATATGCAACGTAAGCTCCACAACAGGTCCATCCGATGTGGAAACAAAGCAGTGTTTGACCAGGAGACAGTGCTTTGAATGTTTGTGTCATGTTCAAAGACTTACCCCATAAGGCGGTAGATGTGCCTTTTTTTGTCACCTTTTTACCAACGCGTGTGAGATACTAGAGTTTTACATTTGCTGCCTGTAGGATGAGTTAGAATGAAAGAGCTTAATTCAGATGTAATAGAAATTAATGACTGAACAATTCAAGATTTACTCGTTAAATGTAATTAAAAATATATTGCCTGGACACAGTGCAATGTCTCCGCCCAGGCGGAAGGAACAAAAGCCTTGCCATCGAGGCGCGATCCCATCGGGTCCTCAACAAAGCGGACCTTCTGTGGATGCCAAGACTGGGACCCGGCGTGTTGGTCCGCTCGCTCTCAGCTACAATGGCTGTACCTCCAGAAGCTGGTTTCTCAAACTCTGAACCTTTACGCCAGTGAGATGACACGAAAGGAATAATTTTTCTAGACGCACCGGGTATAATTTGGGCAATCTCCACGTGGCAGGCACCTGCACCTCATTTGCATTTACACAATTCCTACTTAATCTGGTAATTATGTAAATAGCAGACAAGACTTTTGACATCTCACTTTCTTATTCTGCTCTGGAAACTGACTAGATATTACATGGCAGGCAATTTGCTATTTTAACATAAAAAGGATGGATCCATTTCAGCAAAAAATACGGCGAATTACTGCGTATCTCCAAGGTGCATCACCGTCTTTTTGTTCTATTGTGCAGGCACTGAGGGATTACACACCTGGAGGGCTCTGTTCAAAACACTGTCTTGAGTCTGGGGCATGTGTTGTTCTTATCCCCCCCGCCACCCCCCACACCCCCACACATCGTCCACACTTGCCAAGAGGTCCTATCTAACCAACTTAAAAAACAAAACAAAACAACAAACAAACAAACAATGTTTTCTAGGAGTTTTCTAGAAGATAGGGCCACCGTATAGGTGTTATATAAGAATCTATGCTATTAATGAAATCTGTGCTCTTACATAGCTAGCGATGCAACGTTTATCATTAAAAGGCAAAAAATAAAATAAAATAAAATAAAATTAAATTAAATTAAATTAAATTAAATTAAATTAAATTAAATAAAAAAGAAAGAAAGAAAGAGTCTTTGTCTTCCCCATAGGTTTCAACTACAAACTGAACTATTCTATTGTGTCTTACTAACTGCGCAAGCTTCTTTCCGTTAGTTAATCTCTCTGAACTCGTATTAGTAAAAGACAGGTAATGCCACCCGAATTAGGAGACACTAGAGGTCACGTGGGTTGGTAGTTCTAACATAGCACACAAGGACCCGTCGTGTGCTGGACTTTGACAAAGGCTTGTCATCTCCCCTGCTCCCATCTGCCTCCATTCTGGACACCCAACCTCACACCTACCCATTGTAGCCTGATAGCCTGTGTCCCGCGGCGAGTGGCATCTCGTCTTATCCCAGTCCCTGCATCCTGGCCAGAAGCAGCTGTGGCTGGTATGGGGGACCCCATGGCAGTGAGGACTGTAGCCCCAAGTCTCTTCAACTCCAGAAGGGATAACGAACAGTGAATTAATGGTCAAGCAGGATTTGTATACAGTCAGCATCTCTTTACCCCCAAAGCCTGAATTTACAAACAGGCTAAAAATGAATGCCTTTCATCAGCTTTAATTTTCTAATGCAGTGACCCATCCTAACGCTGCGTAATAACAGGTCCCAGAGTGACAATTAAAATAAATCACCCTACAGAATATGCCATTACAAGCATTCATGCCTCATCAGTAACCGAATTGCCTTATATCATACATCCTGAGGAAATATTTATAACTTTAGCCTCAGCTCCCCAAAGCGCAATCTGATTAATATTCTGCCCCTGTTGTAGATTTCTTGGAAATTGAAACATGGTTCAAGTATTATTTTCTGGGTGACAGTCTAATTTTCTTTTAATGGGGAATACCAATGGCTAATCATGAACCAACAGCCATTGATCCAAAATGCATTACCTTACAACAGCGCCCAAGAAAAAGACCAGCCTTGGCACATCCCTCCTTTTTTAAGAAAAACTCTTGAATGGATGAGCTCATTTTCTGTCTCCGTGAAGGGGAGGAAAGCCTTCTGAAGGCTTAAATGTTAAAGCGATTCCTGTTCCACTGGTTTAAAAAAAGGTATCCTAAGTGACGAAGGACTGTATTGAGAGAAGTCAAGTCTGGAGGAGAAGGCAACTTCCTTCCATCCGGCTTCGCAGCATTGACTCAAGGAAACCAGAGGGCTCAGCGCACGGTGAGGTCACAGTGGATTCACGGTAAGGCCGGGCAACTTGACCGTCCTTGGTGAATGTCTCAGCTCCTATGGGCTACGGCAGTCAAGAATAAGCCCTACAGAAAGACACTAAAACGGCATATTTAGGGGAACCCTTCATTGTGGCAAACACGGGAAAGGGCTTTGAGCTGACTGGTGCTGGCATCAGTGGTGACCGTGGCTATGGTGACCCGCAAAAACTAGAAACAGATCCCGGTGACTGAGGACAGCGTCTGGCTCAGCTCGGGCCGCCGTAACAAAGAGCCACAGAGAAGGAACTTCAGCAACAGACGTTTATCTCTCCCCCTTCTGGAAGCTAGAAGTCCAAGATCAGGTGCCAGCGTGGCCTCGTTCTGTGAGAGCCTCTTCCCGGCTTCCAGAGGGCCGGCTTCTGGCTGAGCCCTCACATGGAGGAGAGAGGGAAAGGGAAATCTGGTATCTTCGTGTGGAAGGGCCCTGACCCCATCCCGGAGCCCCGCCCTCATGACCTCCTCTCAACCCAATCACCTCCCAAATGCCCACTTCCAAAAACTATCCCCATTGGGAGTTCGGGCCGCACCCCATGAATCTGGGGGGCCACGAACGCTCAGTCCATAACAGAACAAGGAAACGTCTGGCACCGCGAAGGCCCTGCTGCTGTGGTCATCCTCCACGTAAGAGGTTCTAAGGTCAGATGGCCGGGAGGCCACTGGTCCCAGGCCCAGGAGGTCAGGGGCTCCCTCATTGCCCGAAGGCTGCCCTGCTCTCTCTCAGGTGTGCGTGTCCTCACAAGTGCCGGCATCTCGTACCTTCTGTTTTCAGAATACACTGACATGTCAGCAACCAAGGCACATTTGAAGACAGAATTTGGGGGATCGTGGTCCCAAGGCCAGATTTTGTGTTCTGATCTAGTTCCCACCTACTCCACACTTCAGAGGAACCGCACAGGCAATGTGGACAGCGCGGGGGTGGGGGGGCTCTAAACCAAGGCCAAAAGGACAGTAGCTGGGCCACGCGTATCTCCCAAGGTCCCGGGCACGAATCCCCAGACCCCGGCCCCGGGCGTCTACTGTTTAGAAAGAGTTCTGGCTTTTGAGACACTTAGCGCTTTCCTCACTGCCAGGAAAAGGTGTAGCCATTCTAAATTTGAAGTTTCTATGTTACTTAACCTCCTGTCTCAATTTACCATCTTGCAAAATACATAGAAAACCTGCTAAAAACCCCGGACGTGCGGAGGTGAGAAATCATGCGATCATACGTAAAGCCACCTCCGTTTTCAGGAAGAGAAAGGCTCGTATGAATAAATTGGCCTTCTGCTGAACAAGGACTTGATGTTAACACTTCTCTCACAAGTCTCTCCCTGACTCATCACTGGAAACCTTTTGTGCGTGAGAGGCTTAACCTTTTGAAGAGACCTGCCTGTCGGTGATTTGTGATTTGTTTTCTGTGGACTTTTCACACCGCACACCCTTCTCGGGACTGAATAATCACTTAGAGACCATGATGCGGCTCTTGGAAAACTCTGGCTCCCAGAGGAGCTGGGAGAGGCAGGGGGAAGACATTGTTCCATGACTTCAATATGGGAACGCCAAGACCAAATTTAGATTATCATCGAAGACCCCAGGAACCCGAGGTCTGAGGGCACCCAAAGGTGAGTTTGGAAAAATCAGTCAACACGTGGGCTCAGGTTTCTTCTCTTGGATGAAGGCTGTAAAACTGTCCAACACAGGCGTTGGTCACCAGCCCTCCCTTCATGTCCCAGTCGCTTTTACTTTTCACCCTAGTCCTAGGAGCACCCCTTCCTCAGAAGCAGAAAGTTCTGAAGCAGAAAGTTCTGAACAGAAATCTTACCTGAGGCAAGGGGATGGGGCGGCCCTCCCTCCTGGGAGCTTGCATTTCAAAGCATTCCTCCTTTTGATCTCCCAGGAGGGAGAGCCCTGTGCGCCTTGGTTGTGATTTATCATCAGCCTGAGGCAATTATTGGCAAAACCAGGCCTTGAGCCATTTCCTTGAGGCCTCTAAGTGTTTGGGTGGGAAACAGCAGAGTTGCCTGTGAGGACTTTAAGGTGGTCCATTAAGTGCCTTGCTTAAGGTCACAGCAAGCTAAATTGCAGAGCTAGGAGCAGAGCCCAGGGGCCCCGGATCCCTCAGGGCCCCCGGCAGAGTCACTTCCTGCCCACCCGACCTCTGCGGGCTTTCTCCTCCCCCTCCAGCTTGTGTTGTGCCCCTCTGCACTGGGGCAAGGCCTGCGCTTGCGTGCAAGCCCCCCTAACTCTGCACTCACTTGATGCTCTGATAGCCAAGGGACAGAAGCCAGACACAGCCTCTTCTCTGTCAGCTGAGTGACCGAGGAGGGTCCCGTCGGACATTAGAAAAAGCCACGACACCCACCCATTTTGTGAAGGGGGCCTTCTTCGTTGATAAAACTTGGAAAAGGCATACAGGCAAGAGGGCATTCATTCACTCGGCTCAGAGGGTGAACAATGTGTACAGACACCCTTCAGAGGGGCTTGGAGCTCGGGGTCACGGGGCCACTTGGCTTCATTCAGCCCCAGAATGGCCATCAGAAACTCATTGCTTATTCCTGGGGAGCAGTGGATAGAATCCAGGTCCCAGAAGAGTCAGGCCTCCTGGGTTTCACTTCAGGCCACAAGTGCTGGGGTCCCACCCAGCTCTACACCTCCAGCCGGGAGCGTGAGGGCACCCCGCAGTTCAATCCAGCTCCTTGAACCCTCTGCAAGTTTGTCCTCCTTCAATAAAGAAACTGCACCTGCTGACTGTCACGTGACGTCTTGTTATCCAAAGCCTGTTGGCCTGCTAAGGGGACCCGGGGGTCTGTTCTGTGTCCGTTTCCCTGCAGAAATATGGGGTCGCTCCCACAAAAACTATGTAGCTTCTCATGGGGGTGAATGTGCATTTGGCCCCCTCTGGGTGTTCAGGCTGCCCGCAATCTGTCTCACTTGTCGCCAGTTTTGTGTGGCATTCACATTGCCATTGTAATTGTACAATTCCACGAAGTATTTGCTATTTGATGAAATAAGAAAACTAAGTCAAACGTTAGAGTTCATAATTCCATTCACATGACTTGAAAACAGATGGAAAAAAGAGGAATAAGGCACAGGTGGCCGGGAGGAGGGAGGGGAGGAGGGAGATCCCTGTTCAAAACTGTGTAGACAAAGCGTCTCTAAAGGGTGGAGGAAAATTCCAAGTTTAATATGGGCGGGCACTCAAGTGTCTTCAGAATCCTAAATATCCCCCTCTGCTTTAAAGATGCCTAAAATTTAAGCTTACAAACAAGTATGGTATGATTTATGCAAAGATCATTGAATGATCCCATTTTAGTGGGCCAGAGTGTTCCTATTATACAAGACAAAATGAATAATCCCACACTGTTTCTCATTTTATTAAATAATTTCCTATGTTCTGATGTTTAACTATTTTAAAAGTATTTCATTATTCATTTGCAACTTGCTGTAGTTTATTTTAAGAAATTATCCACCGGGAGATATTTATGTTCAAAATCCTTATTTGTCCTCGAATTTATCCCTAATTATTTTCCCAGGACACATCTTTAGATTTGGTCCAGGTATACACGGGGCTAACGACTGTTGATGTCTCCTTGGGGCAGGGGACAATCCTTACCACATTTCAGTTCGGAGGACAGCTAATGGGAGGAAGTGGAACCCGGAAAGACGAGACAGGGGTACCCCTCCTCTGTGATACAGACATCACAACAACCTGACATCAGGAGAGAAGGAAAACTGGCAGATCAGATGTGGGGATGTCATTAAAAGCTTGAACACAGGGGCACCTGGGCGGCTCAGTCAGTTAAGTGTCCAACTCTTAGTTTCTGCTCAGGTCATGATCTCAAGGTTCATGAGTTGGAGCCCTGCATGGGGCTCCCAGCTGACAGCATGGAGCCTGCTTGTGATTCTCTCTCCTTCTCTCTCTGCCTCTCCCTCCTCATACATGTACTCTCTCTCTCTCTCTCAAAATAAATAAACAAAAACTTAACTGAAATAAAAGCTTGAACACAAAGCATAAGGCACAGGCATACACACACAGACACGTGTGTGTGTGTGTGCACACACGGCCACAAGACTGATGGAGAAGCAGGGAATCAGAACAGTGCCACGGTACCTGACAGAGACGGGTGGTGGCCCGAACCGTGGTGTCCACAGCAGAGGTTCAGTTCCGGACATACTTGGACACCAGCAACAGCAACGCACCCTGAGAGGTTAATATGGAAAGACAGAGAGGAACGAAGAATGACTCTAAAGTTTGCCCTTGGTCTAAGCCCACTGGAGGAATCGAGTTGCCTTCACCAGACAGCGCAAAGGGTGCAGGTGAGATGAGTTGGGGGAGATGAGTTCCGTGGACGTGGCGCTGAGTCTGAGCTCATCATTAGCCGAGCGGGTAGCCAGGTGTGTGGGAGATATGTGGATGCAGAACCCAGGGGAGAAGTCTGGGCTGGAGATCTCCACGGGGGCATCAGAAGCTTAGAGACAGGGGCGCCTGGGTGGCTCAGTAGGCTGAGTGTCCAACTTGGGCTCAGGGCATCATCTCATGGCTCGCGAGTTCGAGCCCCGCGTCGGGCTCTGTGTTGACCGCTGGGAGCCTGGAGCCTGCTTCGGATTCCGTGTCTCCCTGTCTCTCTCTCCACCCCTCCCCCTCTTATGCGTTGTCTCTCTCTCAAAAATAAACATTAAAAAATTTTAAAAATAAAGAAGCTTAGAGATAGGCTTGAAAGTTATCAGGGTAGCACTGTTAATAGCATTTTGTATCTCCACCCGCTTCTTCCCCAGTTAGAGGAAGGGCAGTTCTAGAGGGGAGGTTCTGTTTCCCCCCCGGTATACTTTATTATCCAGTTATTAATTTATGTATTACTATAGGCAGATTCTCTATCATGTATGCTTTCACCCACCCATGCCTAAAGAGTAAGATTTAATAAATATTCAGTGACTATTTTAGCACTGTGGTCTAACATTAGAATTCGTCTATTCTGTCCCTCACATGAGTCCCCACTTAGATGCAAACACGAGATAGAAGATTCGTTGCAGCATGAAACTCGGTTTCTTGTTTAGGTGGTAAACAACAGTTTTTAATCACAGCAGAAATCACAGGTAAAATTTTTCTAAAAACATAATAGACCTATTAGCTCAAAACCCTAGGGGAAAAAAAAATCATTCTTCCAGTATCATTTTCCCTAATTACCAGAAACTTGATGGATGAGGACAGCTCAAATTTACTCCTTCACAGTTCCAGAAGACAGAAGTCCAAAATCAAAGGTCAGCAGGGCCGTGCTCCCTCTGGACGCTCTGGGGAGAGCCCTTCCCCAACTTCCAGCCCCCACAGGCTGCAGGTGTCCTCGGCTGGTGGTCCTATCCTCCAATCTCCACCTCACAAGGCATCTTCCCTGCTCTCTGGTCTTCTCCGCATACAAAGATGCTGGCCACTGGGGTTACAGTTCACCCTAAATTCGCCGTGATCTCACTTTGAGGTCTCTAACTTAATTATAGCAGCAAAGGTGCGATTTCCAAGTAAGATGACATTCTGAGCTTCCAGGTGAACATGAAGCTTTGGGGACACTATTCAACTGACTACCCTTTCTAACTCAGCAATCTTCTTATCCTGCGGAAATAGAAAGATATTTAAGTAAGGACATATGCCCCCAATTTTTAATCCAGTATTGTTCATGAGAGTGACAAGGAGGAAACTATTCTAAACATTCTGAAGGAAAACAGGTAACACGTGTGATAATATGGACTGTCACACAGACATCCATCTTAATGCGGAAAAATACCTATTGCTCTGGGAGATTGCCTGTGATAGGTTTGAAAAGAAGGATGCTATTTTGTACCTACGTTGTAATCGCTTTGGGGGAAAATAGCTTATATGCATACAAATAGAACAACTGAGAGGCATACACATCAGCATTTATTAAAAAAAATCACTGGGCTTAGAGGTTATATAAGAAGTATTTTAATGCTTATTTTTATACTTATTTCAACAAACTTTATATTTTAACATAAAAATCTTTTTAAAATCAGTCCAAGAAAAATGTAGCAAAACTCTACCTATGGTGGAATAAGAAAAAAACAGAAGAAGGTAAATTCTAACTGATCTTCTCCAGTTGAAGTTTAGAATTTGGCTACTGAATCCATCCACACACAGCGTTTACTTGTCTGGACTTTGAAACAAAACAAATTCAAGATAAAGAATAGTGAATAAGATGTTAGACATACGTATTAGGGTAAAAGTAAGAAAAGGTTAGGTTTTAGTATGCAATAACTCCTAAGGAACAGAGTAGAAATGATTGTGTAAATTGGTGTGAAAGTTGAAACATTCAAATATTAGATAAGGTCTTGAATGACAGGTATGGGTCTTGGCCATTTTTCTCCGGTCTACTCAGCCTAGTTCAGATGTAGGTACACTGCAGGAAGGCATTAAAAAAAAAATGCAGTGAATGAGTGAAAACTGTAAGAATGTAAATGGATAATTAAAATGCATTTTCCACGATGACTCTTCTAAAGATGAGCGTCTTATATAACTAACCAGTCTGGAAAACCTATCACAGAGAACCCTTCTCCTGCCCTCATTTTGTTTCCAATAACCGCCCCTCCCCACCCCCCACCCCTTCACTCTTAACCCCCGCATGGTGTCGAGTCCTGAGCTCCTGGGGGATTTCAAGCCAGCTCCGGGACACTTGGTTTGGACAGCACGTCCGTTCTGGCCCTCGCTCCAGTGTTACTAACCGTTGGTTCTGGGTTGTGGTTGTAAGGAGGCTTTATTAAATGAGCTTATGTTCTTTATGCTAAAGCTCAGAGAAACACATATGTCATGGGGATATTTAATCACTGAAGAGATTCAGTTACTCATGGAGCACAAAAGTGCAATCTCACTCTGAGTTCTTTCTTTGGTCCTACAGACACATGAATGTGAGGAAAAGGAGTCAATATGAATGAAATTTGGAATTAGCCGTCTAGTCATTTCAAAAAAAAAAAAAAAAAACAAAACTCCCCTTCCTTTCTAATCGGATGGACTCATTATTCCAAGTGCATGTGTTTAAATCACAAAATGATGCTGGCGCTCACGATGTGGGCCACTTACAATTCTATTGTGATCCTCTGCCCCTGCCATCGTGTCAACAAAGGTGTCCCCGTGCCTTGAACCACAGTCTTTGTTCTTCCATTTTTAAGTGGAGCTCAAATGGTCCTATCCATTTCTGGATCTTTAACCATCATCTTTTCACAAAACGACCCCTGGCTCTCGCCATTCCAGATTTCTCTTAACTTCTGGACCTGGTACGTGCCACAGACACCGCGTGGTCCAACCGAATACATTTCCACTTCCGCAAACTTCCCTTTCCTTTAGGGCATGAGAGGATCAGAGCGCCCCATCTCATGGAGGGACACTACTCACTTCCCAGGGTCCATCAGAGGTGACCGGTCCCCTCCCTGCCCCTAACTTCAGAGTTCATGCCACAGGTCTTAATGAGTGCTGGAAAGGAGCTTCTTAAACTGTTCCTGTTTCATTGCTGCTACGGCCTTATTTTAGCCTCAAATACCAGTTGTCAGGTGGTACAGTTCCTGTTCCTGGTTCATTCTCCCTGGGATGCCTGAGGATTCCAAATGTAACCCGGAAAATATCATCGCATCCTCATTCTTGACTTGGTAAATGTGTCTCCACACCCCAGCGATGTACTTTTTAACTCAGGTATGTACCCTCTAACTCTAGCTATGTGAAGGATACCTATAATCCTCGATGGATATTCTCATTTACTTGGTCTGGAGTAGAGCACAAGTTCTGTAGGGCTTCTGCTTTCTTTGTTTTCTTTCTTCCTTTTTCTTTCCTCCCAGTTGTTCCAGTCCTTCCTTTTTTCTTTTCTTTTCTTTTCTTTTCTTTTCTTTTCTTTTCTTTTCTTCTTTTCTTTTCCCTTTCCTTTCCTCCCCTCCCCTCTCCCCTCCCCTCCTCTCTCCCCTCCCCTCTCCTCTTCCCTCCTATTCCCTCTCCTCTCCTCTCCTCTCCTCTCCTCTCCTCTCCTCTTTCCTTTTCTTTCTCTTTCTTTCCTCTCCAGGTGATTCCAATATGTAACCAAGGCTTGGATTCAAATGTGGCAAATGCTGTGGATAGGGTTCTTGGCCCAAGTCTCTCGCCATTCCCTTTCCCCTTCAATTATTTCATCCTTTCCTCCCCCACCAAATCTTCCTGTTAAGGTGGGAGAAGGTTTGTGAACTGACAGTAAATTCCCCCTGAGGAGTCTAAGATAACAAATGCTACCTTCTCTGGCTTCCTGCATGGAGTCTAGACACCCCTCCCCGCTCTGCAACCCATCAACCATTCAGACAAGCCAGAGATCAGAACCAAGGGTCTGTCTTCTCCTACACGCCCTGCCAACAGCTCTGATAAGTTGAGGGGTCTGTCCACATGGAGAGGGATAGAACCCTTGGTTCTTATGCTTCCTCTGACACCGTGCAGACCAGAGCTGAACTTCTTACTGGTAATTTGCATGGACAGCTGGCCACAGAGCTGCAGACGTTTGCTGCCCAAACCAGGAAAGAAGACAGGACCCGACAAGAGTATTTCCAGAACACCAAGATGGGGCTCCAAGGGGACACGAAGAAGTGTTACTGAAAAAATAAAATCAAATAAAGAAAATGATAGTTTGGCTTGTGGATCGATACCAAAACCTATCTATAGAATTCAGTAGTTTACCTCCTATGGGCCCCCCACCTGTGAAGGCGTGTTTACTCTCAACATTTGGCTAATCAACAATACGGTTGAAGCTGGTGTTTTCCTCCTGGCATTCATCATGATTTGTGTGTACGGATCATGCACTTGACGTTGACTTGTTCACCATCTTTCTCACACACCAGGTGTGATCTCCAGAGTCTGCTTTCCGCCCCCGCGCAGCCAACATGGGGCTCCGGGAGGCACGGGCTTTGCCTGGACAGAGGAGACCTGGTTGGCATGTGGTGTGAGAGGGATCAGGGCCATGGGAGCGTGACATCCCCTCTCCACATAAACAACACAGAGTCCTTTTGGAGAAAAAAAACAAAACAAAAAAGCCCCTGGGCCTTCTGACCCAAAGAATGATATCCAAGTCAAATTTTCGTCATGTTTCAACACGGCAGAAGATGACTATGCCCTTTGCAGCATCTTCCGGGTTTGAATTCATCCTTTTGAAAACGTATATTTTGAATTTTTTCTAAACATTTATTTACTTTTGAGAGAGAGACGGAGTGCGAGCCAAGGAGAGGCGGAGAGAGAGGGAGACGCAGAATCCAAAGTGGGCTCTGGGCTTCGAGCCGTCAGCACAGAGCCCGACGCGGGGCTCGAGCTCCGGAACCGCGAGATCACGAACCCAGCTGAAGTCGGATGCTCAACCGACTGAGCCACCCAGGCGCCCCTGAAAACTTATAGTTTGATGACGGGAACCCTATTCAAAAAGATTTATCTACTGACTTTACTGGGCTCTGGGCTTTCCGTATCACGCGGTGATGTGTCATCACCTGACAGGAAATCGGTGCTGCCTCAGATGGCATGTTGTACACGTCCTAGCTCGCAGACTCCATCATCACACAGAATTATTAGGGATCATGCAGCGAACTTCACTCTGATTTGCACTTAATTAATATTCAAGGCTGTCCTCTTTCAAAAAGTAATTTGCACGTGGAAATAAGAGATGCACATTTTCCTTAAAAAACAACATACGGCCAAAGTAATTTGGATCCTTGGTGAAGAAGCTTAAGAATTCGATTACAGGCAACCACTAAATTTTGCACCAAGTGCCCCATAGCACATTTCTTTGGCTCCTTCTCAAATTGACCACCCTTTTCTCAGACGGATCCATCCCAAACCCTCAATGACATTGTGGACAAAGTGGAAACAGTTGGGGATTTCTCCTCGTGTCCAGGGCCGTCTGTGGCTGTTGCACATTCTGATGCGGGAGGTCTGGGGTGGCAGACCTACCGTGTGACTCTCCCGGGAGAGCTGGTCTCCTGAGCACTTCAGTCTGGTGGCAACGGTTAGGGGCAGCTAGGTAAAGAGAAATATTCAGTGTGGGCCACCTGGGCAGCCCGGTCAGTTGAGCATCTGACTCTTGATTTCGACTCAGGTCCTGATCTCACGGCTCGTGAGTCCGAGCCCCTCGTCGAGCTCTGTGCTGACGGCCCGGAGCCTGCTTGGGATTCGCTCTCTCCCTCTGTCTCTGCTCCTCCCCCGCTTGTGCTCCCCCCCAAAAAAAAAAAATAAATAAACTTATTAAAAAAAGAGAGAGAAATATGCCGTGAAAGCATGAGTGCACTCCACCTCAGCATGAAGCATGTCAGGTGTCCTAGAAGATAACTATATCGTAGCAGACGATGGAAACTCTCATCTCAATTTAAACCTGGTCACAGTATTTAAAAATGTAAAATACCTTAGAGGGGAGTATTTCAGTCAATGACTTTTACCCCCTGCTACGTACTGAGGTCTCAACTGTGATGTCATGCCTCGGTATTTTAAACCGTGGCAGCTTCTTCTTAATAATCTTCTTTTGGATGTAAGCAGCAAACGACTTTCACACACACACGCCCTGACTTAAGTTGCACTGCATGCGAGGCATCGACTCAAGTACATTCAGGTTACCTTCAGAGAGATCCTTGTGCATACATTAAGAAGTGCCTTTTAAAACATCAGATCCTTAAGATGGGCTTAAAATCTTTTCACTCCAAAAAACGGAGTACCCTTTCTATATTTTTAAGTGAAACAAAAACCTGATACATACATAAGTCGAATCGGGTTGCATCATATTTTGACAAGGTCACAGGGCACAGGCTGCTGTCATAAAAGAAAATCTTTTTTTTTTTCCCCCAACTACAGATTATTGTCACCAACACGAGTTCTGCTGCCTAATGGATTAACTCAGTGACCCTTTTGCCCAGGACATCAGAAAATTTCTGCAAGCTACAGTTGTGTTTATTCAGGGGCACCTGGGTGCCTCTGTCGGTTAAGCGGCCGACTTCAGCTCAGGTCATGATCTCGCGGTCCGTGGGTTCGAGCCCCGCGTCGGGCTGTGTGCTGACAGCTCAGAGCCTGGAGCCTGCTTCGGATTCTGTGTCTCCCTCTATCTCTCTGCCCCTCCCACACAGCCTCTCTCAAAAATAAATAAACATTGGAAAAAAAGATTTCAAAATACTACTGAAGACATCAAAACGCACTGTCCCTGCAGACACTATTTCTGGAACCGACATATCATCGCGGCCAGTGGGGAAAAGACTGTTCTTTCCAGCAGTGCTATTCCCTTGCCTCAGGAAGTCAGGAACAGAGTGCCATTGTGAAGGCCTGGGTCAGAACGGCTGAAGACGCCAGGCTGAGGCTGTGTGTAGGGGTGAAGGAGGGCCCAGCGGAGGGACAGCATAGAAGGAGGGCCCAGCCCCAGATGCCTGGCCTCTGCCCCTGAAGACGGCAAGGGGTATCCTAATCCTGGAGGGAAGGGCTGTAGTCCCAGGGGCTGTCTGTGGAAAGGGAGCCTAGAGACCAGCTGCATGTGGGATGGCCGTGTGGGATTCCACCCACGTGAGAGAGAACGATTCCACCTCGTTAGGGAGGGAATGTGGACACCTGCTACAACACAGATGAAACAAGAAGACGTCACGCTGAGTGAGACGGGCCAGACACAAGAGGACAAATCCTAGATGAGCCCACACACGTGGGGCCCCGAGTGTAGCCAGATTCATAGAGACAGAATGTCGAGGATGCCAGGGGCTGGCAGGCAGGGGGGCGGGGAAGGATTGTTAAAGGGGGGCAGAGTTTCCGTTTTGCAAGGTGAGAAGAGATCTGGGGAGAGAGGAGAGACGGGGTGATGGCTGCATGACAGGTGCATGTGTCTAATGTCACTGAACTCTACACTTAAAAACGGTTAAATGGTAAGCGTATGGGTGTTTTACTCCAGGAACACTGTATAAAAAGGCAGTATATAGGGTATACTGTATATACTCTCTATATAGGGTAGAGAGGTGGTTCTCAAAGTGTTTCCTGGTGCAGCACCAACATCGCCCGGGGACCCATAAGGAATGCAATCTTTCAGGCCCCAAACCAGGCCTGTTGAAGGATTGGAGTCCCGCATCTGTGTTGTCCAAGCTCATCATGTGATTCTGAGACACTCAGGCTTGAGAAGGGGCTCAGAACATGGAAACTGGAGACTGTCTGTCACGCGTCCCCTACCCGGCCACTCGTGTGGCTTGGGCAAGTCCTCAACCTGTGATTCAATCTCTCACTGGTAAGATAAGGGTAGGAATGCTGCTTTGAGATAAGTGATTGAAAAGAGTTTCGAACGTCGTCGTCAATTCTCGGCAAGCGGTCAGTCTTACTAACGGTTGTGAGCGATCCAGCTGAAATACTTTCATTAGACGTCTTTCCCTACCTGCTCCATATCACAGTGCTGCCAGTGGAACACTTGTCTTTATAGACGCGGAGGCCCGCAGAAGCACACGTGTTTCTATGTGCCAACGGAATTGGGGGTGGGTGCCACGGGCTTGAGGCAAACCGCCTAAGACAACAATTTATTTTATGTGGAACGTGCTAAGACAGAGCCGGACAGCCTAGGAGTCCCTGTGATGTCTGGGGCCCCCTGGGTGGCTCCATCAGTTAAGCGTCTGGCTCAGGTCATGATCTCACGGCGGTGGGATCCAGCCCCGAGGTGGGCTCTGTGCTGAGTGTGGAACCCGCTTGGGGTTCTCTCTCTCTCCCTCCCTCCCTCCCTCCCTCTCTGCCCCTCTCCCACTCTCATGCACATGCAGCACATTCTCTCTCTCAAAATAAATAATAAATAAATAAAGGAGTCCCAGTGATTTCCGTACTGGTAGAGGGCTCCGATCTCAGGTCTGCTTTCAGAAGCCCGGTGAAGGGCGACAAACAACAAAACAGCTCTCAGAACGGCTGACGTGTTCTAAACAACTCTCAGCAGAAGGTAAGTCTTCGTTCTCACGGACACACGGCAGGGGCAGTAAACAAGGAGCCCTTCGTGAAGGCGTTGCAATGCTAAGGAGGAGGAGAGGCTGTCCCGGGATCCTCACAGCCACAACGGGGAACGATCCGGGTTAAAGGCATTTGCATCAGTGCCTTCATTGAAAATGTAAAGCAGTCCTCATGGCTCCTTTGTGTTAATTTACAGGAACTTGTGGAGGCTGCCTTCTCACCACCAGGAAGATGGGGGAAATGGGCCCTGATAAAATCCGTTGCCACCTTCTGGATTGATCAAGGGTTTCGGAAGTAAGAACAGTCTCAGTATTCCGAATTTACCCAACGTTTTCAGCAGTGCATCTGGGTCCGTTTTGCCCCGGAGACAGCATCTTTCGAGGGAAGAATACCAATACGTGAAAAATAAGGAACAGTAGGTGATCAGTCGGAGGAGCCTAAAATCGCACGTCATACCCTCTCTTGGATTAAGATAAATTGAAGACATGTGTTAAATGAAGGATGCAAATAAAATCACACCCCGTGCACCCCTCTGTCAGACCTGCCCAGCCAGACTCAGGGAAGTTTTCATGTTCCAAATCTGTCCCTGTGGAAGGGAAGGTAGGGCAAGGTGATGTGGTCGGTCTCAAGACAGGTGTTTTATCACCTTTCAAGGTCATTTCCGGGAAACACACTCTTAGCTGAGACAGGGTGCGGGGACACCTCATATCTAGGGAGCTGAAACGAGCACATCTAGCATGGAGGGCCTGGAACCTGCATTTTCAAGAAGTGACTCCTAGAGCAGTTTGTCAAGGTGGAGAGTTTTGGGAGAAACCCAAAGCTGACGGGCTGTGCAGGGGAGGGAAGAGGAAGGAGCTAGAACTTGAAGATGTGAGTCACTAAAATGGCACCGAGTGTCTTCCCGGAAGGAGTGGGGAGGAAGACACGTGGTCACAGACACGGGACACCCACAGGCAAAACCCCAGGGAAGGGTTCTGTCGGTCACCCCCACCCTGCCCACTCGCACCCCAGCACTGCATCCGACAGGAGAATAAGCAGAATGGACCTTCCGGCCTTCCGCGCGCACATGACGAACGCCGGCCAAGCTGGACGAGAGTTCACCTGCAGTCCAGTCTCCCACAGCATGAAGATCCCCTCGGTGCTTGAGACACAATCAACATTCATTTCAAACAAACAGTAGGAAGCAACCAGGAAAGTCCCCATGGTAATTCTGCTTTTCCCTGAAAGACGGAGTTTAAAATGAAGTTAAAAGCAGAATCTCAAGAGGGCCTTTTCTCATCACACAATCTCATTACTCCTCGTTACCAATCGTTTGAAACCAGCAAAAGACCTTGCCACCCCAGATTGCTATCGGACGGGTTTTCTGAGATACAAGCAGAAGCAGATGGGGAGGTGACCAGCGCCGTGCTGGACAGTGAGGGGAAGATCCAGGCTGGGCTCAGGGCAGGGGTCCAGCCTGACCGTTCTCTCTGCTAACCACAGGCTCAGTGAGGCTGGGCGGCAGTGGGCAGGGCCGGTGGGGGTGAAAACTTGAGCAGGTGTATTTGAGAGACCCAGGAGGATGTTTCGAAAGGGGGCTCCAGAGTCTGCAGACTGGCTCTCGGGGTCCTGTGTTCACACTCTTGGAGCCCCCAGCTGTCACCTGAAAACCCAGAAACAACACGTGCCCAGAGCAAACGGAGTTGCTCAGAGATGTGAGCTGTGCCAAAACAGAATATGCCGGAAAATGCCCTATAAACGCTAATTTCGCTCCACTTCCAGTCATCAGTTTCTGAATGAGAGAGTAAAGGAACAAAAGTAAGAGACACTGAGCTGTCTGGATCTGAGTCGTTTGGAGAGAGGGGGCTCTGCAGAGAGGGGTTCCCGGACGCCCGAGACACTGCCGTCATTATTCCGTCCAGCACTCGCTCCCTTCGTAGTCACCAGGTTTGCGTACCGGCCTGAGGGTCTACCGAGTGCCTTGGCCCTCGTTGCCCAAAGGACACCTTGGCGCTTTTTTGTGGCCCGAAGTTTTGGTAAAGAAAATAGAGACCTGACGGGCTCTGCCATTTACGAGAGAGGGATTTGCATCGCGGAGTAGTTGGCTAGCGTGTTTCCTGGTTGTCCTTAGGTCCCATCCTGTCTCTTTAGCCACAAACTCCGCAGAGAAAAAACACAACCCATTCTACCGCCTTTACAGGGACACCTGCAGTGAAGGCAGTGGACACGGGGCGGCGTAACCTTCCCCGGCTACCTCACGACAGCAGCACACTGTCACCTGTTCACGGTCAAGCCAACTATTTACTGACGCAGGTGTTTGCTCTTCTAAGGGCTGTTACTAAACCAGAAAGCTCCCTTGGGCCTAGATGATGTTGCTGGGAACCGCTTCTCCAGCACTACAGTATCAGAAACTTCCAGAAAGAGCAGTCCATGAGAAACCGCACGAGAGAAAGAAAAGAGGAGGAAAGGGTCTTTGAATGGAATAACACAAGCACATCTTGGAGTTGGATCATTAAACATGAACAGAATCTGGCAGAGGATAGTGTGACACGGAGGAACGGTGATGTGTTTCTGGAAGCATCCCTGGCAAACCATCGTGGGATCGGCCTCTGCCAACAGGGGACCAGCAATCGGTCCCCGGCTTCCACAGGTAGGATTCCTGTTGCAAGTTTGGAACAATTTGGTTTTTGTCAACTTACCGAATTAACTTAACTATCCCCTCCTCTTATCTAATGACTGTACTTTAGAAGAACTTCTTAGAGGTAATTTTTTTTAATGGTGTGCCCCTCATCTTCCTCTTTTTCCTTCTGTTCATGCTTCTTCTCTGAGGAGTATAAATGCTTATGAAAGAAATTAAACTGGTGACCACCTCACGGGAAGAAATCATTTCTATTCAAGTGTGATCAGACTTCTTCTGCTTTGTATTCTAGCTTCAATATTTGCAGTTCAGCGTTCATTCATTATGATTCAGAGAAGTCTCCGTTGTTCGCAGATGCATAAAGATACTGACGGATTGACTTTCCTCTGATTGTCCAGGATTCCATATGGTCAAAGCCAACCTGGGCGTGACCAAAGGCAAGGCTAATGTAAAGTGTAATCAGAGGAACACTGAACGCCATGAGGTGTCGCTCCCCCCACCCTCAATCCCAAACTGCCGACCCCTTAACTAGCAGACCCTGGGCAATCCACTGGATACCTCTGTTTTAACTCCCTCATCAAGACTGAAAAAAAAAAAAAACCTGATTGGTATAATCTTTGCATAAAAAAAGAAAAGAAAAAGAAAATCCATTAGTTGGCACACTTTGGAGTTTTAAACCGTAAAATATTATAGCTCTATAAGTTCATTGAAAGTTAAGGGGTGCCTGGGTGTCTCAGACGGTTAAGTGTCCAACTTCGGCTCAGGTCACGATCTCACGGTTTGTGGGTTCGAGCCCTGCGTCGGGCTCTGTGCTGACTGCTCAGAGCCTGGACCCTGCTTTGGATTCTGTGTCTCCCTCTCTCTCTGCTCCTCCCCTGCTTGCACTCTGTCTGTCTCTCTCTCTCTCTCAAAAATAATGAAACATGAAAAGAATTGTAAAAAAGGAATTTAACATTAAGAAAGAAAGTTAAAAGTTGCCAAGACTTTCTCCTATGTCAGGTAAGAGTGTGTTTCCCAGAAATGACCTTGAAAGATGATAAAACACCTGTCTTGAGACCTACGACATCACCTTGCCCTACCTTCCCTTCCACAGGGACAGATTGGGAACGTGAAAACTGTCCTGACTCTGGGCAGGTCGGACAGAGGGATGCACAGGGTGTGAAGACACGAGGTCAGGCCAAGTCAATAGTTGGATGTGTGTGTGTGTGTGTGTGTGGGGGGGGATCATCAGGGGTCAGAACATAAAGGGGAGTCCAGAGACAGTTCCCTGACGTCACCCGGACCCTTGCAGCATGGATCGGGGCCCTGATCTAGAAGGGACTGATGTGGGCATGTGTAGGGTGGCTGAGGTGGTCTTCATCAGAAGACCCTTAGTAGAATGCTACCTCTTGTCTAAGCTTGCAAGCTATGGGAGAAATAAGAAAGACAAAATTGCTTAAAAATTGAATTTATGTAAACATGAAGTTTTATATAAAATTAAAGCCACAGAAGTCTCAGTGAGTGGGCAAAGCCTATGAACAGATGATTCCAAAGAGCCAGGTGGAACGAATGCTCAGTCGTAAAAGGAGTCAGAAAAGACACCGGTCCACTGGTAGTCTCGTGCACTCCCAAGGATCCGTGATGCAACTTAATGCGGTGAGACGGGCCCGTGCGTGCATTGACGGCAGACGTAAAAACTAGTTTGTGTGTTTCATAGCGCTCCCTGTGATAACATGTGTCAGCTGCACAAAGACACCAGTACGAACCGAACTATGGATTTCTCCTAGGAAATGCATGCTGCCGTCTGTGGCTTCTGTGTTTGCAGCATCATACACAGTTCAAAAATTATTTCTTGTATTTCCTATATTTACCTTTATAAAAGACACAGAATTGATTTTATTTAAAAAAACAAATCTGTTTCTGTACAGATGTTTCTCTATTAATCTTACTCAGCTCCGTCATGCAGGTTACATAAAGTTTATTCCTAATATATTTTTTGTTTTCCTTTTCTTTTTTTTCTTCTCCTTTTCCTTTTTTTAATTTTTTTTTTTTTTTTTTTTTAGTAAAAGAATGTTATACAATTGGAATGCTACTTGATACTGAGATAGATCACTGCATTGGAAGATCAGTTCACATTAACAATTTTTTTAATTAATTTATTTTCAGAGAGACAGAGAGAGCGTGAGCTGGGAGGGGCAGAGAGGAGAGAGAGAGAGAGAGAGAGAATCCCAAGCAGGCTCCAGAGAGTCATCTCGGAGACAATGTGGGGCTCGAACTCACGAAACCATGAGATCATGACCTGGGCCAAAATCAAGAGTTGGACACTTAACCAACTGAGCCACCCGGGTGTCCCAGTTCATATTAATACACAATAACGGGTCCTGGGCAAAGAAAAGGGGAGCCCATAAAACATCTCTCAAAATATTCTTCAAAATAATGCAGTGAGAACATGTTTTCATGTCATTGCAGTGGAGGAGGGAGACATCTAGTTGAGATTCGAGAGATTTGAGAATTTCCACTGTCCGGGTTGGTGCCGCGGCCGAAGGCACGTGAGGTTCCAAGCATCCTGTGGCGGACGCCTGGCTCTAAGGGACAGCTTCCCAAAAACCCTTTGTCCTTGCCCTCCCCAGTCCTCCCTACCAGCAGACGTATCACCAAAGCGCCTCAACAAGTGGCCGGCAAGAGGACACAGGCAAGACTGACGGGAAGGACAGCCCCTTTCCAAACAACTCGCACATGAAAGAACTTCCTTCCACCTTAGATGCGGACTCCAAACCTTTGGGCTCCACGTGGGCGATGAAGAGGCCGGGGCCACCCTGCACAACCTTGGGGAAACGGGGCCCTTCGCTCTTTAGGGAATTGGGACTAGTTCCGCCTCACAAATTCCGCTCTGTTCCTTCAATTCTTGTCATCCCCACCCTTTGGTTTCACACCACACTGACTCTTTAAGACACACTTCGAGACAGAAAGAACCGTCCACGTTGGGGCAAATCAACAGCAAGCCACAGTGACCCAGTGCCCTCCGCAAAACGCACGCCTCCCCGCTCCCAGGCTCCTGGTTTTATGGTGGAGCTCTGTCTGTGAATTTGCCCATGATTGACAGGCAGCGAAATTTAAAATACAGAGCCATCTGACAGCTGCGGTGAAATGCTCAGTGAGGAGACAAAAGCCAATGTTCCAGAACGGGGGGCCGAAGCCCGGCCGCACCCGGAGACCGCTCTCCACATCTGAGAGGTGGAAGGCCCCTGCCTGGTGGGGTAGACGCAGGCTCAGCGGTGCCTTTAAACACAGCAGTGGACCACCTGTGCAGGAGAAACACAAAGATAAACTCAGCCCATCTCCTGCATCCATAAAAATGCGACAGATTGCCGGCCACGGAGCCACATGCCTCACGGTCTTTTTAATTCAACAGCCATCTTGTTTCTGCTATGATGTCATCCATTTAAAAAAGGAGCTGGGGCCGCAGAGAACCTGGTCCTTCTCAAAACAGACTGGCTTTGGAAATATTCCACGTATTAGCAACTGACATCTACTTTTAATCAGCATGGTTTAATTGCTTTAAATAATCTGTCTCCCTTTTATGAGACCAAAAAAAAAAAAAAAAAAAAACCAAAAAACCAAACAAAAAACACGAATCTGGATGGACTTTTCTACTTGTAATCAGATCTCGTGTATGCATGGTCCCCGTGGTATCCGTGTCAAGTGAAACGTGTAAGCTCGGGGTGAAAATAAGATGAATTTCAATATTTCCGTGTAGGTAGTTAGAGCGGACTCCATAGCTGTCCTTTTTTCCCTCCTTGTGAGAATTAAGAAATTACATATGTTAATTTTATACTTTCTGAGCCAGTGCTTTGACAGCCCAGCTGGGGACACGTGAGTCTTTATAAATTAATATTTGTTTCAAACAGCCCAAGCAACCCATCCCTTCTTAATTAATTAAACCAGTTTTCCCAAGAAATCCTGTCCAAGTTTGAAAAACCTACAGTTGAGTATGAACAGTAATTCATTTATGAACATTCTGTCCAATTAAAGAAAAAAAACTGTATGAAACCAAAGACTTTTTTTTTCACAGATTGCCAGAGTGAACCATCCATTCATTACGGCTTGTCTGTGGTCCCTATAACTCCAGTATGCAAATGGGGCTCCAAAACACCCAGCACTGGCCCCGCTGGTGAGTCTGGGTTTCCTTTGTGATGATGAAAACAAAGCTCGTTCCTACCAAAGCCACGTGCCTCTAGTCTCACCCAACAGAGAGGGACCGGCCCCGCGTGGAAAACCAAGAAGAAATAAACAATTCACTCTCGAACCTGTCATAGGAAGTGATACACTCCCAGGATCACTATTGTCCCAAGTGTTGTCTGTTACAACTATGTTCTTTGTTCCTATGTGTGAAAAACGGGCCCTATCTGTCTGCTCCTATATATAACAAAACAACGCCATTCAGTGGCGGGCAAGCTCATCAGCTCAGTCTGGGGAAGAAGAGTGTGGCGGGACCCGATGCCGTGGCCTGGGCCACTGCTGCCCCATCATTAAACGGCAGAATGCTGGATTGCATCATCTGGAGCTGACCTGCAAAATATGATGCAGTTGCCTTCCTGCTGTCTTCCTTTACTATTGACCCAAGTTGTTCATCCGCTGTAGGACTGCGCACAAATTTAAAAGTCATTTTGGTGTCTGGCGAATGTTCTGGAAACACATCTATAGTCACGGCAGCCGCCACCTGTGTTTGTTGAAGTGTCATGGAAAAAAAAAATGTCTTCCCTACCAAGACCCCCATTGGTAGACGACTCTAGTTTGCTCTAATATCAGTACCCTAAAAAAGATCATTCTACATGGGAAAACACAGGTCTCTGGATGCATTCATAAGTTCCCCCTCCCTGCACGGTAAAATTATTTCCCCAAAACCATGCCCAATATCCTATTGGGCATGCAGACTTTACATAATCATAGCAAAATTGGGATATGTTATTTTAAAGTTCTGGGCTAAAAACTAGACAATAGTAGCTTTGCTTTTACTGAGGATAAAAATTCCTAATGTTGCAATTTTTAAGCCTACATATTTTGGTTAAACCTTTTATTTTAGGCTCTAAAACTGCACAGTGGATTCTCTATCCTCTAAGATCGGCGATGGCCATTCATGCCACTCAGCAATATTTCAGTTTTTCCATCCAAATGGTAAGACTGTGCTTTTCTTGCCCCATCGCAAGCCAAGACGTGCAGAACTATGATGCAGTATGTGATAAAGTATTGGGACTCTTCGGGGAATCAGCAGGCGTCTCGAGGTGATGATATGACCTTGCGCAAGGTGCTTCATCTTCGCAGTGACCAGGAGAAGACAGCTTCGGGCTCCTGGACTGCACGGAGCCTTGCTGGCCTTGGCCCGGCTGTGTCCAGGCCGCTCCCAGCCAGGACAGGGACCAGGAGGCTGGCTGTCCCTGGGAGTTGCAGGACTCTTTGGCTCCAGGGCTCCCTGCGGGCCCGGCTGAACGTCCTTAGAAGTGCATTGCAGCCTGAGCCTTCGCCCTGCCCTCCCCCCCTCCCTTTCTCAGGGTCAGTCCTGTCCTGGCTCTGGGGCTCTTCCAGTCTCTTCCTACATCTTCCCATTCGCCAGCTCAGCCTTTGTGCCAGTTAACGCCCTGCATGTTTATTCCTGACTTTACCTCCGTGTTTCAGCACCTGCTCCTCCCCAACTGTCACTCGTTCCTCCCCACGGTGACTTTGGCCCTACTGAGTCACGCGGGTAACTTGCTCTCATCCCACTGGATTCATTGGACACCCCTGGAAGCAATGTGTCCTTTCCTTCCGGAAACATCTCTCCTCTTGGCTTCTCTTGTTTGTCTTCTCTTCATTTTCCTCCCATGAGGACTATTCTGACTCACATTTCTTTTCAGGTTTAATACAAATCACTTTCTCACATGACGCATGGCCACCCATCTGGGAATCCTATTGACCTTGACTTTCAGATGTCGAATAATTTATGACCGCTATCTCGACTGCCGCTACAGTCAAGGCGCCATCGTCCTGCACCTAGAGAACTCCAGACACTCAATACTTTAGCTCTTCTGTCCTCCTCCTCCACCTCCTCCTCCTCCTCCCCCTTCCTCCTTCTCCTCCCTCCCCTCCCTCCTCCATTCGGCTTCCCTTCATCACGTCTTTATTGCAGTACCTGTGTTCAAGCAGCAACTATGTAGTTATAACCAATCTCAGGAGCCAGGGGTGGACAGGTGTGCGGGAAGGCACGGGACTGACAGGGAACAGGGTAGATACTCAATGAGTTTATCGATTATTACCTTATCAGTGGTAGTGATTGCTGATGCGTGACTAGTCATGGCTCTCTGGAAGAAAATTAACCCCCGGGCATGTTTCTAGTCGAAGGAAATAAAAGAGGCGTGAGGACAAAATTTTTAGCCGTGAGTATCAGTGGCCTTCAGGAACAAAGCAGCTCTTTGAAGAAAAGTCCTGGAAATGTGTAAAGTAAAAACTTCAGGTGATCTTGACCTAGCTGTAAGACTGACACGATGTTAGTTAAATGTCAAAGCAGGTTTTATTTCCTGGTATTTACACATTTCAGGATCCAAGGGAGCTTTTTTGATGCAGCAGCTGGGGGCAGGGCTGCTTCCTTCCTCTGTCCACGGGACCGCTGCACCTGCGTGGCCAGGAGCAGAAGAGCCACGGGGACACGGATCCACCCCAGGGCCTTCCCACCTGCCCCTCCTGGGATGTAGCCCAACCCGGGAACGGGCAGTGTGTGTGGAGTTTGCTGCCAGTGCAGTAGGGTGGCCGGGGAAGAACGTTCACCGACCCATTTTTAACTGCTTTTGTCCTTTTTTATTGACAGAGAGACCAGCAGGAGATCGAACTGTCCACATAGACTATTTAATCACGCGTTTTTGTTGGAAATAACAATAGTCCAATGAACAAATGGGGGTGGCCTCCTGAAATTGCTCTAGAAGGGATCTGTGTGCTCCCCTTTGAGTCCCAACAGCAGCGTGGCCTCTGAGCCACCAAATTCCGTGAGATTGGAAAAGGCCTCCTTTCTTCCCTGGAATCCATAAGCCCTGGTTTGCATGCCTTGCCCCGTCCCTACCCTCTTCTTGCTGGAGAGGCCTTATGCTGCTGCTGCACCGAGTTTCGTGCAAGACAGTGCTCCCTGGGCGCCCGCCGCCCGCGGGGGGACTCTGACAGTCGCTGGTGGAGAATGCCAACACGCGGTGAACCTATTCCCCAAACTCTTGTGGACTGCCATCTAAACACATAAATGAATAAAGAAATAATAAATAAATAAATAAATAAATAAATAAATAAATAAAATGTCACCAAAAAGGACAGGTGTTCATAGCCCACATATTTTAGCAAATAAATGACAGTTTTAAAATAAGGCATTATGTGTGAGCCAACACCATTTGGCTGCCCTTATGTCGAAGGCACTTGGGTAGGTTTCTTGCTTTTCTCTTTCCTTTCCTTTCCTTTTCTTTCCTTTCCTTTCCTTTCCTTTCCTTTCCTTTCCTTTCCTTTCCCCTTCCTTCCCTCTTCCTTCCTTCCTTCCTTCCTTCCTTCCTTCCTTCCTTCCTTTCTCTAATACTTGTATGTCAAAGACAGTTTAGTGTTCTAAAGAAAAATTAAAGAATTCCTTCTTTTTTGTGTTCTTCAGAAATATCTCAAACTTATCAGCTTCTAAAATTGCTTTTTCGTGAGGCTTTACATGACAAGAAAAAAGAATTCCATTTAAAAAAAATAACGTGGGGCGCCTGGGTGGCGCAGTCGGTTAAGCGTCCGACTTCAGCCAGGTCACGATCTCGAGGTCCGTGAGTTCGAGCCCCGCGTCGGGCTCTGGGCTGATGGCTCAGAGCCTGGAGCCTGTTTCCAATTCAGTGTCTCCCTCTCTCTCTGCCCCTCCCCCGTTCATGCTCTGTCTCTCTCTGTCCCAAACAATAAAATAAATAAACGTTGAAAAAAAAATTTAAAAAAAAATAACGTGTCTATACACACACATATTATTTCCCTAACAATCTCATTATACAAATATGATTATAAACGAATGCTGCAAATTTTCTAAAGACACATAGTATTTGCAAAGGCTGTTTTTCTTAACGTTCACCTCCTCCTTCAGAGTCCGGGGACTGGCTGGACCAGACAGGAGCCAGGGGCAGGACCTGAAGTATGAGACCTCTTCTGAATTCACAGGACGCATTGTGGAGGAAGGGGTGGGGACAAGGGAGTGGGTGGCAGGAAAGCCAACACCTAACCTGGGAGGAAACATCCCAAGAATGGCAAACCAAAGGAAAGCAATGGATAGGGACGGGGTCAGATGTGGAGGTAAGAGTTCAGGAAGAGAACACTTCAAAACAAGAGGTAGAAATATGTAGGTGCGGAAATCTTTTCTGGTCCCACAAGCCATGTATTTCCGGCTGAATTCAGCAGGAGGAGACAGATGCAGAGTGGTGTTGGGCAGATGAGCTCCTGTTTGAGGTGTTACTGCAGCGGCAGGGAAAATGGGTCCTGCACCTGCCTCTAATCCTACCATGACCCTGGGGGACCCATGCGCCTCCCTGCCTCTGCCCCTACGTGGCTGCGCACTGTCCCTGGACAGCTATGAACTGTCCTCTTTGATGGATGAGCTACCGTGACCCAAGATGTCTATATAATGTTCCTAAACTCATTAACAGGGAGAGCTAGAATTCTAACATAATTCTCAATTTCCTGAGACCATACTCGAAAGAAATAATTTTTTTCACCCAAGATGATCACTTTGAAGAAGGCATCACATTTGGGTACACATCTTCCGAGTGTTTCGCGAACCAAACACATCGTTAATTTATTACCACGCGTTTCACATATTTTTCTCAAGAGCAGCCCAACAGAATTGGCCTTTATAAAATATTTTCAAGGGTAAATAAGATTTTAATGAACAGCACCATTGAACTTTGAACAGTACTTAAAAGCTGCAATACACCCAGAAGCCTGTGGGAAAGCTCTGGAAGTTGGCCCATCCTGCGCCTGAAATGACAGAGTCAGAGCGTCACTGGTGCACAAGCGAAAAAGCATCTTTTTAAGGGATACAAGTAGGTTTTTGTAAAGCTTTGTGTTCATGGCTGTAAGTTTAAGGTAAAGTTTGGTTGCAGACGGTACAGCATTTTATGTTAAACAACCACACGAACAGGTCGTGACGTTTGCGAGCATGTGCCCCTCACGGAGGCACAAAGGACACATGTTTCAGGTCATCTTTACAAGTCTGTACGTTTCCAGAATCCAGGGCTTCCGGGAGGAGCTCAGAAGATGGATGGGTGACTGAAAAAACAGATGTGGAGAGACCTGCCTTCGTAAAGCAGGCGCGTGGTTCGTGTTCCTGCACGTCCGTCCCGAGGACGAGCGAGCCTCCACTGGCCTGGGAAGGGTGAGGACAATCTCCTGTTTCCCTGACGGAGGCTTCCCTCACGGCTGTCTCGGGGCTTGCTTGGTTTCCAAAGGCAGAGCATCCGTGTGTCTTTCCGGGTTCCAGGGTCATGGAGGACAGCTGTCACCAGGGAGCACCAGCTGCATTCTCAAGATCTCCCTGCTAACGACGGCACAGGTGGAGATGAACTTGGCCGGGTCTCACCGGACAGAGAGTGAGTTTGGACCTCAGGCCAGTTTCCTCTTGTCTCCATGACACGGGCTCCTTGCTCTACTGTGTGGGCTTAGTGGGATTCTGAAGACGCTTCCAGAGAATCAGTTCCCTGGCTCTGCCTCACCTATGCCCTTAACTTGGGAGGGATCTGGGTTTTGTTGGTCTCCTTCTTTCTTTTCTTGTTGTAGGACGGGGGGACGTTGAGCACAGGGGAGTGGGTAAATGAGAGGGTCCCTGGGAAGACTCCTACTCTTTCATTCTGTTTGAAAGAGGAAACCATCGGCTACCCTTCGAGCAGAGGAAAAATGGCCTGACTTATTTAGAAAGACATCCGACTAGCTAACCTCCAAGGTGGCCCCCGGAGATCCCCACGTCCCCACGTCCACTCTCTTGTCCCCCCCCGACTGGGCCGCAGTTCACCTGTCCGTGATAGAGTTCAGAAAAGTACACTTCACGTCCAATATCATGTTGTAAAACATGGTGTCCTCCCTGCTGAGTTCGCTCTGGTTCTCGATGGCTCCCTGGGAGGGAAGCAAGCCGATAGGTGTTGAGGACACTCCCCAGCCTGGTGCAGATGCTCATGTGGTGGGGGCCGAGCCCTCAGTCTGACAGCTGGTGAGGCAGTGAGGTGTGTGAGACATCCTGAGTGAGCTTCAGCCTCTGGCCACGCAGTTCTGAGGCCACTGGACGGCCCCCTCGCCGCCCGGCAAGGCCCGCCTGGGCTCCCAGCTCTCAAACGACAGCAGGTGAAGAGTAGCCATTGTTTGAAGCTGACGAGGCAAGTTTCATGCAATGATGGAAACGAACCCAGCATTTGTGGTTCCGCACCGCTTACTGAATCGGAGGGTGGTGGGGAAGCAGAGAAGGTGGATTTCCGGAACATTCTCGTACCTATCACTGGCGGAGATGAGACCTGAAGAAAAGCACCAACAAGAGTGTGCAAAGGTCCAATTTTGGTACATTTTGAAAGCAGAGCCCCTGGGACGGGCTTCCCAGATGAGGAGGGGGAGACAAGGAGGAGGATCTCGGGCAGCCCCCACCCCCCCCCCCGCTGCGGTCGAGCCACTGGCCACGGGGGGGGGGCTTGGGAGAGCGTGAGGGGGTCCCAGGTCTGATCCTGAAAGTGGTTTGCAAAGCCCCTTAGGCAGCTGGTTGGAGATGCCGGGCAGGCAGGGGACACAGGAGTGTGCAGAGTGAAGGTCGTGGTTAGGGCGTGCATTTGGGAGCCTTCCCCAGAGTGGGGGCCTGGGGCTGGGGGCTGGGGGTGCTCTCCTGGGGAAGGAGCAGGAAGACAGGAAGGACAGGAGCCTGGGGCTGAGAACTGGGGCCCAGGGATATGGGGAGATTAGGAAGAAGGGAGCACCGGTCCATAGACAGGGCCGGGGAGGAAGGGACACAGTGGGCAGAGCACTTTCCTTGAAAGAAAAGAAAAAGAAAGGTCATCAGAGGCTGCCAGTGATGGATTCCCAAAGCTACTTGCCAACAAGGAGAGGGACTGAAACTTAACCTTCGGCCTTTGAGCCACAGCGGTCAGGCCACGGTCACTGCAAGCCCCGCAGGGCTGCTGGGTGGGAAGTCGGAGCGAGGCAGGAGACACCAGAAGAAAACGGAAAGACAGCGAAACAACAGGAAGCATTTTTGGGAGCTTTGCCATAAAGTGGAGCTGAAAAGTGGGTAGCAGGTAATGAGGTCTGGGGGCAAGGGGGAGCTTCAGCATGATAGAAGTCGTGGGTCAGAAAGGTTCCCTGGTGGAGGCATGCTCGAAGGAGCTGGTCCCCGAGAAGCCCAGAGGTGGCAGGACCTCTTACGCAAATGTAGACTTTGGCTGTAAACAGGAACAGGAACGACCCATCCTCTCACCAGGAGACACCGTGCAGAGGCGATGGGGCTCAGAGGAACCCCCTTCCTGCCTACAAATCACAGCAGGGCTAGCAGCCGAGAAGGGGCCAGCGGGTAGCGAGGACAGGTGAACAGCAGGCGGGTGGAAGACGACTGGCCTACCGATTCACAATGCGGTGGCAGGATTGAGGGCCTGGTGGGGCCGGACGTCACGCTCGCAGGTGGCCATCAGGCTGTCCAGTGTGGTGTTTCTCCAAGCACATACGGCCACTGGATTGTCACTGGCGGTGTTTCCTCGGGGCTGGTCCTGGGTGTGCCGGAAGGAGAGAAGGTCGGGGGGTTGACTGGAAGCTTAAGAGGGTGGGTGTCACTGCAAGGGAGGGGATGTCCGCACTGTGGACAAGGGACAGTGGACAAGGGACACTGTGCTTCTGGGTTCTGGGGACTGTAAAGAGGGGGTGGGTGAACTGGAAATGTAGGAGGCAGGGCTAATAGCCTATTTGGGTTTTTTGATTTTATACATAGTTCCTGTCTTTTCTTTTCTTCCTAAGTTTGGGGCTATAATGTGTTACCTAGTCACCAAGGTGTGTTTTGATCATTGTAAACCTTTTTTTCTTCTTTATTTTCTGACAAATATATGCTGATTAGTTGTCTCTTAGTTTCCTTTGAATTTTGAAGAAATCATTCTTAAATACTATGTCATCAACCGGTAATCTTTCCTTCTTGTGATTTTTTAATGATACTTGAGTTTAGATTTTCATAAAGAGAGTGTACCCACATTTATCTAATTTCTTTTACATTTCTTTTGTGACTTCTATGAACTGAAAACCTGAATCTATCTAAAATTCGTGTGTGTGTGCGTGTGTGTGTGTGTGTGTGTGTGTGTGTGTACAGCCAGTTAGAAAATAAACACATTTGTACTAATTGTTTATTTCCTAACTGGATCATTTTTTTCGGTCCGGCGACATCTAAGTGATCAATTCTGATCCAAGTTTTCCAAGTTTGTTTAGATAAGTCTGTTACTAGTCATTGCAGGAATGTGAATCCTTGAGTTCCTTAAAAACCATAATATTTAAATTATCAGAACAGCTCTTTCATTACTATGAACAAATGGAAATATTACTCACCAATCTCTCTCATTGTTGAACGGTGTATAATGGAGGCAAACTAAGAATTCACAGCCAAATGAGAATGACATTTTGAATCATCCGTTATTAAGGATAAACTTACTTTCTAATACAAAGGGAATTAAATCAAAACAGAAAGCGTTCAGAGAAGCCTTTGTGCCTTCCTCCGTCCATCAAGCATGCTGTGTAGACTGCACATTTATGCCAACATTCTGCAGATGAACTAGACAGTGAGATTACACAGAATGGTAGACACGCTCCAGCTTAATCCAATATTTTTTATGCATCTCCCAAGTTCAGAGCATCTAAAAAATACTCAAATCAATGTTGGTCAGATGTTTACTCTACTTCTGATATTTTTTCAATAAAAATATTTTAATATTTAATAATTTTAGTATTAAATACTAAAAATCAAGTCAGACTTCAAAAAATATAATTTATAGGATAGTTATAGTAAATAATAAAGCTGATTTACACAAACCACAAGGTCAAAGAATGTTAGAAAAAGGTGATGATGATGTGGATGACGATGCAACTGAAGATGATGATGTTGAGAACTGACGTAGTTTAAGAACGTAATTTTTGGCTAGATCCTGTGCAAAAAGTGATAAAAATATCACTTCACTTTGTCTCCACAACAATCCAGAGAGGTATTTATTTTAAATCTTTATAAAAATTTTTTCAAAAGTTTATTTATTTATTTTGAGAGAGAGCGAGAGTGAGCAGAGGGTGGGGAGAGAGGGAGAGAGAATCCCAAGCAGCCTCCACACTGTCAGCACAGAGCCTGATGTGGGGCTCCATACCATGAGCCCTGAGATCATGACCTGAGCTGACTTCAAGAGTCAGATGTTTGACTGACTGAGGCACCGAGGGCCCGGGATGTATGTGCTTTTATTAAGCCATTTTAGAATAACTAAAACTGATTTTAGGGTGGAAAAACTGAAGAAACTAAGTGAACTCTCTATGACCTCCCAGTAGAAACAGAATAACCAGGGCTTGAATCCAGGTTTCCCTGATTCCAGCATCTGGGTATTTAAGTATGTTAAATAGCCTGGTATATTACGGTATTTTGCCTGCAAATGAGAACGTTTGAGACGTCGTAACAACTCTGTTCAATATCATGGAAGCCTTTGAATGATACGGTATTTTGTGCAAGTATACACATAAAATAGGCTCCCGCAAACTATATATAATTAACACCTTACCATATGTTCTATAGTTTAATATGTTCAAATAGGAAGAGGTTTGTGAATTGAGATGCCCATAAATGAGTTACTTGTGTTTTTTTAGGTTGAAATTCACAAGATACGTATTAAAGAAGTTTATGTAGAGTTTTCAAAAATTTTGGAGACATTTTTCCACATCAGTCTCCCATCGAATTTGTTTCCTGACCTTTGTCTTCAGAGTTCCGAAGTTATTAGACCAGACAACTGGTTTGCATGAATAAATTCAACCAAAACCTCTAGGAGGTCCCTCATTAGAATTAGTAGAACTCAGGGCAGCTCCTCAAAGCATCCTTGTTTTTGAGGCAGAACACTGCTACATCATCCCAGGTGCCAAGTTTCAACAAAGTGAAATATTTCCAGAGCCAGATACATGGTAGTTTGTTTAATCTTGTCAATGAGACGGTACACACTCATCACAGGTATTCTACTTCCTGGGCAACTTAATATCCAGAAGGAAAAGAGACAAGTTTGGGACAGATTCCTTATTGTGTGAGCATAACTATTTTATCTCCCGAATCCCTGATGCGAAAGGATCACACTGTGAGCAACTTGTTACCTCGTGGGGAAGAAATGACTCAGAACCGATCTGAGGAAAGCTTCCTGGAAGGCACAGCTTCTCGTGCGGGTATTAAAATCAAGGCATCTCCATTCAGACAACGGAATATTATTCAACTCTGAAAAGCAATGAGCCCTCACGCCATGAAAAGACATGGGTAATATCCGAGTGCATTTTCTTAAGTGAAAGAATTGAATCTGGGGGTGTCTGGGCGGCTCCATCAGTTGAGAATCCGACTTCGGCTCAGGTCATGATCTCGAGGTCCGTGAGTCCGAGCCCCGCGTCGGGCTCTGTGCTGACAGCTCGGAGCCTGGAGCCCGCTTCGGATTCTGTGTCTCCCTCTCTCTCTGACCCTCCCTCGCTCATGCTCTGTGTCTCTCTCTCTCTCTCAAAAATAAATAAACATAAAAAAAAAAAAAGAATTGAGTCTGAAAAGGCCGCACACAGTATGATTCTCACTATATGACGTTCTGGAAAAGGTAACATCATGGAGACAATAAGAGCAGTGAGTCTGGGGGAGTTGGGGAACGGAGGGATGAACACACAGAGCACAGAGGAGCTTAGGGGCCACGAAACTACTGTGTCTGATGCTATAACGGTGGGTGCGTGTCATCATCCATTTGTCCAAACCCACAGAACGGACAACACCAAGAGTGAAACCTAATGTCAACTCTGGACTTGGGGTGTTTGTGACGAGTGAGTGTAGGTTCCTCAGTTGCAGCAAATGTGCTCTCTGGTCCGGGATGTGGTGTGGGGTGGGGTGTGGATAGTGGGGGAGGGGACGCTGTGCACGTGTGGGGGCAGGGGTGTGAGAACCTTCCGTACCTTCTGCTCAACATTGCTGGGAGCCTAAAACTGCTCTTGAAAAAATAACATCATCGTAAATAAAAGAAAAAAGAATCACTCAATCAATACATTTTAATAAAAAGTACGTGGGACATTATGTATTTATTAAAGAGAAAGATTTTAGTGAGGGAACCAGGTGCATGGAGAGAAACAAGCCGTGGGCAGGGGGGCCCACACTGGAGACCCCCCGCCACTCAACACTGTGGGACCGCTGGCAACGTTCCTGTCCTTTCTTGATCACGGGGTCCGTACCCTCTCTGGGGGTCCGAGCTCTCTCTGAGACACCTGGGACACAGACAGACCGCCAGCCTGGCCCAGGACATCAGCATCATGGAGGTACTTTTGCTACCTTAACCATTGATCACTGATTAAACTCCAATGATCTCAACTTCACTAGTTTATCAGTGTTAGTAAACTGGGATTCATATGCAAATTAAACTATTAGTATTAATTAGATAGCAGACAAGAAGGCTTGCAATAAAGGGTCAACCCAGATAAACCTGTTGAAGGCTTCTCTTGTAAGTCATCTAGAACAGGAAACTCTGCCTGGCATTGTCACCCCAAGAAGGGAGGGGAGAAGCAGTGGGGGTGGGGAGAGAGGAGGGCGTGGGAGGAACAGGTCTCCCAGTGCAAAGGACAGCGTGGCAGCTGACGTGTGCCCTCAGAGGAGACAGGGAGGGCGGCGTGGTTCTGTTGGAGACGATGCAGAAAGGGCAGGTGGCAATTGTAACCCCAAATTCTAGGAGTGTCACCTCTGCACCCCAGGCGACGCTGACAGCTAGTGCTGGAGGGAGAGAAAAAGGCCAGAGTCTGTCAAGTTCCTCAGGATCAAAGTCGAAACACAAAACTGCACCACTGTTTTTCTACTTAATTGTTTTGACCTTTATTGATCTTGATACGATCTGGAAAATATTGCTAGGATTCCTTCCAGAGGCGGCAGTGAAAAGAAATGTAGGTGGACGGGCTGAGCCTGTTATTTTTTTCACGGATTTTTAGAAGTTTACTTCTTCTACCAGAATAAATTTTGATAATGGGAAGCAATTTTAGAACCAATAAAGCGATGAAAAGGAACAGACCTGTGTCTAATTTTTATTATTTTAATACATGAATGCAAGGACTAAGTTAAGAAATTCTTTTTGAATGTTTACTTATTTTTGAGAGACAGAGACAGACAGAGCATGAGACACAGACAGGGAGACACGGAATCCGAAGCAGCCTCCAGCCCTGAGTCGTCAGCACAGAGTCCGACGCGGGGCTCGAACTCATGAACCGCGAGATCATGACCTGAGCCCAAGTCGCACGCCAAGCACTAAATTTAAAAAAAAAAAAAAAAAATTGAAATTCTTCTAGAGAGAAAACACAGAGCTCTGGTGTCGCCGCACTGAGGCTGTGAATCCCTTCACATGGCCACACCCTTCACCATACACTCAAATTCCATCTTTAATAAAAGTGAGTTTTGTGATGTCCTTACCCTTCTCATCAGTGAGCTCTTAAACCTTATTTCATGTTTCACGCTGCCCATCTGTGTATGAAGAACATGTCACACGTTTTGCTAGCAGGGCCTCTTAGAATTTTCTAATAACCTGTGAACCTGAGCCAGTTTTCTTTCATAACCTACCAAATCCTCCAACTTTATGGAATGACTTTCCTTTCTCGAGGGCTTCTCTTTTCGTTGACTATCTTGTTATAATTATATGCTACAAAGAAACGAGAGATTTGATTCTTCTCTCATACAACGTGGCAAAAGCCAAACCAGTTTTGGAAAAAAATTGTACATCAAGTCCTACTATTATCTGTAGCACTTTGCACAAATCCCTTCAAAGAGGACATTGAAGGAGAAAGCCTGTTGTCTTTATTAACACATTGCCTCTCCTAAAGGTCTAACACGATTTGGAGAGGAGTTTGTTAAGGGAACATATTTTGGAGAAACTCCAACTGACCTATGGTATTTCTTACGTGTTTCTAGGAGTACATCCTGTTGAGATTTTAGGGTCATCCTGGATTTGTATTTCCTTCTATATATGTCTCTTCAAGAAAATACTGCTAGCAGGTGAATATACACACAGAGAAAACCCTGCTTGCTTTCCAGACAACTTTCCCAACAGGTTCGTTGCCAGGAAAACAGAAACTAACCAACTAGGTAACTAAGCAACTAAGTAACATAGTTACTTAGTTACTTAGGTGTGTATATATATATATATATATATATATATATAATTTCAATATAATATATATTTCTATATAAAATATATATATTAAAGCCAGCACATATGTTTGACTACCAGAGAAGCTTTACCTTGTCATTTTCAGCACACCAGCTTTTCTGATTGACCAAGACAGAGCATATTGCAAGAAACAAAATGGAGAACTGGGACGAATTCGACAGAAATTCATACGTGGCAGGAGGAAGATCAGTGGATACTCAGCTTCAGAGGAGGCCACAGGTGCACACCCGTCCTGGGTAACAACCTGTAGAAACCACGGGGGCAAGGGCGGTGGTTCATTCAAGGGCAGATGATGTTCTGGGAAGACAATTTTCAGACAGCAAGACATCACTTTGATCAAGTTTTAGGACTTGATCGTGTTACTCAGTTCTCTAAGACGCTTTGCTCAAGCAACGGATGAGCGTACTCAGTTTTCCAGTGTCTGGGATTCTCTAACATAGTAAGTGTGTGCAAAGTGCCTGCCATGTAGACGATAATCTATGGTAACATTCTTGTTTTATTGTCATCGTTATTACTATGGTCCGCATCATCTTCCTGACAACTCAAGGGAGTGAACTACAGAAGATTTCCTTGCACGTATTCGAAATTAAATGCTCCTGCTTGAAATATTAAGGTTCAGTGATCTGAAAAATTCACTTATGTGATAAACAACGTTCTTCAGAGCTTTTGAATAAATGATGTGTGAATACACATAATTGTGTTTTTATAGAACTTGCTCTTGTGTGTTCAATATAAATTGTGAAGTGTGCATATGCATATCTGTGTAAGCCTGGTGTTGCATTGAACACACTTATAGTAATTTAATAAGCACTGTGCATTTAAAACATTCCCAAATATACATGAATTTGCCCTGATGCACAAGAAATTACAAATAAGTTAGAAAAGATCAAGGCAGTTATAAATAATTAGCACCTATTATACATATGTATACCACATGTATAAATACATAGACAGCCAATGTTTAACAAACGTTTATCCTGAATTTTACAATGCAAATTTGTAATATTTTACATAATATTTTCAAAATTATGTAATATAGCACATTCTGGTAAATGATGATGGCATAGAAAGTTCTACAATGCTGCCTTCCTTTTTTTTTTTTTAACATTTTTAATGTTTACTTTTATTTTCGAGAGGGAGAGAGACAGAGCATGAGCAGGGGAAGAGGCAGAGAGAGAGGGAGACACAGAATCCGAAGCAGGCTCCAGGCTCCAAGCTGTCAGCACAGAGCCCGACGCGGGGCTCGAACTCACAAACTGCGAGATCACGACCTGAGCTGAAGTCGGACACTCAACTGACTGAGCCACCCAGGTGTCCCTGCTGCCTTCCTTTTGTGAACTCCTCTGAGCCGTTTCTAATAATAACAACAGGAAACGAAGCACATTCATTTCCTCACAGGAGGGTGTGTGCTCACATGTGTGCACAGATACAAATCATTACTCACACACAGCACATGCACACCCCGAAAGCTCCAGATAAGATCATATAAACGAATCGGAATGTAGGCTCGGGGCTTCATGCCGGAGCTCCAGATCTCAAGCCCCAGCTGAGCTGGAGGACACTCCTGTCAGGTCCCTGCAGGGAGTTTTGGGGCGCCCTCAGTGGAGCCCTGCTCGGCTCACCTGTTGACTACCGATCTTAGCAAAGAGCCCAATGACAGTGGATATGTTAGGAAATCGTTATCAGACATCAAGCCTGACTATGAAGGCCCAAGGCCTTAGGTCAACATAATCTTTTATTTTTTTTTTTTTATTATTTAAAAAAAAATTTTTTTTAACGTTTATTTATTTTTGAGACAGAGAGAGACAGAGCATGAACAGGGGAGGGGCAGAAAGAGAGGGAGACACAGAATCGGAAACAGGCTCCAGGCTCTGAGCCATCAGCCCAGAGCCTGACGCGGGGCTCGAACTCAAGGACCGCGAGATCGTGACCTGGCTGAAGTCGGACCCTTAACCGACTGAGCCACCCAGGCGCCCCTCAACATAATCTTTTAAATGGAATCTGAGACATGTATATTTTCTCCTCAATTCTCAAATCTGAGTTCTTCAAGTTTGTTTTTAATAAACCCGGGCAATGCAGGAAGGTACAGCTTGCTCCTCTTCTTCTGCGTGAGAAAAGATACCAACAGAAGAGCCCTCACGCTGGGACAGGGTAGGTCCCAGAAGCAGTGGTGTCCACTTTGTAACCTCTGTCACTTGACCTTAAGACCACGGTAGGTGCTCCTGAGGGATCCTTGGTATCGTTGTCCGGTTTTGGCCAATGACTGTGAGCGTGTGCAGAGTGGACATCTCCTCTCCTCCAGGACCCTCCCCGGAACATCTGGGATCCGCTGCACGAAGTGCTGCACCAGGAAAGTGTGCGTTTCAGGAGAGGCCTGCGGAGGCCGGGGTAGGGGCGATGAGGTCCAGGGAGCTGAGCACTGGCTCCCGTGTGGGAAATCCAAACTGGCCTCCGGGAGAGGAAGACTGTCTTCATCTTCATTCTCAGCCTGGCACAGACCAAAGTTGTCAGGTAGTTGATGACTACTGAAGGCTCACTCTGTGACAGGTGTGGTGTGTGTAATGTAGACCGGGCCCACAAGAGTCCTATGTCTAAACTTCCCCCCTGGGAATCTGACACCCAGAGCACCTCCATGGCGGGCGTAGATCGGGGCTCCCGGGTCCCTTCCTTTCCTCCCAGCAGGAGTGGGGCTCCGAACCACTCGGCAATTCTGGGTGACAAAACAGTTGTTAACTTTCCACGCACCCAAGTGGTCTTCCTGGTGAGGCTTTGTGGAAAGCAGAGCGAGAATTATCCCCTTTCCGTCGGTGAGATAACCGAATCTCAGAGTTCCACGGGGACCCATGCCAGGTCTCAAGGATACGGAATGATGGAGTCAGGCCCAGGGCCTAGTTCTCTGGGTTCAAAATCCCAAACCAGGACATTTTCTAATTGGTCATTGGAAAATAAGGAGGTAATTGCCTTTCAGTATGCGTGGTTCCTAAATTTGCCTCTTCGTGGGCAGTGCGCAGGGCATGAGTCCTTTGATGGCCCAAGTGATACCAGGCCATCCACTCAGGTCTGTTAACCGGACTGGGAACCCGCAGCAGGTGCACAGACAAGTCCCAGGTGTAGAAGCAAGGGCATTATTGATGCCGTTATGCAGATTTCACAGCCTGAACACGTAATGGCTGTTTGTTGAGTAAGCAAATGAGCTCCCTAATTAGAGCAGAAAGAAGAGCGATCCAGGGAGCCCCCTGCAAGACCCACCACAGCCCGTCCCACAGAACAGTCCAGCCGCACCGGGAGGTGGGCGTGTGGACCCTGCTCTAGGATGGCCCAGCCCCCTTTGAATGACGAGCTGCTTTCTGAACAAGCACGTGAGGTTCTCGCATTAAAGTGGACCTCGGAATATGGGAGCGCACAGTGTCCTGAGACACAGTGAGATTGATGGTGTCAGGGCAGCAACCGGGTGACCCAGCACCTCCCAGCTAGGGCCGGAAACGTGCAGGTTGGGAATGCCACTCGCTTGCTCTGAAGGCCTTCAACCCAGAGGCACAGAGTTATGCCCAAAGTCAACACCCATGGGTGAAATGTTGACTACCTGGGAGTTATTATTTTATACCACGCCCACACACATTCTAGAATGTTCAGGAAGCATAAATGTGATGTGCACCACTGTTCTTCCCAGGCTTCAGGCTCCTCAGAGTTCTCTTCCTGGGCCAGACACTGTCCTAATTACCATACGCAGCACAGGCTTTCTGGAGACTGGAATCTCGCCTGAAGTCAGTCCCATCAGGGTGTCTCAGAGAAGTGTTTGCACGTCTCCTGGAGGTCCTGGGAGATGGGGGCTGACCTTTCCCAGAAGCCCTCTGAGGTGGGCCTCAGTCTTTCCCTAAATTAATTATCTCTCGATGTGCTAGACCGAGATTAAAGGTAACTTATCTTTCTTTCTGTCCTATTTTCTATAACTGCATATTACTAAGGACATATAATCTGCCCAATTCTTTATTAATTTTGACTTTAAAAATACATACCGTTTCATTTGACAAGATGTGACCAATCACAACTTCTTTTGGATTTAACATTATCTCAAGAAGGAGGTTTGTGTGTGTGTGTGTGTGTGTGTGTGTGTGTGTCCTGTGTTATGTGTGTGCACGTATATGTGCGTGTGTGCATATATACGCACATATACATGCATTGTATGTAAACACATGTACATATATGAAATTTAAACCTGCATGACTCAAATCTGGCTTGACAGAAGTACTTCTGCTATGTATCATCACTTAGCTATTTATTCAATAAACAGATAGTGAACAATAATTGCAGGTAATGCCTCACCTGGCGTACTTAAATGAAAGAGATAGAAAGTGTGCCTGCGGATTGCGAATTCAGAATGCAACGATATCGTAGACATCTGAAAACTATTAATTACATGCTTACAGATTCATTTGTTCCTCTCAACTTGTGAGCTGTATGTTTTTATTGACCCAAGACATTTGGAATGAGCGTCAGACAATTAAAAAGCAAGCAGGAAAGCACTTTGCCATCTGTTTCCTCCACTGCCGCCTTCTCTTATTTGCTGGGGTGCGCCCAGCACTGGTCTGTGGTCCCACCGCTCTCGCCCGTGGCTTCCAGACCCATCCATCAAATCCTGAAGGACATCCATATTTCTAACAAGATCAAGCTCCAGAGTGACGAGACCATAACCTAATGAGACGTGAGGCTTTATTGCATTGACTGCTGCCCAGTCCCACTAACTAAATTTGTCTGTTGGTTATTTTCTATTCTTTT
This sequence comes from Lynx canadensis, assembly GCF_007474595.2. NCBI lineage: Eukaryota > Metazoa > Chordata > Mammalia > Carnivora > Felidae > Lynx > Lynx canadensis. The sequence continues at coordinate 136,663,521 of NC_044305.1, read as the reverse complement.
TGCTCCAAATGGTCCCTCTCCCAAATTCTGTAAACATGCAACCCCACACCTCTGCCGGTGCAACCTGAGCTCAACGACTTCAAGCTCTTTTCCTTCCCCAGATGCATCTCCCTCCCGTCTACTCGGCCGGCCGCACAGCAATCCAGGTTCTTGCGACTCCTCTGCCTTCTTCAGGGTCTGCTCATTTGTTAGGTGTCCCTGTGCCATCGCCGGCAAGGTTAGAACTTCCCCATCTGCAGCCCGCATTTGCCAGCCCACCTTCTTTGGTCCTGATTTCTCTTCTTTCACCTCTTTATCCTCTCCTATGTATGAGCAATAGAAAAGCTTTCTCAAACGCACATCTCTTCACTATCACGTCCCGCTTCAAACCTTTCAAGTCTGTTCCCCTGGCCTAGAAAATGAGGTGCACAGACTTTTGCACAACTGCAATATCGTGCGTGACATGACTATACGTTATCTGTCCAGTCCCATCGGTAAGTACTCCCCACCGTTAGGAACAGCAGGCATCCAGTCGCCAGGACTTACATGTCTTAGTGCCTGGTAGTTATTTGTTTCCTGTGTAACCTTGTATACATAAGTGTATTAAGGGTGACGTTCGCTTGGGGCGCCTGGGTGGCTCATTCTGTTAAACTTCCGACTCTGGATTTGGGCTCAGGTCATGATCTCACAGTCTGGGGGATCGAGCCCCACATCAGGCTCTGTGCACTGACAGCACGGAGCCGGCGTGGGATTCTCTTTCCCTCTCTACCCCTCCCCCATTCTCTCTGTCTCAAAATAAATAAATATTTTAAAAACAGACAAACAAATAAATAGAGGTGATGTTTGTTTAAACTTCGAACCTTTAGCACATGGCGTGATGCCTGGTTTGATAGCATCTGTTTTAAATGAGGAGCGGACGATCAAAGAAAGGCATAAAATGCATTCTTTTATGAAACATATTTTTACGATCAGCACTTAGGACTTCAGGATTATTAAGGGATGGCATTTACTCGTCTACTGACACCCTTAGCTCCACTCTGACAGCAAAGCGGTGCTCATCAACCTCATCCCTACTGACGTGACGGGCCAGACCATTCTTTCTTGTGGAGCACGTCCTGTCACTGGAGGATGTTTTGCAGCATCCGTGGCCTCTGCCCACTAGCTGCCAGCAGTATCCATCCCATCCCACCAGCTGTGACCACCAGAAATGCTCCGCGGTCTAAGAACGACCCCGTGGAGAACGACCACATTCGAGGCACCTGTTAGTCTCAATACCGTTACCTGGGTAACATCATCATCGTCATTATCACCATCACAATGACAGCAGCAGCGACACATTGAACTTGGAAGCAAAGGCAGATGCCACGCTAAGAATTTCGCGTTATTTTTCTCAATGGAATATTCACGACAGCTCCCGAAGTTGGTTTTCATTATTATCCGTGCTTCACAGACACGCAGGCAAAACTACAGTGAAATGCGGGAGGGATGCTGCTTGAGTCGGGGACACGAGGTCTTGCCTGCGGACAATGTGCTTCTGGTCCAAGCTGTGCTGTCTGTCCGTGCAGCACAGCCCCACAATATTTTTATTTGTAGAGTAACACAATTTCAGCACGGCAGAATCCCCGTCTTTCCATTTCAGCTCATTTCCCGGACGGCATCTGTCCCGTGACCGGAATCCTTCCTAAAGTGAGAAGAGTGTGGCTGTAGTTATGCATGTGGGGGGTTAAAGAATGGACACGTGTTTCAGCAAATGGACAGACAGCAGGATTCTGGCTTAATATATAAATTGGGATGAGTGACTCGTTTTAGTTTTCTCTTTACCAAGACTTTACCCGTGTTTCCATGCCGGAGGGCAGCGTGTCAATGACGGAGCAGGGCTGTGAAATTCCGGAGTTGTTAGATTTCCATCTCCAACTGTTCCTGCTTTTCCGTGGCACCACATCTGTATTTATTAATAAATTAATTAATATGTTAATCAATTACATAATTAGTAAAACTTTTAATACATTAATAAATAGTATCGATTATGTCTGTGACCGAATGGAAGTGGGTCCAGTAGCGGAAGAATACGGGAAACCGTTCACACGTCTTCCTCAAAGATTCTAGAAGTGCAGCTGCCAGACCTAATTCCTAGGATAATAACGTGATCAGAAATCTAATTTAGAGCAAAAACAACAGTGATAATTATCCAAGTTTCCCTTCTAAAGCTCAACACGACATAAACACATACCTACACATTAATCAGTCAAATGTTTTAATTCATCGGAGGACAACAGATTTTTTTTTTAAATTTACTTTGGGGATTTAAAAATAAGTAATGTTACAATTCTCCATGTGAATGGCCATTAAATAAAGCTACCATATTCTCGATGCCTTTTAAATAAGAAAACTCTGATTACGACGCAAACTGCGCTCCCAATTTTATACAAAGTGGCAGAAGCATCTGGAAGAATTGATCACTCAGTCAGTTCGCTGATAGCTGGATGCATAGTCCACCACTTATATGCAAGCACCTTCTGGAAACTTACAGTGTAGGTTTGAATGCTGCATTGCATCTTTTTTTTAGCATCTATAGTTAGAAGAACATAGACTTTCTAAAACTGAAATCTGATACACTAAGCAAAGCCACGTCAAAGCCTTCTAATGCAAGTGCCTGACTTGAATCCTGGATGATGTATCCCTTGTTATCAACGTCTGCTCCTGAGCCCGGCTTCCTTACCTCAATGTGTCTTACCAGAAACAAAACAAAACAAAACAATACAAAACAAAACGATTCACAGAACACTGGCATGCAATTTAATGATTCCATATCTCTGTTGGAGTTCTTTCCAGAATGTCCTCTGATACTCCTGCCAACCTCGATGCCAAATATATTGAAGAACTCCTTCCCCCCTTAAGATTTAGTTCCCGTGTTCTCTCAGCTGTTATCGTGGGTCGTTACCACCTCCGGTTAGCATCCAGAGAAAGGTTGAAAATGCTCATCAATAAACTCATCTTCCAGGGGCTTCTAGCAATCAGAGGGAATTTTCCCTCATCTCATCGTTCCCAACATGCTGTGTCACACCTGACACCTAGTAGTTGCTAGTCGCCCAGTAGAGTCCAGAGCTGAATCGAATTCAGTTGAACTGCAATGAAATGGAGTTGCTGAGTACTGCCTTCACAGAGTGGTTGTGAAAACAAAATGAGTTAGCATAAGGGAATTTAAATAGACTCCGTCTCTTACACCCTGTAGTGTTGGCCAAAATATTCCCTTATCTTTGTGTAAAGGTTTGCGTCTTTAAAGTAATGTCATTATAACCACCTAGCATGCTATTCTTAAGGATCAAATGAGAATAAGTTTAATAAATATTTAGTCAGCTCTTGGCATAGAGTGCAAGGATCTGAAGAACAAATCTAGTAGAGAGAGGGGCATAAATGCTCTGGGATTGGTTTTATCTTCCTGTGTTATCGCTAACACTTTACATTTTTATGTAATGGCAATTTTATGTAATAGGCAATGATCATCGTCTGTCATAAAATATATCTTCTTAAACCAGGGCTTTGGAGTTAGCATAGCACCATTTATAATCACTTGAAGACATACATTAAATTAATACCATTTGATGTGGGGAAATTGTTTTCAAGCTGCCATTTAATTCTTTTTTATTGTCACAATTGGTTTTTTTTAATATTCAAAACGGAAAACTGTGGGAGCACCTGGGTGGCTCAGTCGACTCAGCATCTGATTCTTGATTTAGGCTCAGGTCATGATCTCAAGGTTTGTGGGTTCGAGCCCCTCATCTGACCCTGTGCTGACATCTTGGAGCCTGCTTGGGATTCTCTCTCTCTCTCTCTCTCTCTCTCTCTCTCCTGCTCTCTCTCTCTCTGTCTCTCTCAGAAATAAATAACCATTTTAAAAAACTAACTTTGCTGACAAACACAGGCAAAGTGTTAAAGCATTTGAAACACAGTGGGGCACTTCCTGGGTCACCTCTGACACGACTGGAAGTCACTCCTCCATCCTGACAGCAAGGAAAAGCTGACCAGTCAAGACACTGACTTTTCTTGGACCCCTCAGAGACCCAAGTCTACTGCGCATGCTGCTCTGGGATGTGGAGACAACGGGGCCAAGGTCAGCCCACCTGGAGAGGAGCCGTTGGAGACATAACCCGTGGGAATGTGGAGCAGTTGTGATTAAGGGCCGGAGGCTAAGAGGAAGAAACTGCCGGGAGTTACTGTCCTAGGGCCTCCTCAACGTTCATGGGCTTTGCCCACAGATGCCCCATGGGTAGGATTAGGCCTTGCTGAGGGAGAGGAAGGATAACCACTGTGGAGTAGGGCCGGAGTACTGTCCACAGCCAAAGCTTACTGTCCAGGGAAAAGGCTTCCTCAGAGTGCACTTCTCACCCTCCAGAAGCCTGCAGCCATCCTTCCCCACCTAACTTAAGGGAACCCAAGAGACCCTTGTGCAGGCCACGCCCCAGGGACTCGGTTGCCCTAAAAGCCTGAGACTGAGTCATGAGGTTATTGACCATATGATTATAGAGCACTTCCCCCCTCTGGAACCCCAAGACCACCCCGGCTGGGCTCTGCCTGACAGCTGTGGTTCCAGCCCAAGGTGCTGCGAGAGCAGACCCTGTGCCAGGATGAGTCTTCGGGAAGACCTCCTTCGACAAGGGGACAGGAACAAGTTCCCCGGAGGAACCGGAAGCCTCTACAGACAGAGCCAGCGGTGAACTCAGCTGAACTCCAACCAAATTACCATAAAGCCTCCCAGGAGAGGCCCCTTTACCTCAGGTTGTATTACCCGATATATCACGCCTGCCTTTGACCGACAACAACAACAAAATACAAGTCGTGATTTAATGCAAAGCGAGACAACGTCTGAAGAGACAAAGCGAGCGCCAGGACGTGACTCAGATTTTAGAATGACCTCGTAGGGAGTTTACAATAACTATCATTAACGTACTAGGGGATCTGATGGGAAAAGTAGACAACATACAAGGACAGATGGGCGATGTAAATAGAGACAGAAATTCTAAGAAAATGTCAGCAGGGAGTGCTAGAAATGAAATACAGTGTAATGGAAATAAAGAATGGCTTTGGTGGGTTCATCAGTAGATTTGGACATATCTGAGGGGGGATAAATACCTAAGCCTTTGAAGATGAGTTAACGGAAATGTTCCAAACTGGAAGGCAAAGAAAAAATGAATTAAAAAAAGGCAGATATCCACCCCCTCCCTTTTTTCTTTTGCTCTCCTGGTTTTATTGAGCATTTTATACAATTTTATTCTTTTCATTCTCGTCACAACAAAAGCAAAGGGAAAACTTGTTAACTGGGTCTATGAGGCCAGCGTTGCCATAATACCAAAATCAGATAAAGACATGGCAGAAAAGGAAAAGTAAAGACCAATATAACCCATGAAATAGGTACAAAAATCATAATCAAATTTTTTTTAAATTGAATATAACAATGTATAAAAAAATTATGCATCATGACCAAGTGGGATTTATAGCAGGAATACCAAGGGGCGCCTGGGTGGCTCAGTCGGTTGAACATCCTACTTTGGCTCAGAGCATGATCTCGCGGTTCATGAGCTTGAGCCCTGCATAGGGCTCCTCTGCTGTCAGCCTAGAGCTGACACATCCTCTGTACCTTCTCTATCTGTCCCTCCTCTGCTTGTGCGCTCAATCTCTCTCTCTCAAAAATAAAATAAACGTTCAAGAAAAAAAAAAAAAAGGAATACCAAGCTGGCTCAGCATTTGAAAATCACTCATATAATCTATCACATCAACAGGCTAACGAAGAAAAATCATATTATTATATTAACTAATGCAGAAATGCAGAAAAAGCTTTTGATGAAATGCAATACCCATTTATAATTAAAAAAATACTTTTCAGTAAAATAAGAATAGAAGAACCGTACTCAACTCGTCAAAGAATATGTACCAGAGCCCTCAGCTAACATCACAGTTACTGCTAAGAGACTGGACATTTTACCCCAAAGATTTGGAAGAAGGCAAGGATGCCCATGGCCCCTCCCACCACTTTTATTCAACATTGCACTGGGAGTCCTAGTTGGTAAAATACAACTAGAAAGAAATCAAAGATCTAAATCACATGGAGACCTATCCCATGTTTGTGGATTGGGCGATTCAATATTGTTAAGAGATCAAGTTGTGCCAGATTGATCTGTAGAGTCGATTCTCAATAAACACTCCTGCCGCCAAAGCCTATATTGAAAGAGAAAGGACCCTATATACCCCACCCAACAACACAAAATTATAGGACTGAAAACCTGATCTCAAAAGTTATAATGTTACCACCATCGAGGCAGTAGGATGTGAAAGCAAGGTAAACACATGGATTCAATCCAAAAGAATAGAGAGCTCAGAAATACATATACAAATGTCGTCACTCATCTCTGACAAAGGAGCAATGGCAATTCGATGGAGAAAAGATAATCTTTTTTTCTTTTTTTTTTAATGTTTATTTATTTTTGAGAGACAGAGAGACAGAGTGCAAGTGGGGGAGGGACAGAGAGAGAGGGAGACACAGAATCCGAAGCAAGGCTCCAGGCCCCGAGCTGTCAGCACAGAGCCCGATGCGGGGCTTGAACTCACAAACTGCAAGATCATGACCTGAGGCGAAGTCAGAGGCTTAACCGACGACTGAGCCACCCAGGTGCCCCAAGAAAAGATAATCTTTTCAACAAACAATGCTGGAAGAATTGGATGTCTATATTCAACATCATCATCACCATCATCATCTAGAAATAGACTTTACCCCTTTCACAAAAATTGCGTCAAAATTGGTCATAAATTTAAATATAAAACATGAAACTATAAAGTGTCCAGAAGAAAGCAGAAGAAAAAAGCTGCGTTATCTTGAGTTGATGACCAAAACCATAGTATGATCCGTGAAAGAAAAAGTTGGTAGGTAATTTTAACTTCTGCTTTATAGCAGGTATGGTGAAAGAAATCAAAAGGCCAGATACACAGGCTGGGAGGAAATATTTGCAAAACACATGTCTGATAAAGAGTTTGTGTCCAAAATATACAAATAATGCATAATACTCAAGAATAATATAATTAAAAATTAAAATTGTACAAAGGATATGAACTGACACATGAGTAAAGAAGAAACATAGTCGGCAAATAAACATCTGAAATGCTTCTCAACCTCATTTGTCATTACGGAATTCAAAATTAAAACAATAATGAGATACTACCATGCTGATGAGAATGACTAAAATCTGAAGCAAATGTGAATCGCAGGTGGCTATTCAGAGCATCAGGGACTCTGATTCCTTGCTGGCTGGGATGAAGAAAAATACAGCCACTTCGAACGACAGGTTGTAAGTTTTTCACAAAAGCAAACCTAATCTTACTATCTGATGCATCCATAATGATCCCCGATATTTATTCAAACTGATTTGAAAACGTATCCCCACAGAAAACATGCACCTGAATGTTTATGGCTGCTTTTTTATAATTACAAAATATAGGAAGCAAGCAAGATATCTTCAATAGGTAAATCGATAAACAGACTATGTGCTAAATCCGTACAACGGAATACGATCCAGCAATAAAAAGAAATGAGCTATCAAGCAAAAGACCCCGAGGAACCTTCAATGCACATTGCTGAGTGAAAGATGCCTGTTTTAAAGGCTACACACTGGATGACTCCAATTGTGCGATGTGCTGAAAGACGCAAAGTGATAGCAATGGTTACAGAAAATAATCCGTGGTTGCCGAGGGTCCTGGGGGTGGGGGTGGGTTGAATAGGTGAAAACACAGGAGATGGTCTCAAGCAGTGAAGCGATTCTGCATGAGACTAGTGACTTCATGATACTGCATTTGTTAATGCAGTTTGGCACAGGAGTGAGCCGTCGTGTATGCAAATTAAAAATCATTTCAGAGGTCGGGGGGACCTCTGGATGGAAGCAGAATGTGACAACACAGTGTAGCTGCCCTACGAATGCGTAAAACACGCTCGCTGGAGGCGATGGGGAAGATGTTGACCTCTGTAACTTGGGAAATGAAAAGTCCTGCCAGACTGAAGGGCAAAGAAACTGCACAGAAACAGTGCGCTCCGTGTGGTGCAGCCAGTCCTCACCGGGCTCCGTGGTAACAACTCTGAAGCCGCCATCCCTGTGTCCTGGAACTGAACAATTAAGTAAATGGACAGCGGATGTTGGGAACCCGGTTTCTCACTGATGGAATGTGAATTTACAGATAAGGAGGGGAGAGGGAGCTAGAACAAACCCATGTAGTAATGGATTAAGGTTGAAGACATTAGTAGGAACAAATGTTTAGTTTCATGGAGATACATATCACAAATGGAACTATTTATGTGTGTGTGTGTGCACGCATGTGTGTAATTGCCTGGGTTACCAGGCATACATACATTGTCTTGCTCTGTCAACTAAGAAGGTCTAGAAACAATATCTTAGTAGCAGCAAGCACATCCAAACCCCAGATCTTGATTTCTCATGTTATTCTCCAGGAGAAAGAACCAGGGTTTCCTATAGAGTCGGCTGATTCTAGGGCTGGGGTCAGAAAATACACACAATATTCCTAGACTTCCTGTACAGCTCCCAAAGTAAGGAAGTAAAACAAGAACAAAAACAAAAACAAAACAAACACACAAATAACTATGGGGGTATGACAGATAATCAACTAAGAGAGCCCTCAGTGGCCAGAGCTGGGACCATTGGAGCAACCAAACAATCTTGGGTCATAAACCCAAGTAAACAGTAAAAACCCAGGAGTCTATACTGATATAAATAAGGTATTGAGTCAATAAGTCTGTGGGGAAAGAGGAACAATTCTTTTCTGTAGAATTCTAAATAACTAAAATAGACTCTGCCCTCGAGGATGGGGAGCTCGACTCCCACCCTCTTGTGTGAGTTGTGTACAACGATGTCATGTGGAAGAGGGAGGTGTGAGGACTGGGACAGTCCAACCCACACTGTCTCAGCCTGGTGACTAACATCAACATCACCAGTGATATAGCATCTTGATAGAGTGTACCCTCAATAGGATATGAGGAAAATGACACTTTATCTCCGTGGTCCTCCTCCCCCAAATCCATAACCCCAGTCTAATTATGAGAAAAACAGTAGACGAATCCCAGGTGAGGGGCATTCTCCACAATGCTTGACTAGTACTCCTCAAAATTATCAAGTTCATCCAACACATGGGAAGCCTATGAAGCTGTCACAGCCATGTTGATAAACAAGTCACATCACGTTCATAAATGCAATGTGGTGTCCTGGATAGGAAACTGGAACTGAAAATGCCTTCAGGTGAAACTAAATAAATGGAAATAAAGTATTGATTTCAGTTGATAATAATGTATCAGTATCAGTCTACTAGTTGTGAAAGCTGTACTATGCTAGTATAGAGAGCAGTAATAGGAAAAGTTGAGTGTAGAACTTTCCCGAACTCTATTTTCACAATGTTTCTGTAAATTAAAATCTGTGCCAAAATGCAAAAAAATTGAGATAAGATAAAAACAATGAGATTGCAGCAACTTCACACTAGACGTGTCTCTGGAGGCAAGGGAAACAAAAGGAAAAATGAACTGTCAGGACCTCATCAAGATAAAAGCGTTCTGCACAGTGAAGGGGACAATCAACAAAGTGAAAAGGCAACTGACGGAATGGAAGAAGATATTTGCAGATGACATATTGGATAAAGGGTTAGTATCCAAAATCTATAAAGAACTTACCAAACTCAATACCCAAAAACCAAATAATCCAGTGAAGAAATGGGAAGAAGACATGAATAGGCACTTTCCTGAAGAAGACATCCAGATGGCCAACAGACACGTGACAAGATGCTTGACATCACTCATCATCAGGGAAATACAAATCAAAATCGCAAGAGATATCGCCTCACGCCTGTCAGAATGGCTAAAATTAACAACTCAGGAAACAACAGATGTTGGCAAGGATGTGGAGAAGGGGGGATGCTTTTGCACTGCTGGTGGGAATACAAACTGTTGCAGCCACTCTGGAGAACAGTATGGAGGTTCCTCAAAAAATTAAAAATAGAGCTACCCTATGACTCAGCAATTGTACTACTAGGTATTTATCCAAAGGATACAAAAATGCTGATTCAAAGGAGCACATGTACCACAATTTTTATAGCTGCACTATTGACAATAGCCAAAGTATGGAAAGAGCTCAAATGTCCATTGACCAATGAATGGATAAAGAAAATGTGGTATATATATAATGGAGTATTACTCGGCAATCAAAAAGAATGGAATCTTGCCATTTGCAACAATGTGGATGGAACTAGAGTGTATTACGCTAAGCAAAATAAGTCAATCAGGCAAAAACAAATATCATGATTTCACTCATATGTTGGATTTAAGAAACAAAACAGATGAACATATGGGAAGGCAAAGAAAAGTAAGATAAAAACAGAGAGGGAAGAAAACCATAAAAGACTTAAATACGGAGAGTAAACTGAGGGTTGCTGGTGGCATGTTGGGTGAAGGGATAGGATAAATGGGTGACGGGCATTAAGGAGAGCACTTGTTGGGATGAGCATTGGGTGTCATATGTAAGTGATGAATCACTGAATTCTACTCCTGAAACCATTACGACACTATACGTTAACTAACTTGGATTTAAATTAAAAAAAAACAGTGAGATTGCTTCAATTTCTGGACTATGAAATGGACACATATTACACTTAAATCATTAAATGCGTAGTATTCAAATTGAGAAATGGAGTTTCAGGGCTGGGCATAATCTTAGAATACATGTAGCCCACAAAGTCTTGATTTAAGATGTAGAAACAGAATCTCGGAGAAGTCAAGTGTCGTGCTCAACTCACTGAGGGACTCAGAGCTGAGAAACAACCTGTCCTCTTCCAGTCCTTCTCACGCATTCAACAGTGTGGCTTTCCAGATGCTCCCATTCACTAGACGTGCTTCGGGAAGTACGTCTATGCTGACAGCACTTACGTTCTACAAAGCTTCCGTTTTCCAAGTTCCATACTGAAGAGCCTTTCATCTGGCAAAATCGCGGACAAAGAGCTCGGGGTGGGCTGTGTGTGGCAGTGTGTGTGATATGTGGGTGTCTGTGCTTTGCATACTCGTTAGGTATCCTAAATCAACGGTGTTGCTTGGATCTTTTACTTGTAACTCGGAGGTCTCCTCCAGAGACCGGAAGGGAGGTTGTGTGCAACGGGGGCCATAACACTGTCCCAGGCATTTTGCCAGAAGTGCGGGAGCCTCAGGTGTGGATGCTCTGAGTGGGGGCAAGAGAGACCACCGACACCCTAGCATGCTGAGGTCGTATCTCCAGGGGAAAGAAACTGCCATTTAAAGAAAGGGTTCTGTCCAGCTCAATTACCAACAAGAAAATCAGTTTCGTTTGTAATGAACATTGGCCATTCACAGAAGAATCAGTCTGAACGTTTTCCAGAGCTTCCTGTAGCCTGATTGCATCATTTTCTCATGTCTTCAGAGGCTTAAAGGTCAATTGTTACAAATATATGGGCACAAAGGGACAGTTGGTAAGTCAATGAACATCATGAAATATGTAAAGGGATATTGTCTTAGTGTCCTTAATATCTGATTTCGGTCTCCACTGAGAATAAGACAACGGAGAATGGCTCGATACTGTTAGGCTACAGGCTAGAAAAAACTTTTAAACGCCACAAATTAAGGAGGATAAAGGAGTGGAAGACTTGGAGAGAAAACAGAAATAACCATTTGTAGGACGACAATGTTTAACACAGATGATGGATTAAAGGACAGAGTATAGGAAAAGATGAATTCTAGGAAGGAAAACTGTACTTCAGGGCAATCAGTGGGCAAAAGCCCCGGGTGGCCAAAGACCTGGGTGAGGGACTGTCAGGCCATCGTTGCTTCTCTCAAACCACCCAAGCGTCACGCCTGGCTCAGCTCAGGCACTCGAGGCCTTGAGAAGAGCCCTTTTGCTTTAATGCATCTGGCAGGTGATCTTTGGTTTCTGTTTAAATCCTTGACTCCTTGGGGTGCCTGGGGAGCTCAGTCAGTTAAGCGTCCTACCCTTGATTTCAGCTCAGATCATGAGCTCATGGTTTGTGAGTTCAAGCCCTGCTTCAGGCTCTGCTCTGATGGTACGGAGCCTGCTTGGGATTCGGTCTCTCCTTCTCTCTGCCCCTCCCTCACTTGTGTCCTCTCTATCTCTCTCTAGAAATGGATAGATAGACATAAAAAAATTTAAATTCTTGCCTCCTCTCCCTCATTTCTTCTCCGTGGAACCACACCCATGCATTCCATATCTTAATCCTCCGCCGTCTCCACACTTTCAAGGGCAAAGCCTATTCCATAACCTTGTCCAGAAGTATTTCCTTAAATAATTCTTTCTCCTGGTCTTCCACACTTTGTTTCTCAAGCCCATGTCATGGCAGACCCATGGTCTTGGGTCCAGTTCTTGCTTTTTGAGATCACTTCATGGGAACTTGGATTTGGTTTTACTTTTTCCCTTTGCACCCTGAATTTTTGTCACCCGCTGCATTCTCTACATGGCCCAGTGACTGACATTTCCAAACTTAGGTTTTTTTTTTTTTTTCAATGGAGGTGCATCTGAGTCCATCTCAGATTTGGTCTCCCCACTGGCTGTCCTCTCAGCTTTTGGACTGCCATTTTCATGACTCAGATGGCTACCCTTAAGGAGTCACATACTTACGGATGTCTTATTATATCAGTAATAAGGATGCACGTATATTTCCCATACATCATTCTAGAATTTTCTCATAGAGGGATATAGATTCAAAATTTAATTACCTTTGATGATGATGAATAAATGTCTTATAATAGCCATCCATATCATCCCGAAAGAAAGAGAAGCATGATTGTACCAGCCTCCCAGTATTGCTAATGAGAATTATTAACTGCATAAATCTCGATTGCTTCTCCCCTTAGAGCACACAATAATAGTGTTGCCTACAGAGCACTTGGGATATTTAGCTCCTCATTGTGATGCTAGATGTGGTGCTTAGAAGGTGCCACTGCCTGCTTCTTCAGGCTGTTCACTTCACAATGTATTTCGTGGCACATCTCTTCCAATCCAGAGGCTCACGATCTTATTGTAGAAACTACTTGTAATTGCTGTTAAAATGTCACCGCCATCTTTGTGGTGGTGCCCGTGCACGCAGAAATGAATTTGGCCTATGTCACTAATCTATATTTTGTCACAACATCCAAAAATATCACATTTTTCTCTGAAACTTCATATGATTGTTCTTACATGCTGTGGTAATTAGACAGAGACTACATGGGCTGCTACTTCGCTAAATTTTTTGAAATTTAAAATTACTTCAGGATACTCCTGCACCGAAGCTACAAGATTAGATACTCTACTTTCCGCTAGATAATTCTTTGTGTCTTGAAAGGTGAAATCCACATACCTTTACTGCGGGTATACCTATGGTGTCCCTAGTAAGCGTGGTTGAAATTTCTCTATAACGTTGGCACTGAGATGTGAGAGATCGGGCTAACTTATTATTAATTCTGTCATGTCCCTCAAGACTCAATATTGCCCCCATCTTGTCTTGGCTGAGCAATACCCATGAGTCCTGGATACCTTACCCTCTGCTGGAATAGCTCATCAAGGGTTGATTCAGTATCTTATGCTGACCGGAGCTCTGATTAGCCCTTCCCTGTGGATTCACCACTGAATGGGAAAATCAACTTAAATTTATGGAACGCTTTAACATGAGATTGTGGAATGTTTTTTTTTTTTTTTCCCCTCCAAACAGGAGCTTCATGGGAAGCAAATACAAACTCCTTGTTTTGAAAAAGCAAAAGCACAGATCATTACAACTCCTACACTTAACTCATCTGGAGCATAGAAGTGTCAGTGAGTGGTTGGAAACTCATCTCTTGTGAGTAGCAAAACTATAACTTTTGGACAAAGAAGTTCACATACCAGCTCTTACGTCCAACCTCATATACCAGACATCATTATGAAACTAGATTCAGAAGGGTATAGATAAAAGTTTAGAAAAAGTAAATGATGAACCAATTTATAAGGTAGATTGCTAAATCAATGCCATTGAAGATAGAACTTCTGAGTCACTGTCTCAGTGACAGGTAGCAGGTTCCTAGTATTTAACTGGGCTCTATCAGTACTAGAAGTAATATGAGGTCTGGTGTTGGGGGAATAGAGTGATCCTGATATTCTGGTCACCTCTCTTTTGAAGCAACACTTACTACTTTCCAGCACCTCAATGAAATCCAGTGACTCTCCTAGGAAAATAAATGTTCTGCAATATAAAGATGAAAAAAAAAAAAACAACAACAACATTAAACATAAAGGCATGCTTAACCCTCCCATATTTTCTCTCCCTGCCCAGGGAGGGGGCTTATGGTCCTTGTCAGGGCTATGGCTTTGTACGGTTGCACTGGTAAAAGATGTATGTAGAAAAGGTAGGCTGACAGGGTCCTTACACGCCGTGAATGTCCAGCCAAGGAGGAATATCAGAAATTCAGGGGTGAGTCACTGATTCAGAAACAGAGCAGCAAAGTGGGAAACAGAATATAAGCATGAGTCCACCGAAGATGGGCTCAGCTTCCAAGTCAGTCAGGCAGCTAGAGAAGGAGATGGTGGTAAGTCAGAGGAGAAGTGGATCATTAGAAAGAACTCACTAACCTTTGCTGATGCCTAAGGAGTGCCAAGAATGAGCCAAGAGCTTAGTATTATTTTATTGAATCCTGATAATAGTATTGTCTCAGTGAGCAAACAGAACTTGAAGACCTGAGAGGGGAAGAAGCCACCTGACATCACACGACTCCTGAAAGGGGATGAAGGCACAGTTCCGAAGGTCGAGAAGATGGATGGATCCAAAGGGGCGAATATGAGACAAAGAGAACCACAGATATCTTGATCTTGATGTATGTTCTGTATCAATGAACTTCTATGCTTCTTAGGGTCCAAATAAAAGATTGGGGATGAATTACAGCAAAAGAAGAGTGTGGGCAACAGTAATTGTTGATTCTGGCCCTGATGGTTCTCAGCCAGAGGAGACACCGCCATGTACCTACAATGGAAATGTGTTCCAGGCGGCTCAGGCTGTGCACTGAGCCAGCACACCCCAAATTCATTTTGCACGCTCGTCTACATTTTAAATTTCTTTATAACACCCTTTATAGCACTAGAGTAATCCTACCCCGAATACTATGTTCTTTGTATTACATCTTCTAAATGCCTATCAAAAACATTCCTTTGAATACTTCTCTAACGCCATTCTTCTAGGACATAATTCACCAAATCCAAGTCCAACAGCTGAATCAGACCAACACAGGTCATACCAAAAGTTATCTCCTCCTTGGAGTTTTCTCAGAAGCAACTGTATTTCTCAGAAGTCACTTTGCATTCGTGCTTTATTGTCTATTTCCTTCAACTTTGAAAACAGCAACAGAAAAACCTATGGCAATCTCATAATTATATACTTATTTTTCCACAGTTGAACCAAATCCAACTAAATTCCCCTGGCTATCATTTTTAGACGTGCCGTCTGTAATATTAGACGAGAAATTGAGGGAACAGCGAAATCTCATCTTTCAATATGCTTTGCCCAAATCTGTTTTTTTGTGGCTTTGTGATTGTTATATTTTCCATAAAATTGATCTCCATGGAGGCTGCTACGGCGACTCCCATAACAACGAATTCAATTACCCCCAAATGGAGAGGGTGTAGTACTTGTCAACCTCACCGTGAGAACGTATGATCTTAGTGTGCAAATGGTTATTGGGGGACTGTACCAGATTTTGGTTTGATCACGGAGTTTGGAGTTAACACGTGTTGGAGGTGAGAATTATATTGAGTATTCTTAATTAACAGTTGTGTTTGATCAGGGATTTAGAAGTTAGCACCTGCGAGAGAGTGAGAATTGAATTCAGAATGGCCTCCTAAACTAACAGTTATCCTGGTATTGGGTGGAGCTTAAAGCATTTGCTAAAGCATTTGTGAGGAGGCCAAAGTGGGTGATAGAAGCTGAGGCACGTGGTTGTTTGTTTCAGTTTCTGGGGGAAAAAATACACACACACTCACACACATACATTGAATAATGTATTTTTTTTTCTACTTTGTATACCTCCGAAATCGTAGCATGTGCTGGATATCCCTGGATGTATCTGGAGGTCACTCTTTGTTGTATAAACTCGAGCATGACACGTGAACGCTCTGAAGCTCAATGTTTTCATGAGTAAAATGGTGGTGATAGCATTGACCTAGCAAAAATAATGAAAAGTCAATCAAATAAGAATATAATCCACCAACCGTAATATTTAATGCATAGAAAACACATATGTTCGTCTAGTGTCTTTGTCTAAGATCTAGCACCTTCTACTTTAGCTAAACTAAGTTCCTCACCATTCCCTACATGTGTGTCTTGCTAACTTGGCCTCTGTGCTTCCCTTGGATTGCTTCTCTTTTTCGTTTCCATCTGTTCAAATAGCTCCTTCTTTGGGACATACTCTTAAGAAAAACTCACCATTGTTTTTTTATTTCAAATTTAAATATATAAGTGGGTATTCTGCATTTTTGTTTGCTAAATCTGGCAGACCTTCTCTCAGAGGTCTTGGATTTCTCTACTGTAGGATTTCAGGTAGGATGCTGTTTGGGTGCGAGTGGGGACAAGGACAGTGGGGAGAGCCCACATGTCTCAGGGCCCTGTCTACCTTCAGGAACAGATCCCTTTGGTACCTTCTCCGACTCCTGCTTTTCCGGTTCGTTCAGTGTCTTCCACATGACTACCACGTTTCAACACTCATCTTTGGCTTGCAAAACATCTTTTCTACGAATTTCTCACCTTAGATGATCTGTGCGACTCTCTAGCAATATTTTGCTGCTAACTTGCTTCTATCAGCCTCCACCATAGGATTCGTTTTGAATAACTTCAGTATCTATATGTTTTCTCCCTTCTGTGCTTCATATATACCTATTCAACTCTTTTCAAAAGCATTCTTATCTTTCCCTAAGACTCCAAGTGTAGATTTAACCCACGCAGAATCTCCATGGGTTCTTATACATCCTCTCTTTGGGGTTTGAGTTAGTCCAATACTCTTTCTAGAAGTTTCCTGGACTATCTCAGCTCACTATAATCAATCATGTCTTGAAACTAATCACGTCAGCACTAAAAAGTTATTCCAGAAACTATGTTATTACTCCTGTAATAAATCATGTTATTATTTAAAAAAATGACTAGGCTTTATTGAGATTTTCCAATGTGTGAACTTCAATATTAAGCACTTATATGAGAATCACATGACTGTATGAGATAGCTACTGTTATCATATCCATTTTACATACAGAAAAAATAAGTCCTTTGCTGAAAGTCACATAATAGTAAATAGAGATACTGATGGTAGAAAATTAGCCTAGCATTCCACTGACTCTCGGTGAGTACTTTTTTCCCCAAAATTTTAAGTGTATTTATTTATTTTGAGGGAGAGAGAGAGAGAGAGAGAGAGAGAGAGAAAGGTACAGAGAGGGACAGAGAGGGAGAATCTCTGTGCACTGTCAGCACAGAGCCTGATGCAGGGCTCGATTTCACCAACCCTGAGATCATGACCTGATCAGAGCTCAGGAGTTGGGTACTTAATGGACTGAGCAACCCAGGAGCCCCTCTTGGTAAGTACTTTTTAATAAAAAGGTAAAACCTCTTAACAAGTACCTGGATCATCTATATTTATGCTTGCTTTATCTTTCTTTGTTTGAACTGGATTCCAAGTCTCTGAGTTATTGGTTTATTATGGCCTGTTACTAAGAGTTAAAATTCATGGGTCCCATTTCCCAGAAGAGGACATACTTATCTCAATATTTTTAATCAGTGGTAGATTTCAATGTCTAGACTCTTCAACTAAAGATTGATTAGCCACTGCAGATGGATCAGATGACCCTGGTTTTGCTAATACATGTTTTTTTCCTTATATGTACTAACTTATAAGTACTAACTTATATATACTAACTTATATGTACTAACTTATATGTACTAACTTAATCACTGAGGCATAAATATCCCTTCAGTACAAAATATGTTGTCAGAAAGAATCTCTTTATTTCTTCAAGCTTATTTCCTTAGAATTTATTTAGCTTGCCTTCAGGTGTAGAGTTATTAGTTACTTCATCAGGAAGGTAGTCAGGGAGTCAAAATATACTGGATGAACATCTTCTCTGTAAATGCTTAGTGATAAGGGATGAGTACCAGGTGATGACTGAGCCTACAGAACTTGGGTCCTTGTGCCACTGAAGCTATTTTAAGGAGAGAGAAATCGGGAAACAAACCAAACAAAGGGCTATATGTGTGGTACGTGTGTGTGTCCACATACTTAGATAAGCACTCTTGAGGAAGTAAATTTTAAAAAAAATGCAAAATCTCAGCCCTCTTATTCCTGTGTTTTTTAAAATGTTTATTTATTTATTTTGAGAGAGAGAGAGAGAGAGGGAGAGAGAGAAGCAGAGAGAGAGGGAGAGAGAATCCCAAGCAGGCTCCATGCTATCAGCACAGAGTCTGATGGGGGCTAGACCCCATGGTCTGTGAGATCCTGACCTGAGCTGAAATCAAGAGTTGGACACTTAACCGACGGAGCCCCCCAGGAGCCCCTTTTATGTGTTTTTCTTTTTTGAGAATGGTGGCTCACATCTTCTCAGAAAGAGAAGAGCAGTTTCTATTACACAGTGTTTGAATCAGATGATATTTATCCCATTGCACCTTGTGTAATGATTACTTGAATCTGTGCATCGCATGGCCAAGATCCAAGACATGAATGAATAGAGAGTAGGGTCATAAATACAAAAGCATTTCCCACCTCTTTTATTTCTAAGCAGGTCACATTTCAAAGTTCTACAATGCTTAGAGAACAAGCTTTGATAACCGCATCAGGTCTGAATTAGCCGCTCATTCTCATCAGAAAAAAGAATGGCAGAAGTTACTCACAAATATAAACACACACAAATAACCACGATTCACCCCACAGACCGTTTTCTGGCTCAGGATCCCGGAGCAAACACTGTGTCAATCTAATAAACAAAAGGACCCTTCCATTGATTTAATATTAACATGACCTTGCGGTTGGATTAAGACATGAATATTAAAAAAAGAAAAGAATTGGATGGCTTAATTACTGGAGTGTGGTAAATTGAGAAATACTGAATAAATCCACAAACTCATCAAACGACACATTTCTTCCTTTTATTTTAAGGTGAAGATTAATCAAATGAGATGTGACTTTGACCTTTAATGACTTCAACTCGCCATTTGTTTTGTGAATGCCAGCAAGTTATTTAATCATTACTATTGATAAATACAATAATCTTTTAAAAGACAGAGACAAACGTGTAGTTTAACAGACTCAGTAAATAAAGCATATGCCTTGCCTTTTGTTTCTCTTAAGGAAAACAAGAGAGCTGCATGACTGTTTACAGACAGCTTTGAGATCAGCTTCGGGGTGACTGGAGCAGGAGAGAAGCTAGAGTGCATCGGAGGGGAAGACACGAACCGCCCGCCCTGTCCCTGTCTGCCCCTGCCCATCAGTCATCCCAGGCAGTTTCGAATGCCAGGGGCACGCTCCACACCACCCAATGTCACCAAGACCTCTCTATGTATAAAATAACATTTTGAGGACTTAAGCCATCAATATGGAACCACCCAATCTCAAAGTAGCTGTCATGGCTGAATGACGATTAATAAAACCATCTGTGAAGGTACAGACGATTTGTATCTAAATATAGTTACTATACATTATTTTGCTAAGATAATGCTTAAATTGGGTCCTTGGGAGCAAGAAATTCACAACCTTTTCCACAAAGGAAACACTTAGTAGACGTGGGCCAAACTAACTGTAGCATCTCGTCTGGAAGCGTTTTGTTACAAGGTGGAGATGAGGCTGTTTAAGATGGATGGGTGTTGGTGGGGAGCGGTCCTAGAAAAAGCTGGGGGGTGCCATGTTCCGTGGACGCTACATCGTTTTGGATCCCTCCCTTGTGGCAGCATCTTGTGTCCCACCGTCAGGAAGTTTGCTCTCTCCACAGCTTTTCACTGACTTTCCAAGCAATGATTTTCCGGACCCCAGTGTTCTTCTTCAAGGCCATCTCGCTGGTCTCTTGGGAAAATGGTGGAAGCCACTCATGTGCTGGTGAATGTTCAACTACCCAGCTCTGCAGACAAAGTAAAGTCATGATTTGTGGTCTTTGCCAATTTCCGCGGTGTAAATTCTCTCTCCGTTGCTGAATTCAAGCTTCCGGTGTAACCGAAGTTGGCACTGGGAAGAAATGCACGCATCACGAGCTGGCAGCATCTGGCTCCAGCCACATGCTGGGGGCTAATGGCTCTCTCAGTGCTCCAGGAGCTCAGGAGACCAGAGGTCCAGGCAGAGGGACAGGGAATCTCCCCCAGAGGTCAGAAGGTGAGTGGGAGATGGGAGGTGACGGGTAAGGAAATGTGTTACTTTTGAGTGGCTTGAGGTAAGTTCCAAGCTGGAGACTGGCCGCATGGGAGGGAAGAGGGCATTGAACAAACCAAGCAGGGGAAGCGATTTCAGTTTTAAGTGTGTTTTTCAGTTATTTTCAAGTTTTTCTTATCATAAGAAGCACAAAGAAGCGCTTCCCGAAAGTGCGTAGTTTTCTGGCTTTAACCCAAATTGACTGAATCAGTCTTTCTAGGGAGACCCATGAGAAGTCATATTTCAGTAAGTGGCTCTCGGATTCTATTGATCAGGCGAGACTGGGAAGCACAGACACGGACGTTGGGGCAGAATTCTCTAAAGGAGAGTGGAATGGGGTTTGTCAACCCTTCCTGTGCACGGAATCACCCGGGGAAGCTCACACATTCTGTTGCTCAGTAAGCACCCCAGAGACGGAGATTTCTTTGGCCTCGGGTGGGTCGGGAACACCGGACACCTGCAGGTTCGAAGACCATCCAGGGGATGGTAATACGCAGCCCAGCCCGGGCAGCACTGACGTGCGTCCCGAGGGTGAGGACCGACTGGCGACGACGGGGGGTACAATGAACAGTTGGAGCTCAAGGGCATGATGTTGGAGTTGCCGCTGGTGGGTTTATAAGTCTATCAAAGTCCACCGTCCCCCAGACGGAAGTTCATGCCTGTGATCCTTCCATGTCCCCAGCACTCAGCCCGTGGCTGGCATGTGGTGATCCTGCAATCAATGTCGCGTGAGTAGGTGAGTGTCCTAATTGGCTGGCTTCATGAATAACCTGGTGGTAACGTGTCGATGAATGCATCAGCTTGCTTCTGAGGAACGCATTTGCATTTCTACAGGACCGTCTGCAGACAGTGGCTGAACCCGAAGGAAGAAACGTCTCCCCTGCTGGAGCAGGCAGGCGGGGAAGACGATGCTGAAGCTTTCTGTTCCGTCCAAATCGTATCATGCGGGAAGCGTACTTCCGTTAAGCGCAGTAGGATGCCCTGGTACATTTTAGCTGTTTACGTCTACGGGAACCACCGACTTCCCAGCTGGAAGGTACAGACGTGACTTTTGGAAAAATTATTTTAGAAAGCGGTATCACGAATGTATTATTTACATATTTAACAGCAGTGAAAGACATCTTTTTTTTTTTTTTTTTTTTATTTATTTTTGGGACAGAGAGAGACAGAGCATGAACGGGGGAGGGGCAGAGAGAGAGGGAGACACAGAATCGGAAACAGGCTCCAGGCTCCGAGCCATCAGCCCAGAGCCCGACGCGGGGCTCGAACTCACGGACCGCGAGATCGTGACCTGGCTGAAGTCGGACGCTTAACCGACTGCGCCACCCAGGCGCCCCATCAGTGAAAGACATCTTAATGCCAGATAACGTAAAACCTTTTCAAACATCCCAATAATGGCAGTTTCCTCATATTGGAGAAATGAGCTTTTCCTCACACGCGCAAAAGATTATCCCACAATTATAAACGTGAAAGGGCTCCAAAAGCGAATTTTCGTTCTCAGCGTTCAACTGCTCGGGAGTAGGGACACAGCAGATACGCAGGTATGCTTCCGGCAGCCGTGGAGAACTTGGCAAACGCTGGGGATCTCACTCTGCACCTGCACTGCCAGTCACGGAGGGAGAGTCTCTGCTTTCTGTCCCTCTGCTCTTTCCATGTGTCTTTCCTAGCTTGTCCTCTTGATTTTCTCTGTGACAGTTCAGACTGAATCCAGCGAAGGAGAAGGGCTTTTGGCTTACTTCAGTTTGTTCTGCTTTGGTTACTTGGAAATGAAGAATCATCGGGCTCGCCCTGTGCTCCGGGAGACGTGCACCTCGTGGGGCCGCGGAGAAGAGCTCCTACTTGCGGCCCCAGTGTCCCACCCGGGTGTAGACGGAGGCTGGCTGGCTGTAGCTGCTGGGTGGGTATCTGTTATGTAGACCTGTCTACACAGCATCTAGATCCAGATCGTGTGTGTCCGGTTAAGAACCTGCAGTGATTTTGCCGCACCATCCCCCCACCCTCCCCCAGGGGGATATTTGGCGATATGGGGAGACATTTGGGGTTGTCACAAGTTGGGGGGTGAGAAGTGCTCCTGGCACGTAGCCGTGGAGGCCAGCGATGATGTCCAGTATGCCCAGGACAGCCCCCCAAACAAGTGACCGTCCAGCCCCGGATGCTAACGGTGCCGAGGCTGAGACACCGATATACGCCCACGTCCACGTGCCTGTTTGTCTCTCTCAAGGTCCCGTGGCCCCGGACAAAAGATGCGGGCGGTTGTCTACTTCTCTGTCTCCTCAGGACGGAGACCGCGCGTCCATCACGTCTGTACCGCCATCCAGCCCAGCACGACCCTGGGGACAGACACGTGCCGTGAATGTTTTCTGAAGTGAAAGGAGAGGGGCTCACGAAGGTCTTCGGTCCTGAGTCTCTCCCGCCCGACCGCAATGTGAAGAATAACTTCTTCTCATTGGCACCCTGAGGGTCCACAGCCCTCAGGGAAAAGTGGAAACACAGCCTGAGGGGTGGCCCACGTTGTTCTAGAACCTGAGGGTAAGTCACCATGTCGCCTAAGTATAACACGCAGCGTGGAAACAGACCCGGACTCTCCGGGGAGCACCTCAGCACAGACTCCATAGTCATCCTTGACTTCATTGTTTTGTTTTTTGTTTTTTTTTTTAAACTTGTTTCACGTTTATTTACTTTTGAGAGAGAAAGAGAGACAGAGTGCAAGCGGGAGGAGGGCAGAGAGAGCGGGAGACACAGAATCGGAAGCAGGCTCCAGGCTCCGAGCTGTCGGCACAGGGCCCAACGCGGGGCTCAAACCCACGAACCGTGAGATCATGACCTGAGCCGAAGTCGGATGCTTAAAGGACTGAGCCCCCCAGGTGACCCTCCTTGACTTCTTTCTTCCCTCCCACATTGGTCTGTCACAAGCCTCGGCTGGGAGCATCTCTGGTCCTCAGTGCCAAACCCCAGCGGCAGCTACTAGGTGTTTAGCAAACACAAATGCACACAGCTGGCCTCTTGCCCATACAACCATGGCCCCGCCCAACCCAACCACTTAAGAGTGGACAGAGAGGCACGGCTGTGGCACCTGTCACCGGGGTGAGTGACAGCATGGCCCCAGCAGGTCTAGGCTGGCCCATGCGGGTGTCCACACACACACACACACACACTAAAAACAAAACTCTGCCTGGCTTCTGAAGAACTGGCGACCTCATAGGAAGACTGAAGCCACTGTAGGAATTATAAATGGCTTTTCTGTGAAACCCACACAGATGGCTAAAAGAACAGTAAAAATGTATGTATTTGTTTATGACACTTCCTCACAGAAACGATACCTGTTAATCAAGACGGTGGGGGGCAGGAGGAGGGACGGGGCAGATCTTGCCAATTTCTGGGTTTTAAAGCACGAACAAGAATTTTAAATACCTTCCAGCTGACACGATGTCTTAGAAGAACGCTCTGGACACCAGGAAGAACCCCCAGGTTTTGCATGTGGGTTCGATCCCACACGTACCAATGACATTTCACGAAAGCGGAGGGGGTGGGAACATACACGGGCAGGACAGGCTGTGTTATGTCACACCCTGAAGGGATGCACGCTTTTAGAGGGACACTAGGAGTGTTTATAGTGGTCCAGGGACTCAACAGACAGCGGTGTGTCAGAGAGGACGAGACAGACCGTAGACCGTGCAGGCTGGAAGAGGCCCGGGCCGTTCCCAACTTCATGGAGGTCGGGGGCTCAGGTACGCGTTGATCTGCCATGCAGCAAAGCAGACTTCTGGAACCTGCCAACGGCATGTTGGAAATGCGTCAACTGTCCATCGACGATCCATGTTTCTGCAAAAGAAGAGCCGTAGCGAGACCCTGAAGGGTGGGAGAGAAAGGCTACCTCACGTCGATTCGGTACCGCGGGCACATACGGAAACCTCGTAACACACACCCTCTTCTGTGTGGTTCAGGCTCGTAAAGATGGATACGTCTCTATATATTTTTTCCCACAAAGCGGCAGCACCGCTTGGTAGAAAGGATCTGGGTTTGGAGTCAAACAGATGTTCTCCTTAGCTGCATAGACAGGACCACGCGCCTCACCCTCTGAGAGCCCTGTCCCTTCACCTGGGAGCCCGGTACCCCTTCCAGGAGCGCGGTGAGGATGGAGAGTGGGGGAACGTGGAATAGCAGTGACCTTCACCTCCTTTTCCCCTCACCCTGCGAGCATCAGCAAACAGAAGTGATGAGTAAGTAAAGAAGGGAGTAGAACCCCTGTTGGAACGAAATGAGGGGCATAAGGGAAGCCTTCTTTCTTGAGGACATGGCCTGAGAGGTCACCCAGGACCCCCCCTCAAGGCTTCCTGGGGAAAAGAAGTGGGTTCGATTTGGGCGTCAGGCTAAAAGCAGAGTCCTGGCCCGGCACTGCTATAGTGACAGTCCCACCTGCCGTCCCCGAGCTGTGTCACACACCCTGGGGGGGCCACACACGTGCGGAGCACTTTCTGAAAGCTTCCTGCACTTGACGGACGCTAGCGGCTGTCGCTGCTACTACTCCGCGACCCCGGGGACACCCGGTCATAACGTAGGAGTCGGGTAAGCCGTTGGGTCAATGTACCGAGGATATCGTTCCACACGCAGCTGTCCTTCCCCGGGGTGTTTTGCCCGCTGCCCCTCTACCGACCTTAGCAATGTCTGGGGACGTTTTTCCACCGTCACAATTGGCAGGGGCTACTGCCATCAAGTGGGTGGAGGCCAGGGATGCTGTTAAGCCTCCGACTATGTGCGCCCGCCCCTCCCCCCAGAATAACTGAGGCCTGCGTGTCAGTAACGCCCAGGTCGAGAAACACTGATTCGCGGTAGCTGGGTGCTCGGCCCATAGCCCGGGGTGAGTGATCGCAGCCCTGGCTTCATCCACACAGACCTCGTGTCATGCTCACCCTGGCCGCTGTCATACCTGGAGCGTCACTCTGTCTCTGGCCTTGAGCTGACTCTCAGGGGGAAAAGGGAATAGGAATTAATTTGGTGTCATCCACCGTTCACGGAAGGCTCCTGCTTCCTGGGAATCGGGCCCCCCCGGCTTCCCGCACCTCCTCTTGCCAGGCGAGCCGGGAGAACTCGGCCCCCTTGGGAGCAGGTGGGACGGGGACCCGGCCACGCTGGCGCCGGGAGCCAGCAGGGCTCTGTCCCTGGGGGGCCAGCAGCCGTGGCCCCCGGCCTGTCAAGGGCACACAGCCTGCAGCAAGTCTGCTCTCCAGGGAATCCTGCAGCTCAGCTCCCACGGGGGCTGCGGGGGGGGGGGGGGGGTTGGCGGGCAGAGCGCCCAGCACTCACCTCCTCACTCTCCTGCCTCCTTCCTCCCACTTCCTTGGCAGGGCCCTGAGGACTGCACCGATGGGGAAACGAAGGAACAACCCCAAACTACCCCGGGTCTCCCCTCTTGGGAAGAGGCAGGTGCCTCTCTCCCAACACAACCCGAGCTCGGATGGCGCAAAGTGATGTAGCCGTTCACCCTCCCCGCACCTTCCGGGCGGGATTTGCTGCCATGGTGAGCACCCCAGAGGCAGGGGGCGTGCCGTCCCGTATCAGGGGACCGGTGACAACCTGAGAACCTCTCAAGGCCTGTCTGCAGTCTCAAATTACGTCACATCCCCAGGAGGACCCTGCGAGGTGGACATCCTTCCCCCTTTCAGAGCTCAGCAATGAGCATCGCTGTCAGCCGGCACGTGCCAAGAACGTTCCAGAAAGTGTTATGCAGATGGACCAATCCCTCCGCATGTTATCGGGCCTCGGATGGGTAGACATGAAAAGATCCCCGTTGATCAGACAGTGTGACTAACACTCCACAAACAAGCAGAATGAGCTGGAACCTTGAGTTAAACATGCCTAAATGGTCATCCGAGTTTGAAACAAACGGAGAAACTTTAGGGACGTGCACTCAAGATTGGGTGGTACACGGGGAAGCTTTAAAAATCCAGCTGAAAACAAAAACAAAAACAAAAACGTGTTCTGACGGTCAACATGGGCACCAGACTTTTGATCTCCTTGGTTTATACACAGCCTGCTCTGTGCAATAGCTTCTCATGGTCAGCTGGGTAGGAGCAGGCTAACATCAGAGAGAAATCCAAATGACAGAAGTTTTGGATGAATGTGCTGTCCCTTTGAAGAGGTTTTAAAGTACCTGACTTTGTCCTGTTTTTGTGCTGATATTTGATGAGGTGCAAATCATGTATAATTAGCTCAATGGAAAAAAAAATCTCATGTTACTTCATGTAAAAGCTACCTTTTAGGTCCTTGATGAAAGTTTCATTAAGAAGAAAAATAGTTCTCCTCTGTATTCACTCCGAGATATCACATTCCCAATTTCGGAAATGTAGTTTTATGAGAGCTAGGATGAAAACAAATGACCCGAGTGAGGTTCTCAAAGCCACTTCCTGCTCCTTCCAGGCCCCTCTTCTCTTTGTCCCCATGTCACAGAGAACAAAAACTTCGATTCTTTCCTGAGTCATGATTCAAACAGGGCTTTGCTCTACATGCCCCAGAGAAAAGCGGGCCCCAGAACAGTGGCCAGTGGACAAGAGCCAGTCAATACATAGGCAGTGACTGAAGAAAGGGATGGTTGAATGGACGCGATCTAAGGAATCATAACTAGGCATTAGACATTTTATTGAAAAATTGTAACTGCTCACTAAGAAGAAAATTTGGGACCAGAATTGAGAAATTCAATTTCTATCACGTGCATGAATTGACTGTTTTTCTGCATACATTCAAGGGACTGTGGGCATTTGCCTGTGAAACAGTACAAACTCAACAACTGTTTACGGTGAATGAATAAAGTTCAAGTGCGTTGAATCTCCAAAGAAATGCGGTGACATGGAAATAAGATTGTCTTTGGAGAATTAAATTATGAGCATCATTATGAGTGGTCAACCATTGCAGTAATAGCGTCTTGACTGATAGATACAGCATAAAATGTCATGTTGTGACTAAGAAAGTTCTTCTCAACATTCACGAAATGAGATAATGACACGTCAACCTCCAATGAATAATAGATATGCCCAGGGCTCCTTTCTTACTGGCTAATTACTGAGTTTCTAATTTCAGGAGATCTCTTTGATTTTCTCACAAAAATACTCAGTATACTTGCTGACTATTTGGGGAGAGGAAAACTTAGATTCAGAAGAAGACCTAGAATGATGTATGTTGATCGACTTTAAAAGGATTTTATAGATTTCTTCTAAACTGCTTGGCTTACAAAGTCATCTGTTAATCCACCTCGCAAGAAACATGTCCTAAATTGAAGCAGTAAAGTGTGATACTTAGACCAAAATTAGAAACACAAATACAGTCAGGGGTCATAAAGCAATTGCAAAACTCATATAGGGCAATACCACCTCCATCGGATGTGGGGGAAGCGTGCCTGTGTCATCTGTGCTGGTGCTAAAGCAGCATCCAAAGCTCTGGGGAAGTACTCAGGGCATGGATGAAGCTTCTAGCAACTATAGCTGTATTGCCCTCAAGGAGGCTGGTACACTCAACACAAGCAACTGAAGCAGCTTGTGGCTGTAACGAGAGGACACAATAGGCACCTGCAGACCATGGCAACCGGGAACCTGAGTCCATCACCACAAGAGGAAGCAGCATAGACTGTGGTGGCATGGTGGTAGAGAGCGACAAGCTAGTGGAAAACCTGGGCTGTGGGCCTGGTGTCCCAGACAAGGTCGCCTCATCTGTAAATAAGGAGAGGCATCGATCGTCACTTAGATACCACCCATCCTGTCCTAAACCGGGCTGAGTCTATGGTGCTGCATGAAATTGTTGAGTGTGGAAGAAGCTGGGCAGCCATGAACCATTTTGGCTTCACGTGAATATAGCTATGGACTATTTATTTCCCTGTATCCCACCCCTGTGTGCCCTGGGAAGACAAGGTCAGTGTCCTACTGATGAACAGGGACGATGACGACAACACGTGGAATCTTTCTGAACAATAGCGTGCTATCACCTAACTGTACATGCAGCGTTTGATAACCCCTTAAAAATTAGGTCATCCAACCCTCACCAAAACTTGAAGAGTCAAATGCATGTCGGTTTTATGAAGTAGAAGACATAGCTTAGAAAGGTAAATGCTTACCCCAAATCATGCAAGTAGAATGAGGTAGACTTTTATTTACGTACTTTTCTCATCTCATCTGATTCCAAATCACACACCCCCTTCAAGTATGGACTGTTTAATAAAAGCTAATATAATGAAAAAAAAAGTGGAAATGTATAAAATGTATAAAATGAGGAAGGTAAATGAGAGGAATATGCAAAGGAGGAAGAAAGGAAGTCACTTTCCCCCAGGGAATTTACATTTTCGCAATTACTAAAGTCTTAAAATTTTAACCAAAATACAAGAAAAAAAAATCCTGTTAAGTGTAGTGAGCAGGTTGACTTCTCTTCTGGACTTTGTCTAAAAAATCCCATATTTTAAAAATGTGGATACATCATTGGCTAAGACCCACCCTCCGCCCCTTCTTCCCTCTCTCTCTTCCTCTTTTACTTCATTCATTCATTCATTCATTCATTCATCAATCCATATTTTTTTTTCAATTTTGTTAAGACTATAGCTTACTTGGGGAATAAACCATTCAAAGGGAAGTAATGGACGATAAGTTAGGGCAAGTGTGTCTTAGTTCAAGAATCATGCAGTTTGGCAGGTGAGCAACCACATGGCAATAGAACAAGCACTCCTGTGCTTCTGGGGGTTCAACAGAGTCTTCCAGAGCAGTGACAGAGCTGAGACTGACACGAGGTTAAGAGCTGCCAGGGTGAAGACACGCTGTCCTCAAGCTCCACCCATGGAAGGCATTGGTCATCTCCATTCAAATAAACTCTTCCCAAGGAAAGGGACTTAGTCATGTTCACTGTCTTCCATGTGACAGTGGCAGGGACCATGGGTACCCAACAAGGCAGGGACCTTGTTGGACAACTCATCCCAGAACCCCCTCATCCAGTGCAGTTCCTGGCACAGTAGATACTTGGCACTTATTTAGAGAGTAAATAACATTTTGTTTATTTATTTTCAGAAAATCTGGTGTAAAAAAAGCACATGCCCAAGATTCTGGGAGGAGGCTCTTTGTCCTCTAAGGGAGGAGAAAGTGAAAATGAGCACAGATGTTAGATATAAAAGTCAGCCTCCATCTCCTTGGGAACTCCCTCCAGGTCTGTCCCCATTGTCAGGTTGAAAGAAATGAGTCAGGAAGGTCAGATTGCCAATGCCCCCCTGGCCGTAAGAGACAGAGCTGTGGCTTAAGTCCTGAACTCTGCGGTTCTAAAGCCCTTGTCCTGGATCACATATAAAACATATGTTTGCAAGCATTTTCTAAGTTGAGGCATCAGGGTACATAATTGGGTGTGGCATCGACTTGGAAATGGACTTGATGATCCGTAGAAATGTCTTCATTTTAAAGTACACACAAGTAGAATTCCTTGGTTTTCCTGACCTTAGTTCCACGCTTTGTGTTTTTGCTAACTTCTGATGACCTGGAACCAGAATGCCTCCAGAGGAGCTCATCCCTGCATCTACGCAGGCAGCTGAGATTTCATGTTCTTCCTCCACGACTGTGCTCCAGCCTCTCCAATTATTTAGTGTCCTCTGGATATTCCGTGTCTGGCTCATCCATCCACCGTGCCGTCAGCGGAAATAGAGCACGCCCTGCTTCCCGGTGTTTCTCCAGCTCAAGGGAAGAAGACCACGCTGTGGCCAAGTAATCTGAACCCTTGGATGTCTGAAGGAAGAGGAAACTGGGAGAAATTGAGGATGATGTTAATATCAGACCATGTGCGCTAAACTCAGAGAGAGTGAGGCCGGGCAGTGCAGCATCATGCTTAACCTTGGGGACTGGGGCCAACTCTTCTTGGAAGCCCTATTACGTCACTTACACCACCCGTTTGTTAGACCAGGTGTAAGTTACTTCTCCTCCATCAGCGCCAGTGTTCATAAAAACAGTGATGATAATGGTCACAAAGACCATTTTCTTTTCCACAGAGTTGTGTCTGCGTTAAACAGGATGACACGTGTATTTTTATTTTTAATTTTTTAATGTTTATTTATATTTGAGAAAGAGAGAGACTGAAACAGAGCATAAGCAGGAAAGGGGCAGAGAGAGAGGTAGGCCCAGAATCCGAAGCAGGCTCCAGGCTCTGAGCTGTCAGTACAGAGCCCGATGCGGGGTTTGAACTCACAAACTGTGAGATGGTGAGCAAAGCCTAAGTCAGACACTCAACTGACTGAGCCACCCAGATGCCCCTGGGATGACCCACTTAAAGCTCTGTAGTGGTGAATGCACATTTGTTGTTATCGCCTCTGATTGAATAAGCACGCATGTATCACGATCAGTGTTTTCCACATACTGTGTTAATATTTAATAAATAATGACATCTTTTTATGGTGATATGTTTAAGGATTAAGAACAATAAATGTTAGCTTCCCTTCTCTAATCCCCTGCTCAGTTGGGGATTATTTTGCCAAATAGCAACCAGCCCCAACAGACACTTCCTTCTGTGACAAGGTCGGTGGTGTCAGACTCATTAACATTTCTTGAACTCATCTTTGAGAAAACAAGAAAAAAGCTGGGATGTTCTGAATCTAGAGGGATGTCCCGCTCAGCCTGGAGAGGTCAACTCATCAACATCTGGAGAAGAATTTAGAGCTTTCTGTTTGGACCCCATTTCTAATTCTTTCCTCCAATCCTGCTGACTTTGAACATATTTTTGAAAGTTTATCTCTTTCTCTTTTTCTTTCTTCCGAGAAGTATCTGTGCAAAGAGTTTGCACCCCTCGGAGGCACCCACTACCAAATTAATGTTTTGTGCGATGTTCTACATAGGTTCTAGGAGCTTGGCTGAGATGTTGAAATTGAGTGTGGAGACGATGGTTATATACACGTACGTTTGTGACCTTCTAGAGAGAAGGACTGTTCATTCCATCACCCCACACAGTACCTGGTTTGTAGCCGGCACTCAGATAAAGGTTCGTTGAACTGACAAAGTAAACATCAGATGTCTGTTTTGACCTTGAACATGGCAGCGCAGGGTTGAAAATTAGCATGGAGATCTGAGGGAAATGATCCACCTTTATCATCGTCACTGTGCTTCCCAGTACTTACTGTATTAAATTGGATCAATTTGTTATTTAGATGGTTGCCTCTGGAAAGATTTATGACAGAAGGGGACTTTGCTCCCTGTTTCATAAGCAAACAAAAAATAAACCAGTTAGAGAAGAGACCGCTCATACAAGGTCAAAGGTAGAAACTTTAATGGGGGCTCTACCTTCTTTCCTGTAGAATGTTCAAACCTTAGTTTTTAATTTCAAGACGGAAAACATTTCAAGCACATCCCTTTATCACGTGTGACAGTCTTGTGTTTATAAATATGTCTTAAAAAGAGAATATATGAGACCAGGAGAAAGAATTATCAACTCATTTCAAACCTGTATCTCTCTTTGATTGACTCTTAGACGGTGAGAAGCCACTCTGATCTTATCCCCGTAGAAACATTTAGAGTCATCAGTTACCAGTTGGCTTGTGTCAGAGAGCTCTTTGGGGCCTCGTGACTCTAGTGCCATTATCATATCTCTCATTCTCGTTTTGTTCTCTAAAGTATTCATAGAATTATATATTGTTGGGATTGAAAGTGACTTCTAAAATTGCCCAGTCCAGTCTTCATATTTTATTGATAAATTAATCACGGTCCAGAAAGGCTAGTCACACCGTCAATGGTCTCACAGCTGCTTGTAAAAGAACAGACACAATGACTTCAGTCTTACATCTCGACTGCCACAGGCTGTCTCTACATGACTCTGGAGGGTGGATGCCCTCAAGTGGAGCTAGTGATTTCGTATTGTCACACTATGTCTTTCTCTTTGCTGAGTTTCTAACTTTTCTCCATTATTTACCTCTGTCATTGAGGAGACATTTAAGGTTGAGCTCAATTCTCTATAACTAGATATATATATATATATATATATATATATACACACACACACATATATATATATATATATATATGAAGTAGAATCAAATACTATCTCCCACCTCCCTCTCAACAAGCAATATTTATTTCTTGGAGTTGGAATGGTGATTTAAAAAAAAAAATTACTGAATATATATTGCGTTATTAAGAAACTGGGACATGCTCATAAAGTTGGCTGATGTTTTGAATTTGTAAGAAAGAGTTTTAATCATATAGTAGAAACGTCCTATGATAGAAAAAGGTTAAAATTTGGTACCGTTGTAAAATTAATGTGATCGCTGTACAGATAAGATACAGTGAAAAACATAATGAATTTAATTAATAGATTCAAATGTTCAAAAGGGAAAAGGGAAACAACTAAATACATATTAATATAATAGAAGAAGCTAAAATCTGCATTTATATAACATAATTCAGATATAATATGCTTTTTAGAACTCTGGGGTTTAGGTAAAGAATATGCTAATACCACCATTTTTTCCTGGAGGAATTTACAGCTCAGAGATGGACCTACCCAAGACCAGAGAGCAAATAAATGATGAAGCTTCCGAACACCACAGAATGAATCCAGCGTTCTTCCCGTGGATCTCGGTGATTCCCAGAGGTATTCCTATGGAAGCCTGAGGATTGCAGGAATGATGACCCAAAAAATATGAAAAAAAGAAAGAAATGATTACAAAAGCTGAAGGTAATAATTAATTAGATAAATAGAACGGATCTCAATTTGTTCACAGACATTTGACTTTGTGAAGAGTAAGCAAAATTCAGATTAACCCACGTTCACTATGTATAAGGGACTCCATTTAATGTTGAGAAACAAACATGTTTAGGGGCGTCTGGGTGACTCAGCCAGTGAAGCGTCCGACTTCGGTTCAGGTCATGATCTCACTGTTTGTGGGTTCGAGCCACACATCGGGCTCCATGCTGACAGCTCAGAGCCTGGAGCCTGCTTCGGAGTCTGTGTCTCCCTCTCTCTCTCTGCCTCTCCCCTGCTGACAGTCTGTCTCTCTCTGTCTCTAAAGAAAAAGAAAGAAAGAAAGAAAGAGAGAGAGAGAGAAAGAAAAACAAAGATTTTAAAGCACAGACTGACTAATTAGTGCTCACAAAAGAGAGGCCAAGCCCACAGCCCCTATGCTCAGCGCATAGGATTTCAGGAGAGAGATTTTAAACATTACATGCCTGCAGGGCACCACGGTGGCCCAGTTGGTGGAGGGTCCAGCCTGACTTCAGTTCAGGTCATGATATCATGACTGGTGAGCTCGAGCCTCGAATGGAGCTCCCTGCTTTCAACACAGAGCCCTCTTCCGATCCTCTCTTTGTCTCCCTCTCTCTCTGCCCCTTCCCTGCTTGTGCTCTCTTCTTCAAAACAAAAAAGAAAAAAAGAAAAATAAAAGAAAAATAAATATATGTATATGCCTGCAATTAAGCAAAGAGCATAAAAGCATGTGAGGTTGGCATTAATATTTAAACAATGATAAAACATATTGGTGTGTAATGAAATGTTAATCACCTTATCACCTTTTGAGTCTGATTTTTTAAGAAAATAAGTTATTTTAGGACGAGGAGTTAACTTGTATATATATAAATTAAATCTCCGTTCGAGTATTGGACTTGTGAAATAAACAATAATTTGCAATTAAGGATCACATCAAGTAGTTTCTTTTTTTTTATTTTTTATTATTATTTTTTTTTATTTTTGGGACAGAGAGAGACAGAGCATGAACGGGGGAGGGGCAGAGAGAGAGGGAGACACAGAATCGGAAACAGGCTCCAGGCTCCGAGCCATCAGCCCAGAGCCTGACGCGGGGCTCGAACTCACGGACCGCAAGAAAATAGACGCTGGCTGAAGTCGGACGCTTAACCAACTGCACCACCCAGGCGCCCCAAGTAGTTTCTAATTAAAGGGGGAAAAAACCCTTCGTTCATCAGATGCCAGCTTTTTCATATACGGATGTGAAACTGCAGTCTAATTATACACAAATATAGACACAGGTATAGTTACGTCCACAGTTGTAGACATGGTCACATGCATCCCAAGGATGTAAGAGAATTGTCATCATTAGAAGGTGAACAAAACACCAGATAAGTTGCTGTACAAGTTTGTTAATTCATTTGGCAAATAATCAAAAGTAATTAGCAACGATTTTTAATTTTTTATAAAATAGCTCCTCCTCCTCATCAAAATGTAAATAATGCAGTAACAAGTAACTTAAAAAGCGACTTTTTCTCTGTATGTATAGTCATTTTCCACGAAAACTAGGATCATACTATATAAACAATCTAACGCTTTTTTCATGAAGTCATACATAACATTTCCGTGTAATCGGATATTCTTTTGAATATGGAATTTTAATGATTTATTTAACAAGCCCTCCACTGTCGGTCGACAGAGCTATTGTCAATGTTGTTCTTCCTACCAGGAGGGACAGGACGTTAGTGACAGCGGGCTTGGAACCCCCCTGCCCAGAGTGGGAAGACGAGGGTGCTGGTCAATGGACAGGGGCAGGTGTAGGTGGGGGAGGGGAATGGGGCCCTGGGGGAGGCGAGCAGGGCCTGGAGAGGTAGATGAGACCCCTCAAATCGTGTACACTCCTGCACCATGGAAGTGGCTGAAAACCCTCCAGATCCTGAAGCAGAAACTTTGAGTCCCAAGGTGGGTACATCAGCTTGGTTGAAAAGCATCTCTAAGTTTAAAAACAAATTTATTTCTTTAACTACAGTTTCTGATGTGACTCTCTGACCTTTGTCTTTACTTCTCTTACATAAATTCTTATCTCTTGTCCTTGGGAAGTCACCTAATATCTCTGAATCTGTCCCCCACCCATATAGTTAGTGGATTTAATCATCGTGAGTATAAATATTTAATACGTGTAGAACACCTCTAACCTATATGCGACAGGAAGCTCCCAATATACCACTCAATTTAAAAATCCTTTCAGGGCGCCTGGGTGGCTCAGTTGGTTAAGTGTCTGACTTCGGCTCAGGTCATGATCTCATGGTTTGTGGGTTCGAGCCCCATGTTACCGACAGCTTGGAGCCTGGAGCTTGCTTTGAATTCTGTGTCTCCCTCTTTCTGCACCTCCCCCAATCTCTCTCTCTCTCTCTCTCTCTCTCTCTCTCTCTCAAAAATAAATAAACATTAAAAAATAAAAACCCCTTCAAGTACAACATGTATAAGTTTCTGCCTACTGTGTTTTATAAATAAACTGCTTATTACGAATATTGATGATTATTCTAGTTTCCTGGGTAAAACATATCATTTGATTGCTTCGTTGTGTCTTTGTTTAACCTATGCTGAAGCCAGATAGAGCTATCTTTTCTTATTTGGATGGTCTGTTTCTACAGAAATGAAAGTACGCCTGATCGTCGTTCTTTTCACGGGTCCCGTGACTGAATGGCTAGCATTCAAAAAGTACCTTCACCACTGAGCATTTTTCAAAAGAAGCCTTGCGTGGTAGGTGAATGGTTTCAGTGCACTAGTGAGACGATGCCTGAGGGGCGGTAATCTATCACAGAGTGTCTATTGAAATTAGCAAGTAAAATAAGTCACTGTTGTTCAAAGTTTGTAGACAGGTAGGGGAAGAGCGGAGGCATCACAAGTGGCTTTTTGGAGAACCCCTCCTCTGATTCACACTGATGCTAAATTGCCTGAGAGTGAACTGAACAATGACACTGAACAATAATCCCATATGTAATGTGCCGATAATTAAATCCCTCTGACAATTACATCATGCATTAGCGGGCTCAGTCCAATCCATTACTCGCGATCACTCTCTTGGACAAAACAAAATGGGTACTCCAGGGACCGTCAGCAGAGCAGATGCTCCTATGGAAGAAGGCGGCCAAATTCTGTTTACGTAACGTGATCCGTGGAAGGCTAAAATACGGGCTCCTTTCGCCTTCCCTGGCGAGAACCACGCTCCTGGAGACAATGGCACCCAAGCTGGCCACCTTCCTGGCTTGGGGCCTTTGCCAGTCCAAGGACGTGCCAAACATAAAATAGTCATCGATGGCACCAGCATATCCCAACAAAAACATCTACTGATTCTGGTGCTACAGAGAGCCAACCATAATCTATTAGTGCTGTGTCTAAGCTACAATAAACATTCAAACCAATGCTCACCTGTCATCATGACCTATTAGCTTAGTGGATGATGGGAACTCATCTTTTAAAAGTTATTTCTGAGACAAACATAAGCTTAAATCGATGTCAGAAGTCACCACACTGGAGGGCAGAATCGCCGGGGCAGCCTTCTCCCGATGGGCCTTGCGCGTGAGTGCACGGAAATCATCTGTGGATATAGGTGGCCCTGCTCGCTCAGGAAACCTTGCTTTTCTTTGGGTCCTGGAAACGGAGCTGTAAACCGTAGAGTATACAGATCACGCGCTGGGCGGTGGGGTGAAACTAAGAATTTCAGTGTGTATGTTGCGGAAGCAAGCACGAGACTAACATAATCTCAAATCTCGGCCCCCTGGTTTCCTCACTGTGTGAACTAGCATAAGGCAGTTACCCTCTCCAGCCCAGGGCTTCCTCTGTCTGCCTTACTCAGGACAGGCTAGGCTCTGCTGCTGTTATAAGCAGATCTCAGAATCCCAGGGGCCTAACCGAATCAATGCTTCTGTTTTGCTCTTGTAAAGCCCAATGAGCACCAGATTTCCCCTACAGCAGCTACCCTCCACCTGGCGACCTAGAGATCCAGGCTCCCTCTGCCAAATGACGTCACTACCCATCCTGTGAAATCTTCCACTCGCACTGAACTGCCTCCGAGCAGGAAGGACGCACAACACTTCTTCCCACATTCCATTGACTGGAATGATTCTAATGGCTTCAACGTAGCTCTAAGAGAGCGTGGGAGGTCTTTCCACGTGCCCCGGAAATAAGAGGAACCAAATCTGGAGAGGACCAGGAACCCCATACACTATCTCATAAGGGGAAGATTAAAACATAGCATTTCCAAAGCTGTTGGTATATTCATTGGCAATTAGTAGTGTAAGAAACAATTATTACTGTAATACAGAATTATTGCTATTACTATAATAATAATAGTACTTAAGTATAATCATATAATATAAATAAATATTAAATATAATATATATTTATAATATATGATAATATATAATGTAATATATAATAATATAATAATGTGTTGTATTATACTTATAATAATAATAATAATAATTATTGAAGAATCCTTGAAGACATAGGAGACTTACCTGTCAGTCCTCTCTGCACAGTGCTGATGACAACTTTGTTACTTCCCCAGGACCCTACTTTGACAGCTAGGGCCACGTGAAGGTGAGGGCCTAGATCGGTTGCCCTCTTGTGAGGTGTTCGTGATAGCTGACATGTTCCCGTCCCCTTTTAACTGATTGGCCAAAGCCAAATGATACTGTAGGTGATGCTTTTCCCCTTTAACTGATTGGCCAAAGCCAAATGATGCTCTAGGTGATGCTTTCCACTTCCCTCTTAAGTTGAAACCTCTGACATCGGTGCTCTGGTGACCTCATTTCAAACCTCCCAGGACCTACCACTCATGAACACCTGCTGGCTTCCCTGTTCTATCCATCTCCTCAAGGTAAATCCAACCCAGCCCCCTAGTGTGACTTTCTAAGGAAAAATTGGAGAAGCAACTCAGATAAAATTTAATTTTGAACTAGAGCAAGAGACTTACTGTTGAATATTACACTAGCAAGTTTATGTTGAGTTGGCCCAGGTGATGTAGGTGACACATGGTCAGGGAATGAGGAGTGCAAGGGTGCAGAGAAGGTGAGTTGAGAAGAATTAGGCGGGGCAGATGGGGGGGGGCGGTAGACGATGTGTTAGCCATGTTCCATCCCTCCTAGTCTCTGGATGGACTTAGCCTCTACTCTAATAACTCCTGATTAGATCATCAGAAGACTTGATTGTAATTGCCCTAATGGCTCCATACCCAACCCTTCTCTCGTGTGGGTTGACTAGTCCTCTGATGGACTAGTGTTAACACAAGACAACATGACAGGTTGATCAGAGAACAGGCCAACAGTGAGATGACAAGTGTTTAGAACTCTGTAGAAAGGAAAAGAAGAGAAAATAAAGAAAAAAGAAATAAAAAGCAAAGACAAAAAAAATAAGAGGGGAATAATGAGGGGTGGAAGGGTAGAACTCCAACTTTTCAGGCAACCCTGGTCC
Organism: Lynx canadensis; assembly: GCF_007474595.2. Taxonomy (NCBI): domain Eukaryota; kingdom Metazoa; phylum Chordata; class Mammalia; order Carnivora; family Felidae; genus Lynx; species Lynx canadensis. Next base: position 136,624,955 of record NC_044305.1, on the reverse strand, counting down.
TTTCCAGACATTTGGCTGGTTTAATTTCTAGTCATACAAGCAGGCCCAGTGATGTAGGGAAACTCTTTGCTCCTTCCTTACCATGGGGCCAAAAGGGAGCCCTGAGGAATCATGGATCAACTGTTTGCTCCATAAATACCTCCTTGGAAAAGATGTATACCATAGGATACATTTACTCGATTGCCAATTCTAACCATTTTCCCATTTAGTGAGATTGTTTAAGGTGAGCATTGGACAACAGAACCCACCTGCCATGGAGGCTATTCTGGGCTTTATAGAGTACCGCAAAAGATTTAGTACGTTTCAAGGGTGAAATGGGACTATACAATGTTAGCTTAATTTACTTGGCATTTCCTGAATCAGTGTTTATTGAGCATTTTGTACATGCATGCTGGGTACTGTGCTAAGCACTTGATGTGCACCGTACCTGATGGCACGAGTCTGGCATAAGCATTGTTTCACCCCCAAAACACAGCTAGAGTAAGAGAAGATAAGGCTATTTGTTGACATTGTCAGAGTTGCCCAGACACAGAACAAAAGCTCTGCCCTCAATATGGACAATTCAGACCCCTAACCTTCGGCCCATGAGTTCTCAGCTCATTGTAAGGGATGTGCAAGATACCAGCAGCTCTTTTCTGTCCCTAAACACAGAGTGTGTGTCACACTCTAGCAGCCTGTCCACAGAGGGATGTGGGGGCCCCAGATGGAGAGCTAGTGGCTGCTAATAATCCCAGGGGTGAAGAGCCTTTGACATGAGGAAAAACAAACCCTAGTGTCTTCGCAAACCCTTAACACAACACAGACTCTACAATTATTTTTGTTGTTGTCTTTTTTGTTTAAATTTTTTTTTAACATTCATTCATTTTTGAGAGACAGAGAGAGACAGAGCATGAGTGGGGGAGGGTCAGAGAGAGAGGGAGACACAGCATCCAAAGCAGGCTCCAGGCTCTGAGATACCAGCACAGGGCCCGATGTGGGGCCCTAACCCACAAGCCATGAGATCATGACCTCAGCTGAAGTTGGATGCCCAACCAACTGAGCCACCCAGGCGCTCCTGTTGTTGTCCTTTTAAGATTAAAGAAATATGCCTGGATTTATCTCAGATGGGGTTGGAAATGTTACTCTCAACGTCCACAGGGGGAAATCTATTTACATTTTTTCATTGTTTAACATAGTTCAGACACAGACACACACACACACACACACACACACACACACACACACATTGCCTATAGGATAAAGTGTAAAGTCTTTGGTGTTCAAATATCCTCACAACCTGGTCAGCAACCATGTCACTTCTAGCTTTGTCCCCTGCCTCTTTCCTATCTACATGAGACGCTCGCTTCATACAAAAATGATTGTGCCGTATAACAAACCATGGACTTAATACATCCTTTTCTTTAATAAGGGCTCTTCGTTGTTTATTGGGGAAATGCTTGTATTCTTCAAAAGTGAGTTCAAGCACGGCATCCCTGGAAGCCAGGGATCACTGTATCCACTCTCCCAGTTCGTCTCCAGGTGATGGAGTCCTCAAGCCATTCTATTTATCTTTGTATCCTCAGTGACTATTCAGAGTCAGTGCCTAGCAAATAAGTCCTCTCTACGTGCTTGCTGAACGAGAGAGGGAAAGAAAAAGTGGGGCTGGAAAACTAATTGACTCCCAGTCACCAGCACTAGACTGAGGGATAACTTGTGGGTGAATTGTTTTGTTCAAGCGTTTCTCTTGATTCTCTTGACCCTGGGAAGGTGACACAGGTGCTGTGGGTAGGGTAGGGTGCAAAAAGTGGCAGGGACCGTCGTAGGGAACCCATCTCGGCCCAAGCAGTGTTCTAAGTGAATGGCCCCGAGCTCGCTTCCAGGCCAACCTCTATCCTAGTCCCCGTTGAAAACAGGGTCTCCCACACAGGCCACCTGCCCTTCCCAAAGTGAGACTCCTTTTTTTCAGCAAGTCTTTCTGAACTTTGTAGTTCCCTATCCTCTCGTATCCTTTGCCTGGGCGCCCAAATCCAGACCACCAAGAGAGCCTGCCCCCACGCCCACTGCTCTTATTTAATTCCCAATCCCATTCCACGATTCCTAAAATAAGGTGCCGTGATCTTAAATGAGAGCTGAGTATGGATGGGACCCGGGGGTGCCTGACGTGCAGTTGGGTGGCCCTGCCGTGCAGGTGAGAAGATACAAGCCCACGCTTCATAAGGCAGGAGGAGGGCCCAGAAGCTCAAAGAAACTGAGCCAGGAAAGATGCAAAAGAAGCTGCTCACAGCCTTCACGCATCTGTGAAAACTGACGTTAAAGCCCCCTGCCTTCTAAGCAGGTCACAATCTACCAGCAGCACAGGTAATTAATGGCACTCGGGCTTTGGGGAAGGGAACAGCCACCGTCTTTGGGGAGAGGCTGGCTGGTTGCAGCACATTTCTGCCCATCTGCTGTCTAGCACTAGCTCTGAGTGAATTAATGGGGGAGATTGATGAGATATACAAATGACTGCCAGTGTTTTTAATATGACAAGAAGGCATATGGGTAAGGACACAGAGGATATTCCTGTACTCATTTAGATAGAAAGAAAAGCCAATATGAAAGCTACTCCAAAAATTCCGAGTCTGCATCCTTTAAGTAACATTTTAAACTGGGAAAAAACTAGTGTGGTCCTAAGGTTCAATCACTGTGCATATCTGGGGACAGGAGAGTCCTGTAGAAGGGAGTCACAGGAACTGATGCCTGTCCTCTGCTGTACTTTGAAACGTGCTGGGCCAGCCACATGGCCATGTGGGGAGGAAGGGTCGAAGCTCTTCCCTGAGACTGCAGACCTTCCGCCTCCCACCCCACCCCCCACAAACCGCATGTCCTGGGCCAATTCCTCAGCTCCTTCGGAGCTCAGGTGAAATGTCAGTCCCTTAGACGAAACGTCGTGAACTCTAACACCGACTCTTCTACTAGGCGGGCCTCCGTGTTTGCCATATGAGAAAGGTCTCCCGCGTTAATGAAATCACTTGCCCAGTGCCCGATGTTTTAGTTTAGTATGAACTCTGGCAGCATAAATCCCGAGACTATTCTTAACCACCCCCACCTCCAGCGGGTGGCAAAATGCCTTGACGAATATTTGCTGAATGTCCTTAGGGATAGCATTAGTCATTTCTGTCCAAGCCTAACCCGATTCCCATGGATCCAGTCTTGATTTCTACATTTTCCGTATCGAAGACAATATGGTCTGTCCAAAACAAAATATACAAACATATATATGTGTGTGTATGTGTGTGTGTGTGTGTGTGATTACGTGTGTGTGTAATATTACTGGTCTAAGAATACTTTTGGTAATCTGTTGAAGCATAGCAAACCACCGCATACTTCGTGGCTCAAAACAAGAACAGCTGTTGGTTTTGTACATGAATCTGCCATTTGGGCAGGGCTTAATTTAACTCACTTAGGATCCACTCCCATGCATATTCCTCAAGCATGTCAGTGTAAATTGGTGAAATCTGGCAATTCTTTTGGTACATATTGCATTTGCTCATGGGTACCACTTCGTCCCTGTCTCTCTGGGAGCATTAAGACTTGATTCTGATCATCTACTGGTGCAGAATTGCAGTTCCCAAACTGTGTGTCGAGGTGCCCCAAGGCACCGCAGTAAATTCACAAAGGTGCCGCAGGATATGTTAAGGAAAATTCAGAGAGTCTACGTCTGTGGGACACTATGTGTGCTTAAATGTGTCACAGTTTCAACAGCAGGTCACACTCCAGTCTTTTCAATGAGGTTTCACCTTTTCAAAACTGAGACCAGTTCCTGGGATAAAAAGCAAGTACTGTGTGAAAATCAATTTGCCACGGGAAATGAAGGTGGCGGTGTCCGAATCTGATTCCAGGGTTTGAGAAACTGAGCAGTGTCCAAGAGCACACACACACACACACACACACACGCCATCGGTAGGCAATTATGTTACTTAAGAATAAAGTACAAAGGAATATGTTCCTTTCAGTTGTATGTGTCGTTTTCTTTCAAATACCTACTGAATGGTTATAAACAAATGAACGGATGACCATTAATGGCCAAACAACCTCTTCTGTCCCCCAGCTTTATTGAGAGATAATTGACATATAACATTGTGTAAGTTTTAGGCATAAAAGGTGATTCTTTGATACACATGTATATTCCAAAATGGTTACCACGATCAAGTTAGCACATTTTTCACCTCGCCTAGTTACCGTTTGGTTGTGGTGGTGGTGGTAAATGGTGAGAACATTTAAGATCTACCCTCTTGGAAACTTTCAAGGGTTCAATACGGTATTTTTAACTATCATCATCATGTTGTGCATTAGACCTATGGGATTCAACCAATTAACAACTGGAAGTTTGTACCCATTGACCAACATCTTCCCACTTCCCTACTCTTTAGCCGTTGGCAACCACCGATCTACTCTGTTTCTGTGACTTTTGCTTTTTGAGATTCCAGATATAAATTAGATCATATAGTATTTGTCTTTGTCTGGCTTATCTCACTTAGAATAATGCCCCCAAACTTCATGCATATTGTTGCAAATGGAAGACTTTCCATCTCCTTTAAAAAGTTTTTAAATTAAAAAAAAGATGTTTATTTATTTTTGAGAGACAGAGTGTGAACCGAAGAGAGGCAGAGACAGAGGGAGAAGAGCATCCAAAGCTAGCTTTGGACTGACAGCAGCAAGCCTGATGTGGGGTTCGAACTCACGAATCATGAACTCTCGGACCATGAGATCATGACCTGAGCTAAAGTCAGACGCTCAACCGACTAAGCCATCCAGGTGTGCCTCCACCTTTTTTTTTTTTTTTAATGGCTGAATAACATTCCAGAATTTAAGGATTCAAGGTTCTCGGCCACGTAAAAATCTGCCCACATGTCCCTATCTATCATTGCACTAACTTGTATTCAGCTACCCAGTAGATTAGATTTAAGAAATCTCAGTCCTGTGGCTGGTGAAGATTAGGTTGCTTTTAGGGCAATCGTAGAAGCTTTCTCGTCCCTTATGGACTTTGAACTGAGAATCTAAATGCATGACTCATCATTTTTTATTTCTCCAAGATCTCTAGCATGCTTACAATTAACCAACCTACTTCTCTATGCCTCTTATTTTCACTAAAATTTATCATCTACAGATTTTCTTGTATTGGTACTATACTGTAGGTACCTATAAGTAGTAACTTAAGCAACTGTTTTGTCATTGAATGACATAGACCACCAAGACCCCTTTGTCACTGTAACAGTGTCTCTGATGCCTTTTAACCAGATCAGATAAGAATCGATTCCACATTCTCATCCTTACTATCATGTTGCCCTAGAAGTACATTGGACATCAACAACTATATTAGTAGAAAATAGAAGTAAAACAGAATTATAAAACACTGTAAATTAAGAAATTAGACCTCACAAAATCATGTGAGCCACTGTGAAGTAAAGTCACGAAAAAAGGAATCAAAGAGAGTGTGCGTACATGTGTGCCTGAACAGGTCACTAACCAGCCGTGGAAACTATGAGTGAGTTGGAACTTGAAAGGAAGCCTGAATGCAAGAATTGTCCAGATGCTAGAGCATAGCCATAAAGGGAGGCAGGATAGAAGTCTACGGAGGTGCATTGGTTTTGGCCACTATTATCTCCCTCTAAGTTGACAGTGAAGCTTCTGGTAGGGACCTGGGATTGTTGCTGGACAGGGTCAGCAGAGCAGGAAAGTAAAAGGAAAACGTGAATCTGAAGAGTACTCCCTGTCTCTCCCTGTCTCTCAGGACTTCAGAGTACAATGCCTGACATTTCACTTCCATCTCCCAATCTGGCATGGATTCACTTTTGGACAACTGCAAGCCAGAAACAATGGGAACGAGATTCTAGGAAATTTCGTTTCCAGGATAGCCAACGTGACAATAGAACCGTCAGCTCACGTGCCAACCCATTCATCATCTGCCCATCTGTTAACTCTTCTGTTGGCATCATTTCCCTCTCTTACCACATCCAACTACTCAAATTCTGGAAAGAAAAGCCATGTCACTGTTAACTCTGGACTTCTCCCACTCTGCTGATCAGTTGCTACCTACTGATCTTATAATTCACAAATCTCGGCACCCATGGCCATTCTCCTCTCAGAAATCTTTCCTGAGTTCAAGTCATGGTCAAGTGCTTCCCATTCATGAGGACTCCACCCTCATGACCTCATGTAGTCCTAATTGCCAAAGGCCCCTCCTCCTAATGTCACCACCCTGGTGGGTAGAACTTCAACATACGAATTTAAGGAGGACACAAGCACTCAGTCCACGACACTAGGTAACTCGCTATTCAAAGGGAAAGCTACATAGATATCTGCCCTGCGTATGTCACACGATCAAACCGAATAATACAAGTGGTGCTCTGTGCAAACCACTCACTGTAAAGTGCTACAAATACCAAGTTTTTGTTGTAATGGAGCTTTGCGTTCTGAAGCTGTTGCTGTATGGAATATTTGCCAGCTTCCCACGCTTGTACGAATTCTGATGTTGCTTTTGGTTTATTATTTTTATCTTTTTGCTTTCATTGTCGGGTTGTCAGCTGTATTTGCTTTTTGCTCTCAGTCTTTCTATTTCTAGGTACCCTTGTTGCAACTTGCTGAACTTAATCTTCTGTAGGTGGAAAGAAGGTGGTCAAAATGGGCACTGAGTAGATTTCTTAAAGACAGAAAATATGAGTTATAAAATACATTTTTATTGGGGATTTGTAATACCTACTTGGCTGAAATAAACACCTCCTCCCTCTCCTTTCCTAAAAAAAAAATATGTCCACTTTCTCAAGTGTTCTCTCGGTAGTTGAGTTCAAAAGGACGAATTGATTTTGAATAAACACGATATAGCTATATGTGGTAAAACCAGTATCTTCTTGGTCACAAAGTGTTCATGAAAATTTTTAGCATTAAAAATACTTTTACCTATAGACAACATGAAAACAGTAGTGACTTGTGCAAACTGTAACCAATGCCTTGATTTTATCCTGAAAGAAAGAAAGAAAGAAAGAAAGAAAGAAAGAAAGAAAGGAAGAAAGAAGGAAAGAAGGAATTTGACCTTTGCAGAAGGGGTACATTTTCTTCCAGTGGCAACTGGCGACAAATTAAAAATGTAGATGATAAAGATTAAGAAAATGGTGATTCTCTGAACACAGGGCACCAACCAAAAAGAAAATGAGAACCCACATTTTCATGTGTGCTGCCCCAATTTTATGCTCACTTTGAACGTGGGGAATCCAGTTACACATTGAGAGAATCCTACTATAATTTACTAAACGTGGCCACGATTTTCTTCATTTTTGAGGGTACGGTTAGCTTGTGGAGCACACGATTAGTTTACTGTCCAGTTGCCCACATAATGAATTGCAAATACCCAGTGTTACCAGGCAGACTTTGGTAAGCGTGTTGCTGATTTCTACCACTGCCAATGGCTGGCTGATGACGTCCCGGAAATCTTGTCTGAAGGACACGCCTGGCTCTGGATACGACAGAGAGGCATATTGTTAAAGGTACGCTTGAGGAGTGCCGGGGTGGCTCGTTCGGTGAAGCATCCGGATCTTGTCGTCTTGGGTGGCGATGTGGCAGCTTCCTGAGTTCGAGGCCCACGTGGGGGTTCTTCACTGATGTTGTGGAGCCTGCTTGGGATTCTGTCACCCTCCCTCTCTTTCTGCTCCTCCCATGCGTGATCTCTCTCTCTTTCAAAACAAATAAGTACACATTAAAAAAAAACACAGTTTTTCTTGAAAATAAAATGCAAGAAAGGGATTGGCCAAAAAAGGAAAATTAAAAAAAAAAAGAAATCTTGCAATTAAAGTTAAAATATTTAATATTATCTGCCTCATTATTTATTTATTATTTTATTTATTTCAAATATTAATTTAAATATCTTAGAATACTTCAACAGATTTTCAAGGATCCGCGTGTTTAGGTTTTCTTAGCCGCGGAGGATGGCTTAGCAGAAGAGTCAGGCAAAACAGATGTAAATGACCTTCCCGTAAGGAGGCATCTCTGTAAGTGCGTCTCCAGAGCGTTGGAAAACAGCCAACAGGAACATTCTGCCTTTCGGACCAGCAGTTGCAAGAGAAGCCCCTGCTGGCCCTCCGCACCTTCTGTTCACAGCGTCCGGAGAATTGAGAGCCTTCCACGCAGATGTGGCCGTTGGTCTGCCGCACATGTGGGTCCGTCCTTGAAGTGGGCGGAAGGTCGAGGCCAGGGCACCTTGCAAGTAACCTGCCGCCTTCCTAAAGACGGGGTGCATTTTGGAACCAGTTTAAAGAGAACCTTCCCATCCATGCATGTGTCAATGGGCTCAGGATTCCTGGGGGTCCAAGCACGTCCCACTGGAGCATGAAGGACGTTTCCACGGACAACAGCAGCCCCGTCCGTCTTCCACCTTAAAGCCCATGGAAGAAAACACCAAACAAACTGCAGAAGCATCCTTTCATCCTGGTGGGGGAACAGATTTCTCCTCCCCGTGCAGTGGATACACAAGAGGCACCAAAACCCACACCAGGAAAGGGACGGCATGGCTTCCCCAGGGACTGAATCCGTGGGCACAGCTGAGGTCCCGTTGTTCAGGCCGGGCACTGTGCAAGGCCTTTCATCTCTCGTCCTGTCTGTCTCTCTATCCAACCCTGAGTTCACACCCCACCACTCAGTGTTCTTTCTTGCTTTTCCCCTTCCCATTTCTGTAGCTCCCTTCTCCAGTGGTGAGAAAGCCGGCCCCATTTCCTCCATCCATCTACTGATTTGATTGGTCGCCTTGTATGTAGCCAGTACCTTGTCACCCCCACGGGCACTGCCCCACTCAGATGCCCTGGTCCACCATTCCTGCGTTCACACTGCACACCCAGGTGCCTTTGATGTCCTCCTAGAGCCCGCAACAACTGTGTCAGCATCCAGCTCTGAGACCCCAGCCCGGGCCATCCTCCCCCGTCATGTCCCACAGCTCGTGCTGGGCCATCACCCCTGGGTGCACACCTGTGGGTGCTCCTCACCTGTGGCGGCTTCAACACCCACCCTGGCCCACCGCTCCTCCCCCCCAGCTGGGGGGAAAGTCTGCTCTGTTTGGGGTAACGGTTTTTGCACAGAACTATCCAGGAGGAGAAGGGAAGGGAAAGGAGAGGAGGGAAGAGAAGAGAAAATGGGGAAGGAGGACGGGAAGAAAAAGTGCCACTGTGAGTGTCTTGTAGATACTTTCAGGTGAAGGAAGTTTTCTGCTTCCCTCACCCAGATGAGCGCGCATGTGCGCGTGTGCTTGAGACGCATGCATTTTAGGTTTTATTAAAAGCTTTCTCTGTACCTACTGAACTATTCTCATGCGGGCTTTCTATTTTTCATACGTTGACAGGCCTTGTTGTTAGGCCCGTGCAATTAAATTTTTATCTATGTTTCTATCTGTCTTTTGTAAAATGATAGGGCGCGGTGTTACCGGAGTCTGGTATTCGTTCTCTGTTGGCTGTCTGTGTTACCAATCCTTTCTCCCCTTCTGGGATTTGTAATCGGCTTATTTGGCTCACTCATATTTTGATTTTCAAAAGTCAAAGCAGGTTTTCATTCCTGGATGGTGAAGGATGTAACCAGGTCGTATGAAATATTGTTGGACGTGGTTGTTTATGTTCCGCTTGTATTTTTCCATCCACGTCATGGGTGAGAGTTGCCTGTGTTGTTCGTTCATCACTGTGTCCTTGTCTGGCAGTTTTCTTTTATAAACGGGATTACGACAACCTCATGAAATGAGTTGGGGAGGGTTCCTTCATTCTCCGCCTCTGGGAAAGTTTTGAAAGCTTTTAATAGTTATTTAATTATTAAAAACTAATTATTTGGCAGCTTTCTTTCATAAACGGGATTACGACAACCTCGCGAAATGAGTTGGGGAGGGTTCCTCCATTCTCCACGTCTGAGAAAGTTTTGAAAGCTTTTAGTGGTTATTTAATTATTAAAAACTAATTATTGAAAAAAAACTAATTATTGAAGCGTTCGCAAAAACTGTTGGGGATGACTTTGGGCTTGGCATTTTCTTTGTGAGAAGGCTTCAGATTTACTGGGATTTTATTGGATTTAGGATTATTTAGGTTTTCCTGTTTTTGTTCTTGTTTTTTTCCTTAGCCTAGTTTAGAATTTTTCCATTTGATGTAAATATTCAAATTGAGCCAGAGTTAGGACTCTTCAACTCCTTTTATATTTTAAAAATACCAGCTGTGGGCACCTGGGTGGCTCAGTTGGTTAAACATCCAACTTCAGCTCTCACCATGATCTCGCCTTCCTGAGTTTGAGCGCTGTGTCGGGCTCTGTGCTGACAGCTCAGAGCTCAGAGCCTGGAGCCTGTTTCAGATTCTGTGTCTCCCATTCTCTCTCTACCCTGCCCGTGCTTGCACTCTGTCTCCTCTCTCTCTCTCTCTCTCTCTCTTAAAAATAAATAAACATTAAAAAATTTTTTTTAAGGTACCCGTTGCATTATTCCTGACATTTGCTATTTGTGGCAATTAAGATTAGAGGGGAGAAGATTGCATTGCCAATGTATATTGTTGGAACAATTGGATGTCCAGATGGAGAAATAATGAAATTAAGTATATATTTTATACTATATATTAATGCCAGGTAATCCTAGAGTAGAATGTAGATATTGATGGCAATAATATAAAGCCTTTAAAATATAAAAGAATACCATGACCCCAGTGGAGGGAAAGAGGCTTTTTTAACAAAATTTTTTTAGAAGGATACAAAATTCATTAAGCATAGGATAAAACACTGAGGAAATTTACTTCATTAAATAGAAGACTTTTTTAAAGAAAAACATCATAAAGAAAGTGAAAAGACAAGTCACAGAACGGGAGGCAAATTTTGTGACTCATCCAGCCGACAACAACCCGCACAATATAAAGAACTACAACTCAGCAACAAAATAGACAAACAGAAGCAGGCATAAAATTTTTAAAAATTTTTTTTTTTAATTTTTTTTTTCAACGTTTATTTATTTTTGGGACAGAGAGAGACAGAGCATGAACGGGCGAGGGGCAGAGAGAGAGGGAGACACAGAATCGGAAACAGGCTCCAGGCTCCGAGCCATCAGCCCAGAGCCCGACGCGGGGCTCGAACTCACGGACCGCGAGATCGTGACCTGGCTGAAGTCGGACGCTCAACCGACTGCGCCACCCAGGCGCCCCCTAAAGTTTTCACTTTTTTTTTTTTAATTTTTTTAACGTTTATTTATTTTTGAGACAGAGAGAGACAGAGCATGAACGGGCGAGGGGCAGAGAGAGTGGGAGACACAGAATCGGAAACGGGCTCCAGGCTCCGAGCCATCAGCCCAGAGCCCGACGTGGGGCTCGAACTCACGGACCGCGAGATCGTGACCTGGCTGAAGTCGGATGCTTAACCGACCGCGCCACCCAGGCGCCCCAAAATTTTTAAAATTTAATAAACTTTTGAGAATGACATTCACATCCCGTGAAATGAATGTTTAATCTGAAACACCAAGTGCCATAGTCATGTGGAGCGATGGAAACTCTCGCACATTGCCGGTGAAAATACATTGTGTTGCCAGCGCTGTGCGTAGTCGTCAGTAGTATCTAGTAAAATTCGAATGCTTGTGGACCTACATACGGCCAGCAATTCGCTTCCTGGGTGCACACCCTGGAGAAATTCTTGCTCGTGTGTGTGAGGATGCATATCAAGAATGTCCATAGCTACGTTTTTTGAAACAGTCTGAAGCTAGAAAAATCTCAAATGTACATCCATTATAGAATGAATACTCCCACTGTAATATATTTATGCAAATAATATGATACAAGAAGGAAATCACTGCCACTACAGTTATCTGCAAGGACGTGAATGTTTCTCGAAGCGCGTAGTTGAGAGACGAGGCAAAGCCCGGAGAATGTGTAGTAGCCGCCGTGATGTGATGGCATTAACACTGAAGGTCAGGTCGTGTGACCTTCCGTTCAGGCACTCCATCTTTTCCAGGGGTTTCCGGGGGTCCACAGGCCACCCTGCATCCGGCCATCCGGTTCCAGGGACGGTTATGACCTCACCTCCCACTGTTTTCCACCCCTTGTTTTCTTTACTCTAGTCCCACTGACTTCTGGCTGGTTGGTGAACACACTCTTGGGTCTTGACACGGATTTCCCTGTCTCAAACCCTCCTCCCCTGATGGTAAACGTCTAACTCCAGCGCATCCTTAGCCCTTGGCTAGAACCCTGTTCTTCCAGTGAGTCTCTCCCCGGCCACCACATGCCTTCTTTCCTTGCTTTATTTTTCTGCAAAACTTTCGTTGCTACTTAATAAATCATTTTTTTATTTGTGCGTCTCATTTATTGTCTGTCTACTCCCCCCAGACTATCGTCTGCGTGATGACTGGCTCCCATTTTTTTTTTCTTTTAACAGTTTTATCCTTGTTCTTGGACCAGTGCCTAGAGCATATTTAGTATTAAACAAATAGCAGTTGATTGAGTGGTTGAATGGATGGGAAGGATCACATTCTAGTTCCCGGAAAGCGATCACTACTGGGGATGGGGGCGAAGATAGAATGAGAAATCGGCAGCTTATGTGTATCTATTCCAATTCATTTCTTTAAATAAGGAATAATCTGATGCATATAATGCAGACATTAATGATATTTTAATCTCAGCTGTGCATCTCTGGATTTCTTTTCATTTTTTCTTTACTTTTCTACATGTTTGAAATACTTTATATATATATATATATATATATATATATATATATAATGTAGACAGAAAAGAAAACATGCTTTGAAAGCATGGCACAGTATATTACTTTTTTGGGATATAGCATGGGTTTCTTTTTAATCAATACTTCCCAAGGACATTTGACCATGGGACACACGTTTTTCAGGGGAATAGCCATTAATATCATTTTTTGAAAACACAGTTTGGGAAATCAAGCTGCATGATCAGAAACTGTCTAGATAGATCACGTTAACTTGTTCTCACTTCTGTGCCCTTACACTGGAGCCCATTTCTTCAGGTATATTAGGAGTTCTGTTTTAAATTTTCAGGAAGAGCATCTACAAACAGACAGACGGACAAAAAAACAGCTACAACAAGGTAATTGGAACCACTTTTGTAAGTGTGCCAGCGTTAACATATTTTATGAACTTATCAGCCCATAGAACCCAACCCCAGCTCTCCAGCCAGGATGCTAGTTTAAGATGGTAGGCGCAGAGGTCTCAAAGGATGAAATTGTGTGTAACACAAGAACTCCAGAATATTTGACTGGCAAGCTTTGGTCCTTGAACATAACAGCAAATCCGTGATCTATGGATCCATGCCGAGTGGGCAGGCAAAGTTGATCTTGCCCCTGTGGTCTCCCTTACCAAGCCTCAGAAATCTGTTGCTGCATTTTCCTGTAGGAATATCTGTGCACAAGATCTCGTCACTCCATCACATACATTGGTGCTGATATAAAGCTCCCCAGGAGAACATGATCTCAAAGCTTGGTGATCAGAATCCTTGGCATGACATCTCCTCAGTGACCATGGTGGGATATGTGACAGACTGTGTTTGTATACTTTACTTTGACTCTCTGGGGGATCATAGCCAATTCCTATTAACGAAATTATATGGAAGATTGTGGCAAGCTGGACTAGGTCAGGGTGAACCTGGCCAGGATGATAAGGGAGTAAGAGAGCGAGTCCTCTGAAGGAGAATAATGGCAGAAAAGTTGAGCTAGAAGAGTAAATAACTTGGCTCTACATTTTCAAATATTTGAGGGGTGTATAGAATTGTTCTGTTTGATCCCAGAAGGAAAAACTAATATGGATGAGTAAATACTTGAAGGAAGCAGATCTCAATACGGGAGATAACATTTGGATAATTGGAATGTCTCAACATGGAGGGAAATGTCCGGTTAGTGTCTCACTGAGCTGGTCTGGCAGAGATGGTGAAATCTTGAAGTTTCTTACCTCAGTGATTCCATAAACCCATGAATGTTGTTCCCTGTCTATTTATGCGCATCTGTTCTCTGACTTGGCATTGTGAGTTCAACTTCCCATAGAGAACCGGCACTCACTCCTCATTCACTTTATCTCTAAAGACTCTGACCTCTATTTACAAAAATTCCTAGGGTCACAGCATTCAATCTAGGTGTTTGCCCAAATGAAAATAAGTATGCATGTCTTGTACATGGTTTGTTAAAGGCCACTGATGTATGCCATCAGTTTTGAAGAGTCACCCGGTGCTCTGGGCAGAGGCCACCACCGGTCAGCCTGTTGTGTTGCCATCCACTTGTCCTAAATCCTTCTGAAGGTTTCACACCTTCATGGGCAATTTTGTCTTTCTTGTTACTCTCTCATTTAACAGAACATGATGAATTGGTTCTGTATATTGTGTGTTTCTCAAGGAGCCACTTCCTGGTTCACTGTCATGATTTTATGACATGTGGAAGGACTAGCGAAGGCTGAATTCATGGGGCTGCACGTGAGCCACAGAAACTTCTGGAAAACTAGGGAGAGCTGCATTCCAACAGTGGCCACGGCTAAATGTCACAGCTAACCAGATGTCCCTGAGCTTGTAACCGGAACCAAGGAGAACTTCTTGATGCCCACCCCCACATGAATGCATGCAATAAAAAAAATGACAGGCTAGTTTAGTATAAAAAGGAATAAAAGAAAATGACAAAATCATTTCATTCTCTCCTTGGGGAAGAACCTACAACCCTCTGTAATAAGAATAACTTGTAGGGTTAACAATGAACAATTTTATAAATTAATTACCGGTATTTTTCCAGATAAATTTACCAAATATTGAATGAATTTTTTTTTCAAAGCACCGTGGTGAATTCGATTTCTCATAAGTTAGTTTTTTAATATGTCAAGAATGTGCTCGATTATATGACATAATTATGTGTTTGCTCTTTAGTGAGAGAAAAAAGTTTAACAGTTCTTGGCCATTCCGAGCTCATGATTATAATTCATCTGAGTGCATTCAGAAGTGGTTTCACCATGATTCCACAAGAAAGGACTAAACTGATGTAAAGTCAAATATTAGCTGCCATCAGGAACCATTTTTTTCTGGGCTTAGAGTTTTATGTGTGTGCACTGCACATAACTAACAATAATCGTGACAAAAACTGGCACACGCATATTGGGAGCTTGAAACACATTTTCCACCCATTCGCTCCTTTGATCACTCTGATGTGACCCCAAGAGGTAGACAATCTACTGCATTTTCCAATCAACCAACTCAAGGCCCGGAGAGGTTAAGCAATTCTCCAGGGAGACACATCCACACTGTCCAGGCTAGAATCCTGGCCTCAAAGATTGGTCTCCTTTCCAGTTTCTCTGTTCACCAATAGTCTGACCCCTTCTCCTGCCGTCCTTACGCACGTCTGGTGGGTGCTCCAGTGACAGCAAAGTGCTGTTGGTCACGGCCACACTGTGTCATTTCGCATGTGCGTCCTTCCCAGGTTGTTCTCATCGCTTGGAATTCTTCTCCTGGTGAACAATGATGCTCCCATTGATCCTATAAAATTTTCCATAGTATCAGCTCCTTGGTATCACACTTTCTGGTAGCTTTTCATAGTTTTTAAAAATCATGCTTGTTGAAATGTTCATGCACACACGACGTAGGGCTTCACCCAACCTCAACCCTTGTCAGTCTTCAACCCTTGACTCGTCTACCCCTTCCCTCCCTTACCTGATGCTCTTGTGCTGTTTGATAGAATGTTTTAAGACAAACGTGAGACATCTGTGAATCAGTGTACATGTCCCCAAAACACATGTCTCCCATGTCTGACCCAGGGATGGCTCCTGGATGCCATCTACTTCAGAGCAGGCCATCAATCAGATGCTCCGGTTTCTCAGAGTGTGTTTACAGTTGGTTTGTTCAAATGAGTACATAAACAAGATTCTCATGCCACAGTCGGTCGGCTTGGAGCTTACATCTCCTTCCATCTGAACCAGGGTTCCCACCTGCCCCCCACATTCCTCCAAATTTTGCATTTCTGGAAGAAACTGCAGAATTCCCCAGTCTGGATTTGGATCATCACATCTTGTGTTATTTAATATTTTCCTCTATTCTGTCTTCTATTAATATTTTTATTAGGTCTAGAGGCCTGATTAGACTTGGGTTCTTTTTTTTTTTTTAATAACAAATAATTGAAATGTAGTGTGAAGCATTTCATACTGTACCTTATTGGGAGGTGCTCACTGTCTTGTGCCATTTTGAGGAGAGTAAGATTTATAATTGAATTCGATGTTGTCAACCTGATTCATGCATTTAAGACCTCCCTGTCTGTCTTTCCAAGCAGATTTTACTCAAAAGTGATACTTCTAGATTCATTACTTCATTAAGAGTTGCAAAATAGTGGTTTCTAAATTCTAGAGTATCTCCTGCATTTATTACCTATATATATATTTTTTCTATAACAAACTGAACCTTATCAGCTGCTTCATTTCCTGAAATACAGTCCATCTGGTAAGGCAGGCTTAATGTCTATGCTTTATTTTACTTATCAGTATTTAGAATCATAGGCACCTCCAATGTTGTGCAATGGTGTTATCCTTGTTAAAAAACATCATCATTGTTAATGGTTGGGTGCATGTGCGTGTGTGTGTATTTATTTATTCATGATTCTGATGACGTAGTTCAATCCACAGAAGTCCTTGTTCTCTTGGCTTCTTGGTGTTGCCCCCCACAGGCTGTGAGATTCCATCCTTCACATTGTCTCTCACACAGAGACAGGCACCTGCCTCATCTGCTACAATTTCTTTGCTTTTGACATGACCAGATGTCATGGATCATTTTGTATTAGGTGAACCCTTTGAAATTGCCATTTGTAACCTACAAAGGGGTGATTTCACACAGCTCAAACATCTTCTGTTCCAGGCTGGGACAGCCACTTGTCCAAGGAGCCCTGGTTTCTTTTGATGGGAAATGGTATTTATATTTATTAATTTTATTTTATTATTTTATATTTTTTTGAAAGAGAGAGAGAGTGAGCAGGGGAGGGGCAGAAAGAGAGGGGCAGAATCTGAAGCAGGCTCCAACTTCTGAGCTGTCACCACGGAGCCCGATGGGGTGCTTGAACTCACGAACCACAAGATCATGACCAGGGCCCAAGTTGGACACTCAACGTGACTGAGCCACCCAGGCACCTAAAAATGGTATTTATAAGCCAGAGGTGGTAAGGTGTATTAAATGCTACTGGCTTCTCAGTACTTCCATATATGTCTCTTAGAAGAGAAAATAATAGTGACTTCATAATCATTTTACAATTCACATAAAGATTATATTGTTTGATTTTCATTTAAATTCTCTGCTTTTATTTTTGTATTAATTTTCTCTTATGAAGAAAATCTTAATTCCTAATGATATTACTATAAGTATTCTCCTTTTCCTATTTAAACTGCTGTGTATATATGCAATATAGATATTATTTGTTGAACAGATATGACATGAAAAATTGTTACAGGCTTAAAATGCAATGTAAGATTTCTTTGTGTTTGTTTCTACCCTTGGATACGCTGGTTTTTAAAATCACTTTACAATTCTTCGAGTCCCTCCGACATGCACTTGCTAAACTTGTTGCTTCATTTGTCTCCACTTGCTTTCTGTTTTTAGAGTTTTTTTCTTTTTGATTAAGAAAATTACGTAACATTTTCATAGTCCCGAAGTCCCCCAGCTATCGTAATCATATCATCCTCTGTGATATTTCTATGCTTCACTATGACTGCATGCACAGCATCTTGTAACTGTGGGTTCTAATGTCAGTATACCTCCCTTAATAAGGAACTAAGTGAGGTCAAGCAAGCAAGCTCTGCGTCTACATGTAGGCAAGGCTGTGGCACAGGACAAACGCTCTGCACTTACTCATGAATCATGTGTGTGTGTGTGTGTATGCATGAATGAAAGAATGGGCACAGTTATATATCTAGAGAAGAGTGTCCGTTTCTGGAATAACACCCTCCTGCTGGCAGGGAGGATTGGTAACAGAGGCTACTGTGGTCTATTTGGAATCACGGGGCACACCGCCGCATCGTGAGCGATGATACAGTGCTACATTAAGTAAATAAATGCATCGCAACAGTGGAAATGGGATGCTACCTTTGCAGGCTTTTTAGAAAGGAGAAGCTTGATGGTCGAGACCTATGACGCTAGAGTTATGCCCACCTGGATTTAAGTCCCACCCCAGCTTTACTCCTCAATGAATATGCCTCTTGGGCAAGTTACCCTACTTTTTCTGAATCCACGTTCCCTCATCTATGAAACAGAGACAATAAAAATTTCTACCTTGTAAGGTTACTGTAGCGAGTCAGGGATAGAATGAATGAAAAGAGCCAATCCAAGGGCTTGGAAAACAGAAACAGTTGTCACCAAAGAAACCGAATAAGCCATCATCCCCACCATTGACATGATCATTATTATTTCCACTACTGTTTCCCACACTGTCTTAAAAGGTACTCAAAGTTACCAAATAAGGTAGGAATTCTATCTTCAGTGGAACTAAATGCACTCCAAATGTATTGCTTCGGGTACTAGTTCTCGGCCGCGAGCATACTTGGATGCTGGCAAGGAACTTCAAAAGTACTCATAGCCGGGGCCGCCTCTGGAGACAAAAGTCCTCTAGGGTGTGGACCGAGCATGAAAAGCCCAGCGATTCTAACCTATCAGCAGGGCTGAGGGCCTTTGGATTCCAAGTGATGCGGCGAGAGGCTATGTGTTGATGTTTGACATATCGATTTGAATATATAACCAAGCCGGTGCCTTTGGTGAAAAGTCAAAAGGCTCAAAATTGAGTATCATTTAGAGGATCACGCACCCCTGAGGTAGATTCAAGGTGAGCCCTCCCCTCACCGCCCTTCTCTGTCTGCTACACACACACAGAGGTTTTCAGCAGCAGCAAAGAGCCACTTGTGTCTAATCGGAGCTGAGATCGTAGTGAGTTCTGTTCGTGTCTTATGAATCAAGGTACTAGGAATCCGTACTCTAATGGACCAATGCACAGAGGTCAGTCGAGACCGCCCGGCTTGGGAAAACCCACATGATCTTCCCTCCCGGCTCTGGTGCTTGCCTCCAACTCTGACACGTATGAGGGGGGAATATTTTAAAACAGAGGCTTCAGTTCCACCCCTTCCACCAGCATGAGCCGAATCACCAAGTACCGTTCCCTTTCCTTCTTTCTCCTCTCGACGGATGTAAGACTTTGCTGCTCAGCATGCAATTACGGGTAATGCACAAAGGTCTTTGCAAACATCCCAGGCAGTTGAAAGCTCCCCATAATTACGAGAGCAACATAATTAAATGCAACTTTAAAAAACATCCAGCAGGGGCGCCTGGGTGGCGCAGTCGGTTGGGCGTCCAACTTCAGCCAGGTCACGATCTCGCGGTCCGTGAGTTCGAGCCCCGCGTCGGGCTCTGGGCTGATGGCTCAGAGCCTGGAGCCTGTTTCCGATTCTGTGTCTCCCTCTCTCTCTGCCCCTCCCCCGTTCATGCTCTGTCTCTCTCTGTCCCAAAAATAAATAAACGTTGAAAAAAAAAATTTAAAAAAAAAAAAAAAACATCCAGCAGATCGGCGGAAGTATTACTGTAGGACCTTAGCTTTAAAAGCAGATCCTGGCTTATTCCTAACTTTATGGTTCATTAACTTTACTTGTGATTTTCACGTAAACATAATTTTAAACGCTGAACAGGTGCACAGCATCTGCATTACTGATTCAGGAGGCTGTGACCAGGCTCCTCTCTGCTTCCCCCATATGCCTGCCACAGGACGGCCAAGAGTTGGCCTGGGGAATGCATTAACTCTTTTCTTCAGCTGTGCTAGAAAACCACCCAAAGGGTATCATTTAGAAGGACGTTTTAAGCACTCCTGATTTCCCCCAGGCCACTGTGTTCGCATGTATACGTTTTACCTGTCAGTGGACTGAGGATTCTAACTTCGGTTTTGAGTTTTGGAGATTCACGGATGGCTGTGGGTATTGAAGGGTCTGAGTGTTAAGAATAAATGAGACCAGAATTCTATTCCATTGCATATACGTAGATACAGATTTCTTCCTTCCTCTTCGGACCTCTGGAGTTGGAGTCGGGTTCTCCCTTGGATAGGAATTGAAATAATGGTGTAGACAGGAAAACCTGGAGTCACCAGAGCAAACGTTGGAGAAGACA